>NC_066365.1:55100949-56300949 GCF_013377495.2 Cygnus atratus
GATGCCGGGCTACTCAGTCCCATGTGTCCCAGCACACCTCCCACCTGAAGCCACACCAGGAACCCTCCAGGGCCTGGGCCATGTCTATGCCCCCCCACCAAGGGTGGACTACCGGGATGGGGACTGCCTGGTGGGGAAGGCCCTGACCCTGCCCACTTCCACATGGAGCCCCCGTCGCTTCCGGCCCTGTGGGAGCTGCAGGCCCCTCATGGGACATGACAGAAGCAGGAGAGCAAGTACCTGTCTGCCTTTTGGGAAATACCATAGGGAATGATACCAAGTTCCACTCCTTGAAGTAGTTAGGGCCTCTACTGTTTGGTACCCTACACTGTTTCTGGTGAGGCCGCACCTCGAGTACTGTGTTCAGTTTTGGGCCCCTCACTACAAGAAGGACATCGAGGTGCTCGAGCATGTCCAGAGGAGGGCAATGAAGCTGGTGAGGGGTCTGGAGAACAAGTCTTACGAGGATCGGCTGAGGGAGCTGGGATTGTTCAGCCTGGAGAAGAGGAGGCTCAGGGGCGACCTTATCACTCTCTACAGGTACATTAAAGGAGGCTGTAGCGAGGTGGGGGTTGGTCTATTCTCCCACGTGTCCAGTGATAGGATGAGGGGGAATGGGCTAAAGTTGTGCCAGGGGAGGTTTAGGTTGGATATTAGGAAAAACTTCTTTACTGAAAGGGTTGTTAGGCATTGGAATGGGCTGCCCAGGGAAGTGGTTGAGTCACCATCCCTGGAGGTCTTTAAAAGACGTTTAGATGTAGAGCTTAGTGATATGGTTCAGTGGAGGACTTGTTAGTGTTAGGTCAGAGGTTGGACTAGGTGATCTTGGAGGTCTCTTCCAACCTAGATGATTCTGTGATTCTGTGATAAGTTGGCATATTTCATGAATACTGCTATTAAAATAGGGGAGCATTGTAAAGGCCATATAGCTGATACATATGGAAGATTTGCCTTGTAAGTCATTATTTTGCGCAGTGCATGTTGTATTCATCTTGGGGGCAATATATTTATCCATTTGTCTCTAGCAGCACACTTTGTTAAGTTGGCTTAATAGTACTGGCCTATTCAGAAATATTTACATGCATGAAAGAATGCATCATTTTTTCAGGGAAAATATAGAGTTTATAGGTCTGTAAGAGACAGGGTAAAATGAATATTAGTTAGTCCACTGGTAATTTGAAATGAGACATTAAAATGGGTTTATAACCTACCATCTAGTATTTCATTTCTTTGTGCAGTCTACCTATATGATAGACTGTGTATTAATTCTGTTTTAATAGGACTGACACTGAACACGGTAAATTCAAGGGATTGCTTGAACCTAAGATTAGGAGGGAATAGAAAGATGGCAAGAACGAAAGTTCTTAATGCTTAATATCTAATGTTTCTGATTAATGATGCAGTGGACTATACCATATCACTAGGGATGCTTTGATGTGAAGGTCGACATTTAAGGAATCATCATTTAATTGGATATTTAGATGAGCTATATTCTTTATTATTATTATTAAATTATAGCTGTATATATCACTTTCTTGCATTAACATCTTGTACAAGGACTTCATTTGCATTTAATTAGCTTCCCTGTAAAATGATTTCTGGTTTTGAAATTATGCATTTGTACATTACAGAACAATCAAATTATCAGCCTCACTGCCAAAGATCAATTCAGAACTCTGAGAAGTATGATGAGGTAGGTTTTTCATCATTAAAATTGCCCACAAATTCTTCTGCGCTGTCAAAATGTCATTGGCTGTTATTTAACTTGTTTATGACTAGCAGGAGTTAATGGGATCGTGTAGTAAAATGGAATTTTCAAGAAAGTTAAATCTTTCTCCAAGTGGAATCTTTTGCTGGATGTCTAAGAAATCACTGGAATAAATGTGTGATTTTTTATAGGTCTTTGCTTCCTAACAATGCCTAGTCTTATGAACAAAAATGTTATGTGTGTTCTAATTGAAACCTGATATATTCAAACATCAGTGCAGTTTACCTTCAGTGTACTGGACTGTGAAACAGAAAATGATGAGAAAGGAAGGCCTAAGCTTTGTTTTGTCTCCTGATTCGTGTAGTGCTGGCAAAGTGAGAATGACATTAAAATAACCAAGTGCTTTTTTACCATTTAAGAAAGGAACACAAATGTAAACAGAGCTCAGTGAAATTGTGTAGTGATTGATTTGCACACACGTATTTCTATCTGAAGTGCTAAGAAGTAGTTTTTAACTATTAAAAATGCAACAATCCCTTCCCCTACTATCTGCTGTACTGGGAGGCAAGAGGAGATTTTCTTTTCTGCCTTGCTTTCAGGAGAAGCTGCAATTGTTCTAATTTTCAGAGATCTGGAGTGCAAAGCAAGCCGTATTAGAAATCTGTTGTCAGCACAGCTCTGTAACATCAAGTATGTCTTTCATACTTCAAGAGAAGAGTTAGAAAGTGTTCCTGGGCATATCATGAGTTTCTGTAATCTAAAAAAAAAAAAAAAAGAAATCATCACGGTCGCCTCTTTTAGAGCTGTACATGAATATTATTGCAGAATACGAACTATTAATGTAGTAACTAGTAGGTTTATACAAATTATAAAATTAGGTAAATGTGAACCTCACATTTCCTTGGGATAGAGAAAGAAGATAAAAAAATTAATGAAGACAGGATATATACAATGTATGCTCCAGCTTGCAGAGGACCATCCAACTTCCAATGCAGATTGGAATTGCCTGATTATCATTTAAACAAACAAACAAACAAACAAAAAAACAGTCTGCCGTGGCATTAACACCTCTTGAAAATGGCTCCTACAGAAATATAATTTTTAATGTTCATCCTTCCACCAGTCCTTCATTTCCTTACTAGAGGATGATGATAACTATCAGCGTCAATGCAAGCTCAGACAACGAAGAATATCAAGCTTGAAAGATTTTACTGTATTTTTAGGAAGAAGGTACATTCCATCTTTTCCATAGTCAATTATGTCCTAAATAGAACTTTCTTTTAGCAGAGAAAAAACATATATTTTATAGAGTTCAAGTCTGTATCTTAATTAATTCTGCACTAAATCGGGCTGGAAAGTGCTTTAAAAACTTCTGCAGAAAGATCTTTTTATAGTTTTGAACCAGTTGTCTGTCAACCACAGTAAGCTAAAAATGCCAAATACAAGAGCAAAGCTTATTTTCAAATATATTTCACAGTTTACAAATGGAAAGGAAAGTTTATAATTGTGTGAACTTTATGAGAATTGAATTAGCTGCTAGCAATTTTTAAGTGGGTTTAGGAAACCTACAAAATTTTCTTTCCTAAATTAGTCACACATAGCAGTAGCGCATTTCTAGCCTTCTGCTAAATTCAAACCTCAGTAGGGACTGCATATCTTATAAAAACAAAGGTCTGACTCTGAGAGGCAGCAACTGCTGGCTCTCAGCTCTAGCTGAGATTAGAGATTTTGGAATCAGGAGCTCAGAATCTGCCCAGGAACTTCAGGTTGCTGATAGGCAAACCTGCCTCAGGTTCTTGTCTTTTGCTTGAAGAAATTATTTACTCTTAGGATATCTGTACCAGTAATCAACCACTTACAAAAACAATGATGCTCGAAATTCTTTGCTTACATTTAGAATTTCTTTAAGGGAAGCTGAACTGAATGGAAGATATGAGGAAGAAAACAACTGATTTTACAGGATTTACCTTTCAGTTGATGTGTTACTGATGGTAACACATATGGCTTGTGTCTCATGGTAGATAACATGGCCCTACTTTTTCTGTCTTTGACTTTCTGGTGGTCATTTAGATCTTTGGAATATAAATTCATTTTCAGTAACACTTTAGCCCATTTCAAGAAATGGAAACGAACACTTTTTTTTCTTCCTATTAAACAATTTATAGATTTTAAGGCAAGAAGATGCCAGTGTATTTCAGCACCATGGCTTTCTGAGTAACACAGGACTGGATTTTGTCTACAGTTTCAGTCAGCAAGCTTCTAACTTCTGCTTCAGCTACTCAGTGTCTTTCAGAAAAATGTTTGCTCCTAAGTTGAAGGCTTTTGAGTGATGGAAAATCCAACACATTACTTACCAAGTGGTTTCTTATGGACAATTATCTTAAATTATGCCTTATTTATAGCTGGAAATTTATCTAATTTTAGCTTGCAGTCACTGGATACTGTTATGCCTTTGTTTAGTAGATTAAAGAACCTTGCCTTTGAAAAGTTAAGTAAATAGAGCTTTTAAATCTCAAAATCCAAACCTTGAATCAGTATTATGAGGCTTGTCTGAACCTTTTCCAATTTTTTGCAAACTTTTCAAGACTGAGGCAGACTAATAGTCTCTCCAGTGTTGTATTCAGAAGAGATACTATCATCATACTTCTTATATGCATGCGTACTGTGAAGTACCTCCTCTGATGGGATTTATTTGAATTTCTGTTAACTCGTAACGTGACCAATGCCATTTAGTTTCTGTTTTCAAGTTTCAGGATTATGATAGAGTGTACTTCAACATTCACTGAATTTGAGTCACAGCAAACACAGGAACTAATAAGAAGGTAGGGTTTAGGATTAATTGTGGATGCCCTGTCCATGAAGTGTTCAAGGCCAGGTTGGATGGGGCTTTGGGCAACCTGGTATAGTGGAAAGTGTCCCTGCCCATGGCAGGGGTGTTTAAGGTCCCTTCCAATCCAAACCATCCTGTGATTAACTTGGGCAACCCAAAAAAATTCTAGTTAATTAAATATCTACAAACCTATTAGCTCTAATACTTTTCTCATCAAGGTCTGGTTCATCATAATGTTGGAGTGCACAGAACTGTGGGTTTTACCTGAATCATCTGTATTTTTGTTTTTAGTGCTAATAGATATTTTAGAATTTACTTTAGTCAGTAGCAGCACAGTAATTATATAAATTGGCTACACTAGTCCACCAAAAAAAAAAAAAAAAAAAAAGCATGGGAAATATTTCCCTGATGGCTCATCATCTGGTCACTCAAGTGAAGGTAGAATGATCTGTTTGCAGGGGGAAGAGAACCTTTCCCCCCCCTGAATTTTAACCAACATAGCAAAATAGCTCTCTTTTGTAATGTAGCATGATAGTTGTCTCTGTATGCTTGCTATTTCTCTTTTGAATCATTGCTAACAGAATAAGCAACTTGCTGGGCCAGTGGCCTGATCTATGTTGGCCAAATCAGGTACATTCGCATTCTTAGAACTCTAGTACTAATTTTTTAGATTTGCATGTAATCAAATCTTCTTCTTTGCCTACTTTCAATGATTTATACTTGTTTGGAGAAGAGACGATTGTAAGCTCCAATATCCTGAAAAACCAAATGTATCCATACCAGCCAAATAACTCTTAAACATGGTACAGCCAACAGCAAAGTAAAGTGAATTGAAACTGCAGCATGTACTTCTGGGAACTGGAAATTAGCATAGAAGAGACAGATGCAGGCAGATGGCCAGCTGGTTTGCTGGCCAGCAGAGTGCTGCACAATTCCAACTGGGAGTTTCTGCATAGAGCAGATAGGACCCAGCTCATGGAGTATGAGGTCTCCCTGAATGCTCATTTTAATTTAAAAGAAAATCTTTTGACCTGGGGTTGCATGAGTTTGCACTGCCTTTTTACAGTTTCTGTGGTGGGCGGGGAAGAGTTAGCAATTACAAAACTGAATGTGACTTCTGTGATATTTTGTCAATGGAGTTTTAGTAAAGCTATTGCTGTTTTTACTTTTGATAAAGAAATTGAGAAAAAAAATGTATTGCAATATCACTGTTAATTTGCTGCAAGCAGTTTGATGTTGATTAACCCATTCCTCATGTTTATGTCTTTCCCACCCCCTTTTTAATGGATAAATGTATGATCAGAGAGAGGGGATTACAAGCAAAATATGACATTTCTAACAATTACTGCAATGAAGGCAAAAGTCTTATAAAAGCAAGTACTGGATTTACTACCTCTGTGGCTTAGTTTTTTTTTTTTTTAACATGGGAAATCTTCAGTGAATCATATGGTTCTATGGTAGAAGGCTCACTTTTTAGTTCTCATTTCCCTTTACAAATCTCTTCTTCCATGAGCTCAGCGGTTCTTTCATTAAACAATAATAAAAACTAGGACCAAAACGTTGTCCCTGTTAAAAGTTCTTCTTCTGCCT
Organism: Cygnus atratus; assembly: GCF_013377495.2. NCBI lineage: Eukaryota > Metazoa > Chordata > Aves > Anseriformes > Anatidae > Cygnus > Cygnus atratus. The sequence continues at coordinate 55,107,078 of NC_066365.1, forward strand.
TTTCCAATGTTCATTGGAGCATTGGGAAAGACATTTTATTTGACCACAGATAGTCAAACAACACAGCTATGTAAAGTCAAGCAGTGTGGTTGCATTCCTCAATAGAAACCTCACTATGACAAATCACTGAAAAAAATTCTAAAAAAACACTGCCTCCATGTAGGTCATCAACAAAGCATACACTAAAAGTATTCTCTTTGACTGTTAGGCCATAGCCAATGTTTGTTTTAAAATGTGATGTGATACAGCTATGAACCATTTTGTTATGAGATATTTGAAATTTAATTAGGATTTGTTTGGGTGATGACCAAAAAAAAAAAAAAAAAAGATGATGTGCCTGTAAGGAGAGTTGCTAATTTGTTCAATAAATTAACAGCTAGGGTTCTACATATCTTTATTTTGAGTCTGGTGTCCAAAAGGTGGCAGGTGGTTATAAAGTAATTTATTGCCTGTTTTATCTCGAGGGATATCTGGTAAAATTACAGCCTCATTCAGTGGAGTACTTAGTCATGACAGCAATCAGAATTTCTGGCATTAATGTGTGGCTTGCTAAACTGCATTTTGTTCACACAGACTCATGATGCTGGTCTGTTTGGTTTTAAGTTCAGGAAGTAGTGCTCCTCCGTGCTAGGCAGTGCATTTTTTTGTGTTCAACTTATGCTTACTTATGCTTCTACAGTTTTATAAACCAAACAGTGGGAGAAAAACTTCTGCTTATTACTGAAATCTGAATGTTATATGAGAAATCAGGATTCCTTAGATAGCTCATCCTCTGTTTTTTCATGAAGACTTTGAATGGAAGTGAGTGTTAATCTTCTAACTGCATTCAGGGTAGTAATGGGGATTTTGAAAAAAAGTGAGAAAGAAAAACTTTGTGCAGAAACTAGTATGGTACTTCCCAGGTAAAGAAAAGAACCATAGAGGTTCTTTGGCACTTAAATTTTGAGTACAGGTTGGTAGTGCTGTGTAAGACGTTTTGTGCTGCAGCAGCACTACATAAACTGAAAAGTACTTACCTATGTGATCTGAGGAGTATTTAAGAGTATGAAATTCCCTGTTTATGTGATAGGACATGATTTCCTTATGGCAGTTAGAGATCAAGAGGAAGCAAGAATTACAAGCCCACTTGGACTTATCTGTTCTGTGTGGGGAACTTGTGGGCTCAGAGGTGCAAGCAAGCATTTTTCATGAGGGCCATCACTTTTCCTTTTCTAATGGCAGTGATGATGTAGCAGAAGTTTGCTGATAGCTAGATTCATTTCTGTGTATGTGACAGTCAGTTTGTGGCCCACATGACTAAAAAGCAGATGGCAAATTTCCCATGAGTCCTTAGGTTGATAAGGGCTTTTGTACTTCATTTTTTATGGTATAATATCCTGTTCTGGGTAGAATACGTACTGGGAATAGGTAATGGCATAGCAGCTGCTCTGTTGTTCTTTCAGGATGACAGACACGGGGAAAACTCCCAGAGTAACAGTGATCTAAGGGTAAGACCCATATTATGTGAAAAAAACTCAGCATGTATATATCTGAATTTCGTAACTACTGTTGACAGTATGTGGAGGACCTTCTACACCTTATTAGAAGAGGCCTAGCAGCATTCACTGTTACAAGCTGCCAGGTTTTGACATCAATTACGGGTTTGTTTGGTATGAAAATACTAGTAGAAGGACTCTGAAAGATTGAGCCTAAGACGGTGGACTTCCTTACATTTTGAAGTTCAGGGTATTACTGATAATAGTAGTTTTGCAAAGAATGCAGTCCTTTAACAGTAATTTTAACAGCATTTTTTGGGTTGTTAGGAGATAAGCTGGTTCAGCTTTCAGTAGAAGGTACATCAGAACCAGAAGACTCGTTGATGTCCTTTTGCTATCAGCTTCCATCAAGCTTGCTCAGGCAGACAAAATTAATCATATATATAAAAGCTGATGGCTCAAGAGGTCTAGAGCCTAGATAAGTTCAAACACTTCTTATTTTTTTAATGTCTCAGGAGAAATGATCTCTTGTATTTTTTATTTATTTATTTATTTTTAAAATTCTCCTCATGTCATATTTCTGTTCATACAACTAATGATCTTTAGTTTGTGAGAAATTAAACCTTCAGTGTTTTTTGGCCCAGTCCTTCCAGAGAGATTAGCTTTGTCAGCTGGATCAACAGCTGTCAATGGGTTGATGAAGATTTAATTTCTTCAAGTCCTTCCTGAGTGATAAGATTTCAATAATTGTCAAGACATCCTATATTGAGTCTTTTCTTATAAGAGTGGCTCAGCCTGAGGATCTGAAACCATGCAGTTTTGTGGTAGAAACACACATTGTCTTTTAGTATATCTGAGGAAACACATATTAGTTCATGGAAGGCACACGATCTGAAGTGGTGGGACAGGAATCTCATGGTACTGCACAAGTTCATGCAGATAAACCAAACATTAGAGAGCAGCCATTTAAGATAATTTTAGTCTGCTTGGTGAGAAAAACCTAAGAAAATAAACTAGTAAAATTAAAGGATGGTTTTAAGCTGTTCTCATGTGTTATCAGCCTTGACTTGTCAGAACTACTGCTAAGGTGGATATGGTACTAAGCCACTTGTACTGGAAAGCAATTGTGGATGTTACCATGCCACAAGAGGAATCAGAATCTTAATATGGTTGTTGAGATTGACACGGACAATATTTGATTATACATGAACAACACACAGGGAGAAATCATCAAGTTGACAGTATTGGTTTGAAGAGCGGGAAGAATAAAGTTTTGGTGAGATGTTGAATCACCTCATCAAATGATGCTTGTCACTTCAAACAGAATCATAGAATGGCTTGGGTTTGAAGGGACCTTGAAGATCACCCAGTTCCAACCAACCCCTCTACCATGGGCAGAGATGCTACCCACTTGATCAGGTTGCCCAGGGTTCATCCAACCTGGTCTTTAACACCTCCAGGGATGGGTTCAGGTTCTGTATAGTTGGGTGCATAAGAACTGTCTTCAAAGGCAAAATATGTGGTTAACAAAATTCTGGCCAAAACCTAGTTCCCAGGAAGAAATGACAAGGCCTTAACATTGAATAATTTGGAGAAGGCTTGGCCTCAAGTCCAGTGGACCAAGTATATTACATCTTTGCCCAAATAGTTACATGTGAGAAAAAACATTTCTATGAATAAAGAAGAATATACGTATGTACATAGTATACATGTGCTCATACGCTCATAAATGCTCATATGCACACAGTTAGGCATCTTAGTTTCCTGTCTACCCTCTGCCTATCTGACTGAGCCAGTAGGAAAAGGATTATGTTTTTAGCTGTTAAGTATGATTTTATTTAGCAAAACATGCAAAGAAAAAAAACGCAGATATGGCATATATGTTTGGTAGTTCTATTCTAGAGGTATAATTAACAGAAACAGGAATAAATGACATATGTGATGTCAGATCGTAGAATATCCTGAGTTGGAGGGGACCCACAAGGATCAGATCTTGTTTAGTCTAACAGTTTTTCCTAGTGTCTGTAAAAAAAAAAAATTAAAAAAAAATAATAAAAAAAAAGGTAGAGAGAGAGAAAAAAAAAAGGATGAACATTGCTGGAACATTAAAATACAAATGAAAAAGTCCAGACTTCATGAAAATGTGAGTATAAAGACTCTGAACTCCAAAAGGAGGCTTTAATAAATAGACATAGTATTTAAACTTTGGGATCAGAAGTACACTTAGAACATTGCACTTAGAACAAATTAATGAAGATTTTGAAAGCTGTTCTTATGCCCAAATGATAATCTATAAAGAATTACAAAAAGATTGCATAACTGGAATAGGATGCTTAATAGAGTAGTTGAAGGTCAGTTAATTTTTAGTACTACTTCTTAATGAAAGGTGTAGAAATGTTCTTATTAGGCTGTTTGTCGAAATTAATGAAAGAAATGTCAGTTGATTTGATAGTCCAAACATGTCAAACATTTGTACAAGGTTTTATAGTATGCTTTTCGCAGACAGTAGCCTCTTCCCCTTCCCCCTGTGCAACATGAAAAGAAGCTTTATAGCTACTTTTCATTAAAATTATTTTCATTGTGACACATTTCATGATTTCATCTGAACACCACACAGATATGCATCAGTTTTAAAGTACACTCAGAAGTTTATCTAAAACCTACTTTTAACTACAGGTGAAAATAAAAGCTGATAATTCTATGCCAGTGCTTTGCTTCCTTTATTCACAGATTTTTTTTTTTATTTTTTGTAACATATTCCACACCAGATTATTTCACTGAGTAATGCCTGCAAAATCAGTGCAGCTAGTTGGCGTTCTTTCAATACGTAAATGTACCAAAATGTTCTGTATGCCATATCCTAATACAACCTGCAACATGATACAGTAATTTAACAATAACAAAAAAAAATCAGTTTATTAGAATTTGACATGCAATGTAGTAATATGTAATTATATATCTAGTATAGTCACAAGTTGATTATTGATCCAATATGCATTGATCTCTATGCTGATCTATCAGTTTCTTTTTACATATGGATTATGATAATTTACTGTGTTGCCCGTGAGAACAATTTCAACCCATTCATCTTCTGATTTTTGAAGTAGAGCACAGATATCTAAGTATTTCTTCCACAATCATACATGATATCTTTTTATTTCTAGCAATGCAAAAGACTTCTAGTCATAAACCAGGATTTATTGTGTTAGGATCTGCACCAATCAGAAAACAAAAACAAAAACAAACCTCTCTCTCTGAACTATTCATTTCAAAAGGCTGGAAAAAAATCACAATTTCTAATACTAAGTTCATAAATTATTTCCTTTATAAATCAACCAGTTAGCACGGCTAATAAAAGGCACAAGTACATTGCTAATATTATTTTTGCATACATTTGACAAGAAATTTCATTGTAAGTTTAGCCATTTAGCTGAAGAAATGAGAAAATCCTTTGTTTTCTTGCTCTGCATCTAATTCAGGGAAGATCATGAACTTTTCTTGTTTCCAAATAATTTGATTAATCATTTCAGTTACATGTTTCCACTTGGCAGCCTCAGGAATCAAAGGTTCCATCTCAGCAATGTGTCAAAACCAATGACACTGCAAAGACTTGACTAAGCCTTGACATGACACTAAATGAGGAACTTTATCTCTTGAGACTACTGAGTGGATTAGATTAAATGAACTTTAAGAGGAACTTCAGAGCTACATGCGTAACCTACACAATCCATAAATATTGAATATATCTGCAAATGTGCACAGTCTGGCACTGCTGCTTAGTTCTGAATTTATATTCATTCTATTTAAGAATTGTCCCATCTCTTTATAAACATGCATAAATTAAGCCAAACACCAAGTAAAGGTGTTGGTGGAGACCACTAGGTGTAAAGAGAGGCATTCCCTTTCTCTTTTACTAGGCAAATATCATTATACAGAGTGGATGCCTGACAGGTTTTATTAAAACTATGGTCTTAGAAACTCCATTCAATGTACCTCGATCATCTATCCTTGGGTTGACATATGCTTGGGAGTGTGTTGGACAGCAGGGGACTCAAGCTTTCTCTTGTGTTCTGCCTGTGGCTTCTGCGCAGTGTGGGTCCAAGGCCTATTGCCTTGGGGCCTCCTGGAAACCTGTGTGATATACCTAGGCTCTGCATTTGACATTGCTGTCTGAAAGATTGGCATAATTTTCTGTTCTCTTGTCTAACAGTTTTTTCCATATATATATATATTCTTCATAAACTAGAATGCAGCCATATAATTTTGGGTTGGGAGAGATTAGACAGCCTCTTCCATGACAGTGCAACAAGCAGATGTGAATGCTCTGTAGGTGTGAGTCCTGTAAAATGTCTGTCATGAACAGGTGTGAATGGAGCTTTGTAGAGATTTGGCTACAGTTTACTTTGTTTGTAAATCTGTACCTTTGTAGATTAGCACCAAGACATAGTTTGCTATCTTTTTTTGTATAGTTCATGTTTTGTGTATGACAGTATTTGGATCTTCCACGTGAGGAAAAAAGTCCACATGAATTCACCCCACCTGCCTTCAGCTATCAGGCCTGCATGTTAAGGTATTTACCTAGGCTATCTTTAAAACTAACAGAGGACTTAGAAGGGAAGATTTATCCTATTTATCATCTTTTATGTGTGTAGGTGTACAAGCTGCTATAGGTATTTATCTGTCTTCATTAACTGCAGAATGAGGCAGAGGACTGGCTTACACTACAGACCTGCTTTTAAAATGGATTAAGTTACGTGAGATGAATCCATTTTAGGTGTAAATTGAAGTCATCTAATTAATAGAGTTAGATCCTTATTTAAATGTTGAAGTCATGCTCTGTCTGCATTAGTAGAGATGGAAAGGTAGAACATACAGGTATAAAAATTTACAGATCCTGTGAGAAGATACATTTTCATATAGGAAAATGGAGTCACTGAAAGAGATCTATAACATTTATAATGTGGACTACATATATAATTTTCTGAAGTGTCCCTCAGCAAACCCATGCCATGGACAAGAGCATATTAGACCTTTTTGTATGTTGGAAGTCTTCTTATATGTTGCTGTTGTTATTTCACATACATTACTGACTAGATATCTGCAAAATAAAAATATCGAAGTTCAGCTCTTCCTTCAGTGGTGTTTTAAAATACACAGTAGGGGGTGAAATACTTTGTCAAGCTGTCCATTCCCAACAAAAGCAGCCTAAATTAATTCTGATATTTAGTTACAGAACTAGAAAGTACCATTGTGTGATATATAGCATTGTATGATATATACTGAGCACTGACATTAAAATTATTATTAATGAATTTTACTTCCAGATTGCTGATTAACTTTTAATTTTTCACTGATCTTTGACATTTTACTAATCTCACATGAAATTTCTGTCCGTGGGCAGTATTATTTTGTTAGGCCTTGCACTGAATTTTGTGAAACTAAAAGCATACAATGCATTGTTGTCAAAGTACAATATTTTTGTGGTCTAGACAAAGAAGACGATGAAGTTGCAGGCCAAACTGTCAAGTATTTTTTAGAATAATTCATTCTTTACTAATCTAGAAAGGCTATTTTAATATATTTGTATACTGTTATGTAGGTACATCTATTTTTTAATAGATTTATTATCTATGATATGACTAAAACAGCACAAGCTTTGTCACTGAAGCTATTTTTTCTTAAAATATTTGAAAGGTAAGGGAGAAGGAAAATTTCAGCAAATTATTCCTTATGACTAAACATTTTAAAGGGAAATTGGTATTCTTTCTAATAAACATATTTTTTATGGTCAGCATTTCATTGGATATTTATATAGATGGAACTGGTGACAGAGAAATGGAACTATAAACTTCATCCTGATACACATGGCCAACTGAACTTTCTTCAGAAATAAAACATACAAGTTTAATTTAAAGTAAAATGATAAACTGACTTTATTTTAGAATAGGAAACCAAAGGCCACACATCTGAAGGGGCTAGCTAATGACTTTAATACGACTGCTCACAGAAAAAGATACAGTTTAGTGCGTGTAAGAGTCATGTCTGCCAACAATTAGCATTTTTTGTGCAATTTTCTGATTGACAAATGGCTTCTTTTAAGTAATTCCTGTGAGATTCTGAAATGTCTTAGAGGTCTACTTGATTTATGACTGTAAGTTGTGACATGTTGGAGGATCCAACTCTCTTGTCATTTTAACTATTCGTGTCTGTTTGTGCAGCCACCTCGTCTGTTCTTTAATGAAAGAAATAAACATGCCATTATTTTTATGAGCCATTCAAAGGTCAGCAATCTATTTCATATTACAAAGATAACAAATCGTTGGTAACTCATGCCATTACGGCCACCCTTCTGACATCTGCCATAATTATTAGAAGTTTCTCCCATAAAGTGGGAGCAGTATACACTTAGTTCTGTTTATTTTATTTTATTTTTTCTTAAACGGAAGGCCAGAAAGACAGTTTGAGGCATCTTTATTATCTCCTTAAAGGTTTTAAAATTTGCTGTTACATATCCTAGTCTTTCTCTTGGGGTTGTCTAAAACAACCCTCAACCAAATTCAATTATAGAAGGATCATATAAAGAAAGTATTCATGTAAATATAACCTAGTCTTGCTTTTGGGGTAGTCTAAGGCAATCCTCAACGCCATCCAATTATAGAAGGATCATATGAAGAAAGTACTCATTTAAATATAGCTGACAGGTTTGCAGATAACTATAAACTGGTAGATCATCTAATCTGACTGCTGAGATAGCATAGGCCACAGGATTTCATCATTGAACCCAATAGTTTGAAGAAAAATGCCTCCCAGAAGGCAATCCAGCCTTGATTTATAGGAATCAAAAAATCTGTTGCTCCCTGAAGGCATTTTGGAAAAGAGTTTCATTTTCTCTGTAATTTGCCTGTATGATATTTTAATTTGGTCACATTTATCAACTTTATATGTAACATATGCCTTCTGGGATAATATTTCTGTATTTTTTCTACAAGTAAGACATTACAATCGAAACAAAATAATTGTATGCTACCCTGGCTTCTTAAAATGGGCTGTAATATGCTCTGCATGGTAAACAGCAGAACCCTTTCTTTGTGCACTAGTTTCCCAGATAGACAAAGCATGCACAATGTAAACAGTCCAGTTAGCTCATAAGGTACAACCACATGTACCTCATGGGATGTGAATAGCGCATCTTTTCTGATCTGTTTTCTGGTTTGGTTATTGGATTACAGCATGCTAATGACACATTATTTTGCAAGTTTTCTGTCTATTTATTTGTCTTGTAGAAAGTCATGTGTTGGACAGCAAGACAGCTTAAAATGTTACAGAATTTAGGGTTCTGGCCATGTAAGATTTATGGTAGTGCTGTACATATTTGAGTATTCAGATTTGTTGCATTAACTTTACTTTTCTGTTTAAAATCAGCACCCTGACTGCAGAATTAGGCAATGAAATAACAGTAAGATAGTGAACATGAGCAATGCTAATCTGATGTCTGTCCACAGGCCATATTTTGTTTAGGTAGAACTTGGTAAAGATAAGGGGTTTGTTCGTTGTGGTTTTTGATTTTTGTTTTCTCTTTCTGTGATAGGAATGAAAGAGCAAGCACTTTGAACACTGTAAAGCGTGTATCACTAGAACATCAGGAAAGAATCTAATACCTTTGGAAAGCTTAGGGAAATTGGCCTGTTTGCTCTCCATACAAAATTTCAGGATGTCATTTTGAATTATTTAAGTGTTTTCTGTTTGTTTCATGAAACAGTGGAAGCCTGACTTGGGAAAAGAGAAGAGAGCTCTCTGAATTTCAAACTTACAAAACTGATTGGAAGTGATTTAAACTTCCTTGGTAATATTTCACATACCCATAAATATATCTTTAAGGATGCTTCCTGTAGTAAATTACAATATAGGTCTTATGTCTGAATTCATATTATAACACGCATGCGGGCTGGTAAAAAGAATTAAAATATGAGATTTTCTTCATAAGAGAAGTTTATAATATGCAAAATAAATTCTTAGATCTCCAGTGTTCCTTTCAAAGACTGTATGAATAACAGACTGAGTGAACCAAAATTGTCCTAATACACTTTGAGTTGGTTGGCATAGGACTCAAGGGATGTTTAATTAGAAGCTAGGAAAAAAAACAACAACAATTTTTTATTATGATTAAATCTTTAATTCACCAGTCAAGAAGTTGTTTTTACCATCAGCCTTACTTTCTCCAACTTTAATGTTTGTATTGTGAGGATTTAATAGGCAATTTTTGTATAACACCTTGGAAGTATAAAAAGCAAATACAAATGTAAACACTTGTCACGTACGTCTAGAAAGAAATTAAGGCATACTGGAACCACTAGTCAACTTTATTACCTTTCGTTTTATACAGGGGTTGTAAATAATGAAACCACTGCTGCTTCAAATTTTTTTTTTCTTTCCTGTTTTGCTAAAGGGCCTCTAACAGCATGCTTTCAGCTCAGGGATAGATCTTAATAAATTGTGAAGTTGCTGCTATTGATCTAGCTATTTTTTTGAAAAAAACCTTCAAAATTTAGACACAAGTGAAATGCAGGTATTATTGCTAAACAGCTGTCAATCATTGACACATCATCATCAGTACTTTCTCTTCTGAGGTGTTCAGAAGCATTCAAATGCTGCTTTAATAGTGTGGACCACCCTGGAAACAGCTGCCTAGTTAGAACAGTGTCTTTTAAGGGATCAGAAAAATAAGCACTTTCTACTATATTTGGCTCTCTCATCTCACTCTTTCAGTTGAGTAACTTTTCCTCCACTCTAGTGTTGAGCTAGGTGAATATCTCTTTTTTTTTTTTTTTGTTGTTGTTGTTGTTGCAAGTGTATGCATCTGGCTGCTAGTGAGCACTGGGCTGGACCTGCCAGCAAGTCAGGACCCATGAAGCAGTAAGAAGGCCCGGGATCAAGGCAGAGGAATTGGAGAGAGGAGCCGTGCAGGTACTTGAGGGATCCACAGATATGTGGGTGAATCTAGAGAGTGTCAGGTGTGTGCTTTCACTAGTGGCCTTCTCTCTCTACCAGCTGGAGAGGAGGAAGGTCACTTGCTTATCTACACTTAGCAGTGCCTTGTCTGTGCCAATGTGTGTAGCTGGCCATGTCAGTGTCCTGCATGTGTCTGTCTGGGGTATACGTTCAGCCTTGCTGCTGGTTGAACGTGCAGTTGAGACAGACACAGCCACGTCTGTTGGCCTGGGAAGGCGATCCCTGGGTCTCTGGGCTGGGCTCCAGGGCCCCGCAGAAGGAATTATGGGGCCCCAGAGCTGCTGGAGGTGGTGGCCACCTGCAAAATCCCTTAACAAAATGCAATCTGAATATTTATAGTCAGCCTCAGAGTTTTCCTCAGCATTTTTTTTTTCCACAAAAAGCAATTACACTGATGAAAAAGCACATTAATCCCCAAAGACCGTTAATCTTTACAATTTTGTAGTATAATGTAGCCATAAATATAAGCAAAATCCCTAAAGATCCGTTAAAAAGAAAGTGTCTTTGATAAAAACACAAAAAAAGTAACTAGAGAACAAAATAGAAAAAAAACAACACACCACAAAACTTAATATTGTTGTGAACAAGAATCAAGGTCAAGTTCATCTTGCAGCAAACAGAATGAATATTAATTAAAGATAAAATTTCCACAAGCTAAAATAATCTTGTAATACTTTTTTGTAACATAAAGATATTACTGCCTGTTCCTATTATGTATCTATAGAAAAATCTTGGTCTAGTTATCCAAATGGAAAATTATACAATCAGTGCACTGTGCAATATTCAGAGCTCATATGGAATTCCGTTAAAATTATAGCATGGGAATCTACCTTAGTAAATAATCAGTGACAATTTCCAAATGTTCTTTTATTTATGCTGCTTAGTTTAAAGGTCTTCACGGTTATTTTGGTGTTCAGATGTGTGTATATGTATATGTGTATATGTGTATATGTGTGTGTATGTATATACTGTGCGAAAAAAACATTCATTGTAGGAGAAGCTAATTCACATTATATTAGATACTAGACATGATGTTAGGCAGATGTTATGAAATTAGGAAATATATATTATAGAAAGTGATAATATTTATTTGCACTAGTTTTCATCCTTGGCATACTGTTCTTTAGCTTTTGCAATTGTCCAAGGAGTTTAACTTTCCTTTCATATTATAGAATCACAGAATTGCTTTATTTGGTGCTCTTATTGACATTTGTGATTCTGTAGTCAGTCATTTTCTGTGGATATCATATTTCCTCTGAACCCTGAGTTAAGTGAATCACATAATAGCTGAGGGTTGAAGGGATCTCTGGAGACTGTCTGGTCCAATGCCCCTCAAGCAGGGTCACCTGAGCAGGTTGCTCAGTGACATTTCCAGCCAGGTTTTGAATATCTCCAAGGATGGAGACTCCACAGATTCTCTGGAAAGCATTTCAGTGTTTTATAACCCTTACAGTAGAGGAGCTTTTTCTTATATTTCAGTGGAATTTCCCGTATTTCAGATTATGCCTCATCTCTTTTCACTGGATACCGCAGAGCAGAGCCTGGCTCCATTTTCTTTATTCCTCCACTTTGGTTATTTATGCACAATTCTGCTGAGCCTTCTTTTCTCCAGGCAAAATAGCCCCAGCTCTCTCAGCATGTCTTATGTCAACATTCCAAACCTCTGCTCTTCATCGCTCTTCACTGAATTTGTTTATGTCCATGTCTTGCTTCTACTGATACGTAATTCCTATAAGCAATGCCTTTTGCTGTATAGCTGAAATTTGGTGCTTAGTGATAACCTACTGTATAGAATGATTTTTAAAGTACCCAAAATAATGAGGTCCAAATAGTTGCATCTGAACCTGAATTTCTAGTAGTTCAAAATGAAAAAAAATATGCTAAAATATTTTTTTTTACCAGAAATCCTTAAACTGCTAGTCCATCAAATAAATTCTTACTTGATGAGAACTCAATAATAGAAGGGAAAATATAATTCAGCATATAGACAACTTAAACTACTAGGCCAGAGAAGCAAAGATCATAAGATGCACCTTTTTGTAAAAAAAGCAACAATGGTAATTATGGAACCTAGCAGCCATACAAGGTCAGTTTTCACCAGTGCTTCTATTTTTGCTAATCAACTCTGCCTTTATATAAGTAAATGGAGGATAGTGAGCATGCAGAAATAAATCACAGCTATCACAGAAATAGTTTAAGACCCTGTCTTGCATTAGTGTCACATACATTTATTGTTCATTGAAGTTAATAGGTACTGAGGTCATTCACTGGCACTTTAAAGCATGGGGGCCTTTTTCCATGTTAATTTATATTTACATTTTATTTTTGTTTTAGCTTTACTATTAAGGCACTTCAAAGGAAGAACTAGTAACCATAACAACTAGAATTTGTCATACTTTAACTATCTTATGCCTGTGCATAGTTTAATAGATTATGCACGTTTAATTTGATGCTCTCTACACATTTATCTATGTAGTCAGAACAATAACTAGTTTTGATCTGGTACCTCAAATGCACAACACCAAACTCTGCCGGAATTTCATCTACTGAGAATTATTACTAACATGTTTAAAAGGATCAAGAAACAAACGTTGAAGGAGAATATGAGAAAGTTAGGAAACAAAAAGACCAAAATCTGGTACAAAACATAATAGCTATTATGATCAGTGATATAGATTAATCTTTGTTAAAAAATAAATTTTCTTTAATGTACAAGGAGTAACTTCAGACTATAGCTATGTGGAGTACTGTTTTGGTGATGACAAGGTGTTTGAAATAAACACTTTTTTAAGAGTTAAAAATAGCTAGTTTTAAAAAGTTAAACTACATACAGATGAAAAAAAATCTACTCAAAATTAAGGAGCAAGAACAATTACAGAACAAGGACAAAATACTTGCAAGGCCACAGCAACTGTTTCCAGATATGTTATGAAATGCTTTGAAATAAATAGTAGATAGAAGTGTAATTACTATTTAAAATAATTTATCATATACATGTGTCTCACAATGAAATGTATATAATAAGCATACACAAACACATTTTATTGCAAATGTAATTTACCTATAGTAAATACTCAATAGTCTAGACATATACTCTGAAATATGGAAATATAATTAAAACCAAAACTGAGAAAAGTGGACAACTGTTCGCATTAAACAAAATATTGGAAAACACTGTTAGATGTGAGAATGTAACAGAAAAAAAAAAAGTTGAAATTCTGTTAATGTAAAATGATAGAGTCTGAGAAGCCAGAATGTGATATAAGACCACTTAAAAATATAAAAGTGATATAAGTTCTTTAAGGACTATGAATTTTCAGTAGCGCTTAACAAATGGGATGCAGTTCTGGGCTGATTCCTGAGCAATGTGGCTATGAAAAATCAGTGGTACCTATGTTGGATACATTTTTGTCAAAACTAGACCAGAACAATTTTTAAAATTTTCATTTTTTCACATTAACATTCTTATAATGGTTAGAATTACTGGGGTGGGGACATAATGGGCAGTACATATAGATGAGAAGTAGAAAGAATATTTCAGAAATGGTTAACAAAAAACTTCAAAAACTGAGTATTTGTGTGGGTATGAAGCAACTTCATAGTCAGAATTATATCAGCTGTAGCGTGAAATGGAGAAAGAACAACACTGTTTTCCTCATTTTAAGATATGCTTTTATCCTATAACCTTGACCAAAGAACTTTGTGATAGTAGAGCAGTAATTTGTAAAACAGAATAACCTGCTATAAGTACTTGATAGGAGATTAACTTTGTGACCTTAGCCTTGACACGCTTGACTTCCAATGAAAGGGAGACGCAGAACATTGCATTTTGCTAACTGTCTTCTGGTTTAAAGTATCTAATCACTGATAGAATAAAGAAAGTTAAAATAGATAATTAAAGCATTTGAGTTTTTACCAATTAATTGACTGGAATAATTACTATGCTCAGCCTTCTTATGTGGTGTCTTCTCTACATGTTCTTGAATCACATGTGGTCATGTTCAGTTGGCTATTTCCTAAGGAACAGTTCTTAATATTAAAGTGTAATTAATTAGAGACAGAAGGTAATGTTGCTAAGCTCAGCCTTAGGATATTCTTTGATTTTTCAAGGGGTGACTTCTTATCTGAATTGGATTAGTTAAATTTACATAGATTTTTGTAAAACTGTTCAAATGTGTACCTCATAAATGAACCCGTAGTTGCACAAACTTGTTAAAAACAGATTTGCAAAGTAATAAACTCATTGCATGTTCTGACAATAATGATCTATGAATTAGTGACAGAGAAGAAATAACAATCTGATGTGAATGTGTAACTTCCTTCAGTGCTCGGCTGAATGAATTCCTGAAGCAAATTTCTTGGCTAACAAGCTTTACATCGTCTTTGCTGTTCATACCTTCTGTCTAGTCAGAGAAAAACTCAACCACTGTTAGTCTCCTACTGTGATCATTTCCTCCATTTCTTACTGGTTTATCATTTTGCAGATATGAAATTCTAAAAGCTCAAATAGAGTGAGAATATTTATGTGTCAAAGGAGAACTTATAGGTAGGGCACAAGCAACAACAGAACCACATTACTCAGTGGTATGTAATTTAAAATTTGATGACTAGGGAAGATTATGATTTCTGTTCCAAGACAGAAATTCAATGGCAGTTGCACACTGAAATTTTAATCAAACCAAGACCCTAGCCCCTCTGGTCCAGTTTCACCCAGCACCACGTACCTAGGAAACAGGACATGAACTCCAGCTGCTCAGCTTACTGGTGGCTTGGCTCTACACAGCACTTGTACCTCTGGCTCAACTTTCTGCAGTCTTGCACACAGTAAGAAGACTTTTTTTTTTCTTTTAATTATTATTGTTATTATTTTGTTTTGTTTTGTTTATTTTTTGTTTTAGCTGTTTGTTACTTTCTCAACTGCATAAATGGGCAACAGCTTGCATAACAGTTTGTCTGCAGATTAATTTGTTTTCCAGTTTGGACTGGATTAGTTTTGTCAAGTCAGAGCTGCGTAGATATCAAAGTCTCACATACCTGAGACTTTACTCTGTGACATTACGCATCTGTGCTACCTGCTAGTACGGACCAATAATTAAAGATCTAATGGGGTCTCCTGTTCTTTGCTTCCTACCTTATGCGTATATGCCAGCAGCTGTGGGAAAACGATCTGTGGGGCAGAGATTCAGTGATAAGTTACAGTAGGCTGGTTAGTTTTTGGGTAGTATCTGGTATTTTGAGTCCATGAGGCAAATGTTGAGTGAGTATCATTGTCTATGGGGAAAAGAGAGGAATACACATTATTGAGGCTAATGTGATGCTTATGTCTTTCAATGACAGCACTATAGTTCTATTTATCATGCAATTGTATGGATCCCATCTTTCCTCACAGTTACGTGTATTCATATACCACAACGTATGGAGTCCATAAGGTGAAAAGAAAAATATCTCTTAATGGATATGTTACATCTTTTCTTTAAAACCAAGATTTTGTTTTGCAGAGGAATTAACATTTATATGTATTTTCCACACATTTTTTTTTCCTGCAGGTGTATTTACTTCTGCTTAAGCAAAGTACCTTAGTATTTTAGAAGCCTTTTCAAATGGGCCATGAATGACAAAAACACCTATTTTACAGTGAGTGGATTAAAACAACTTTTAGCTTCATTGTTTGACTGTCATATCAGTTGAAATTTTCTGCCTTCACTTTTCACATATCTTGTAATTCTAGTGTTCGTTGCTTCTGTCATTCAGCCAATTAAATTCACATTGAGAACAACCACTGTGAGAGAACAGTATGTCATTCTAATGAGCTCCTATTATTGTTTACATTGTTGTACAGTAAGTGGAATTTCAAGAAAATTTCAGAACCTGACAGCAAAAGGAAAGTATTCTTGTTAGTGAAAACTAAGATAAAGACATTGTCTCTCTGAGATGCTGGGATTTATATTTATACACTGTGAATTTAGAGAGACTGTCCTTTATATTCATCATTAATTGCCTAATGCTTGTTATTTCTATTGACATTTTGAACTAATATAGTCAAATCAATATCTTTAAGTGGAGGTGAATTTTTAGAAGTAAATGATGTGTACTGGGTGTGAGAATGACAGTTATAGTCTTGATCCAATACAAACTGCTTAATGAAAGTTACAATATCCATTTCAATTAGACTATTCATCTATGGCTATTTGTTTAAGTTAAGAATACTTCATTGTAAAGGAAAATATTTAAATCATAGACTTATGTGAATTGCTGCTACAACTACAAGTGACAAATTAATGTGTTATTCCATAAATGATGCAGTCTTTTACTTGTGTACTAGCAGCCCTGTTCACTGACAAGTTGGAGACTGGGCCATATTTAGAAAGAAGTAGCTGCTAGTGCTTTTATTTAAAAAAACATGTTTCTGCTGACAAGAACGTCAGCCATTCATGTCACTGTTGGATGGCAGTCTGTAGAAGAGCCTTGAGAAGAAGTATTTTCTTGTGCTATCTGAATTTTAGAATTTTCAAATTCTTTTTTTTTTTCTTTTGCACTGAAGCAGAACCAAACTTTTCAAAACATATTCAGAATATAAACTAGTAAAGCTGAGAAAAGCAGAGTGGTAACAAATCCGGAATACTCTGATGTTAACATGCTTTACCTGATGTTTCTGTACCTTGATCTGTTACAAACGTGTAAATGTTTTAATCAACAGGAGGAAACCATTCTTGGATGGATCTCTCTACTGGAGACAGATTCACTGTTTATATAAACACATTGATGGTTAGTTCATAGACTTAGAATTTCTTGTTTACAAATTTGCAATGTAATGTCATGAATAGAAGAGAGATGGGTATTGGAAAAGGGTCTCCTGTAACAACAATTACACTGTTAAACCCAGCAGCCTTTTTCTACATATGGTGCTTCCTAATAGAAAACATGGTAGCATACATTTGGATATGCATGCATATGAATCAAACCATTAGTACACCTCATATTACAACTGGTTGTTTGATAAAGCAGAAAGAAGTAGGCGTTTTGGCATACAAGCTCATTGCTATCAGTAGCTTTTTCTTTTCCTTTTTAAAACAGAACAAATTTTAAAAGCAAAGGGCTAATGAAGTGTTTACAAGTATATAAAAATCCTAAATGTTTCCTTCTGTCATGTTAGAAAAGTATTTTATACACTTAACTCTGTCTCCTGAAATACGTGTTTCCTAGGAGAACTTCTCAACTTTTTGCACTTCAAGAATCCTACAATTCTAGACAGGGAAAGGTACCATATTAATGATGGAGGTACACTCTAATCCACATCTGTTGAAACTCAGTCAGGAGATAATTTATGGCTGTCCTTTATTACACAAATATAAAATGAGAAGATCACAATGGTTCTTCTGATCTTCCCTATTTTTTTTTTTGAATCTATAGCTACACATTTCATCAGCTTAATTGGAAGAATTACATGTGTATGTGTATGTATGCACATTTCCCTCTAAAAGGAAAGTTTATTTTTCCCAAAATTAAATGAAAGAGTAGTTTAGGGGAGTTCATTTCAATTTTGGCCAGTTTTGACTCAGATCTTAACACTACTGACAGGCCATCTCTGCAGAAGGAGAAGGCTTAAATATTTCCAATATGAAGTCTTTCTAGACTTTACATAAGGGAAGCAGTATAGAGTTTAAAAAATGTTTTTCTCTTTACCACAAAACAGGAACAAAACAATGCAGCTGTGAAAAATAAAACCTCTATTGAACTTTAGTCTGAATATGATACACTACTTAATCTGCTATAAAATTAACATACAGACACACATACACACAAATCTGCATGTTCTTGCAAAGTTTTAGTTGAAGGAACAACAATACACTCTATAAACTATAAAGTAGTTCCAGCCTCAAAATCCAATAGCTCTTACGTAAGACAATACAAAGCCTATAAATGAATGTTCGTTTGCAACTTGACCTTGATAAATGTGGAATAACAGCAGCAGATTAGTTATGTAGGCCCACAGAATATTGTTTAAAAGAACCTACACAGTGTCAACAAGGAAGATCTCAACATGTATTTTCCTTAATTGTTAACTTTTTGTATGTAGTTTTGCACTAATTCTATGTTTAAATGACTCAATTTCTACCAAGTGTTGCAATTAACTCATCCACAGAGGAGATTTCTTTTTTTATAAATGCAAATTTTTATACCATAATGAGTTTATATTTTCTATTACAACAATGAAATCTTTAAGTGTACTGAATGTTCCTGAAATGCACAATCCTTGATATCAGATACACTGTGCTGTACTTCTTCCATTCTTTATTATATTTTCCTCCATATAAAGGCACAAAGATGTAAATGTTGCACATCTGAAGGCAGTGAATAGCTCTCTCAATGAATCTGTGAAGATGTATGTGTGAGCAGTGCAAAGAATCTGATCAATAGAAAGCAGAAGAGAAGCAGGAAAAGACTGATAATCAGGGATGATAGAGCTAACCTGGGAGCAGGGAACACAGCTAAGGTCTGCTTCATTGTGCATTCGAAAGATAGGAGCAATAAGGCCATTGCTTAAACTGAAAATAAAGCTGACTTGTGTAAATGGGCTTTATTATTCTGGACCTTTTGTATTATGTGGTTTCCACGCTTCTCTGCTGTTGTTCAGATCTGCGTTGCCCATTTTTTTGTTGTTCTGTAACTGTCTTTTTTTCTTCCTAGAAGACTATCTTTTATAAATCAAACCTATTTATGTATCTACATACACATCTATCTATACTGTTTTATAGAAATGTAAAATATCATATTTTATATATCATATTTTATTTACTGAACATGGGGAAAGACAAACAAACAAAACAAAACTGACTTTCATTCTGTGGTGTATTTTCAGGAATCAGTAAACAAGAAAGCAGAGATAACTTTGAGACGAGAAACAAGAGAGATGCTGACATGAGTTAAATCAGAGAGATCCAAAAATTCATACAGTCTCAGGCCATGATTTGAGCTTTCACAGTTTGTAAGAGACTTTTTGAACGTAGAGGGCAGAAGTATCTGCTGATGCTCTCAGTTCTCCTTAATGATTCATAGTAGGTGGATTGTATCACTTACAGGTGTGTAAACTGACAAAAGTCGGCAATAGGCCATAGTTCAGTCTTTCACACCCAAGAAGCTGTGAAACCTTGAACTGAATGCTAAATCACAGAAAAAGCTATTGCATGCCAATCATACTGTAATCATAGTAGTGAAGAGAATGCAAGCGCTTCTGTAAAATGTATTTCGATCAAAAAGAACCTGCTAAGAGGTCAAAAATGCTGCTTCGGAGGTGCAGGAACAGGTGAACTATATATTGTATTTTTCATCTTCTTCCCAGGATTGAAAAAATACATAAGATCTTGTGTTTGGTAACAGCTTGTTCCTAAGAGCTTGAAAAAGAGAACTGAAAGATTCAAATAAATCCCAAATTCTTCTGTGTTTCTAAATTTTGTGTTTTGCACATAAAAAGATTTTTTTTTTCTGTATACTCAAGAATCAAGGAAAGTGTTGCTAAAAAATATTGAAACAAAGGGTACACATAAAAATGAGAAAAAGTCTACTGAATCAGGGCAAAGTTCTGCCAGTCTAGAAAATTGCAATGTTGATCTTTACAGGCAATCAGGGTTGATTGAAAGGCTGTGTCCTTCTACCAGCAGATCCAGTAAAATGATGAACTCTGATTTTGACAGGAAACATCTACGTGGTTCTTTGAGAGAGATTAGAAAAGTGGCATATTTTGTATTGAAAATTATTTTCACATTTGTGGATGACAGGTCAACTTCACAGTGACCTTGACTAGGTGATTACTCATGTTAATGAGGTGTTGTCCAGAATCTCCTTTTCAAGTACTACATCAAGAAATTTGTCGGGTCCAATATTAATTTGCATTGGTCTTGCGAAACATTTTTTCCAGCGTAGCTAGCGAGAGAAATAACAAATGATTTAAAGGGACAAGAGCCAATCTTAGAAGACTTCTGATGACAAAGTCAGACATGAACATTTTCAAATCATCCTCTACGGAAATACCATTTTGAAGATTAGACGCTGGATCAAACTGTTGTACTAAGCACTCTAAATCCATTGGTGACATTAGATTTCATTCACCCCATTTTACATAATGAGCATATTCCTAGACAGAGGCTTTGGGGTTGGGGGCAGGGAGGCTTTACAACTTTATAAAACAGTCTTTGAGTATGATCATTTCTGTCTCTTTTGCTTACATGTGCATGTTACCATTCCCTAGAATGAATGAACCAGAGTCATTTGTCTTATTACAATTTCTTAAAGTGATCAACAATGCTTTTTTTAATTCCCCCTCAGTCTGCAAAGAAAGGCATTGCTCAAACTGGTGGTAGAGAGAATTGAGAGAGGACTGGCTTCCTTGATTCTAGGACAATTTTTTAATGGATCAGTCACCCTGCTTTTTTTTTTTTTTTTAACAGCAGCTTTCATAGGTCTGTCTTTTGTGGTAGATCAACCTTTAATAGCTAACTAGGAATTGATTATGCCACGTGAACGTGAATATTTTCGATTTAGGAATGACTGATCTTTGAGAATTGATTTCAGCTAGTGATACTGGACCAAAACTACTTATACATCTCAGAGTTTTTTTTCTTTTCCACCTTGCGTTTTAATCTTTTTTCCCTTTTCCCTTAAAAACATATTATAATCCCTTTAATTTTAATAAATGAGAAAGTAAGTGAAATATGAGAAAGTTAGGTGGAGTGTGGTTAGTCATGGAAGATTGAACTCTGTTGTGACTTAAGTTTTATAGTTAAGATTTGAATACAATTTTGTGGTTATTATGCTTTTATTGTTCAGCTCATATTCTAAAAAAGATCATTGAAAATGGGATTTTTGTGAGCTAAATGAGAATTTGAGTTTAAAGATTGCTGGAGTGTCCTGTGCAGTAGATTTAGTGACTCTACCTGTGGAAGAATATCTGAGGTACTAAAGCTCAAAAGCAAATGTAAATAAGAGGACCCTTGACCTAACTAGCCAACCTGTCAGAAAAGTGGCTGCAGTGCAGTGTCTTTTAGCTTTGGATAGTTGCCCTTGAAAATGTTTCTGAAATATTAAAGAACGTATGCAAGCATCCATGGGAATTACTGAAGCAGAGGATAAAAACAGTAAACAGTGGAGGGTTTAAAAAAGAAAAAAAAGTTTTATTCTTTTGTCTGTAAGTCCATGGGGGTAAATTTGGAGTTCTTTTTCAACAAGAATCAGTCCTTGGAAAAATAGAGGGAAGAGGATTTTCTCTGCTTCAAAAGTTTTTCTAATGTTTTCCCAAGTTAACACTTAAAAGTGGTTCTTCTGAGTGCTTGAGGAGAATTTTAAAACTGGAAAGACTGAATATCTGTACCTTGTTCTAGAACTTGAAATTTAACCCAACTGACTAAAGGCACTGTGTCTCACTTCTCTGATATAAATGTGTACCAGCAACTGAAGAGGGTCAAACTTCTTAATTAATTGGCAGTACTGGGGTAACTGGAGTAATCATATAGATGAGTTGTGAAAACAGGAAGTGCTATATTTGCACTTTAAAATTACTAGCTCATCTTTGAATGCATAACGTATACATACAGTGCATCACAAAGCAATTAAAAGTTGAACTGCTAAGATAAAGCAAATTTGTCAAGCGTCAGCTCTCAGAAAATTTGTAAAGCAAACAGATATCACAGCACACATTATGCTGTATACAGCAGAAAGAAATAAAAAAATTCAAAACATGAGTACTACTATTTTGTGATTATTGGGAAATATAATTCTAGTAGTAGGCAGTGATCAGTAGAGGTTACATTCAGATGTCTGGGAATGTTTGTTATCTGAAAGTTGAAAATCCCTGCATACATTTTATCAAAAGTAAAATTACACTTGTTCTCTCATTCTTGTACATAGGATACCATCTTGAAAGCAGTTCTGGTAGGAAAATAGGTCTCTGAGGAGCTTTGTTCTCTTTTTGATCTCTTTGCTATATAATAAGGAAAAAGTTTACAGTGCTTCCCAGTCTACAGTAAATTTACATGCTGATTAGCCATTTGGAAAAGCATACTCATGCATAAAGAAACTCTTAACTAAAATAGGTAGACAGTTCCAACAGACATCCAGGACAGGGTTTTTAAAAAGGCTCAGGAATATAGAGCTGAAACATGTCCTGGAGCAGGAAGGCTTATTAGGACAACAGCTACAGAATTGAAACCAAAAAGACCTATGCAGTCAGTAGAATTTTTTTCAGAAATATTTTTATATGTGCTATATGTACTAAAAGTATGCAAGAATATAAATCAGAAGAAGGGTTTGTTACATTTGCGCCAAAACTAAAGTACATTATCGTAACTGAAATTTACAAAGTCCTGAGGTTCACATTAGATGTGAAATTGTCACTTTGCATCACACCCAGTAAAAGTTTCAATAGCTCTATATGGTTTTCTTATATTCTTATATGAAATAGGATTTTTTTTTCAGTTTTATGTTGGAGGAAACCCATACTAAGGAAATATAATGTCAAATATATAAACCTGATGATTAAATCCAGAAAAAAAAAAAGACAAAAAAATAAAAATAAAATCAGGCATCTGAGTGTTAGGTTGAAAACAGAATAGCTAAGAAAAGTTTAAATGTAAAGGACATAAAATTTAAATAACTTTGATGAAATTTGGCATATTATTTTCAAAATAACAAAAAAGTACACGAAAATACCAGGATGATTTAAGAAAAATAATCACATTCAGCACCACTTTTTTTCTTACCTAGAATGATAAATGTGTGAAACGGGCTGTCAGGCATAGTTGCTCAGGCAAAAACACAGGGGTCATGAGAAAAATGAGATGCCTTCCGCCGGGGAGTGGAGTACTAAGAATGGATCAACTTGGACAGGCTGAATAACCTTCTTAGTTCCCTGATGGGATGTTATGTTACCTTCTCAGTTGTCTTTACTGCAATCATTTAATTGAAAAATTCAGTCTAGTTGCGGCTTTATAATATTGTCAGAGGGCTTCTTTTCATTCTGATAATGTATGTTGAAGACTAAATAGTAGTGTAGAATTAAGCAATACTGATCCTTCTATCCTTATTCCTTAAAGTATTCAGGTGAGTTGGCAGTCAGACATCAGGCCAATCTATGTTACTATTAATCATTATTTAGATGATATGGTTTGTGATTTACTGTGTATTTTTGGTAGAAGACTTTGGTGCAGAACAGTAAGGTTTAAGGCTGAACTGTGATGGAAAAGAAACGGTATTTATTTATAGTCACATTTCACAAAACTTTTCTTGTCTTATCCATGATATTCCTTTTTTAACAAGGACTTCATGACCTTGCAATCACTACTAATTCTGAGGTGTTTCTAATATTTTACAGAGAAAAGGAAAAAAAAAAAAAGACCTAGATTATAATCAACTTCATATAATTAAATAACATTTAATAGTTGTTTGTAGATAACATCAAAGTGGGTTGGGGGTGAGGGTGGAGGAGAGGAATAGTAGGGCAGGGCCACAATCCAGAGGACCTAGACAGGTTGAAGGAATGGGCTACTGGGACCTTCTGGAATTCAAGCAGGACAAATGCCAGGCCCTGCTCCTGGGAAGGGAGAGCCCCCTGCAGTGGGTAGCTGCAAGCTGGGCATGAGCCAGCAGTGTGCTCTGTCAGGAAAGAAGGCCAAGAGCAACCAGGTCTGTCATACAGAAGCATGGGCAGCAGGTCCAGGAGAGCGATAATCCCCTGTCTTCAGTTCTTGTGAGACCACAGCTAGAGTCCTGCATGCAGTTTTGGGCCTCTCAGTAGAGGAAAGACATGCATAATCTGGAATGAATTTAAGAGAGGGCTCCCAGGTTTATATGGGCCTAGATGCTTGCACTCTGAGAGGCTGAGGGAACTGTTCTTGTTCATTTTGGAGAAGAAATGGATTTAGGGGACCTAACAGCAGTCTCTTGTATCTCCTGGGAGGTCATCAAAAAGAATCTTCACAGTGGTCCATGGTGGGAGAATAAGATTCAACAGCTGTAAATGGAATTGAGAGGGTCCAGCTGGATTTGAGGAAAAACCCTTGGATTCCCTATTGTGGCTATACCATTAGTACTTTTGCTTTAGAACGTAGGTGGAAGATGTTCTGCCTTGAGAATGCTTTTGTCTTTGAGTGTGAGTTACCTCTCACTCTTGTACCTAGGAATATATACTGACTATAGGTTTCCCCAAGTCACTTCTAAGAAGAGACCATTTATAACTTTCTAATACATGAACTTCTTTGCTTGTTGTTTTCTCCCTTATTTCTTGCTTTTTCAGTTCTTTGGTCAAGATTTAGCATCTCTGAAATTAAATTCCTTTTTGAGGATTAGTTCATATTTTCACTAGCAATATTTAAATAAAACTTTCATTATCTAAGTACTGAAAGTGCATCATATAACAGTGAATAACAAGGAGGGATTGGAGGGATTTATACCAATGAAGAAATGTTTTTGTAGCGCTGTACTGCACCTGCAGCTACTTTCAAAGTGCATGCAGTGTCTCCTCCACACTTTCACATCTGTGACATGTCAGACTTCTGTATACTTTTCTACATTTATTTGATTCCAATTTCTTTTTATATAACCTTGATACAAACATTGTTTAAAAGCAAACAATTTTTTTCTCTCTGTTAAATAAATACTATGCAGTGGATCAACTGAGTAGTTTAAAGGTCACATTTTTCACTTTTATAAAGAGAATATAAAAAACAACAACAACAACAAAAACAAACAAACAAACAAACAAACAAAAAAAGGCCTGCATTAAATCTCTGGGTTGTTCTGAGTATTTCAAAGAATGTGGTTCTTTGAAATCTGGGAATTAAATTTACAGTCTGTAATCCTAGACTTCCAATAATACTATTCAAAGTCCTAAGCCACTTCTGTGTAAGTTACTTTTGGAACTGAAGTGGCAAGTAGAGCCTGTTTCAAAGATTTTAAGACTGGCTGTTTATGATATAGGGCTAACACCAGAAGCAGGATTGCTACATCATGACTAATAGACTGCTTGCAGAGTTAAAGAAATATTTCTGCATGATTCTGTGCTGACCTGTGCAAAAGTAACAGTTTGGAGATCACTGCACCATGGTCCATATCCTGATTCAGATATGCAGTCATCATAACTTAAATTTCTTAAATCTAAAAATTACATTTAACTTTTTATGAACTGAATGATTACATGGTGTTATAAAAATGAAATAGTGATCTAATTCTGGCTGTACAATGTCCTGTATTAAATATGAGATAGGAAAGGAATGGAAGTTATACAAACATCTTCAATATCAAATTAATTTTCATCTCCTCTTGGCCTATGGTGATTTCGTTTAATGGATATACTGACATGTTTTCGCAAGACCTTCAAAATGAAGACAGTCTGTTGAAAAGAGTTACTTAATACAAATTAAATATAAACAAAAATTGATATAGGATTAAGCAAATCTACATATGCACAGAAACTACCTTGTTCCGTTGGCATAGTTTACCAGTGCTAGTAACAGCTGTGCTGTTGGACTGAGCTTCAGATGGCCAGAGTCACAGTTTTATAACTTTTCAGGATTTCATTCCCAGAAGAGCTGTGGTTTTAATCTAAACATAAATCAGGTACATTAACAACTCACAGGTGTAAAACCACAAGCAAACAAGATACACAGAGGAAGAAAAAAACCCAAACCAACAGCAACTTTCCCTCACTGAAGCATGTGCTTCTTAATCTGAAGTGAATTTTGTGAATTGAACCCCAGGTAGTAGTACAGAGTTTACCTTAGTGATCTTGCCTCCTGGTAAACTGGAGTATTTCCTCTTGGCTATTTTGCACTTCATGATAACTGATACTTGTTATCCTGAGGTCAGAAGAAGAGCTTTCATAACAGCGGGAAGAACGGTGAAAGTGCAGTAAACATTGCTAAACCAGAAGGAATGAAAATTGATAAGGAAGGACTTGTGGGCAGCCTGTGCAACAGTCAGAGGTTGAAAATATAAGTAATATGCATTTAGCTATGATGTAGACCTGACAGAAAAAGCCAATATATGATTCTACTTCCTAGTTTCAGCACAAGAGACAGACCTTAGGTGATGATCAAGAGGAAAGGAAATATGTAGCACGGTGTGATGTGCAGGGATTAGGCATGTTGATTGTGCCAAAACTAAGTACAGGAGAATCTGGTCCTGCTTTCTTTGGTCAATAGTCAAATTATTTAAAAAATTAAGAATGAATAAGATGAAATATTTCATTATGTTTGAAGGTAACATACATTAATTTGATCTCTTCTCTCTCAGCTTTAACAACTGCACAGTTCTAAACAAAGCATTCACGATTTCATATTTGGTTTGGGGATTAATTAGATAGTTTGAAACTCTTCATACTGTTGTGCTTTCCTTTTCCTTAAATATGAGTTACAAATCTGAATTTCACATTAACACTATGTTTAGTTGTGAATGTCTGATTTAAAAGCATTGAATTGCCATTTTAAGCATTGAATTGCCATATTTCAGTTCCATCAACAACAAAAAAAATTACTGATGAGCAAAAGTGATTAGCTCCAAAGATGTAAAGGGGAGACAGAGACAGTTTTTTTCTTGAATTTGCATAGATATAGACTCAATGGCATCAAATCAGCCATGGCAGTTACTGTTAGCCTGCAGCTATAGCAACACCTTTTCCCCAGCAGGAACAGTTGTAGAGCAAGGCGTCTTAGCAGTAGTAACCACAGGGGTATACCTGGAGAGAATATTAAAAATATCTGAATGCAGCATTGTCATTTGATGGTGAGCACTGAAATGTAGAATGATTTCTCCAGCACAAAAAATCTATTAAAATTAATTCAGAAATACCTCTGGGATAGATTTTGTGTTGAAGAATTCTGCAAGGTGTGCAAATACTTTCAGCTTTGATAAGGGAAATTATTAAAAGCCAAGGGAAAGTGGGTAGCCAGAAAATTGAAACTGCCACAAGTTCTTACCATCATCCAAGACAGAGTGAAAATATATTTACCTTATTCTTTCTGTAAACATACTGTAATTTTAATAAGGAAAACGTTGTAACAATTGTCAGTTTTCAGGTTCAGGTTTATGGACATCTGTCTAACAGCTAACAGACTGTCCAATGCAGTCTTCTAGTAATCTTATGAACCGCTCAGGAATACTCAGTATAATCATAATGGTTAACAGTGAAATAGTGTTAGGGTTCCAAACCTCCATCTCAAGCTTTCTGTATGTATTTAAGAGAAACCTTAATAAAAAATCGCCTTTATTTTTATTTTATATATATATATATATATATATATTTTTTACTGACTTTTACATCAAGGAAAAGACCATGCATACTGTACTGTTAACTTCTAGGACCAACAATGCGAATGTAATTGTTTATGTTTATGACTAATTTGGAGAGAAGTATGCAGAGTAAGAACTATATTGCATTTGTAAAGGTCTGTACCTTGATCTATTGTGCATAAGTGTACAAGTGTACAAGAGCTTCTCATACCAGTTTATGACAGCTTCCTGTCTAGTTTCTTTTTCAGTCAATTCCTATTTTTTGCAACACCTATTAAAAATTTTCTGGCTTGGTCCTGTTTTCCATAAGGCTCAAGTAAAGTATTGTTAAAATGGCATAGTCAAACAGTCCACCATTAAGACACGATCAAAGTAGGATTTTAATTTAAAGTTGGTTCCCTTGTATAAACAATATTAACTATTTATTAACTTATGAATTGCTGGTTATTACACAACACCTTTCCTTATTCATCATGGGTTTTTAGAAGCAGCTAAATATTATTTTGCTTTCTCTCACTACTGAATCTGTGCCACAGACCTCATTTACTGTACACAATTCAAATTCTACTCAAGAATAATTGTCTTAAGAGATTTTTTGGGATGCTCATCTCTGTGATGTGGGAGTGCTCCAGGAACATTCATTTATATTTACACTGTGCTTTTACCTTACACTTGTTTTTACCGATACAGCTTAGGGACACACATAGATGCAGGGAAATAGTACTCACTAGATTACAATGTCCTTTTGATACTTCTGAACTTTTAGAGATGAGTTAGTCTTTTAGAGAAAAGATATTCATTCTCCTGAGCTGTGATTTGCGCAAGTGTTGAACACTGTTGGCCGCCTAGATGACTATTCAAGGATAAAGAAGTATCGAGTTAGTAATCAACTGTGGAAAAATGAATGTGTGATTTACTGTATATTTCATAAAAACATTGGAAAAAAACCCAAACACCACAATTTCAGGCATGCACAGTTTTCAGGGCAACATTCAGTTCCTTAATCTCTCTGCATATTTTTTCTCTTTTCATAATTTTCTGTTCCAGATGCTATGTAATTTCTACCTACTGAAACAAAGAGTGGAAGGGATCCTGCAAGTAATTTACACTTCTGTTTCACACCCCAAAAATTTCCCAGAGCATTACCCACCCTGTATACAGAATTAGATAATAAAGTATTACCACAGTCTTCTCTCACACAGATCCCTGAACTAGTTTTCTTTCCTGTCTCGATAGTTTAGGTCTCTGGTCCTTTTATTCTCAAACTCCCTTCCCACGCATGATCATTATGTTTGGCACTCTTGTCCAGCTAGTTCCAATGTCTTTACCTATACCTCTCTAGTCCTACTGGTATGTTTCCCTGCTCGCAGTCTATTTATTTTGCTCAGCCTTCTTTCTGCATCTGGATCAAATACCTTCATTTAACAGGCTACTGCTACATGAGTCAATTGAATTAAATTAAGATCCCATCCAGGATGAGAAAAGCTTTCAGCAATAATTAGAAGGAAAGTTGGTATTTTTCCTGTTGTGTTCTTGTGTTGACCCCTGAAAGGTTCTCTCCAACTGCTGTCATTAAATCTGGTCATCTAGAAAGTGTGGGAAAGTACAATCAAAGTCAGGCAGTTCAAAATCTTTGGAAATTTAACTCTGTACTGAGCACATATGAGTAGTTTGAAAGTAACCTTATGAGTCAGTGTGTGGCAAGTCTGACTGGGGGAACATAGTGCCATTCTCTGCTGGGCATATGACAGATTAAGGTGGTTCAGCACCAGCATGCTGGCATTCATGTATGGTTTTATCAGACGCTTTCAGATGGAACAGCAGCACAATGTTTCATTCTGGACCGCAACATAGTCCTCTTTGCTCTGCTCTTGTAAATAGACATGATTTTGCTGTAAATTAATATAAATAAATGACTAATTAATAGCCAAATGATACAGTCAGCATGAAATATTTGAATCCAGATGATTAAAGCCTAATTAAAATTAAGAAAGGTGAAAACGAGACCTCACAATAAGCAGAGTTAGGTAAACAAAAGAAAATTAATGGCGGCATTCATCACTTGCTGCAATTGCAAATGGCTGGTGGAAATGGTACTTACGTTTAGGATTCATGTCACTGACTTTGGAAGATTCAGTACTGTATTCAAAAGAAGGTAAATGAGTAAAATTTAATTAAACTTTAACTTCTGCTACTTTGGGAATGTACATTCTAAAAAAATTGTAATTATATAATTATTTTCAATATCAATTTTAGATATCTGCATGTAGTGAACACAGCAAACAGTTGTAGAGTAGTCTTTTATTTTGCACTAGTAAAATAACTGCAGAATTACATCATCCTTTTTATTTAAAAAAATATTTGTCTTGATGATATTTATTTTTAAAGTATTCCGTTTATTTTCAAAGTTTTCTAATGTTAAAATATTACTTTCAAAACATTGGGTGCTACAGTAAAAATGCAGCTATACATTTGAAAATATGAAATATACAAATAAAATAGTCCTCTATGAAATTACTCTTAAGTATGAGGAGGATCATATCCTTGCATTAATGACAGCTGGCAGTGTCCAGTTAACTGACAGGATTTTTCCAAAAGTGAATAAATACTTCTTTTTAGGTGTCTGCTGCCAGAAAAAAAAAAAAAAAAAAAAAAAAAAAAGGACAATTTCCCAAAACATTCATTATGCTTCCTCTAAAAATCAAATCAGTTAACATTTTTAATGTTAGCCACACAGAATAGAGACATCGAAAATCATTAGACACATTTGAAATCCTTGGCTATTATTCATGAAGATTTGTTAAGCTATTAGCAACAACTTCAATTATTTTTTTATCTAATCCGTTACATTCTCAATCCTCAGTCTTATTTTGCTGTGTTTATGAAGTGCTTTGAAGTGATTTAAAGTTATGCCTTTGGATGAAAGGGACTGTATTATTAGAATATCTCTAAAGTTACTGAGACATCAAAAATCCCAATTCAGTTATCCTCATCTCTTTGTCTGGTTGTGCATACAGGGAAGAAACATAAATTACTACATGTGGACGTCTCTCTCTTTTCAAAACCACTGCCAAATTTGGGATTTCAAATCATTGACTAGAACTGTTGGTTATGTGAACTGCTTTGAAACCAAGCCCTTACGCTCTTACAGCAGATGTAGTAATTGTGATTCTAGAAAAAAAGATTAAAGGTATCTCACCAAAACCTCTGTAGTTCTGGAATCCATACGGAAGTTCACTGAGCTCTGTCACAGCGGTATGGACAGTTTAATGATAGGTGAACACCTTTAAAAAGGATTAATTTTTCATCACAAAGTAAGAAACCTTTACTCCCTTTTTAATCAACTTCACAAATAAATTCTCCAAAATGAAGCTGTGATTATGGGAACTTTTCGCTGAGGACATATTTGAATTCTGTTTCTTCTTTCCAGTGAGGATCATGCTACTTTATTACTCCACGTAAAACTCCACGTAAAACTTGTGTGCAACATAACTAAGAAAGTATTTGATACTGGGAAAACACACTTGCTAAGAAAATGTAATTGAAATCTCATTTGGGTCATCATTTCCTGCATTGAAACATGGTGGGTAGAAGTAAAGATCTACATCCTTACAACTGGAGCTGTTCAGCTTTGCATGTACTTTGGAAAGGAGATAAAAACATAGCGGCTTTAGCACCCAAGAATACTAGTGTTCGCATTGATTGTGATCTTTAAACCAAGTCATTAAAGCCCTGCTGGGTTGTTAAAAAATTAGCACAAAGTAATAAAAAACTTACCAGAATTTGAAAGACTCAGATTCTCTGTGATGGGACAAATTCTGTTTCCAGTTATAGCTGAGTAGCTGCATGAAAAAAAAACAAACCACACATGTAATGTGTAATCAGCAAGAACAAAACTATTTGCGTTGTAATTCTGAGAACAAATTATGGGGACATAATCATTTTGGTTGAAATCAGAGCAAGTCCTGTTGCTTCCCAAGAAATCCTTGGGAGCAAAAAAACCTATATAATTCATATCTTGGTGAATTATGGTCCCTCTCATCCATCAGGAACCAGTGAAAACATTTTACTCCACAGTCTCCTTTTCTATATGTCAGCTATTAAAATAGATCAATAGACTATCATAGTTATTGACTACATTTGAGGGTTGTAATAAAGAGAAAGCAACAGAAGTAAATGTATGATCTTTCTCATTTAAATACCTTTCAAACTCTGGAGATGAGTTGTTAAATGTACAACACAAGTATTTTAGTGTGACTGTGTGACATATTGTAGGCAAGACAGGCTAATATATGGGATGGTGTCTCCAGTGTAGTCATTTTTCTAAGCTGGATTCAGTTTACTGCTATACTGTGAGTAATTTCAGTACTTTGCAATATTGCAATCTAATATACCTTTTCTTTAAAATCATCACTTCCTTCATGTAAGTTTGGGGCTGGCTGCAGGCTATAATGCATGTTTCAGATATGAGAATTAAGAAGTAATCAGGACCACATGCTATGGTGTCTATTCTATTTCTATTTAATAGAAATTATTAGTCAAAACAGGGTCAGACATATAATAGGCAGAATCTGCTTTTCAGAGCAGTAAACATCCATAAATACATTCTCACAACAAAGCTGAGACCGGCAGCGTTTTTAATCCTAAGCAACAATGCAGTAGCAAGAGGGTGGCTATGAACTCTCTTGTTCGTAACTCTCTGGTTTCACAAAGCCTTTTTCAAAATCATAGGCAAGAACAAGTTCAGGGGAGACCTTTGCAATCTAGAGTATGCAGTGTCTACTCTAAAAAATTCTGATTTGAAGTATTTTTTGTTATAAACTGCTAAGTTAAAATAATAGCCTGCACAAATAGGATTAATTTTCCATTTCAGAAATCTTTAAAACTTCCCTTCCCTTTTCCTCCCTTGAGGCTTTCCTGCTCTGTTCTAGGTTCATCCATTAAAAATTGACAGGTTGACACTTTCGATGTTGTGCATCTGACAATGTAGACTGATCAACCAGTGCCTTGCTACCAAAAAAACAAACAAACAAACAAACAAACCAAACCAAACCAAACCAAACCAAACCAAACCAAAGAAAACAAAACCAAACCACCACCACCACCACAAAAAAAAAAAAAAAAAAAAAAGCAAAGGCACACAAAAAAAACAACAGAGCAGTGCAAAGGAACGAAGATTAACATCAAGTATTATTTTCTCATATCAACATGAGGACTTCTGAATGCTTCAGTAGGTGTTTCCTGGGGGTTCCTTTATGTGTGTTTTCGTTAACAGAAAATAGAGAAATAACTTACAGTTAAAAATCATCAAAGATAAAAATGAGTGCGATAATCACAGATAAAAGTTATAAACCTGTACTGTCACTCATCATCCTACTGGTCCAAATAAATGAAGAGCAAGACTGGGTGTCACTGTATTTGTGACTTGCCAATGATTTAGTGACTGCAGTAATGTGTGAATGAGAACAGAAAAGTCTTTTACAAAAGACAAACAATTTACTTCAGTCTTGAAGTACTGTGAGGAAATAATATTGAGCTGTAACAGATAAACTTGCAAAAATTATTCTGGAGAGATGACTGCAAGCTCATTTTCCTTTTTGTGATGATCATAGTAGGAGAATGAGAATATGGGGAATGGGAAAACACTAGAAGTTGATACAGTTGCTTTAATAATTTTTGAGACATTTCAAATGGTACATGACTAATTCTAAAATATTTTGATGATACTTGATTTTGTGGGTATACAAAACAACTTGAATTTCTGTCTGCAAAATGTGTAAACATTGTGGAGCATATAAACATATAAGTGTATATACATTTTTTAATGTTTGTGGAGTTCTGTCAGAGGTGCTTGAGGCTGCTGATTAAGAATGTTGAAAATGCATAGCAGCTCAGAGGACGTGAACAGTTCCCCTGCCATATAAAAACCACTAATTCTTAGCAGAGTCAGGCAGCAGCTGCCAGTATAACTTGCATGCATAAGGACACATCCCCCTGAGTTTTGGCTGCTAGGGCTGGGGGCCAGCGTGGCCCCGGGCAGCCCCATCCCACTGGTGGATGTGGGTAGACCGTTGTCAGGGCTGAGCCGTGCCCATGGTGCTGCTTTTAGGCAAGGCCCCGGCACTTGCACTGCTGACCTGGGCCCAGCCGAGGCCCTGCTGCAGCCCAGGCCCACAGGGAATCCACACATCTTGGCCTGGCCTCTAGGCCCCATTAAGCACGGCCCTGCTCAGGCTGTCCCCAGGGCTGTGTCTCACCCTGGTTCCCCTCACCGGGCCTGATCCTGACCCCTACCGGGTGGCTGATGTCCCGGAGCAGCCTTGGCTTGGCCCCAGGCAGGCACCTGATACCTGGGGCTGGGTCTGCCCCCAGTTGTGCCCTAACAGTGTGTAATCTGCCTATTTTGGACATCTATGATAACTGTACACTTTCAGCAAATGATTACAGAGAGTAATGAAACTTAAGAAATGCTGTAGATATAAAAGAGCTACATATGGCATTTTCCACACTTTAAAAGATTAGAAGTGCAATATGCTGCTCCTGATAAATGTCTGCACCTTCTCCCCAGTGTTCACTCTCCCTTCTCAGACATTGAAATTGGTTGCAAAGAATGACTCTTTGTTATTAAAGGTAACTTTAATTAGCACTTACATGCTTGGGTATACACACTCCAACTTTGTGAAATCATCCTGCTTTCATCAGTGAGACAGATGCATTGTCTGAAGGTGAGTGTTTGGCTTCAGTTTATTATGACCTGCACCATGAGCTTAATTTGAAAGTGGAATTAGGCTGAAATGACCAGATGTCCTGATTTAGCTGACACAGCTGGGAAAATCATGGAGTGAGTCTTCCTGGGACGTGTTTCTGGGCACATGAAGGAGAAGAAAGTGATTTGGAACAGTCAGCATGGATTTACCAAGGGCAAATCATGCCTGACCAGCACGATTGCTTTCTGTAATGAAATGATGAATTTGTGTATGACAAGAGAGCAGTGGATGTCATTTACCTCAACGTTAACAAGGATTTCAACAGCGTCTTCCACAATATTTTTATTTCATAGATAGAACTTTATGATATGGATGGGTATACAGCTACATTAAAAATCTAGTTGAATGATCATCCTCAGAGGGTAGTGGTTAATAGGTCATAGTCTATCTGGAGGCATGTAGCAAATTGAGTACTGCAGGGGCTATCCTGGGATTTGTCCTATTTATCATCTTTATCAGTGACCTGGAGGACGTGAATGGACTGCACTATCATCAAATTTACAGATGACACCAAAGTATGTGTGTGTATGTGAAGGGGAGGGTGACCTGTTAATATTCTCTAAGTCAGTGCCACCATCCAGAAGGACCTAGACATGTTGAAGGAATGGGCCACCAGGAACTTTATTAAATTCATCAGGGATGACCACAACAAATGCCAGGTCCTCCTTGTGGGAAGGAAGAGCCCCCTGTAGTGGTGCAGGCAGGAGTGCTGCTGAGGAGGCCTCGGACGTGCTGCTAGATGGCAAGCTGGGCAAGAGCCAGCAGTGTACCCTGGCAACAAAGCAGGTTGAGAGCTCCTTGCCCTGTACTAAGAGAATCATGGCCTGTAGCTCGAGGGTAGCTATTTTCTTGCTGTCCTCAGACCACAGCTAGAGTCCTGCATCCAGTTTTGAGCCTCCCAATAGAGGAAATGTGCTGATGAACTGGGCTGATGGCAGTAGAGAGCTCTCAAGTTGATTCAGGGTTGGAGCACTTACCTTCTGAGAGAGGCTGAGGGAGATGGGCTTGTTCAGTCTGGAGAAGAGAGGGACACTACTCTCTTACCAGGAGGTCACCAAGAAGTCAGAACCAGGCCCCTCAGAGGGGTCAATGGTAAGAGGATAAGAGTCAATAGACATAAATGGAAACAAGAGAGGGTCAACCTGGATATAAGGAAAACTGTTTTCCTCATGAGGACAGTCATGCAGCAAAACAGGCTGCTCAGAGCAGTTTTTTCAGTCTTTGTCCTTGGAGGCTTTCAGGACAGGACTGGATCAAGACTTGAGCAACCTGGTTTGGTCTCATAGATGACCATACTTTGAGCAGAAGGCTGGACTCCTGAGATCCCTTCTAATCTGAATTATTTTATAGTGATATGATCCAGTTTAAGCAACTTTCCCTACAATCTTTAGGTCATTTCTGCAGTGTTTTTACCTAGGACTGAAGGTACCCTCTCATATGCAGCAAGTAGGGTCCTGGGAAATTAGCCATTAATAGCATAGTGTAGAGAAGTGCAGAGAAACCCAGCTTCTGAGCTGTGCTGTGACTTTTGCAGGCTACACAGTCTTGGGAAATTGTTTTTTTTTTCAGTGATAACTGCATCAGACTGAGTAATCTAATGTAGTGGGAAGGCCTTCTCTAATGTCACCCACAATGAAAACCTGCCCCCTGTTTCACCAGAAATTAGGGCCACTTCTGGGAATGAATTCAACTGTATTTAGAGGGGAACAAAAGGCAGTGATTCCAGCCTTTGAATGGGGCACAGAAATGGTAATAATACTTAGATGCAGAAGGAAAAGTGTTTACAGGAGTGAGAGATGAGAAGCTATTGAGCATGAGAATGGCAAAAAAAATGATACACCCTACTAAGTCAGACCAGTGATCCATCTAACTCATGACGCCAACAGTGCCAAGAAGAGATATTGTTTTGGATGAGCAACGGGAGACACTTTCTGCAGTCTATTCTTATTTTCCGTCTTAGCTTTCATGTTAGGATTTTAGAGAGTACATGCATATCTACTCCTTTCAGTATACATTTATGGACTTTTTGTGCAGGAATTTTCTTCTTTCTGAACCAGCTAATATCATCTGCTGCTACAGCAGCACAGTCTACAATTTTGCTGTTGACAATGTGTTAAATACTCCCTTTATTTGTTTTTAACAGATCTTCCACTAGCATCAAGTGCCCCTGGGGTATTTTAATAAGGGATTTGGTGAACAGCAATTGTTTATTCAGGTTACCAGTATAACATATGCATATTATAATATTAGCATCTTTAAAAATATTTAAATTAATGATATTTTTAATGGGAAAATAGGAATATTGTCAGATGTGGAAAACTGAATGAGGATATTTTTGGTAAAGATAAACATTTAAAAAAGCAAAGTCTGCATCCTCTGAATCCGAAAAGATTCTTTAAATTCTTATCATAATGCTTCTACCACACACAAGCTTATATATTAAAACACAACAGGGAAAAATTAGAAAAGATGTTATTGTCATAGCAGTAGAGTGCATGAGCAACAATTTAATATCCTAGTATCTGTAACTTCAGAACTCAGAAATACGTTATCCCTTTTCTTTTTTTCAGAGAGTATAATTGAAAAAGTCTGGATAGTAAATTTGCATTGTTCTAACAAATAAGTAAAGCTGGCCAGATGCTGCTACAAGGAAATTAATTTTTCTGTGACTGTCATGGAGAAGCAGGATGAGTACTGCTTCAAAACTAGAACACTTGCAAAATATTAAAAAAATGCAAATGCAATAAGTGTTTAGTTTTTATCAGAACAAAGGTTCAGAGTTATTTTTTTTAAAGACTACATTAACAAGAAATAAATCTTAATGTTATATATAACTTCAAACGGTATGGGTTTCTTTTGCCCACCACACATTGGTTAAAATCAAACCTGGTAATAAAATTGTCTTTTTTTTTTTTTTTTTTTTGACAGTTTCAGCAATGGTTATAGAGTTTCCCATGGATAATGGAATCAGGTCTTCACTCTCTCACCATTGTAAAAATGAATATAATTATACTCTACTCCCCCAGAAAAACATCCAGGACAGCTCACAATTCTAAATTGTGAATCGTAGTACCCCAGTAAAACAGGGACAGATTTAAGAGCATCAAACTGATTCTGGTTCAGGAAAATGGTAACTGTGTTTGTGTGGAACCACATTTAACATATATGGTTTGCTGCAGAAGCCTGTGACGTGGAGTGTGGCACCATATGGAAGTTTTGAATCCTAACCTGAGTTGGCTAATTAAACAGCAAATTAGCCTGTAGCTGCCTAGTCAGACACTCTTTAAAGCCTGCTGCTGTAATTCTGATTCCATGATCAGTGTGGGCAGAGGTCTGGGTACATCTCTTTAAATAGATAAATATGAAATGTAGAACCTCAAAAAATTTAAGAATTTTGTGTCTATAGCAAGAAACTTTATTTCCATTATTGTTACATGTACTAGTCCTTGTAATTTCTCACTGCTGTTCATCTCAGTT
Source organism: Cygnus atratus (assembly GCF_013377495.2). NCBI lineage: Eukaryota > Metazoa > Chordata > Aves > Anseriformes > Anatidae > Cygnus > Cygnus atratus. Next base: position 55,145,083 of record NC_066365.1, read on the forward strand.
CATCTTAAAATGCAGTTAGATGCTAAGAAATTGTTATGTTAATATGTTCAAGAAACTTTTTTACCCATCAGTATAGGATTTTTAAATACCATTTTAGAATGAAGAAACAATAGATTTGAGATCTTTACAGCTCTTGAAATGTATAGTCCTACTTCTTTATGGCTGTTAGTTCCCATACAAACCTCGTGTGTTGGAGAGGGAAATGAGATCTGCTCATGCAGTCCATAATACTGTAGGCTTCTGTAATTATCAGAAATAACAGCTGAATAATGCAGTAAGGATTTGTCCCTCAACAAAATATCTGCAACATCTGAGGATGTGCATACATTTATTTTAATTGATAATGTATAGAAAAGGCTGTAGCTGAACATGTTGCAGACTAAAGTATTCCCAGGTTTAGTCTGGCTTCTTAAATTCATACCTCATGATCACTCTGTCAGGGTCTGATTCTGTCAGAGCATAGGCATCTTTACAAGAATATGGACCTTGTTTCCCACCAATTTCAAAATTAAGCTACAAGATCAAGAATATTTTAGCAGAGTTTTTATTGTAATATCCAAATTTATTTTTCTGTCTTTTTTGCCCTACATACAGTACACATTGCCAAATAAAACTTGAAGGAATACATTCTGAAGCACAAAAATAATGGATTCAATTGAGTGTTGTCTTCCAGTGCTGATGGGCCTTCTGTCTATTTCAGCTTTCTATCACACCTTTTTTGTCCATATCCCTTATTGTCAACATTTTTGTGTATAGGTGCAGGCTGCTCCAGTTCTGTACTATGAAATGGCCAGTGTGAAAACTCTGTAAAGATATGAAAGCTGCACTCAGTACAAGCTAATAAGCTCTGCAGTAAGGATGCAGAGTGCTGCAGTGATATGTGTTGGTAGCTTGTCAAACTGCGTGTTTATTTAACTTGTGTTCTTTGCCTGATTGCTGTCCCACAGCCATGGTACAAAAAGAATTCTAGGGGAAAAAAAAAGGAATTAAAATTCTTTAAAAAGGGAATTTTCTTCCAAGAACATTCAGAACAAAAGTCTGTTTCCACATAACCTGAAAGACCTGGATGTGTTAAATAGATCAATAAAAGAACTGTTGATGTTTATTAGATAATGTCAGATACTGTTCTTTGGAAATTTGTCACTGAGAGGAGTGTGTTATTTCTGAACAACAAAACAGATTTAAGATAACATTTCTACGGACAGTAACTGTAGTTATTTTTTATGGTAATTCGAAAAGGTAAAGCTACTTCAAACGAATGAAAAATAATCTGTCTATCTACTTATCTATCTATCTGTCTATCTATCTATCTATCTAATCTCCCATATTATTTATTGTATTTATACATAGATACATTTTGGAGATATATTGTTTATTTACATATATTTATACCTATATGTTTATATATATTTATTACTTTTCCTCTGCAGTAAAAACATTATTTCATTGGTTAAATCCTTATTGCCTTCTGGAAAGAAGAGATACATATTCTACTAGAAATTTCCTAAATTTCCTGAATGTGTTTCTGTAACAGCTTGTGCATGAGAGACAATTGCTACTAGCAGTCAGTACTTAGGGATCTTGAGTTACAGCTATGGGTAGAATTAGAAAGGCATCAGTATGGCACCACTACTGACTTAAAATTGGGAATTCAAAAAATATATCTTTTTTTTGGAAATTAATTTCAAGTTAAACTGTGTTTTTCAATACTAAAAGAAAAGAAAGTCTTTTTCAGGATCATTAGACCTATAGTTTGTCAGCAAAATATTAAGCCCAATAAACTCTGTGTTGTGTAATGCATCCTTATTTGAAGAATGATACTCTCTCTCCTCATGTTCCACTTAAACCTTCAGAATAATAACTTAGTAATTTATGTTTTCTACTTGCCTCCTGCATAGGAGGACTTCACCTGAAGGACATATCGGCCATTATGTCAATAAATACACCATGTAGATGGATCCTTCTGAAACTAATGGCAAATATTTCATTTGGTTAAAAATTATCTCAAAAAGTCTAAGCACCTATCGGCATTCCTAGGAATCTCATATCACACCTCTCTTGAGTAATCTTAATAGAGCTCCTAAGTACAGTAGCACTGCTATAGTATGTGATTCATTAAAACCTTATCTCTCTGGAAACCAAGTATGGTAAGCAGCAGAATGTATTCATGTTGTTTCAGGGACCTACCCCTGTATGTGTTTGAAGCTGTCTATAGCAGCCATAGTGTAATAATTATTGATATAATGGATTTATTTGATAGTTATGCAGGGCCTGAGAGTCCTGTATTGACAGCATTTTTGTTACTAATAAAATGACAGATTAAAAGAAAGCAGCAGCACTCTTATTTTTAACGGCGAGTAAAACTTCCTGCCTGCTGCCACCTCTGACAGTATAAGATAAGCCTAAAGGTACATGTTACAAAGAATCAAGCTCCTTATACAAAGGTGCTTGTCACCTAAAGCCCTGATTATACTGATTATACCGATTATACTGAACCCCTGATTATACTTTTCGGAAGCCTTAGCTTCCAAAAACATACCTAGCAGGAAGGAAAATCAGTAATTGCTTTGTAGAGGAGCATAAAACACTGAGCTAATATCATGAATTTAGTATGAAGCTGGAAAATGTCCGATCCACTCATACAGTGCAGAAGTGTTTGTTAACTGCAGTCATAGCTGACAAAGCACTGGAAATTTCATAAAGTAGACAGGCAATACATACACTTGGATATACGTTCATATACACATGTATGTAAGAAGTGTCAGGAGAATGATATTCCCCATCCATGTTGGCAGATACACTGCTAATATTACATACTTTACAATCAGTCCTCCTGTTTCTACCTACCTATTTTTAGACAGAAATTTTATTTTCTTACCTTCTGTGTTAGAAGCAATCATGATACCACCAGCAGTATTATTTTTTTTATAATCCCAGTTTTTGCATCAGCCTAACATTGTGCATCTCCTAGATGTAAGGTCAGCTAGGTTACATACTCAGATTTCTTGGGCCAGAATCCTGAAAAAGTAAAAGAATAACCTATGTTGTATCTCATAATAATGACTTGTTAGTCAGGAATTTATTATGTTTTTCAGTTTTTTGATATGAAAAATATATACCAATGTATAACAGATTGGCAGCAACATAATGCTGAACTGAATTTAGACCTCACAAGGCTGTCTGCATCTTCATCTTTTCTCTTATTTCTTTTGGTCATATTTTAAACATCTTGTTTACAGCCATTAGAGTCACAGACTTGAACAAAAAAAAGCACACATTTTTTAGGCTTTTTTTTTTTTTAATTCCATGTCATTGCTGACTTCTAAATTGTATATGCCAGTTCCAGTCGATAATAGTGGAAGTTTTGTACATTTCACCAACTTTCATACTCTGTGCATTGACTTAACCTTCATATTAATATGCAAACCTTGTAACTAAATGTATCCTAAAGCTTTAAGCATGTGATCATGTTTCAGCATTTGTCTTTGGAGACGTTAATAGGGTTATTGAGCAACAAAATGATAATCAGCAGTTTTAGAGGTCATTCATTATACACTGTATAAATATTTCATAAATTCCCCACTGTTTACAGATAGCAATAGTCTAAAAAGAAATTGCATATGTTCATTATCTAATGCAGCTGATCTAGTTGTTAATGCCTTTTTTTTTTTTTAAAGCTATCTATATGTTTATGCAAATCATAACCTCTACATGACATATTTTCACAGCTTGGTCCAGCAGAATGTGTCATAACAGAACCTCCAAGGATCACTGCATTCAAATTAATCTATACTGCTGAAAAGAGTTATGTTTAACTTAAATTAAAATGTGTAAAATACCAAATATTCTTAAATTAGCAAGTATATCTTGCATCATCATTTGTGGTTTTTGGGTATTCACATTTGGATATACAAATGATGTAGTCAGATTTATAATTTTCAAAAATAGTGTCCTGTTTGGGAATTTCATAATTGAATTGTTAGCATGAGGCCTGAATGTTTGGCACTGTGTTTGGGTATACTGAATGTACTAAGTATACTTCGTGTTACCTGCGCGTAAGACATAGATGTCTACAATTCCCTTCTTTGCTTTAAAGTATCTTAGGTGTATAAATAGGAAAGGAATTGTGATGTCTTCTAGTCAGCTACCCAATTTGGACTGAAATCCTGGGGACTGCACCTACTGTGGAGTATAAAATTAATTTGTGCCACTCCAGATACAAAGCTGTACTGTAGGGGATAACTTAAGACAAAAAACACTTCCTAAATTAGCTCATCACTATTAATGAGGGAGTCTGTGATGTCTGTGTTGCCTGCTTCCTAGCCATGTAGAAAAATTAGGACCAAATTCCTGTATTTTCCTGATTTCTTGAGCTTGTCATCTGGATTTGCACTGCAGAGAGTTTGAGAACTAAATGTTTCAGTGCTGCAAAAATTTAGGTCTGAAAACAATAACAAAACCAAACAAAATACAACAACAGCAAAAAAGATCCAAACCGACCTATGTGCATCTTTGTCTCAGGGCTGTTGTGGAGCATGCTGGGACCTGACCATTATATGGTCTGTGTCTTCAGTTTCAGACTAACTTAAAACTTACTCTTCTGATAAAAAAAAAAAAAAAAAAAAAAAAAAAAAAAGTTAATGCATTGAGTAAATGGTTAAATAATAAGGAGTTATGTTTAGAAGAGAGAAACTTACTCTGATAAAGTAAACTTTTGGGTGAGGTCCAAGGATCTGGATAGTTCTGCATATAATATCCAATTATCCATAAAATATCCAATAATGTCCAATTCATTCTAATTTTAGTAGTTTATTAAGCAACTACTCTTTTGCTATGATAAATGTATTCTACAGCTCATAATGGAAATCAGTTGCGCACCCATGTGTGGCATGACAGACTAGTCAGTGCAATGCGCACATGATTGGGGAGGTTGTTTATTTCACTACGATTGATACCAGAATTGCATACTGTCATAGAAGTAACTCTTGTCCATCAACAGATGTCAGCTTTATGTTCTTAAATCCAATTTGTCCTTATCCAGGGCCCTTAAAAATCACTGTAGCTTCCAGAGCTGAAATGAAGATCAAGCATTTCTAGTCTATAGTGTAAAGCACAGTTAGAATGCATTTTTTTCTTTAATGGGTGTTTAAAATAAAATAAATAAAATAAAATAAAATAAAATAAAATAAAAACAATACACTGATTATGCCTTTACCAGCAAAAATATTGTGTTCTATATAGGGGTTGTAGTGGCAAGTTTTTATTTCATTTTGTATATACTACTCAATATTTAGGAAAATTATCATGGAAGGTCGACAAAGACTGTAGTTTTTATTGAAGATATTTGCTTGAGTCTGTTCAACTGCACATTGTTCAGTAACTGGCCATTTTGAGTCAAATTACCTATCTAAATGAGCTGAGCAAATGGTTGCTCAATTTAGTTACATACTATGAAATTTGTACATTGAGTTATTCATTTTAGTGAATAGTTTGCTGAAGACGAACATTCAAATAGCACTTACCATTATCTTGTTAATAGGCCTTACTGCTTTAAATCTACTAAGAATGCAAATAAATGATAATTCTGCACTCATTAGGGAAATCTCCAGTGACTTACTTTGGTTAAATGTTCCAACAGGCATGTTTAGCACTTCTTTTGGGGTTGGTAAAGTTCCAAAAATCTGTAAATTAAAGTTCTGTGGAGTGCTATAAAATATGCATAATGAAGCCCTGGATGTAAATTAAGAAGATTTATATTGCAGCATTCTGCTTACGTTATTCAGTCTGAATGCTTCACAGGTTTTTATGAAGCAAATAAACTGTTCTTTTTCTTGAAATTCATTTTCAATGGTCACCATGGATTCATTGTTGCATTACTTAGTTCACACATTAAAGATTGAATTGTTCTTTTTAATCTATATATCATGATAAAGTTTTATTGCACAGTACTTTTGAAGTCTAGGTACTTCATCTGTAGTAGCAGTACACTGAAGTTGCCTATAGTTCTAAGTAGTTATAATAGATCTGAAAACAATGTTGATGAATATTCTTGTGCTTAAAACTCATGCATTCATGTGAGTTATGCTTATGATTCTCATTATTCACAGTCAGTGAACATTAACTGAAAAAAAAAGTTTATTTCCCAGGGTCTTCAAGTTTTATGCATGGAAAATAAAAAAAAAAAAAAAAAAAAAAAAAGACTCGACAAGGTTCTTCTCTGCCTTTCAGAAGAAAAGAAGCCAAAGTTTAAGATTGTGCACAACTGCCACCCAGAGAGGTAGATCTGTCAAAGAAACTACATCAGGGCCTTGAATATGTCTGATTGCCTATAACAGGACCCTAAAACACGGCAAAAGCATCAAGAAAGGGAATCTGAGGTCCAGTTGAACTCAAGGCAACCTGCTGCTGAGGGAGTATGTAGTTGAGGAATATTGTCTTCTGCAGAGGGTCATGACTTGGTATGAATCATCTCATCATTGATGATTCAATTCTAACTCAGCTGAACTAAATGGTGGTCACGATATTTCATATCAGCACCAGAAAAAATAATAATATATATATATATATTATTATGGATATTGTAGTCTTATTAAATACAGTAATGAAAAGCAACTGCAGCATTTTAAGAGCTTAGTTCACCTACCTGAAAGAAGTTTCCTTTGCAAGTGCTTATTTTCATAGCAGTGAGGCTACAAAGCGTAGCACTTTGTTTTCTCCTATCCTGTTCATTCTTTCCATTGTCAGGGAGTGCAGGGAAGGCAAAGATATATCAGAAAATGGAATAGGAACAATCGATCCACTTTTTAGTGTGTGGGTACATTTTATGATGATGCCGTCACTTAAAGAACAGTGTTACTAAGTGTTTATTTTGAAATAGCTACTATTCAAGTTGATGGCCACGAAAGACTGATATTAAAGATAAATACATACGTCATATATCTTGATAAACTTTGCTGATAGATCCAATAGTTCCATTTCTTTTCGGCCTCATCCATAGTATGGAATGGAAGTCCATCCTCCCTAAATTCTTTTTGCTTTAAATATTACAAATCATGAGACCTTCTTTTATTTTTAGGGTCTACATGTGTAGGGTCTATACCTCCACTATTTTTAGAATGAAGACGTCCCGCAGAGCAGACTATTTTTAGCTTTACTAAATATAAGTCAAATATGTTTTGCAGTATATGTTCAACATAGCCATCCTTGTCATGCTTTATTATTAATTTTTTAAAGTACAATTTGCATAAAAAAGCAAGAAATAATACTTGTGTGCTGTGCAGCAAAAGGACTATGGTATTACACATAATTCAGTTTGAACACCAGGGATTATTAAATGCCGTTGGAAATTAGAGCCAGCTCGAATTGGTAAACTGCGTTTTGTAAAGAAGAATAGAGGAACAGATTAGTATTTGAGCTTTTGGGTCACATTATGCTATGATGATAGAATACATGTAGAAACAATTAAGACAGTGATGAATATGAGAACACAGAGCTTAACAGAGGGATACTTTCATAAGAAACAGTGTATGTAGAGCACTTCAGATTCAGAGTAGAAACCCAAACAATTAAAGATAAATGATGGAGATAAAACCATTTAAAATGGAATAGCTATACATACATTTGCATGTTTATCCACATACTCATTCAGAAACAAGTAATGTATTCTGTTAGAGGAATTAGTAGGGGGCAAGGTGAAAACAGAAATTCAGTTGCAAAAACTACAGGATTCAATCTGATTTAATCTGACATTTCATCAAAATGTGTATTGTGACTTCTTGAAAAAGTGGCACTCAGGATTGATGGTTACTGGCATAATTCCAAAACTGTTTGAAACTAGAGTATATGAAAAAGGATGACACCAGGGGTAGAATATGACTACAGCAGAGGTACAAGAAGTGTGTAGAGAACTACATTGTCTTAGAAGACCTTATGCAGACAGAGTTCTGATTTCTGATTCTGATTTTAGGTACTGGGCTGCTGTATCTGCTCTGAAATTACATATTGAAATAAAACCAGGCAAAAAAGAATGTAGATTTCACAATTTTAGCATTTGAGTTTTAGATTACAGGCAAATTCTCAAACTAAACAATGCAAGTATTATAACAAGAACAGCTGATGACAGTGGTGATCACTTTACTTCGGTGGAATACAGAAATGATTAAACTGTTGCAACTTCACAAAGTTCCAAAAGGTTCAAGAAAGTTTGGGTTCACAAGTCACGTCTTACTCGAATATGCCAAACAATAGACTGTAATTTTAAATAAACACTTTCCTGAAATTTATGGCCATATTAACTCTAAGACTGTTCCAAAATTACAAAATAAATAAATAAATAAATAAAATAAAATAAAATGGAGAGAAGGTTAAGATTTACTTTTTAAATTCCTGTCTTTCTTCAGTATTTGAGTGTAATTACAGGTTGACATCAGAGTTTGACAACAGAAAGACCAAACATCTCTATCTATGGAAGTTTGACAAGAATATTAAGAGGCCATTTCTCTCTGAATGAATAAGAATGCAGATGGGGGCAGACTTAATGTTGCTAAGAGGGAAGGTAGAAAAAAATGCTGTTCAATATACTCATTGCTTTGACAGGCATGTCAGATAATAAACTTTACTGAGAAGCAAAGTTTATTAGTTCTGTATAGCCTTGTATTCATATACTGTTTTGAGGTTCACAAAATTGCAGAATGGTTGAGATTCGAAGTACCTCTGGAAGTCATCTTATTCAACCCCCCTGCTTAAGCAGAGTTATGTAGAGCTGGTTGCCCAGAACTATGTTAAGATGGCTTTTGAACATCTCCAAGGTTCTCCACAAGGACTCCACAACATCGCCGGGGAACCTGTGCCAGTGCTCAGTCACCCTTACAGTGAAAAGTTGTTTTCTAATGTTCAGACAGAACCTCCTGTGTTTCAGTTTGTGCCCATTGCCTCTTGTCCTCATGATGTTTTTTCCCATTGATGGCTAGCTAAACTCTTACCACAACCACTCTTGCACAAAGAAACCCCATCCACAAAGAAATGGGGAGAAAATATGATGGACAGGGCTTAAGGGTTGAGATAAGGACAGGGAGATCACTCACCAATTACCATCATGGGCAAAACCGACTCCATGTGGGGACATTAATATAATTTACTGCCTATCACTGACAGGCTAGAGCAGTGAGAAACTAACAGCAAACTATAAACACCTCCCCACATCCACCCTCTTTCATGTTCCCCCCCCGAGCAGCGCAGGGTAAAGGGGGAATGGGGGCTGCAGTCAGTCCCTAATACTTCGTCTCCACTGCTCCTTCATGGTCAATGACTCTCTGCCCCTGTGCCAATGTGGGTTCCCTCCCATGGGATGCTGTCCTTCCTGAACTGATTCTGCATGGGATTCCCACAGGCAGCAGTTGTTCAAGAACTGCTCCAACATGTCTCCCTTGTGGGTGGCAGACCTCCTTCTTCACTGTGGGATACTCTCCATAAGCTGCAGCTCTGGCATGGGGCCTGCTCCTGTGGGGTCTCTCCATAGGCTGCAGGGGAACTTCAGCTCTGGTGCCTGGAGCACCTCCTGCCCTCCTTCTTCACTGACCTTGGTGTCCACAAGGCTCTTGCTCTCTACATTTTCTCACTCCTCTCTCCCAGCTGCTGTGTTGCAGTGGTTCTTTCCTTTCATAAAAATGCTCTCACAGCTATGCAACCAGTGTTATTCAGTGTCCCACCTCTGGCCAGTTTCTTGGTCAGTATTTCCAAATATTACATTCCTAAAAGAGAATACATCAGACTCTTTGGAACATGCTTGCGTGTTTTTGCAGTGCTTTCTACTGCATGCTGTTGATATTCCTCATGCAGAGGGTGAGAGAAACTAATCTAAGATCCATTTAGTAGCAGATTAGGCTAAACAATGATAATTAATGATGTTATTACATATTGTTATTAACAGTGTTAATACACTAGCACAAATGAGTGATCAAGTTTGACATAATTGTCACAGTTTCATCAAGCTGTCCTAGAAGAAAATTTAACATAATGCTGAAAACAGCTGTTTAAACTCTTCTCAGACTCCAGGCTGCTCATATTGTTTTAATTGTACAGTGTAGCAGTAACAGTAGCAGATGACTTTTCTAAAATGTCCACGTGGAAATGTTTGAATGAGGACGGTCGTGTATTTTTATAGATAATTTTCATGATTAGTAATACATATTAGAAGCATACTGTTGGGCTCTGGATAAGAGAAAAGCATATAGTTCTCTATGTGTGCAGTGCTTAAGAAAGTTGCTCTCAGCATACTTCTGAAGATCTGTTTTGGATGCAGTGATCTTGATTTTCCACTCTTGTGCAACTGCATGCTTCAGGATGCATCTGTTTTCGTGAAGTCCAGGTCACCTCTGGTGAATTTCTAAATGACCCATCTTACAGATCTCTGTACAGTTTATTTTTTCTGTTCTTACCGAGTTTTTATATGCAGTGGGAGTGGTCACAAATTTAGCAGTTTGTCTACTTTAGTGACTCGGGATACAGTGGAAAAAGACTGAATTTTCTTGGGCATTTAGTAGCAGGTATTGATTTTCACCTTCCTTATTTATATCAGAGATCAATATTAACACAGTAGACATCAAATACAGAAAATGAATTTGAATATACTCCCAAACTTCTTAGAGAATGATGGAAACATTGAAGTTGGAAGAGACATCTGGGGATATCTGGTCCAATATCCTGCTAAAAGCCAAGTCAAGACTGATGGCTTTCTCAGGGGTCATATTCAGTCAAATTTTGAATACTTACAAGAATGGAGATTCCACAGCACCTTCCCAGAGTTTGACCACCCTCATAGTTTTTTGTTCTTTTCCCCACTTGGAAAAAAATCACCTATAACATAGTTCATACATACATATACATACATTGATGCTTTCATGCAATTTATTAAAGCTGGATTGTAATATTACATTCAAAGATAATCAGAGGGAAGCTTATTTACTGTGCAGCACTAGAAGGAATGCCAAAACTAGACTATAACATTGATCAGTTGGTTAGCTAGTAGAACGTAGAATGGATCTTCTCAGCAAAGTCAGTCTGTGATTATTTGAAGTGCAAGAGATGTGGATACAGTGTTGGTCTTTATTATGTATTAGACAGCTGTATATGTCTCATAGTGTCTGTTTTTGTTTGTTTGTTTGTTTAATTCTGATCCTTAGCACATTTGAAAGCCACACATTAATTTCTATTAATACTCAAGCTAGTTAGATTAGATTGCACAACTATTTGAGGAAATGTATGTATTAATATTACACATATTTTTGACCCTGCATGATAAGGCAGATGAGATATCTTATGAAGTGAGATTCTTAACTAAATACTTAGATTGTGATCTTATTCTATGATTCTATGATTATATTCCAGATGGAACTGACTTTGTACAAAAAATGCTAAATACATTGTTGGATTGTTTCCCACTGATTTTTTTAATTCTTATCAGAGCCCAATACTGATATTTTACTGAAACAGAAATAACAAAAAAAATTGTGACAGTATTTTTAGTTCATAAATAGAATATCATCTATCCCCCATAAAAGACTGCTTAACTCGTTTGTAGGCATTCTAGATACAAGATGGGGTTTTGTTTGTTTGTTTGTTTGTTTGAACTTTTGGTTATCTTCTGTGCTGTTGGCAGTTGTTCCTATGAATCTGCCAGTTATTGGAGTGCTGCAAGTACTCCTTCCTCCAGGTACTTGTCTGCTGCTAGCTAACATTTTGAATATGTGTTGTTCAGCACCATCTAATTCCCCTAGAAAATTCTTTGGTTTATCATTTCACAAGTAAATCCCATTTAGATCAGCCAGGTTTTTGTTTCAGTTTGGATTTTCTGTCCTTTCTGTCTTTCCTTTTTCATGACCTCTTACTGCTTGAGAACCCTGATGTGAATTTTTATTCAGGAGGGATAGATACGGCAAAACAGAAGACATGTGGCAATTAATTGATTATGAAGGGGCCTCAAATTATATGGCTGCCCAAGGGAAATACTCTTTCCCCCCAGAACAGTCACAAGCTGTTGTGCTTTGAAGATTTACAGGAAGAGCATGATATGGGAGATTTTGATTAAGGGACCAAGGGCAGATGTTGGTTGAGTATTGGGATTTGCACCACTCTATTATATGCAAAAATTTAAACTCAAGATAACATACAACTTTTGTCATTACCCTTTTAATGAAAACTACGGTATATGGATGTGAACAGAAATCCTGCTAAGTAAACTCAGGAGAATTAGTTTACTGCACACTTAAATTCCAATTACTGTGGAAAAATAGTAAGCAAGAAGGAATCAAGCCACCAAAACACTATAAAAGCTTTACATTAATGGCGTTATCAGGAACTTTTTGTTTCATTGCTGGATGTCTTTATTCTTTTACCTTCATTATATGAGAATAAGGACAAACAGTACAAATTTCTATAGCAACATCATCTTTCAGCTAAGTATCTCAATGGATTTTGCAAGCATTGACTGATAAAGTCTCACAATTACTATGGTAGTGGAACAAAACACACATATCCTGAAATCAAATCTATCTGCCATAGGAATTAATCACTGCCAATACAAGGTCTAAGAAGCAAAATCTAGTTTCAAGAGAGTATATTTAATAGGGAGGTAAACACAACCTGTACTTTAGATTTGGATATTGTTCTAAGGTTAGTAACCTCCCTGAAATTGTAAGGGTATTTATACTCTAAATGAACTCATTTTGCTATAGACATACTTTTCTAATTTCTTATTTTTCTAATTTTGCTCAGATAAGTTCTAGACAGTGTGGTGATGACAGGCATAATTGCCTTGAGAAACTTTTCTGCAAGCAAATCAACCTCAGAGCACTCGCAAAATAAATAGTTGATTAGAATGACAGCCTTTAGAGAAGAGCAAGGTCTGCATTTCCAGTGCATGCCATGACGGAGTCTATCAAGCTTGAGCAGCCTCCCTTCTTTTCGCACCTTGTGCCTGTACAGATCTCAATGGTCACTATGGAAGGCCACAAACTATACATGACCTCCCAGCAGCAATAATCTCAAAAATTGCTCTCCACACTCCTGCTCAATCACTTTCCATTTATGCAAGTGAGAGAGAGTAGGAATCTTTCCAGGGAGGAAGGTAAAGATAGCCATAAAGAAAAAAAAGATACTTACCCTCATGCAGATCCTTCAAATTACTCTACTTTACTAGGGAAGGCAAGGAGAAACAAAAATGAAAAAAATCACCCTCAAAATGCTAACACATTTAAAGTATCAATTTAAAAATACAGTTGAAAAACTGTCGAAGTCAGCTTAAAAGCAAACACATCTCTTTTAAGACCTTAAAAATAGGAACTGTTTTGCTATGTTTTCTGGAGCGTATCAGATGAAAGGTTGCTTTTGATCAGTGTCAGCCATCATGCCTTACCATCTTGTGACACTTATCTTTTTAAAAAATGCTGAATACAATATATCAAGGACTATTCTCCAGGCATTTTTAAGACCAGAGCCTGCGGTGTATCTTACAACCTGTGCAACAAATTCAATTTTTATTCACCTTTCCTGTTACGCCTTAAAACTTGTGGAGCTTCATAAACTACTTTAGATCACTGTGGAAAAACAAAATTACAACCTCCTCAAATTTTTCTTAGTTTTTATATGTGTTTCTTAGAATTTGGAAGAAATAGAGTGTGTATGGGTCTTTCCTGTACCTATCTTTGATAAATTTTTATAATCTGTATGAAGATATCCAACAAAATACTGTTAATCGATATGGTCAGTCATGCCATTTGTCAGACACACCATTTAAAAATGAGGTCATTAAACAGTTTTCTGAAAAGGCATACATCCTTAGTATTTATTAGCAGCTTGTAGAAGCATAATTTTTACAGTGTCAATATAAGCATAACAGTATTCAAAGACATACATGCCAGGTGTTGTGTACAACTGATTCACAAATGCTTTTGATAATTCAAGCTTGCAGTTTCAATAGAAATCTTTTTTTTTTTTTCTTTAATTGATATATAAATATAGAAATATAATCCTCGCTGACATGGTGATAAATTTCTTACAAAGGTTCTTTTGTGTTCTTCAAACAATATAAGTGCAAGTGATATTTTAAGGCATTTTAGATGCCATATACAGTGACTGCTGTAAAATTGTAGGATCGTTTTTTGTATAGCACATCGAGTTTTTTCAGCCTATAGTAACTTAGGCTTTTTTTTTTTTTTTTAATTAAAACTAAAGTCCTTTGCTGTAGTATGCAGGGTTATCTACTCATTTGTCCCTACTTCATTGTGGGAAATGAGGTTAAACGTCTGTCTATTTCAGGCTGGAATAAGAGAGAAAATGGAAAACATTCTTTCTTTTATGCTAAAATGTTACTTGGATCCTAAGTAATCAGAGACTGAATAAAAAAGTTTATAGGCATTCTGGTAGACTACCTCTAGATGTTAGTAACCTGCTAAGCTAAGCAAGAGGTGGCATGGAAGCAATTGTGGATGAGACTTCTGGGGGAATCTGAAAGCTCTGAGTTGTGCCAGTAGATGGAGCTGTTCTTCTGATGTTAAGAAATATGGTCGCTTTGGTTTTGCCCTTTTAAATGACACAATGTAGTGGTTCTGATCTAATAATAATCTGATACCATTTTTGAAAGAAATAAGTTGTTCATGCTTTCAAAGTCTAGCATAGAGATCAAAATTACAGCCATCTGAAATTACTTCAGCAATTCTAGCAAGTCTCACGTCCGTCTTCCATCCATTTTTCTGGGGCACTAATTTGTGCTATTACATATCTGCCAAATCAACCTAGAAATGTCTGTTCTCATCAGAAATTCAGATGCTAGCAATGTGCCAGTGGTACTCAGTGAAAAGATGAGAGGCAGTGGGTACAAACTGAAATACTGGAAATTCCAGTTTAACATAAAAAATGCTTTTTTACTCTGGGAGTGGTAAAATGCTGGAACAGGTTGCCAGAGAAGTTTTGGAGTTTCTGTCCTTGGAGATTCTCTGGACCTAACTAGAGGCAGCCCTGAGCAACCTGGTCTTGGCGATCCTTCTTTAACCAGGGGGGCTGGACTACGTGATCTCCAGAGGTGCCTTCCAGCTTCAAGTATTTTGAGAATCTGTGTTACTCTGTACCATGGATTTGCTGTCATTAATGAGGAACACATTCTGCAGACAAACATAAACTATTCGATTTGCAGAACCCCTTGTACAGTCCATGTTGTACACCAATTACTTCTGCATTGATAGCAAATAGTCTGTTCAGGGGGAAAAAAATGTCATGCATCGTATAGTCACATTCTTTGTGCCAACTAATTCACCTCTTCAAAAAAGGTCATCAGTTTGGGCAGGAAGGAGGCATGATATCCCCTTTGATGATTTCTTCCATTCACATTCCAAAGAATCCAAGAGGAGGAGGTGATATAGCAGCCACACTCTGTTTCTTATATACTGTAAGTAAGTGAGTAAAAAACCTAAGTCAAAAAGGTTCTCTGAAATGAATGTGTTCCTCTTATCTATGGAAACTATCTTATGCAATAAAACAGAACTCTCTGATGGTACACTGACTGGACTGTACTAAATCTTAGTGGCATCTGCATAATCCAGAAACGATGACACTTGTCTCCAAGGTGTACATGTTAAGTTTTTTGCTTCAATTTAAAACTCCCCTAGTTATGAGCCTTTCTCCAGAACTGGAGTGATATTTTGTAGAACAGTTTGTCTCCTAAAAGGTGTGACCCATGTCTGCAATTTATAAAGTACTTCTATCATCAAAAATTGCCACAAAATTAACACATTTCTATGGGTAATAACTAAGTGAAACATCAGATTCTCAATGCACTCCTTTGTGTTACTCTTCCCATATGTATTTTGTGATAAACACTTATCTGAACTAATTTATCCAGACACATACCATTAAGGTGTTCACTTTGATTATATTACTGCAATATTACTGTAATTTATGTAATTAAGGCATAGGGCAGATCTACAGTCAGCAGTAAGGAAAGGAGCATACTGGAGGGTTTTCACATGTTCTCATTAATTGTGTTGTGGATAATCTTTCTGGTCTGGTTCAGAATTTTAATACCTGCCCACATTCGGTACATGCTGTGACATTTCCCAAATGCTTAAAGATAAAAAAATCCAACATACTTCCTATGCATCTTTTTAGTACTTGCTGCCAAAGTTCCCTGAATCTCAATACAAATGTAACTAAAACTTACTGGGATCTCTAGATACATACCACTGTTCATAACAAAATGTCAGTTAATTGACACACAAACACAGTCAGTATCTCACAGTAATATAATTTCTACCTTGCCCAAAGCCCCATCTCACCTTACACTTTGCTACTTATCAGGAGCTATAGAAGGATAACGTTAAAGATTTCTTCAGACTGTTCAGCAAACTGACTGCAGGAAGGGAAAGACAGAATTAAAGATCCATCACAGAAGATAACTTGCTGACAATGTCTTTTCTTTGTCTGAAAATGTAGATGCCTACTGTTTCTACTCAGTGTAGGACTGACAGTAGTAAATGAGAAGCTTGTCTGTCTCTTAATTAGCCCTCTCCTTACATTGGGTAGAGTTGTAGATTAAAATAAGAGCTAGCCAGAAAATGGGGAAAACGTGACAAAAGCTGTCCAGTATTTCATAAATTATTTTGATTGACAGCAGTGGACAAACAGTTTTGAACAGGCTGTCATTTTTCTGAGTGATTTTCTGAACTTTCTATCTCTTCTCTACCTGAAGAGAGACAGCTTCCTTCCTTTATGGAAAATGTTGAATCAGATTTACACCACTGAGAGGGAGAGGTAGGTTCTTGTGCTCTTTGCGTAATGCATACACTTTAATAAATCTGCTAGTGGTCTTATGAGACTCACATTAGTGAGTTTAATTATTATTATTATTAGTAGTAGTATTTTTTTACTAACTGTAGTTATTTCACTCTTTTATTAAGGTGTTTTGAAAGATACTCCATCTGTAAACATTTTCACTGAGAGAATGAAGGCTACTATATATCTCATATGTAAAGTTGGCTCCTGCTAATTCTTGTTAAAATATCAGATCATAGATTCACAGATTTTCTAATAATAAAAAGGGCCATTCTGCTCATATATTCTTATTTCCTGTACAGTGTAGACTATGAACTTTCACATAGTCAGTTTCATAAAACTCAATAAATAGTAGTTGAGCTGGAATGCAGCAGTAAGAAACAATTTAGTCTGTGGAAGTCAATCAAAAATACATCTGGCATTTGGGACCACATCTGTGGTCTCACAATTAATGGAAGAACACTACTTTTAAATGTGAAATTGTGTTAGTTAATTTGAATAAATATTCCATGAGAAAATTTATCATCAAATAATGAACCAAAGTATTGTCAGCAAAGACATTTGATAAACAGGCATTTTGTAATTACGATGAATGTATTTACATTCACAGTACATACTATGTAACGTTATAATGTTAAAAATTAGTTGCTCCTTAAAGTAAAAGATCTTTAATGTATGTTTACACGGACGGACTGCAATAATTGTAAGGATTATATTTTAAAGACTGTTGAATATTGTTACCTATTATTCTTGGGTAGAACTGGGAGGTGAATCACTGAGAGAATCAGCTCTCAATAACAGAGATGTCAGATACAACGGAGCAAATACACTAATGGCAAGGGAGCTGTTTCTCATCTTTAACCTCCCTCCTTGAGAAGTTGTGAGAAAGCAGAGTTATGAGTTTAAAAAAAAAAAAAAAAAAAAGAAGAAGAAGAAAAAGAGCTTCAAGAAGAGCTAAAGGCAAAATAAATTTTAATTAGACAATCAAAACAAAGATCAGCATGTTCCTCCTTTGAGGAGTACATGGGCATTAAATACACATGATCAGCTTGCTACATCTGTTCTTGTATTTATTCTACGTGTGTTTGAATAAATAGACTACATTTCCTATTTAAGTAGTTTTATTTCTGATAAGGACAATATTCTCAGTCCTTGCTGTCTTGTGCTTCATTATTTTGTTCATCTTGATCAAGTTTTTGGTAATTCTTGCACTTACAGCTGTTTGTGGCTTTTAAAGTTTTTGCTGTTTCACTTTCAGTAGACTTATCCTTAAACTTCCTAACATGACCTTTGCTGAAGATTTGTTTGGCTTTATCACTGTTGTTCTTTTCTCTCTCTCTCTCTTTTTTTTTCCTGTTTATTTGTTGTTTGTTTCCTCTTTACTTACTTTTCCAAACTCTTTTCTTCTTCCTGTTGAAATTGAAAGACTTGTATACACTGATGTCTTCAGTTTCTGGGGTGTTATTTTGCTGATTAGGCTTGTGAGCCACCATTTACAGTTGCTATTGTCCTCATGTATTTTATGGCTCAGAAGCTCCATAAAAACAGCCAGTGAAAGCCTTGCCTACGTACTTTCTTGGTGAGGAATTTTTCTCCTTGAAAACTTTTACTTTCTTATCATCTTGTCAGTCTTGTCAGATATTGTTATGGGTATCTTCCATAAACAGAATTTTTTTTCTCTATTACAGCTTTTCAATACTTAAAAGGGGTCTTATAAAAAAGTTGGAGAGCAACTTTTTGCTCTGTCAGATAATGACAGGACAAGGGGGAATTGATTTAAACTAGAATAGGGGAGATTTAGATTAGATGTTAGGAGGAAATTCTTCACTCAGAGAGTGGTAAGGCACTGGTACAGGTTGCCCAGAGAGGTTGTGGATGCCCCATCCTTGGAGGTGTTCAAGGCCAGATTGGATGAGGCCCTGAGCAACCTGACCTAATGGGTGGCATCCCTACCCATGGCAGGGGGGTTGGAACTGGGTGACCTTCCCAACCTGAGCCATTCTATGATTCTGTTTGAAGTGACATGCATCATTTGATGAGACAATTCAACATCTCACCAGTGAATCTTCTTATGCAAAAACCGGGAAGCTGTATGGCACCTTTCTGATGATATGTGTAGAAACTGTGAGCATGGAAAAAGAAAAGAAAAGAAAGGAAAGGAAAGGAAAGGAAAGGAAAGGAAAGGAAAAAGGAAAGGAAAAAGGAAAGGAAAAAGGAAAGGAAAAAGGAAAGGAAAAAGGAAAGGAAAAAGGAAAGGAAAAAGGAAAGGAAAAAGGAAAGGAAAAAGGAAAGGAAAGGAAAGGAAAGGAAAGGAAAGGAAAGGAAAGGAAAGGAAAGGAAAGGAAAGGAAAGGAAAGGAAAGGAAAGGAAAAGGAAAGGAAAGGAAAGGAAAGGAAAGGAAAGGAAAGGAAAGGAAAGGAAAGGAAAGGAAAGGAAAGGAAAGGAAGGAAAAAGTCCAGACTTCAAAATCTGTGAAACTCCAGTAGTGTCATTACCCTGGAAGGCACATTCTTAGACGATGCCAAGAAGTTGGTTAATCTCAGAACACTGCTGTCTTGATGACTGCATCTGTGACATCCTTTGGCCACATCAGACAGTGTGGCATTGAGGAATCTACCTCAAAATTCAGATTCTGAATCTTAAATTTACTTACTAGTGCCTGTTTTGCCTTGATTGCAGGTGTTTAAGACCAAAAACTATAGCAGGCAAAACAGACTCATCATGGGGAAAATTAAAGTGCTGCAGACATAGAGCAGGTATTCCCCAGCAGACCATGGAGCAGGCAGATCCTCCTGGTGGAACTGCAGCCTGTGAAGAGCCCATGCTGAAGCAGGGAAGAGGTGTGAGAAAGAAGGAGCAGCAGAGAGAAACTGCTGTGTACTGTTACCCTAACCTGGCCACTGCAGCTTGGGCACAGATAGAAGAGCTGGGGGTGAAGGAGTGGCTCTGAGCCTGGGGAAAGGGGGAGGAAAGGGGTTTTATTGCTTGCCTTTTTGTTCCTCACTACCCAAATCTATGTTCATTGGCAATGAATTAAAGTAATTATCCCCATGTGGAGTCTGTTTTGCCTGCAGTGGTAAGTGGTATGTGCTGTCCCTGTCTTTATCTCAATCTCCTGTTTCATCTGCCTGTCCAGCTGACGGCAGGGAGTGAGTGAGCATCTGGGTTCTGCTGTTAGCTAGGGCTAACCCACCGCAAGCAAGCAAATACTGCCATCAGCCCTGCAGGTAGAAACCCACTGTGGTTAAAGAAGCAGACCAGTATAGAACTGAGTGGTAAACAAATATTGAACTGGCTTGATATATTTAATCTACATTGTGGAACCGTTCAGAATTTTAATCTGGAAGAGTTCAGAAGAAATGTGACTGCATACTATCTTACAAAGATGATAAAAGGTTGTCACACATGAGCAGCATGACGTGTTAATCATCTCGTAGAGAATATACGTATTTTGTGTATAGAGATATTAAAATATCGAGCTTCAGGAGTATTGAAAGAGGAGGCAGAGGAGATCTGTGCTTACTTATTATTCTGCTTACTATTTAATATATCTTGAAATATAAGTTTATTTCTCATATTCAAAACATAAAACAGTAAGTACCTGCCTACATAAACAATGTTTTGTCCAGATATCTTTAATCATTTCTGAATTGGTTCAGATCTAATACTTTCCAGGACTACATAAAAGTATGTATAAAAGAATGTAGTCACAAATTTACCAAAAAGGAAGGATGCATTCAGCTCTCTCAGGCATGTTTTTAAAACTCAGTTTAGATACTTAGTATTTTTTTTCTGTTTTGGTACAGATTTATTACACTTAAAAGATAGTATTTGGAAACTACTCCTGGCACTAACAAAATTTTACTCCAACCACAATGAGTACATTTATGAGTCCATTTCCAGATATTTCCATAATCATTAGAGAAATATGATTCAATAAAATTTGTGTGTGAAATATGTCTGGTGTTTTTTCAAACTCACTTTGTGCTGAGTTAAACATGGATTTACATTTCTAACTATACCAAGTTCTCTCTCTCTGCATTTGGCACAACTACCTTAAAAACAGACTCAGACATAAATGGACCAAAACAAATATTTTGCATAGGGGGTAAGTTTATTTTCTGACTCAGAAATCTGCTATGTGAATGTTCTGTGGCTTGTATAATATGCAGAAAGTAATGAGACCCATCTTTATCATGCTATTGTCATTTCAAAGCATTGAAATGCAAAAATTAGCATTATCATTAGTTCCACAAGTTTTTTTTCCACAGAATAAAAGCAATTAATCAGTGTAAACTGAATACTTCAAGTCACTGGCAAGGAATGAATTCCTAGACTCCTTGCAAGAACTACTTGCAAAATGTTTTTACTTCCTCCATTATGTGGGTATTAAGATTTTAAATGCCTGTTCTGGTGTCCAAGCATACAAAAAGAAGGGAGATTAGAACGCATTCAAGCCATTTGCTTACCCTAAGGCAGGATCTATGTATTCCTCAATACAAGTAAGGACAAGTTCAGACATTTTTAAGAGCAATTTATATGGCTCTGTAAAATCATAGCTTCCATAGGATCTGTGTAAGATAGTTCTGAGTTCCTTTGCTTATTGGTGCTAACCCTGTTTCACCCTCCATGGGCTTGTTTTTTTTTTTTTTTTTTTTTTCTTTTTTCCAGTTACTCTTAGAAGTTTATTGTGTTCTTTCCTCATTCTTTTCACTAAGTTTAGCAAACATTATTCATTCAATCTTTCTTCAGAGATGTCTCTGATCATTCTTGTTTCTCCTGGCTATTTCTAGCAGGTGCCTAAAACTAAATGCAGCGCTCTAAATGAGGCTTACTAATGTGAGAGAAAAATCTTACTTTCTATGTCATAAACGTAGCATGAGATCTCCCTCCTGTGCAAGATGACATTTCAACTTCTGTTCAGTTTACATTTACTAATTTCCCAGGTTGCCTGTGAACTACTGCTGCCTAGCTGGTTACTCCCTACCGTATATAGGTAGCTAAGTTCTCTTTTTCAGGTGTAGACCATTGTCCATACTGAGTTCTGCCCTGCTTCTTCCTCACATGCTACTCCTCTGGCTGGTCTGTGTGGGACTCTCCATTCAAGTCCTATCTTCTAACGCTCCCAGAAGGCTTCACTCCATGTGCCGCTTCTGTAAGTATTCCCTTTATTCTACCATTCACAAAAATAATAAATAAAAGATCGATGCCTTGCAGAACCAGTCTTGATGAGGGCCTCCATTTTGACAGAGAACTACCAAAACTGCTTTCTAACTACACTTTCCAGCTGGTTTACACCCCTTTCATCCACACCATGCTTTTCTAACTTGTTTATCAGAATGTCACATCAAAAGCATTAGGAAAGTCAAGTTATGACATCTGCTGCTTTTCCTTTCTTCCTAGGGTCTCCTATCATGTCATAAAAGGAGATTAGATTGGTTGACAGCATTTGTGCATATGTTCATGATAAATCCTTACTGACTTCTCATTTCTTTCTGTTTCTCCCAGTATTTAAGGCAGTTTGCTCTCTCTCTCTCTTTTTTTTTTTTTTTTCCTTTTTAGGAATTTATTTCAAGCAAGAGGTCTAGAGGTCTATAAATATAAACACTTGATTCTTACATTTTAAAGATGAGAAGTATGATGACACTTATTTATTGAAATCTCAGGTGTCCTTTAAAACATTTCCAAGACAACTGCTAAAGGCTCCCACTTTCCACCAATCATTCTAAGGATCTTAGGTCTGCATCAGCCTAAACAGACTTGGAAATATATAACGTATTCAGCTACTCTCTAATCTACGACATTCTTCTTATCTATTCTTATTATTATGATTTTTTTATTATTATTATTTTTATTGGTGAAATATTTATAAATATATAGCTGTAATATGCAAAGACAGTCTCATCACAGTTGTTTTTCTCAGCTTTCAGGTACTTTACTTCAGCCTTCCTATTTATAGTCTCTTCTTGAATGAACGTGATTTACAAAGAATAATAAACTATTATGATGTATATAAAATAAGCTTATGAAGGCATTTAATCCTGTACTATTTGCATAGAATATTACCCTTTGCTTGAACTGTAGTAATTGCACAAGAGTGAAAACTGGTTTAAGATTTGTTTCTTCCACACATTCTTCACATGGCTGATGCATTTGTCTAAAAAATTTAGTTTCTATTAGATAGGAGCTGCTTATTGTTTGCCAGTTAGATTGATTTATTTTTAGAAGAAGCTATAACCTAAAGAAAAACATTTATTATTGAATTTGAATTGTCATTTTGTAATTCAATCTTTTCATATGCAACACATATTGTCTCCACCTGACATTATTCATTATTGTAAATAATTAAAAGTGTTTTCTGAGAGACTCAGAAGAACATAAAACACAAAATTACTTACCAGATCATGTTATCAAATTGTGTCCTGAGTTCAGGACTGAAAATGTATACAGTACGGTTGAGTGTCTAAAGACTACGGTGTTAGTTGTTTTAACCAAAGATACTATCTTCATAAGATAGTAGATGCTATCTAGAAGATATTAGAAATAGTGTGATTAAAAAAAAAATCATTTATTTAGGTAATGTTACTGAAATGTATAAGATTTTGGTCAACTGAGAACTCTGGGTTCTGTATGTCTGTATGTATTTAGAAGTACAGGGAATTGTTTGCAGTCCTGAAACTATAAGAACAAATGGTATTTCATCTAAAGATAAATACCAAAGAATCATTTCACCCCAAAGTTAACATGCGCACCTGAGTGTGCACCAAAACATAATTAAGTCCTTGATGGTGGAAGATTTTTTGAACTCCGTTGACAAAAGTTATAAATGGTGCCTTAGTAAACACGTCTCCTTCACATACCGATGCTGCTATGGACAATAAGAGATATAACATATTCCCTAAGGCTTCCTTTTTCATTGGGCTGTTCTTAAACTACTCGGGAAAATCTTCAGATTGGGTTGCTTTGGATGAAGCAACTCTGCATACTGCTCTGTATGACCAGTAATTTACCAGAGAGAGACATGGTTGTTTTGGAGCTTCTTTCTATAGTTTGAACAAATTTCTTCCACGAGATTCAAAGTTACCAACATTGTCCTTCTCAAGACGTTTTGAACTACAATCCTTCAAGAGTTTTGCATCTGATGAATATGCTGCAAGTAATCAGTGGAATAGTTTAGGTATGTAGGCTTTTCTGCTTTGCAGTCTAAAAGTTGGCTAAAGACATTAAATTGATAACAGATCATTATGAATAGAGAAGATAATGAATAAAACTGATGGAATAATTTATAAAGAAAAGACTCCCAAGAACACGCTGTTGCTTTACAGCTACACTTGCCATTCCACAGTTACAACTAATGATTTTATTAAATTAATGATCAGTGATTTTATTAAACATTAAATATTTATATAATGTTAAGGTTGATCTCATATAATTTACAAATATATTTGTAATTACTTTTCAGCAGTGGTCTCTCTGAAAGTTCAGTTGAATACTAAGGCCTAACTTCAAGTAGGGCATCTTCATCAAACATAGGAACTGTGTGAATGAAGGGACCTATGTTCAAATTCACAAATTCATAACACTCCTCCACTCAGAATAACTACGGACAAAAGTGATATATATAGATATCCATATATATGGAGCTAAGAATTTGTTGTTAATCCAAGCAATGTTTTAACAGATCAGAGAGAGAAACTATGATAAAAATTAAAGTGCCATTGTCATTAAGGTAGAGCTAAGCACTTCAGGCTCAAGACATCATGCAGAATATTTCCCAAAAGAAAATATGTGTCATGTTCTACTAATTATGGAATGACTACTGTGCTAGTCTTTCAAAAACCTGCTGTTAAAATGAATTAAATAGAATAACTAAGCCTATTGAATATCTTGTCTTTCTGTCTAAATGTACTGCCAAGGAGATAAGTTTTGCTGTATATATTGACAGTAGTTAAAAAATTAATGCTAAGTTCTGCTTCAAGGGAAAAAAATTGAGATTTTCGTTTTTTCTCGTTGGATTCGTGTTGTTACTTCAGAGTGGTTACTACAGTCTATACAGCTCCTTGAAGGGCTTCACTGAATTGGTGCTGTGTAGCTTAGGCTGAACTGAAGCTGCTGATTAAAAGCATGATACAGTTTCAGAAGCCTATGGAATTCCAGTGGTTTTCATATAAATCAGTTTATTAGCATCTCATGAAGCAGTCATACTGTTGTAATAATATTTACTGTACATTGCAGGCAGGGGGTTAAACAATCCCATGCACATTGCTAACCAGATCTGACAATCTATTAAGAGGTGTGAAGCAGTGCATAGTGCTGGGAGAGGACAAACATTCAAATAAATAAATAATTTCTAAATCTTCTACTTATGCATTCTCTTTTCCTATGAATTCATACCTAAGTAAAGGTTATATAAGGAGTTCTTTTTTCCCAACTATTCTGAACTTCTGTTGAGCAGTCTTTGCAGTATGAAGTTACAAAATAGGGAGTTTTCTTGCCCCAGTGATTTTGCATCAAGCCTTTATTTCCCAAGTTAGTCAATACAAATACATCCTTTGGACCTCAATCCTACAGACTACATTCAGCTTCATTTGCTAGTGACAGGCATTGATAATGTAATCACATATAATAACTATACACTAGGTATATGGAGTATAAATGCTATGAAAATAATCATGATAATGATGTAATTGACAGTACAAGGGGCTGGTAATCCTTTTAAACATAATTTTATTACATCTGCCAATAATGAGAAATGGTCAAATTTCTATATCTTTGTTGTTGTAGACTATGTATTTTCTCATATCTAAATATATATTTAGAATTTCAGAGTCATGTAGTCCACAGTAGTTGGGCTAGAAAGCAGCTATAGCAGGTTGCTTATGGTCTTTATCTTATTTTATCTATGGAATTAACCTATTAGTAGTTTAGTGATTCCCCTTTGCACTTAAGTTGGACACTGCGGGAAGTTTGTAAGGAAAGGGAAATATGTGAATTTAAAGGAAGAATATTCATGTAAACAATATTTTTCAAGTGTTATTAAATTTTGCATTTTAGAGGGTTTTCCTTTAATTTAGTAGCTAGAAATGCCTGCACAACCCCCTGTCCCTTGGTAAATTGGCCTGGATAGCAACAGCTGCTAACATAAGCATGAGAGCCTGAGGAATGCCTGTGAATGGAACACCTGAAAATGTCTGGTGGGCGTTTGTTCTAAATCCAATAATGTTATGGACAGTATTATCCATATAAATAAATAAATAAATTGGACAGTAACTAGAAATTAGAAAGCTTGAAAGGAGGTACAAAATAGCATGAAGATTTCTAGCGGAGGAAGACAGAAGTGGGAATGCAGCCAGAGTCAAACAGGACATAACAGCTTCTGACCAGGCACCACGAGGAGCCTGCACCAGATCTTGGAGTGACAGCATGGGGCACAGCATGTGGAGATCCACACCTCAAGAGGGCATGTGTGGTCTTGCAAGGGCTTTCTCACTGCTGTGTGCATTATCAGGTTGCAGGAATGCATAAAGCTGGAGCCCCTGCATCTCCAACACAGGCGTGAGCAAGCAGGGGACCCTGCAGTGGCAAGAGCGAGGGTCTGCCTGCAGCCACATGTCCTGTGAGAGGGGTTGCATGTGCATGCAACTGTGTGAATAAGTGGGGTTTTGAGTGAATATGCCTGGAGAAGGATTACGTCATTTTGGGATTAGCAACAGAGGAATCTGTACAAATTAACGGGAGTTACAACTGTTTGTAAGTGTCCAGAATTGTGGTCTGTTTGTTGTATTGCTGATACTGATCCTGAATGTGTCATTAACTGAGTGCTTGTCAATAATTCTGTAATAAACTGCTTCAATCCTGATTTGATTAAAAACACAGGTGTTGAGCAAATTTTCATGTGACAGGTAGCAAACTGTGCTTTGCTGTCTGTGCAGACACCTGTGTGCAGCTTTCATTTGCTCTGAGGGCAGAGAAGGTGGCTGGAGCATGCAGTGGTAACAGCGGCCGCAAGCTGAGTGACTGTTGTCAGGTGATGCTCTGTTCTGATGGGCTTGCAGGCTCAGGGGACCCGATGGGGTGTGCCTTGCCCCAGACTGGCAGGCATCGGCATGCAGTTGCCATTTGTGTTTCGTTGCTCCTTAGGGAGCACAGTGGATAGTGTCTGCAAACAAATTACTATGCAGTTTGCATGGCAGAGGCTGTGGAATTTAAGATTCCAAGAGGAGCGAACGAGACAGTACTGGAATTACAACTCGAGTTCAGAAGCGTGTATTTCAGCCTGCTTAGGGACCTGCTTAGGCTGATACCATGGGAAACTGCCCTGGAGGGCAAAGGGACCCAGGAGAGCTGGCTTTTCTTAAGTACAACCTCTTCAGAAGGCACAAGAATGCACAATAATGGTGTGTTCCTGACTGAGCTCAGGCACGAAAAGGAAGTACTCATGACAGAAGCAGGGACAGGCTACGTGGAAAGATATTGAGCACTTATATAGGAACAGAGTGAGGAAAGAAAATTCTCAGCTGGAGCTGATGCTAGCAAAGGGAGTAAGTGCAACACAAAGGGTTTCTCTAAGTACATTGTCAGGAGAAGGAAGGGTGGGGAATGAGGGGGCCCGTTGCGTAGTGGATGAAGGGACTTAGTGACATGGGTCAAGGAAAAGGCTGAAGTACTCAATACCTTTTTAGTCTGTTTTCACTGGGAAGGCTTTCCCTCTGTCTCTTTGGGTCCTGAGCCCTCAAGAAGTGTCTGTGGGACTGAAACAGAGCCCACAGTACATGGTAAAAAGAGTTAGAGGTAGCTTAAGCCTCTCGGATGCCGGCAGGTCAGTGGGAGTAGGTTGGTGGCATAAAAGGCTTCTGAAGGTGACCTGGACAATGAGCAGGTGTCCAGAGATCCAGATGAAGTCCAGTGCACATGACCCATGTGGCGTAAGTTTGTACAGTGTGCACCATTGTCGTATGCCAAGTCATTGGTAGTAATAACCTAGAAAGACAGAGAGGGACGAACGGTGGATGCACTGGCTGGCCAGCTCTGGCAGTACAAAGACAGTCTGTCTTCCTGCCTTCGGTCCTGTATTTCAGCTGTGGAGAAGCTGGTTCAGCAGCTTGAAGGGAGGGGTGATGTCATTGTGAGGCTGCTCACCTGCAAAAGGTAGTGGCAAGCAGGGAGCTTCCTGGTACAGAAGGCAGATGTCACATCATCTTCAAGAAGGGCAGGAAGGGAGATCCAGTTAACTACAAGGGGACCAGCCTCACCCCAGTCCCTATGCAAGGGAGCAAATCCCCTTAGAAGCCATTTCTAAACATATATGAGTGATAGGAAAGTGATTGGGAGGAAGTGTTTATTTTGGCACTTGTGAGACCACATCCGATGTTGAATCCATGCTCCTCAGTGCAAGAAGGATATTGACATACTGTAGCAAGGTTGATAGCAAGGCCAGAGCAAAGCCACAGGAGAGGCCATCAAGATGGCCACTTCACCCAAGAGGGCTGAAGTACAGGATATAGAGGGAGAGGCTGAGGGAACTTGATTTTTCAGCCTTGAGGATCAAAGGCCCAGAGGAGACCTTATTGTTGCTTACAACCATCTTACTGGAGGATATGGATAGGATGGAGCCAGACTCTTCACAGAGGTACACACTGATAGAAGAAAAAACAATGAACATAAATTGGAACAGGGGAAATTCTACTTAGGTATTTGGAATATTTTTCTTTACAGTAATGATGATCAAATACTGTAAAAGGTTGTCTGGTGTTCAACACCTGACTGTCCATAGCTGTGAGCAAAGTGATCTGCTCTAGACCTGCTCTGAGCAGTGGATTGGCAGAGGTGACCGCCAGATCACCTTGCAATCTGAATTGTTCCATGATTCCCTGAAACTGGTGTGCTGGGTGGGTAAAGAAAGACATGACAGGGAACATAAATAATGCAACTAAATAAACAATAGATGAAAGTGTAGAATGATTATTTTTTTCTTTCAATAGTAAAATTTTCAAAAAGTTTATTGCACAGAATAATTTTGAAACAAATATTTTTGCCGTAGCTAAATTGGATGAATTTAAATTTATCATTGCTTTGCAAATTTTTTTATTTTCTGTTGACTTTAATTGACTGTATAATCTTAACTTCTGTATTTTCCAACGTGTTTTCTTCATTTATTTCATTTTTTTTTCCTGTAAAATACACAAAAATGCTAGTTATCTTTATATATAAAAGCTTATGGA
Source organism: Cygnus atratus (assembly GCF_013377495.2). Lineage (NCBI taxonomy): Eukaryota > Metazoa > Chordata > Aves > Anseriformes > Anatidae > Cygnus > Cygnus atratus. Next base: position 55,174,125 of record NC_066365.1, read on the forward strand.
CAACTGTAGAAAAAAATCAAGAGTGCTTATAGTATCATTGATTATCTGTGCCTAACAGTACTTTTTTTAGCAACATAGATTGTCTCAATAATAGATTGTGAGTTGATTAGGTTATAATTTGAATAGGTCATAAGGTAATTGTCAAGTGGTATTTTGGGTGTCCAAGTGAAAACATTGAACTCTATGTCTTACATCATCAAGGACCATGTATAATCAGAGTTATGCAAAAAGAATGTTCAGTCATTCCATAGAATAGAGGAAATAACACTAAAGAAATAAGAGTTCTTAATGCTATATGGTACTACTGTGGGAAGAGACAAGTTAAGCAAAGAAGTTTATTTTACAAACATAACACTTTCTGTCCTGAACACCACAGGCAGCTTCACAAGTATAAATTATCTCTCCACTAATGAGTATCAGGGTCACACTTTACTTGAGATTCTAAATCCATGTCATTATTCTAAAATGTGTTTGTGAAGAAAGATTCATTTGCTATGTAGCGAAGGAGCTTTTAGGGATTGCTTTTAAGTGACTTTGATTAACCTCAACAAGAGCTTAAAAATACTTCAACGTCAGAATTTTACACGAAGGCTTAAGATTTCCATAAATGTATCAAGGGAGAAAAAAAAAATCAGAGAACTGTAGAAGCTGTAGGGTGATTGTGTAAGTTAAAAGAGCTATAAACCCGTAATTAATAGAACTATGATCTGTTAAAGAATTCTTATGGAATGACAATCATAATTAGATGCTTTTAATCCTTTCTGAATAAAATGCTCTGTTAGGCAAGTCTGTGTGTGTGTGTATATATATATGCACATATATTTTTATATATATATGTGCGTGCATATATATATATCTTTGTGTATATAATTTCTGAAGTTTTGATGTAACTTCAAAAAGTTAAAATCTAGGAAAGGAATTAATGAAGGCATGTTGATGAACATTAAGTTCACGGAATGTCAAATTGTATTATTTCCCTAATGTTAAAATAGCACTTAATAGCCTTTGATGCAGCAAAATAAAATAGATGTTTTCTTTGATATGTATGGGCAGAACAAAGATGGCTTTGAAGTCTGTTTTTGTGTATTTCTTTAGCAGCAAAAAACTGACATATGATAGTAAACTTAGATTATTTGAAAGTATGAAAGCACATGAGACTTAAAAGGAAAAGTAGGACAATTTTCTTGACAGAAAAGTAATGCTACCTCTAGTGTCAGTGATGTTAATTGACTATACTTGAACTTTCCCAAGACTTTAGGTGATTATTTTGTTTAAACTAAAGGGATACTATTGTGGATAAACTTTATAAACCATAAATGATGCAGAATAATAAAATGCAGTTGGCAAAATGAATGTGTTAAAAGCGACTTCTAAGTATTTTTAGGCATAGTTATTGTTTCTCAGTAGATCCTTGAGAACCCCAGCCACCACTTGATAGCAAAACACAGGTGTGTCCCTTTTGCATAGTCTGAAGAGGGATCCAGAATTTGACACATCTTCTTACCTTGGTTTAGCCTTTTGTGAAGTGCATAAACAGGTATTTGAAAGGATATGTCTCCTCTACACAGATTGAAAACAAAACAGAAAACAAACCTCCCTATTGCTCTATATATTTTTTATATGATCCCCAAACTTTCTATTTGTTATTGCTACACCTACACTTTGTATGGAGTAATAAAACACATCTTTGTTTCAAAAGCCCTTGTTAAACAGTCGTATGGTTCTTTAAATTCTCTGCCTTTGCAAATGTCATCAGCAATAATTTTACAACTGTTTTATATTTACTTCTAGATGACCAATGACAATGTGAAGTTTCTTTCATGTCTGTTACATCCCTATGTCCTAAGTCTAAAATTATATTTCTTGGAGAACCTTTGCTATTCTTATTATCTAGTTCAATGGCATTAATGCTTAGCTTGTGATACTCAATCGGATCAATCTGAGACAGAATAAAACAAATATAAAATGAAGGTTGAGCTAGCTTGAAGATTTTCTTTCATTTTCTCCAAATGCTGGAAAAATTGGATTACTCTTTCTGTCTCTAAGAATATCCTCAATATTTTAAGATTTGGTAAGGGTTTGGTGGATCAGAGACCTCTTCAACATATACTAGTTTCTCAGACGATTCCTGTGATGTCCTTGGTAGTGGTGCTAGTGAACATCTGACAGATGATATAGACTTACCTCCTTTATTCATTTTCTTTTCTCCTGTCCGCCCTTTCGTGCCTCATGAACACAACTCCTGCTCTCTCTCTCCCTTGTAAACAAAACCATTTCCCATTAGCTCAGTGTAGCCCCTCTCACATTTACAGGTATGGTAATTGCTCCAAATTATAATTCCCACTCTGGCATGTCCAGGGTCCAAGGCCTGAGTATTCAGTCTTGGAGGAGGTCTCCCAGAACTTTCCAGTGTAAAGAACATGTGGAATCAAGAATAGCCTGGTTATCTTCAGCTTCATGAATGCTTTCCCAGACTTCTGAGTAATCTGTCAGAACTAAAATATACAATTTAGCATGTGAATGCTTAGGCTTTATGTGTTACTTTCAAAGACTGAACCAGGAAGAATGTGGAAAATTCTGTATTAGGAGCTCCTAAGTAATCCCAAGCATGGAAGAACTGGTAGATCAGCATTAGCAATGTGTGATTCTGTTGTGGTTTATAGCTTAGACTACAAGATAAAAGGGATCAGCCAAGGGCAAGCAGGGGAAACATGAAGGAAGGAGAATGATCCTCCACTGCAGTAAGAAAAGCACAGGATTAGTGGTACTTCCTTGAGGCTTCTTCATGTTTCCAAAAACCCAAAAGTAACTCAAAAGAGCACAACCACTGGTTTCTTTTCAAACACACAAAACAGACAGTGATGATTTCTAATGATCTGGAAATGGAACCAAAATGTAAGGATACTTAGTAGCACCTAACTCTGGTTCCTGAGGAGACAAATGATATTTGTCAAAAGAAAGTACCCATGGTAAGTGATTCAGAGTGAAAATTCCCTAGGAAAATTTGGATTTGCACATGCAAATGCATAAGTATGTAAAAAAAAAAAAAAAAGAAAGAGAGAGAAACATACTTTCTCGTTTTAAATGATTTTAAACCTTTAATTTCTTCTGAAATGACATTTTAAATATAAAGCTAGCTCAGCTAGCTCTTATGATGAAGGGTAGTGGGGAATAAAGCAGAAGTTCATTATCAGCTGGTTCTTCTGAACTATTTAGGATATGTGCATGTAGTAGTACGCAGTTGCCTTAAGGCATCTAGGGCCATCCTGAGACTCCCTAGAGCCTCCTAGACATATTACTTCTAAAATATTTGTCAGAGACATAACAAAACAGTGATGATTTGCATCTGAAAGACTTGAGAAAGACACAGATAGTTCTTTTTAGTCTTGGTGTAAACACATCATTAAACCATTTTTAATTAGTCTTGGTTAATGAGAACTTGAATTTTCGTGTTGGAAGGAAGAAGGATGCAATGAATACTTAGAGGAGGAGTGAATCAAGTACAGAAAATGCAAAGTATGTCACATTTGAAATATTTTTGTAATTGAATGGGAATTTGTGCAATAAGATGAAAGTTGCATATAGTGCAAAGAGGGAAACAAATCAAGGTCTTCAGTTGTAGTTTTCACCCTTGCGTTTCTTATCTCTAGGATAAAAACATGTCAGGCAGAGGCCCAGGTCTGCATTTTCTTTTAAATTGTTAGGAATTTACTTTGAAGTTACTTAAAGAAGTTACTTAAAGGTAAAAGATCTCACTGAGATGTAAAGTTAAGTAAATGATTATGTTATCTTGAATTCTCAGTGGATACTATTGTCCTACATAATGTTTAGCAAGTTTTTCTTTGATCTTTTATATCTACAGAGGGTGTTACTTGTAAGTGCAAATTTTCAAGCTAAAATACTCCCATGAATTCTACACATTATACTTACAGTAATTATTTGGCTTTAGTCTGTCTTGAGTGAATGTTGTAGTAACAAACCATCCATTAAAAAATAAGCTTATGTTTATACATGTACGTGGAGAATCTGTCTACAGATCTGGATTGATCCTGTAGTTATGACAAGCTTGGCCTGCAGCTAACTGAAAGAGAAACAGTCACCATTTTAAGCTAACGAGGTACCTGTTTCTTGATCTTCCTTCCATTTAGGTTTCCACGTATCTAGTACCCTTGGGAACTGTGACCTGTTGGGCTTACACATTCACTGCTGTTTTTAAGTTACCACCAGATCAGTACTCCAGCAGAGCAATGAAGCTTGCAGTTGAAAATGTCTGTTTCTACTTGATAACTGAAAGAAGACAAATCTCTTAAAAGAACTAAATACTTCAACCCAGATTTGGCATATGGGCAAGCAAATTAGTGAAGTCATATAATTGCATGACAGAGAAGCATAAATCTGTAAATTACACGGAGTACTATTTCCTACATGCATGTGTGAAAACTTCTATTAGTTTTCATATAAAGTTGTCAGAGGAAAATTGCTCGAAGAAGGGTACTTAATTTACTTCAGAATGTTAACATTAAAGTGTAAGACCACTTTTCATGTATAAAGGATATAAAATATCTTGAGAAAACTGGATGAGGATCCTGTGCCTTTATTTCATTTACTGACTGACATTGCTTTTAGAGCTGGAAAAAAAAAAAAAAAAGGAAAGAAAAAAAAAGAAGAAAAAAAAAATCAAGCCAGCATTAACGACCCTGTCTATTTTCTAGCTAGTGTAGACTTTCAGTAATTACTTCTACTTGGATGTCTGGCATGAGTTTTGTCAAGCAGGAAACCTATAACTTTAAACATGCCATTAAAGGAACTAAAACTAAAGGAAACCAAAGTCTTAAGATCCTTTTCCTATTACTCCTTGGTACGGCAGAAAGCTGTGAGGACCTGTCCATGTATAGCCCTGCTCAGATGATGATACATATAGTAACTGCAGTGCCTGCTACAGACTCAATCTTGCTCATGACACTGAAGGGCATAAACAACTCATCTTCCTTTGTGCCCATTTTTTTTTGGAAATTTATGTAGCCGAGAAAGGTCTTATACAGCATAAATCTTTGACTTGAAAATTAGTTTCAGCTTATTTCCCAAACCACTATGCAAGAGAACATAGTTCTCGTGAACTGACTTTACCATTGTATATCAGACTTCATGGCTGTACAGCTATTCACACAACCTAGAATCACAGAATCATAGAACGGTTTGGGTCGGAAAGGACCTTAAAGACCACCTAATTCCAGCCCCCCCTGCCATGGGCAGGGACACCTCTCACTAGAGGCTCAAAGCCCCATCCAACCTCACCTTAAACACTTCCAGGGATGGGGCATCCACAAATTCTCTGGGCAAAAGAAGGAGAAGCAAAATGCAACAGAACAGAAAAGTAGGAAAACAAAGACATATATTTCTCTCAGCGCCAACCTTACACAAAAAAATGTGCTTTGCCCCAGACCCTGCACAGCAGTTGTTCAGAAAAAAAGAATAAGAAAATGCCTATAGGATAATTCCATTATGTCCTATGCTGAGAAGAGTAAATGACAGAAAACCATAAAAAGTGAGGCTTCCAGGTCCTAAAGGGAAGAGACACCTGAATTGTATAGTTAAAGTTCAGTTTTCATCCTAAAAATGTGATACATAGTATGGAGTAAAAGTGAGAGAGAGAGAATTAAGATTCTTAGTAGGAAAGTAAGATTCTTTTAAATCTTAAGGACTGTGAAGTGCCTGTCTTGTACTTGAAACAATAATGTCGAAACTTTGTTTTTATGTAAAAGAAACCTTCATTGCTCTTTTTCTTCTCCAGGGCTGTGAGCTCCAACATCTATTGCAGGAACTGGCAATACGTGGAGTTACTAGTTAGGCCACCATCATTAAGGGCTAGGGATCTGTCAAATTTCATAGAGATTGGCCTGGAAACTTTCTTGTTGCAGAGACTCCTTCCTGGTGGATCTTCGAGGTGTCCCGTGCCCTCAGGAGTGTTCTCAACATGCTCTATGTCTTCCGGTTGTGCTATTTCTGTTTTTGCCAGAGAATTTATGGCAGAGATTATTCTGTGTCTATCTAAAGATCTTCTTTAAATGAGTTTCAGGAAACAAAAGCTTTTATCAAAACCTTTGATGATTTGCAAATATGAAACTTCATACATACTTTAAAGGAGAAACTTTTGTAATAAGATCCTGTGGATGTATTTTTGTTAATCATTTTAATGAGGATGGGAAACAGTATGAGTATACCTTGTTTTGATTATGACAGACTATGGAAACTGCTGAGTTGTCCTATTTTTCACACATTCACAAGTGTGATTTGTTGTAACAATCTTAACACTGCAGAATTAAATGGCATACTACATTTTACACAGTTATTTGAAGTTTACATTAAAAGCAAAACATTGGGATAGTAAATAATTAAGAAGCTGAAACATTCATTTAATGAAACATTCAATATATATATGGGAAGTAAATTTAAGTTACTAGCAGACATCCAAACTCAGCTCACTGCAGCTGCATATATATGAGTCAACTTAATACCTTATTGTTAATCCTTTCAGTGAGTGCTTCCATATGGATTCCTGTGGTTTCAAGCTAAAAGAAGACTATAGATTTATAGAATCTTTATCTCTTGGCATATATACCCTAACAGGAACCAAAAAAGAAGCTCAGAAGTGAAATACATTTAAGAACTGCAGGAACAAAAATTACTGAAATCAAAAGAGCTAGCATTTGCAAAGTCAGATTTTGTAAGTGATCATTTCAGAGTTAATCAGATTTTGAGACTTACGCTTGTAGTTAGGGGTACTGATAAATTTGCAACACTCCATCTCTGCTAAACTTTACTTGCAGGAATACTGTACGTTTCAGGATTTGCAAGAACGGTTGAGAGAAACTGTTTTGCAATATAGAATAGAAGAGTTTCTGGGTGGATAGAGACTCATTGGCACTGCGTAATTATGAAGAGTGGCTTAATGAAGGCACAATTGCAATCTGTCTCCAAGGAGAAGAGATTTAAAAAGGACTTTTGTTGCCTTTGTTCGCCAGAAGGAGAATCAGCCAATCAATGAACCAGAAACTGTAAATTTGATTGAAGTTTGGTGCTGGGTCTCTTAAATAATTCCTTCGAACAATAAAAAACAGCTTAGATCTGGTGAGTGGAAAAACAATCCTTTGATGTCAATCTTTTCTTTTGGATAGATAAGCTTGAATTTTCTAACGGGCAGGAGGGAGAAATTAAATTCAGATTCAAAAATAAGTGTAAACTATGACATACTACTATCTGATCTGAAAATGTTCTACATAAATGAAATCAATACTATTTTAAAACATTTTATAAGGTTCATCTGCTAATAGTATAAAAATAAAAATCTTTGTAAATATTTGGAAACCTAAAGATTTGTTGCTTAGAGTAGCACTTCTAACCTTAAAATTTGCTCTACAATACTTTAATTAATATAGCTATTGTGATGTTTTTCAGTGCAGGTTCCAAAATTAAATTTGGATACTATGATCACTCATTAACAAAGTCAATGCATTTGCAGAAGAATTTAAACTTACAGAAAAAAAGCCATTTTTCAATTACTTTCAATCATTTTCAAAACCAGCTTTTTTGCTGTTATTAGGATGCTTATCCTAAAAGTCTTTATTCGCTTTGAAAATACTTTTTATTTTTATGTTTTTATCTTGAACATTTTTATTTTCAATTAGTTTTTCTGAGACTTTTATAGATGTTTCAGTAATGTAAAATTAAAAAAAAACACACTTGCATTTTGAGTGAAATAAAGCAATTCAGACTGACTCAATCTGACTTTTTCCTATTTTTCTTCTACATTTTGACAAAAAAAAAGTCCAAGTAACTTCTCAAAATTATTTTTCAAACTAGCTGCCCTACAAAATTGTACCTCTTTTTACTTGCATTTCCATAAGGAGCTATGTGATTTAACTTTATTTCTTGAAATAGTGCCAGATAATTATTGTAAAGTGACATGATGCCTTGTGTCAAGCTCTGTTGAAAGAAAAAACTTGATGCATACTTTTGGTTTTGAATAATATACTTTAACTAAATTTTTGTAATCTATTTAACAGCAGCTGTAGAAAATTGGGTTAATGGTAATCCTAATGTCTATAGTTCACTGATAGTGTGTTATTAAAGTTATATATATAGTGTGGTATTAAGTTTAATAAGGAACTTGCTTTGGTAGTACCAACATAGGAAAGTCTTTTTGCATGAGTTCATAAGAAACAGCACACTAACTCTTGGATGAGTTCTGGTAATTTGTGACTTTTTATTATTTTTATATAGACATTCAGAAGTAATGTGTACTACTTGGAGGTCATTATAGATCTACAAAAAAGTTAAACATTACCTTTTTTCCTAAAAATCAGACCCCCAAAGATGCAACATGCCTGTTTCTCCATATCATCCCCTATTCAGTAGTGATTAAATTTCATTTTGCGTTTGTTCATGCAAATAACACTGTATAAATTGTATTGTATTGTTATTGTAAATTTTGATTAATGACTTAGTCACTTGAAATTTGATTTCTCCAGATGAAGAAGGTACAGAAATTTTCTTTCCTCCTTAAAAAATAAACTGATACTAATGAATCTAAGACAGTATTTCTGATGAAGTAGTCACACACCCAGAATTATGATTCAGCATTCATTTTCCAAACAGTAACAGCTTCAAAGTATATTGCAATTCTGAAGTCTTTGTTAAGAACATGAAAATGAATTCTTCATTTTTAATTGCAGCAATTAGCAGTTAAAAATATGAGTGAAGTCTAAACTTTCTTAACATTACCATTTCTAATTATCTAATGTCCCATTTTTACTGAGGATTATATGGCAATTTAATTGCTTTGTAATAACTTGTAAGCTATGTTTACAGAATGATTTTTCTTTACTTCTTTAGTTGATTTACATAGTTCTGCAAAATGTAGGTCAGGGTTCATGTTCTTTTTTTTTTTTTTTTTTTTTAATTCTTTCTAATATTGAGTGCTTAGTTAGATAACTTTGGCTGACCCACACTTTAAAAAAAAAAAGTTTGTTGTCGTTGTTGTTGTTATTATGGTATATATTTGGGCCTATTAATTTTTCATCAAGTTAAATAAGAATTTGGAAAAAAGAAAAGGAGATAAAATCATATAAAATTTACATGCAGTTTCAGTCTTAATCAGTTGCTTTTTGCAAACAAGTGTATGTTTAACTTCCAAATGTAGATCTTAAAAAAGCACAAGCTAACTAGAATATGCATAAGTTTAAAACTCCATTTTCACACTTATGACTAAGACGTTACATTTAAGTAAATACACAATGTATATTTTAGAATGTTTGTTCTGAATTGATCTTTATTCTTCTCACAGATACTTTTGCTTATAAGAGGCAAATGATAAACATTCAGATCAGTTCAGTTTTATACATAGAATCCTCTATGGAGCAGAATAGAGAACCTGAGAAATCTCCACAAAGAAAAGTAAGGCTCTGGTGTCCAAACCCCCAGTGGAAGGTTACGTGAGGTAAAATAATATGTTGCTCTAACACGGGTAGTTACACATTTCAAGAGGTAAATTGGTAAATTTCTCTTGAAAAAGTCTCTCTCTCTTTTTTTTTTTTTTTTGGTACAAGTTGAAATTATCAAAGAATCAAAGATATAAATGGATAGAAATCCAAGCTAATCTCAAATATTTCTGCTATATAGATTGCATCCATGTTTGTTTAGATAGCTGATCACAATCCAAGTCAGAAACTCTCTAGTTCTTGATAAATCTTGATAAATCTTGATAAATATCAAGTTCATTGATAAATGAAAAGGTTAAAATATCTTGTTTCTTTAGCTGAAATCTCTACTTCTTAACTGTGCCTTGGTATGTGTGGGGGGAATCTACAAACGTTTGGAAAACAAACACTCTTGTTTGGTTCATAAATTTAATTGTCTGACATACTACCATACAGGGAATACAAGAGTGGTAAAAAAACAGTGCCAAGTCAAAAAAAAAAAAAAAAAAAGATTGCTGAAAAGGTTTCCTCACTGTTACATAGTAAGGGGAAGAGCATATGGCTAATTCTTTTTGTGGTCATTTTGAGCACTCTACTGATTCCCCAGGTGTATGCAGCTTTTTTTTTTTTTTTAATAAATTAATTTCTAAGTTACGATGAGTGTGAAATCACATCTGTACACAGTGATGTTGTGTGCTGTTCTCTATTGGGAAGATAACATTTGGTCCATATTTTGTGCACCAAAACTCCATGAGTTCCTATAAAAGCTGGATGCCTCCTGTTGGGAGTTACACACTGCTTGTGTGAGAATAGGTTATTTTTTTGTATAAGTTTATGAGAGTTTGCCTTTATTCTTTGTAAGGATTTGGAAAAAAAAAAAAAAAAAGCAGATTAAAATTATTTATTCCATTCTAAGTTGTCATTGAAATCTTTTATCTTAAATATAGTGTGTATCGAGGAGATACTTTTACTGGCACAATGTGTAGGTTTTATAATTTTCCTGGATATTAAATTAATCTGCTATGCAAAGTGTGAAAGAAACCATATATATACATAAATGGAAACAGATGGACATCTAAGATCTCATTGTTGGCATATGTGATTTGATCTGTTTGTTCTCCAGAAGACTGGGCAGAAGACCATTAAAATACAAAAGGTGACATCATGTTAGCATGACTTGTGTTCTTGACTTAGTAAGCCCACTTGAAAAATGGGCTCTGATTAGCTTGAGCATGGCCCCATGCTATCAAACTTTCAGTTCTGAGTTTCTTCAGTTTTAACCACGGTGAAGTATCAGACAAAACAAACTCATGTGTAACTGTAAATAAATATATAGACCTATCATAGACATCGTAAGTATCTGTGGTTGCCTATCATAAATATCTGAAGTACTGTGTTTAGTTCTGGGCTTGCTAGTACAGGAGAGACCTGGGCATACTGGGGGCCACCAAGGGATGATGAAGGGACTGGGGCACCTCTCCTGTAAGGGGAGGCTGAGAGCTGGGACTGTGCAGCCTGGGGAAGAGGAGGCTCAGGGGGGTCCCATCAATGTCTATAAACACCTGAAGAGAGGGCACAAAGAAGACCAGAAAGGCTCTTCTCATTGGTGCTCAGTGCCAGGACAAGAGGCAGTGAGCATGAACTGGAAAACAAGAGGCTCCATCTGAGCACCAGGCAGCACTTCTGTGCCATGTGGGTGAGGGAGCACTGGCACAGGTTGCACAGGGAAGCTGTGGGGTCTCCTCCTTGGAGATCTTCAGAAGCTGTCTGAACATGGTCCTGGGTGAACTGTTGCAGGTCACCCTGCCATTCTGTGATTCTATGTGTGCTATTTATTAGGTTAGCTCTCGACAGTTGTTCAGTCCTCAAACATCCAGCTTCTAGAGGTATTATTAGTTGCAGCAATATCCTAAATCCTAATACTCTCTGGTGTTAATTCTTGTATTCTTTATACATCATGGGATCATCCTACACACAGGTCTAGATACAACATCATTTGATGAAATATATTAAACTAATATAGTTGTAATAAATAGGCCATGAAATGTGCAAGACATATGTCCTTGAAGTATAACAGTTAATAAAGTTATTTACTTCTCACCTGACTGTGGCAGGAAGTATATTTCTAGACACTACTTAAGTGTGATTGAAAGTTTTTGTTTTTCATCTGCCATTTGATGGGAGATCTATGGGAGACATCTATGTAGCCTGTTGAGGTAGCAGTATGGACAGCTCTCTGTAACTATAGAGGGGTTTATACAGATACTGCAGGAGTTGCTGGTTTTCATGTCACCCAAACATGGCTCCATTTTATTAGAAACTGGCAAATCAGAGAACTAGGTTGGCTAAATTTTTGTAATTTTATATTGCTTCTGCTGTTTCCTCATGCTCAGATGTCATTCATATTTTGGTAATATCCCATTGTACTCCTTGTAAAGGAGCAGAGTAGGTTATGTGTTGATTTATACTTTAAATTCCTGGTATGTATTTGGATTTTGCTAAATGTGCTTACTACCTAAAACAGTCTGGTCTTTATAAAAGGAATTTGAAGATGGTGCCTGTTGGTTTAGCAGATGCATGGGCTCAGCCTGCTTTTCTGGTTAGCTCAACAGGCTAGGGTTATGCTGTTTCTTTTTCGTTTGTTTGTTTGTGTGTTTCGTGGTGTTGCTTTTATTTTTTAAATTATTATTCATTAAAGCACATTTCTTCTGTGATTTGAAGTCAGTCTAAGGGGAAAAATGTTCTGCTACACCCCCTTGGGCTTACAGAAAGAGTTCATGTGAAATTCGTAATGTCTAGTTAAATTCATGTGGGACTGTACTTTGCACATTTCAGAATATGGTATTTGAGCATGTTTTGAGTGTGCTCAGGATGCTCTGCTTTGCTGCTGGGTGAAGTTTTCTTTGATTAGGTATATTGATAACACCTTCAGTAGGGAAGCTGATATATTATGAAAGCACCCCTAAGTCTAAGCACATAAAAGACACAACTTTTCTCTCTTTCTTACTTAGTCTCTTTCTCTTTGTCCCTTCCCTTCCCTTCCCTTCCCTTCCCTTCCCTTCCCTTCCCTTCCCTTCCCTTCCCTTCCCTTCCCCATCCCCATTTTTCCATTTACCTTTTTTTTCCCTTTCAATAATGTGATGAATCTTAACATTTGAGATGTGTAATAAAACTTTAACATCACTAGCATATGAAACACTAACATGTCATAAGACAAATATTATGCCAGTATATTGGCCTATGATACACTATTAGAGTCTCAAATTGTTTATTATTTCTGTTTTGAACTAATTTCATCTCCCCACAGCCTCTCTCCTTCCCTGAAGAATACTGACAAGCTTTGTAGGAAATGAAATAAATGATGTGTATCAATGCTTAGAAATAATTATATTATTATGATATATCGATATATTGATGCAGGAATCACTGTTGGTAACAGCAAGGTAAATGGGGACAGGACGCTCTGACAACTCACGCTTAATCAGTCTCTGGAGGACCTTTTCCTATACCTGGTCTGAATTACAAAAATTAAGGGCATTTTCTTTTTTTCCAATATTGAAATACAAAGAGTATTTTTCACTTACTTTGTGAGTTATTTTAGAGGTTAAAGGATTAAAAATGTAGCACATAAGAATTAGCTGTTTTTACATGGAAATACACTTAAAAATTTATATAATGTGTGTTTTGAGAATGCTGTAAAATATAAAAATAACAACAATTTTCATTTCACCAAGAAAAAAAGTGGAGCTGCAAAAGGTACAAATGAAGTACACAAACTCAGCTGTGTAAAACTGAGGCCAGGAGTGAAGAAAAGCACCTCTTTAAGCACAATATCATGCTCCTTATGCTAACACTGCTGAGGTGCTTTAGGGGGCTCACGAAAAGCTTTACCTCACAGTGATTAGGATGAGCTGCATTTTCTTCCAGACTGGTGCTTATTGGCAAAGGGCAGTGAATACAAACAACATAAAAGGTAGCCCTTAACATTTCAGGGATGCTGCCTTCTTATGTTTGTCACTACGACATATCATCTTGTTGAGATCTGTGGCTTGGGTTTAGGAAATAATATTAATGCTCCTGTATGCATTTGACCTTCTGCTCTTTGAGTGATTCAAATAAATCATATGCTGATCTGTCTCGGACAGATGTGGCAAATATTAGTCTTGCAGGAGGTAGAAGTACTACATGTGGGAGATGCTATCCTTTCGTAAAAGCTGTAGATCCATAGTGCAGGTCGTGAGATAAAAGTAAAGGTAAAAATGTGCACTGAACTGTCAGAAGCCTTATTGTTCCTGTTCTTTGAAAAGTAGTATCTGGAATGGCATATAAAGAAACGGAGATGGAAGAAGTTCGTGTCTAGCTGCAGAGCTCAGTAATACCTTGTTTTGATAGTCATATTTAAGAGACTGAGGTGTCCTGTGTTATGCAGTGGAGAAGACGTGCTGTTTTGCTCTTTTTCAGTGAAGCAGATTGTGAGGCATTGACCTATATCTGTTAGTCAGACTATCTGAAAAACAGCAAAATCATTCTGATGGATGCAAGAGGAAAGCTGGTTTTGTTTTGCACTAGGATAAAATTGAAAAGTGTGCACTTTTTCTAGAAGTATTTGTTTATGGATCTAAATCAGTAGAATAAAAAAAGCAAGTAGCATAGAATTACAAAGATTCCAAAGCAAGAAATTAAAAGAGGATACCTTATATTAAATATGGATGACCTCATCATTCGTCTTGTGCTTATTTTTTTACTGTGGTGTTGTCATTGCTTCCTTTATGTTTTGACTAGTATTTAAATAGACCTGAAGATACTTCAATTAAAATGTTTCTGAACTTTTGATTTTGTAAAATATAAAGTTCTTAGCAGAATTAAGACTGTCTTATTCCATTTCATCAGTTTTCTGAGGTCTGTTTCTGCAGAAGATAGTGAAAACCCTGTAATTTCTGTAGAATATCTTTTCATTCTGGCTGATTTCCTTACACAGAATAATCTGAAATGTAACATAAAATGATTACACGCCTTTCACGTCTAAGAAATGTGAATGTAATGTCAATGAAGAGCAACTTAAAACTGGACTAAGCTAACAACAGCAGCAATGATAGCATAATATTAGTGTATACTTCTATACATAGTTTATATCGCCTGGTATGGTCTGAATTTTTTTTTTTTTTTTTACTGTAGGTCTTCCTGAATGCATACTTTCTTAGTTAAACTACTTTATTCTTATTGTTGTTGATATTTTTAATGCTGAATACATTTCTGTTAAGAAGTTTCTACAGTCTGGGAAGTTGTATGAGAATACATCAGCGCTTTGAACATCGATCACATAAAGCACTAGGTTCAAAAGACAAAAAGAAAGACTAGCATGTCTACATGCAAAGTTGATATCACATATCAATAACTCTGATGTGCCTCATGAATGATGATGCAGCAAGGAAGATCACGGCTATATTTTTTTTAAAAAAACTTGCCACTCAGCTAATGTATATAATACTTGTTGTACAATGTGCAGATACAGGGGGAAAATGAAGGCACTTCTCTTTTAGAGAAGTTGGAGAATTGAGGAACAGACGAAATAGCTGAAGACAATTCTCAAAGCATTTGAATTAATATTTTCATAATTAAAGAATTTGATTTTAAAGTAAAAGGGATCTTCAGCTTCCACTGACTCAGTGGGAGCTGTGTATTCTAACTTCTACAAATAAGCTTTCAAAAACATGTGTTCAGGTATATCAATATGCAAGCTTAAAATGTTTCAGAATGTCAGTAATCCACCTGGAATCAAACTTCCCTGTATGCTTGTCACATGTTTGTGACAAATTTGTGTAATGATTATACCTTGAGTTCACTGTGCAATCATGTGTACCCCAGGGAGCAGGCCAAGGTTAAAACACCGGACTGTCTTCACTTCATTATTTTTCTCTTCATTGAACATGCACTAAAGATAAAAACCCTGAAAGCACGTTCCTTTTTCTTTAGTCTTTTGACCAATGTAAAAACAAGCTCTTGACATGCCTCTGAAACAATGCGATAGGCATTACATCAACCCAATACTGCTAAGTGACCTAGAGAAAACATCACCTCATGCTCACACTGTCCGTTCAATTCAGCTGAAAAGAGCATGGAACTGTTTTCATCAACTACCTTCTAAAAAGATTACCGTGAATTATGATGCTAACAATTCCATAGGTACCAACCCCCTTGATGCATGGAGCAGATTTACTAAAACTGATTGTTTAGTACAGACTAGCAAGTCCGTATGACCAGCTCTGGTTACCTTCCCTAGGTCTCTTCACATCAAAACCCCTTAGCTACAGGCTTACAGGAAACAAGAACCCTCACAGCTTTTCTTCCCTCCTTCTCTTTAAAAATGTACACTCATTTGACTTTATTTTCTCTAATATAAATGGAGAAAAGCATGTACATTGTAAAAAGAAGCAGAAGCCTATCAAAAAGAAAACATTCCAGTGCACACAATTCTCCCCTCCAGGACAGAATGAGAGGAAGAATGAATTGCACATGACAGCTGGTGGGGTTTTGTTTTGCTTAATGCAGTGCAGGCAGATACTGGAAAGGGTAGTATCAAAATCCCAATGAAGCCTATCACCTATATCAGGCAATTGTGTGGAAATTCACATTGCTGCAGCTGTGTTATGTCTGTAGATAGGAGTTAGCATCCACAGTTGCCATTTTCTTAGGGGGCACAAAGTGCCATGTAATGGCTGGAAGTCCAAAGATAATATTCAGATGCACCCTTCCCTTCTTCCTTCAACGTGCACTGTGTGCAAGTTAATGTATATTCAAATCAACTATCTGTAACATTGGAATTCCTTTTCATTTTTAATAACAAAACATTAAGAAGTATGACTAACTTTAAACATGGGTGATGCAAATCTGTTGAAATAATTTTTTTTGTCACTCCTTTAAGGAACTGGTAGATCTGGTGGCCTTTTTTTTTTTTTTTTTTTCCTCTGCTTTCTGAAGGACAAGCAAGGGATGAGGGTGGCAGTGGTGGGGAGAAAACAGAGGCTGAACTTGGTATAGATGGAAAGCACAGCAAGATCTCAGCCCAGCTGTCATCCTGACTAGAAAGCCTTTACAAGTAATCCTGAGCATGATTTTCATTAATTCAGGCCCTCTCCACCCCCTTTAAAGAAATGAATGACTCCCATCCTTTCATTAATCCACGAAGAAGCTTTGATCCAGTTTTTACAAGTGCAGTTCTTTGTAGAAGAAAAGAGAAATGTTCTCTTCCCTTCCCATCCCTTCCTCCCCTCCCATCTTCCTCCCAGAGGAACTTCTTGGCTCCGCTCTTAGCCAGAAATAGGATGGAGCCTGCTGACTGCAGGCTTCTGTTGGACAAATAATATAGCTTGCTTTAAACACACTGGTACCCACAGTTGAGCCAGGCAAACAGATGGAAAAAGTTTAAAATAAAGCTGTGTAAGCTCCAATGAGGCAAAAAATACATACTTTTTAAAGTTTTGTTAGCTTCCTACAAAAGCGGCACCACAGGGAAGGTTCTGTCACTGAATTTCATAGGCCAGGTGTTCTCCTGAACAAAGGCAGAAAGAAAGAGGTGTTTCTTCTTCTTTCATTTTTTTAAGAAAGGGGGATGCTGTTTTCTGTTGTATGCGAATGCTTTCGCAGAAGAAATCAACAGGGGTCCCAAAATGCAACTTTAAAAACAGCTTAAAGGGCTTCTTTAAAGTGAGTATTTAAATATTTTCAAGGTTTATTTGCAGCTTCCATTTCCTCTATGTTTTTTCTCTGTCTTAGAAGAATAGTTTTAGTTGCTTCTAAAGTGCTGAAAATTACTTTTAAGGAGACTTTTAAATGACAATAGATTTTTTTCCCCTTCCCTTTGGTCTTCTGGATATGTTTTAAAGAAAGATTTCAAAGTGAAACAGCAATTACTTATAATGATTCATTGTTTTTTCATTATTTTGTATTTTGACCTGGTTCTTTAGCCTCATCATACCTACTGAACTATTTTGACTATGGCAAAAGCATACATTGAAAATGATAGAACAGCTCATAACGCATAAAGCGGAATGAGTGAGTAGCTTATCTGAGTCAAGAGGAAAGAAAGAGAACTTTCTTTGCAAGAATAGATGTAAATTGAACAAAACGTGGAGGACATCTGTTATTGTTAAACCAGTGACTGAATTTTTGTTTTGTTTTGTTTTGTTTAATTAGTATTGCAAAAGAAGGAGCGAGTGACTTGTGGAATTTGGTAGAATTAACTTGTATTTCACCAAAAGTCTTCTGATAATTGCTTAGGCATACTGTTGCAACAAAGGCTAGATATTTTTAATACTGCTTCAGAAAGTGAAGTTTTTTAAACTTGTTTCTTTATATGTGGTTTAAATCTGATTGCTTTAGTCATCTAAGTAGACAAAATTGACAGCAATGGAAATACCACCATATGAAATGCAATCACAGCTTAGCTAACGGCTTCCTCTTGATAAATAGCAAAATACCAATTGGCTTTCCCCTGTAAACATAATTATAACTTTCTCCATATTTGTCTTCCTAAATCTGCTAGAATGTATCCAGTCACTGACGGGGAAAATATAAATGCTTAGGGTCACCTTTTCCCAAAAGTAATATTATAACAGAGCTTAAATATTTTGTTCTGACTAATCAGTTATAAAACTGCACCATTAAGTCTCCTGAAGCAATCAGTATGTGTTTGCTCTTTTTTGGTTCAATGTTCTTACTGGTGCAAATAATAGGCATAGGCTTGTATGGAACAGAATTACAACAGGAAAAGATTTAGAGAACTATTAGGGGATAATGTTTGTTGGAGCAGGTTCTATATATTTATTTTTTTCCACATGAGAATTTTTTCTGAAAAATATTGGAAAATATTTTTTTCTTGACCTATATAAATAGCAATACTTTCATATTGACTCTGTTCTTTTTTTAGCTCTCTAAAACTAGTTGAATAACAAAGCTTTCTGCTTTGAGTTTGAAAAACAAAACACATCTTTTTATTTTATCTGGCAACTGAAAAAACACTGAAGGCCCTTATATGTCCCAAGAGCTTTTAGTCTGACGTTGTTCATGTAGACGACTGTGAGGCCATATGGGCACAGTAGGTTTCACAGATTCATTTTCAATTTCCCTCTATGTCTAGCATATTGATACGAACCATTGTAACTTGAAAGTCAAGAGGGTTCATTTAGGGTTTTAAAAAGTTATCAAATTTCAATAGATTTCTAGTAGCAAGTCATAAAATTTTTGTGCTTGGATATAATAATATTAGTAACGATTATGAGGTTTATGGCTTGGATGTTAAATACCTGATTAAAATCCATTAAATATTATATTCCACCCTTAGTGAATATTATTTTCTTCTCCCTCCACTTTCCTAGCCTTACCTCACCCCTGGTGTTTTTGCAGGTTTGATGTGAAGATGCTAAACAGGCATGTTTAAATCCCTTGGCTTGCATAAACAGAATGTGAGGCAGTTATTCAACTAAATATCTGCAGGTCTTTAAGTAAACAAAGCTGGAATGTAGATGCAGATTTCTCCTTGCAGAGAGAACTACATTTGAATGAAGTCTCTTACATGCCAGAAAGCTGGCTTTACTCTAACAGAGTCAGAGCTGTTTGATGCTACCTGCTTCACAGGTTAGTCTGTTTTTTAACGAGGGAAGGAAGGAAGTTGCAGTAAGGCACTGGAGACTGGGGAGAGGGACCCAGGGAAGATGTCATTTCTTTTACATGGTGGTCTGCTCTGAGATCCTGTTCTAAATACAAAGAATTCTTTCCATATCCAGCCAGTCCTCTGACAGCATTTGCAAATAATGATGTGTAAGCAATAGTGCACACACTAAATTAGGTTTGCATTAATGATGAGTAATCATAAAAGGAACTTTATATTTCACATAATAGTTTTGGACAGGTGTTCAAATACAGGCTAGACTTACACAAGCCCTATATCTTATGATAGTGAAGAATTTTCTCATTAAATTTCCTGCACCTTGTCTTTATCTTCTTGAGTTAAAATACTATGGTGCCTCCTCTTAGGAACTCTGCTACATAGGTGTCTATTCAGATTTTAATTTTATCTCCTGGCTGAGGAAGTGGCAAATTTGAACTCTGTATGCAAGTCCTTTGAATTTCATGTGGGAATTTAATTATACAATAATAGTTCCTTTGGGCAGTATCTGTTCCTTTCAGATCTGTTCTATGAACTGTTATCCTTTTTTTTTTTTTTTTTTAACATTATACAAAAATAATACTCTTTTCCTTGCCTCTAAGTTCGGGAAATACTTAAATATGTTCTTTTTAATCTGCACCTTTACCTCTCATACACACACAAAAGTACTGAGATGAAGGGGTCTTAAACAAATATTGCTGAATGGACTTCTTTATTGTCAAGCTGTTATAATGGTTTCTTGTGGCTGCATCTTAATAATACAGAATCTAGTTTGTGTTTTAATTTTGATGTCACAGAATGTATGCTTATGACAGCTAAAGCATTTGGGAAATGGAAATTCTGGCTCCATTGTACATTTCTAGTTAAAAAACTCTTTGACTACAAGGAGACTAAGTTAATGCCAATCTCTTGCATGAGGCATGTGTGAAATTTGGAGGTTCCTGATGAAATGACTAAGTGACATCTGAAACTATATTTATCTACACAGAGGAAAACCTAGTGAACATTGTAGATTTATTTGTGGGCACTTATTAAAAAGTTCATCCTAAATAAGCAGTTTAATATCAGGAAATAAGTTAGATTTATTTTTCACGTTACCTGCCTTTAGGAATCGCTAGTATTTGTGTCTGAAAGCTTATCTGTCTCCTAAAATACCTTGACTCTTGTGCTATCTTTAGTGGAAATATGAGTTGTGTCACTATATTTTGAATTGCGGGGTAGTTTTGTCATTACTGAAACAACATACGCTATATAACAAGACAGTCAGTCTTCCAAACTGTTCATGATATCCAGAGGCTACTCATGATTTACATTTAAATAACTGTGAGGAAATAAAAAAAAATAAAATAAAAATAGAGCAACATATCATATGTCAAATTGAGTTTGGACACAGTCTGAAGCAATTAGGATTACTTCAGTTAATAAAAAGAACACTCATGAAGACTGATATGGTATAAGGGTATTAAATTTAAGTGGAGATTATAACTTTATTTCGACATATGCTGAATATTAGCTAGGCATATCACACACAAAATAAAGTTCCAGAATGACAGCATGCAGTCCAACCGAAGATCTGCCCGAAGCATGCTGAGGCAGATTCCAGATTCTAACATCTGTCCAAAAAAGAGGTAACTTGGGTTTATTATTAGGGCACTGTATGGGTATTTTCAGTTCTTTATTATTTATTAGTTCTGCTAATAAGAAACTAAAAAGGAAATAGGGTTATGGTGAGGGGCTTGCCATTTGCCTGGATTATCACTTTCTGTTTCATTCCTTTTTTTTTTCTTTTTTCTTTTTTCCCCCAGGGTAACTGTAGCTCTGCTTTGCCTGTATAATCACATGCCAAATGCAACTCTGCCCTTTCCAAATCCTGCCCAGAAAACCAGAAAAGTCAGTAGCACAGGGCCACCCAAATACGTTATCAAGGGACTTGCCTTCTGAAGATTTTGTGTAACACAATGTATGTGCAGTAGCATTCAATATGGGAACATCAAACAGCTTAAAAATCCATGGAGAAGTGTTTTGGCCAGGGGATGGCTAAACAGGCTTCTCTTCCAGGCAAAGATCTTTTTGCCCGCTGCAGGACGTGCCATTTAGTGGATGTACAGATTCCAGCTGAGTGTTCTGGCCTTGCTCTACAGGCTGTTAGACACAGACCCTTGGCTAGTGTAATTCCCGTGGAGGCCATGTAGCTGTACTGATTTAGACTGACTGAGAACTGGGCCATGTATATGTTCACTAACGTTAGTTAGAATTACAATACAGAAATGAATGCAGGATATGTAAAAGGGATGAATGATTAGGTATTAGTAGTGTGGAAGAGAGAGAGAGCTTTTTGCAGTTTGCAGAATGTGGGGCCTAAAAACGTCAACAAAAAAGAGAAGGAAAAATAGGGAAGAGGTGCCAGAGAGAAGAAATCAGTTTAAGTTCATTTTACTAGAAGCTACTTGCTAAGTAAAATTTCTTGTCTACAGACATTTCTTCCTCAGTAAAGACTTTGCATTTTCTTATCCTTTCTCATTTATAAAGTTTATTCACATAAGTTTATTAAACCATAAACTCTTCCAGAAATGCACTGATAGAATATATCTATGAAAAACTAGGTTTCAGGTATCTAATTGGTCTTTTTGAGTTCCTGTAGTAAGGCAGTCAATTGACAAGTGGTTTCTGTTGTTTCATTTGTGAGAACAAAAAGAACAACATGAGATGAATTATTTCATTACTACTGATCTGCTCTTTCTTCTTTTCAGATTACTTTTTTTTTTTTTTTTGCCACAGGGAAGAAAGATAAAAATACATAACCAATTATCTCACTGTTAATATTCCCAGACTGTACACTGTAAGATAAAAATGCAAGAGACTAAATTAAAAAAAAAAAAAAAGCCAATATCAGTTTGTTGCCTAGGAGTTAATTCAGTCAGGTTGTCCCTCTTGTAGGTCTTCTGTCAACTTTCTTGTCTTCCATCTGTGCAGCCACATATGCAGCCACACTGCGTAACAGCCTAATAATTTCTGTGAGGTATTTCAGAGATACATTTTTTCTGACACATGCTGCCTCAGGCTTCTCCTGAAAACATCATTCTGCAGATCTGGGCGATCACTTAATGTCTATCATTCTGTTCCATCCTTCCAGTCTTTCTCATTGCCTTTTGACTACTTTCCAGGCAGCTGTTGTCATTGCCTGCTCTTAAATTCATCTCCATTTGGGAAAATACTTCAGGTTTGTAATCCATTGGTCCATTTCCAGCTCACTACCATCTTTTGTTTGCAACAGCAAGTCTCACTGATTGCAAAAAGCAAGGAATCATATGTGATTCATTCATGTAGTATTTGTCAACTTTTTTCTTAGATCACTTGTCTGATAGATCTTTTTCTCAGGGCAAAAGTAAACCCCGTGCGTGCAAGATCAGAGGGAAGCAAATGCAATCATGAATTGGAAGAATAATTTGCAAATGGAATGTATTAATTAAAGAAGGAATTTAGGTTGAGTTGTAAGCATAATCTTTACCGGATATAAAAATCAATCCTTCAGACACTTAGGATCTTCAGAACTGAGCTATTAAAAAAGTTCCCCAGAACAGAAAGAGGCAAAGCTTGGCTATTCATTAAATTCATGATTAGGCAAAGTATATAATGGTTTATTGAAATGCAGTGTGCAGTCATGCGGGTGAAAAACTAATAAAATCTCTTCTTCATGTGTGAGAATGAAATGTCACAAAAACTGGAGAGAAACATTATCACTGCAAATATTATGAACCACATTTCTGTTCTTGCAGCAGCAGGAATCACAGCTTTGTGTATTTCAGCAAACGTGTCCCAGTGTATTCATCAGTGTACAGGAATCTTAATATCATCTCTATTCTCATATACAATGTGATATACAAGGACCAGGAAGGAAAGGCTGAATAACTAGCTTTTTTGTTTAGAATAATTAATAGAATAATTTAAATTATACTTCAGTGTTAGCAGTGCAGTTGCGCTTAGGAATTCATTTGTACAGCACATTGAACAAACTCTGAGCTTGAACAGTTTGAACAGTTACAAATGGTGGAACTGACTCTAGTCAGTCTGTGCTGTCTTTGTCCAGGAAGAAACAATGATTCCCTTTGACAGAATGAAAAGGTGGACATGTATTTTCCTTTCACTCAGAAAGGAAAACAAGATCTCCAAAAAACATACTCTGTTGCCATGGATAACACTTGCTGTTTTTTCCTTTTCAGAGTTAGAACTATTTTTCCTTCCCAATTTTTTGTATGATTGCTCTTTTTCTTGTTTTGCATAGTAGATAATATGCAAACATTTCATACAACACAGACCTTTGTTTTAAGAGCAAATAAGTAAGCAAGACTTCCAGAGGCTGGGGTAGAAATGGAAGGACAGTGAGTTCAAATGACATGTCTGTGTCATTCAGATTGTAGCTGTATAAAAAAAATCACTGCAGCTGGATTTAGTTTTCTCCATCTAGTTTTCTAAATAGAACCTGGATGCAGGTACTAAAAATCCCCCATATGGTGAAATAGGGAGAGTTAGGTGCCTTCAAATGAGATTAGAACAACCCTGCTCCGTATGAGTGAGCCACATAGTTAGAGTCAATACTAGGTTAGTTCTGAAGTGTTCTCTGAAGTCTTTCATCTGACTTAGGACTCCAGGCAGAAGTTTCTTTCCATTTGATTTAAAGAACCCACTTCTGCAGATAACTGTGAACAACACTCCATTTTCTTAAATGCACTTTATATATAAAGTGTTCAGCTGACTAGGGAATTGCACAGGGAGTGCAATAAAAGCATTAGGCTTCTTTCAATATGTTCTAGGACAGTGTCGCAGACTTGGAAGTCCCAACTTAATCTTTTGCTGAAGTAGAGCTATTGCATAGCTTAGGTTCATAAATAAATACTTTATTTTCTTTCTTTTTTTTTTTTTTATTTATTTAATTCATTACTTATTTATCCATCTTTCAATAAGCAATCATTTAATGAATTCTTCCTTCTGGAACAGAAAAATTTCACCTACCACCAGTAGCAAGTCTCCTTTTTCTTCCTTTCCCCTGCCTTTATTCTATCTGTCAGTATAGTAGTCTGAAGATTTCATTTTTTGCCAATCTTCTATCGCCTTCTGGTAATGACAAAGTGAGGAAGGGAGTTAAGATCACAAAATCCCAGTTGTCATGAAAGCTAGTGGCAGCAATCTGCTGGTTTCACAGGATGTCGTTATTGGGATTTGTTTCAGCATCCATGGAGGAGAAAAAATTCTCTGCATGTTCATATTTAAACTTTTAAAACTTTTTAGATTTTCTAAAATATTTATTGGGAGAAATCAACCTTGAAATAAAGTATTAACAGAATTAAATATGAATGAAATTGTTTGGGGTATATTAAAAACAACAACAACAAAAGATCTGGTTATGTAAAATTTTATTTGTAATTAACCATACATAATTCTAGGCTCTGCAGCTCTATTGATGCATTAAGGGTTCCTTAAAGCATGACTGCTGTGTCTCTGCTTCTGAATTTATAGAAATGCATAGCAACTTCCTTTCATTTTCACTTTTTTTCCTACACAAACCATAAAGAATAGACTTTCCAAAATTCCTTTGTTGTTATGATACTCTATCAAATGGAAAAGAAATATTTGATGGAGAGAAAAATTGCCTATAGAAAAAGTGAATTATTGCAGTCTTTTATAACCAATTATAAAACTGAGAGATCATTTCAGGAACAGTCCTGCTGTAATTTGACACACTAAATCATTACGATAGTTCTAGAAAGGCCCTGAAGACATACTTACTTAAAGTACTTAAATATAATAGCAACTAAAATGAAATAAAATTAAGAAAACCTGAGGTCAATGTCATTCTATTTCCATTTCTCTGATTTTTTTTTTTTTTTTTTTTTACAGCATGACTGCTGCATTCTTCTGCATGAAATATTTAATTTTAACCACTTCTTAGATAACCATGTTTATTACTCAGTTGGGGTTTTTGTTGTTTGTTGTTTTTGTGTGTGTCTATACTCTCTTAAAAATAGACAAGATAATTGTGTCTTTGGTTCTGCTAACTAAACTTCACCCTGTACTTAGACAAAGCTTAGAAGTACATGGGTCACATTCAACGTAAAATAATGTCTTGAAAAGCTGTATCTGAACAAACTGTTTTGAATTAAAGAACATATGGAAAGGATCTGAAGCTGATCCAGTTCTTCTCAGCAGAGGTGATGATATTCTGACCTAAGAAGGACATACTTTCACAGTCCTTGCTTCCCCTAAAAATTGTCTCAGCCTCCTGGAAGTGTCTTAGGGAAGCAGTTGTCCACATGGACAGTTTCATATTCTCTCTTACTCCAAGAACCTGTTAATTTGTGAAACACCGTTTTGAGAAAAGAGGCATCTGCAGACTTTATTCAGAGGAGCAATTTTCCCACTTAACACGCAGTGACATAGAGGATGTGCAGTTCTGGAAAATGATGGTCTTCTGTACGTAGAGTTTAGGGCATAAATACAAAGTCTTCTGGCTCAGCACAGGGAAAGGAGCAGCAACTGGTGGGAGAGCACAGGGGAGAAGCATCTGGGGCACAACTGGTGTTCCTCTTCCAGTGTGTTCTTTCACAGCTGCTACTTACTGCGAATGTGTTTGTTCATACAGTCTTTTTCTGTATTATGTTGAAATGAAAGGAAAATGTACATTTACAGCTATCACTTAAGAAATTTCTGCTTTCTTTTTTTACTTTCTCTTGTTCTTTGCTGTTAAATATGTTTAAGCATGGACACCCACAACCCTAAAAAAAGAATTCACCGTCTGTGTTCTGTATTTTTTAAATTAAATGCATAGACCTTAATATATGTCCTACATAAGTTTTTTTTTTTAAATTATTTTTTATTTTTTTATTTTCTTGTATGGCTTGGATTAGATAGAGGAAGAAACTACATATTTTTAAGTATATTTTAAATCAAACAACAACAACAACCAAACAACTCATTCAAACTACTTCTTATGTGGGTGTGAATGTGTGTGTATATATGCAGACAAAATACAAGTAATAATAAACAACGAGATATATGACTTCATATTCCTATTTTATTTGGGATGTGCAAAATCATTACGTTAAGGCAGAGAAAAATAAATCCAA
The DNA here is from genome assembly GCF_013377495.2 of Cygnus atratus. Taxonomy (NCBI): domain Eukaryota; kingdom Metazoa; phylum Chordata; class Aves; order Anseriformes; family Anatidae; genus Cygnus; species Cygnus atratus. Next base: position 55,200,386 of record NC_066365.1, read on the forward strand.
TTACAAACCTTATTTTTAGTTTCTTTTTTGCTTTTGGGTGGGCAAATTATTTATGTTTAATTAATGTTGGCTTCCAAATTGCCAGATATATCCTGAAACTACAGAAAAAAATTGCTCTTCCAAGTTTGAGGAAAAGTGGTCAAACTATGTCTGAATTCAAATCATTAAAAGAAATTACCCTAAAATGAATTGAATTAAGTGCTACTTTAAAATGGCAAAAAACATCTTTCATATAAGTTGAGCTACCTAAGAAGTAATACACAAAAGGTATTGGGAAAATATAAAAGTCAAATAAATCAAATTTAATGTTTTTATTTTCTCTTCTTTAGTCTTAATCTAAGCTCTCATGGTTATTGAATTCAGTTGGAATGCATTTAGGCCTCAACCCAGCAAACCACTTAAACACATTTTTTATTTTAGTTTGAATTGCATTTGTAATGTAGGTCTGTTGCCTACTAATTGAATTACTTTCTTACACTGTGTCATCTGTCATCAAGGAGTTTTTCTTCTTGAAATCAGATGTCAAAAGAGTACTTCTGAGCACTGAGGTCAGCACTGGGTTTCAACCAGGAATTTGAGATGTACGAGCATGGAGCTGGGGACCAGGAAGACGTTCAGGGCTCTACCTGTCTTTCAGTGGTGCCAAATACCAAAGAAGAAACTGAGAGATACGTGGGAAAAGTCTCTGCTGCTTGTTCATGCTGAGTGTTCAGCTATTCGTCCTGAAGAAATGGGTTGCGTGGCTGTAAAGAAACCACTGAGAATATGGCATCTGCCTTCTGAATCTGCAGGAAGCATCGAAACAGGTGGTTTCAGTGACAACTGCCCTTGTTCTACTCAAATTATATTTACGTGTAGCAATTTCAGGCCTATTTTTGACTATTTTTTAGCATTCCTTCTTCTCACTCAGGATTGGTTAAACCTAGGGGGAGTATACATTTCTCAGAGTCATGGAGTAGTTTGGGTTGGAAGGGACGTTGAGGATCATCTAGTCGAACCCCCTGCCAGCCCCATTGTCCAGTCACTGCACTCCCTGACAAAGAGTCCCTCCTCACCTGTTTTCTAGGCCCCCTGTATGTGTTGGGAGGCTGCAATAAGGTCTCCACAGTGACTTCTCTTTCTGGGATAAACAACCCCAGCTCTCTCAGCCTCTCTATAGAAGAGTTAATTCCTGTGTTTGATTTAAACAGTTCACAGGTTAAAATGAATAAGGTATCTGCTAAGAAGCTGATTCTTCTATCTGCATTAGCCTTCACATTATATGTATAGGTGGGAGAAGAAGGGTTATATAAACATCTTGATTGTCACTGAAGGCTTTAGATCGAGACCTAGTACACATGGTTTTATTCTGTCACAGTTATGCTAGGATGCTATCATTACCATTTATCTTCCTTTCCTCAGACTGACTTCATAAAATTTATTCATATTGCTGGAAGCAGTAATGGGCTGAACCTTATGATCTTTTTCTCAAAATTCATACGTTTCTCTGATATTAAGGTTTATAATCATATCATAAAAAGGAAGGTCTGTTTTTCTTCAAAGCATAATTATTTCCGATTTATTAACATAAATGTCCAGATGCTGACCTTTCCTTTAAATCTCAAAGAAAGGCAAAGACAAAAACAAAAACAGTGCCTTCTTCCTTACTGTACTTACAAATATAGGGAAATAATACATTTTTCAGTTTTGAAATCAGTTAAAGACATATGCGTGACACATTCAGGACGTAACTGAATAATGGCTATTCCTAACATACACTGTAAAAACTTGTGAAAGACTTAATCATTCTAACCAGTTACATCTATACTGTACCAGTATGAATAAATTGTACATCATCTTAACAGTGGAGTTCTAGTTCATGTTAATGAACTAGGGATGTATATGTAGTAGAATTTGCCAAAAAGTAACAGAAAATGTACACAAGAAATTAAGGTATGGTATCAGTAACAAATATACAAGATGACAGACTTCTGAAAAGGAAGAAAAAAATGTAATTCACTTAAAAAAAATCCATTATTAAGCAAATTATAATTCCATATTTATATAAAAGTTTCCTTAACAGATGTGCTTTTATTTTAGAAGTACTTTAATTTATATGTGTTATATATTACAGAGCAGTACCCTGTATTGAATGCAGGCTTCAGAAATGATCTGCAATGATCAGGCCTCATGCACTTTCATGTCAAGTAACTTTAAGTTAAGTGTTCTTTCTTATTTTTTTTTAGTTTATTTAACAAATCAGCTTGCAAGCTGAGCTTTCCAGAAGGGTATATAGACTTAAGATTTTTGTCAGTAAATCCCTATGCATATAAAATGATTCAAATGCTACATAAAATAATTCAGTTGTTTTTCATGAGGGGTAGTAGAATTCATGGCATATTAAGCTTACATTAAAGTAAACCTACAGATATTGGCAGCCGCATGAGGACTGATAATACTTGGAAGGTCACTTCTGAAAAATATGCTGTTTTTAGCAGCCAATAGGAGAAAGCTCACAAAGGATATGTTTTAGATATATTTCCCTTGGGAAGGTTGGATCAGTAGAGACTTGACTGCAAAACTACTCTGTGTGTGTGTAACTTTTTTTTTTTTTTTTTAAGGCAAAAGGGAAAAAGAAAAGTAAGTTGAAAGTAAATATCTGCTGTTTCTCTTCAAGTCTTCAAGTCTTCAAGTTTCTTCAAGACTTCTCTTCAAGTCTTCAAGCTTGAAGTATTCTCCATAATATGGGATCAGTTTCTACTGTGCTATACCATTATTATGTAATAAAATTCACCAAGGTTGTCCCAGTTAGTGCAGCATTTTCTTTTTCTTTCCAGGTTATCATGACTAAATTGTAATTTTTTCATGTGCATTAGTTTATGCCTGAAAGAAATATTTCTTGCTTCAAGTAGGGAATATATGTCATCATTTTAACAACTAATCATGTGTTGTAATGTTTAGAATATAAGAATGTGTAGATACATATATACATACATATATACAAATAGTATCTGTCTACAGATACAGATATCTGTCTCCAGTGTCCAAATGACTACTGACAATGCTGGAAGCATACTTCAAATTCTGCAAATATTGTCCTCAGTGGTCATACAGCAAGGGAAGACAAACATGCTTAGGAAATATAAGGAGACCTGAGAAATTCAGAGACCTGAAAAGGTTCAGAGACCTGAAAATGTTTTCAGTTGATTTTTCCACAGATTTCCAGAAGTTATAGGAAAGCCAAAAATATAACTTCTAGAGGAAAAATCATATATATAATATAACTTCTAGAGGAAAAATCATGAAAAGAAGTAGAGGGAGGATTTTAGAATAAAGTATTTATGTTTGTTTGTTTTGGTGCATATAATCCTGGAATATCACTTCAGGAGAAGGTAAATCAAGTCTGATATAAATTAGGAGAAAGGAGCAAGAACAACAGAAAAAAAAAAAAAGAAAAAAAAGATAAGCAGGAGAATTCAAAAACAGACTATAGGAATGACAGATGAAAAGTCTGGGCAGATTGGCATGAGAACAGATTACTTACATGTCTACTATTTTAATATAATTGTTCTAGGGCTTCCTTGTTTTTTTATGGAATCTAATTTTGTGTTTTTCCTGATTTCATCTCTTCTTTGTGGGCTTTAAATTAATTAGACCAGTGTTATAAATCATACATTTTGAAAAAAAAGGATCTGTAACATTTCACATAACTGAAATATTCATGTGTGTGCTGCAGATTTGTTTCCAAAAAATATGCCATAGGACAGAGTGTATATAAAAGATGAAGACTCTCCTTTGAGGTTGATGAGAATACATTTAATGTAGAACCAGTAAGCTCGACCAGTATAAATCTTGTTGATAGATCCTTTAGTTTTTTAAATAAAACCAGAAAAATCCAGTGACTCCAGGACTTTTGAAAAGTGAGGTTTTCTAAGTATTTCATGAAAGCATTGCTGACACCATTAAGTAGAGGAGGAAGCTGATGCGTCTCTGTATCTTTATCAAGCCTTTAATGTGGTCTTGCATGAAACGCTTTTACTAAACATGTTTATTTCCTGATCTTCGAAGCCTATTTTTGGGTTTATCAGTAAAATTCTGAGGAAATCTCTACCCTGTAGACCTGGGAAGGAAAAGTGATGCTTACCCTTGCCCCTACAGCTGGCAAGTTTGCTGTAAGCTGGCAGAGGAGACCAGAGCAATATCACCAATACATGAAAGAACTGAAATACAGTTCATATGCTTCAGATTCGAGAATAAGGGATAATATAATTCAGTCTGGAAATGATTAGCATGTGGCTCTCAGTGGACAGATCCTTATACAGAATGTATATAACTTTCTTGAAGAATGAAAAGTTATTTTCTGACCATTAGTGGTGGTGAGCCTCTGGTCTCTCAAAGCTTCTGACTTTGAAAAGCATAGTCAAGGCAGTGTGCTATTCTGGGCTGTTGCCTGACACATGTTCTCCCCTCTTTGGGAGAAATAACAGCATTTAACAGATTTTAACAAGGCTATACTCTGGTAAACTAGTGACAACTTCAGAATGTCAACTTTGATGCCTATCTTCGGTTGCAAGTATGATGTTAAATGTCCACACCATTGTCTGATCTTATATATGTGATTTTTCTTGAGTTCTCTTCTAGTTTATCACTCTTCCAACAGCTAAATTCACTCACTGCTACTCTTTCACTCGCTTGTAACTACTTTTATCTTTCTACCAGTTGACTTATCACCAGACTAACTTATACCAGGTATATTCATCTTTTTCCAAGACACAACAAAGATAGGCTTCTTCTGTGTTTTACATAAAATTTATGTCACTGTGTATTGAATGAAGATAAACCTTTAGTTGAACCTTTCATAATGCAAACCAGTATGAGGACCTTATCTAAAGGTAATTATAAGCTGCCATTTAGCTTCATATTGTAGGTTAAAGTTGTGGTGAATGAACACATATGTATCGAGTAAGATTCTATCTTTTTGTTCATTTTCTTTACTGGCTTGCTGCATGTAATATGTTAAAAAACTGTCAAAACAGTTGACCTGGAAAATATGCAGCTTTGTCAGAATGTGATCATGGTTAGTATTGTTCATTTACAGAACAATTTTAGTGACACCTGATAGCTTTCTGATATTTGAATTAGCATTTAAGGCAATAAAAAAGGTTCAGTAAGACTTGGCTTCCCAGAGCTATTGTCACTTTGACATGTGTTTCTTTCAGAGAAAGCCTGACCTTATACACTGCTATTCTGCAAGACATAGGTCATCAACTGTGTCCACGTGGACATGGAATTAAATTGATATAGGTGTCTCTTTCTTATAATTTAAATGGGAGAAGGAGAAGAGGAGGTGTTCCTTTCTCACCTGGTCTGGGAAGATCTTAGTGAGGCAGTGGGCACAGCCTACTGGAGAAGTGAGCACTGGGATGTTAAATAGCAAGGGTCTGTTGCTACTTGGCAGCTGTGGTAACTTTGGTTTGGGTCATAATTGCAAGCCCCAGTAGGAACATAGAACAAATTAGGAACTGAGTGGTCTAGAAGATCCATTGACTGTGAAACTGATTTATATTTATGGGAAGAATGATGTCAGGAAGTGTTTCTTTAAACAGTTCTCCAAGAACTAGTAGCAAGTGCTAGCTGCAAAAGTAGCAATATGTTGTTATAATTTGTAGTTCACAATTTCTGCAGATGTCTCTTTTATTTATTTATTTATTTATTTATTTTTAAGCTACTTTAAAGTAGGGCAGGGAAGGGAGGCTTTATGAGTAAAGTGATGCTCTCTGTCCCAGGAATAACTCTTGACAGGAAATTGGCATGAGTTAAAAACAGTTACTGGACTCACAGACTCCTGAATCAGCAGCTGGTGGGGTTCAGAGGTTAGATCTATTCACAATAGAGTTTCCCTGCCTAGAGGAAAAACTGGCCAGGAAGGGACAGAAAGTGTATGTTAAATGAGACTGAGCTTCACTTGTGGTTTTGTCAGTGCCATGATGAGCAGGTGGAAATTCACACTGACATCTTAGATAAATGCTTGGTATGTATCTGACATTGGGTGTGGTAGCATTGTAATGTTTTATACTCTGTAGTGATCCAGAAGAATGAGCCAGAATCACCCTTCTCTTTGTGATGGAAAGCTTTCTCCTGAACACTTAGATCTCTAAAACTTCAGGTCTCAGATACTAGCATCAGAAGGCATTGAATGCCTGAATTGCTCAGCTTGCAAAATGGCTCCAGTTGTTATTAAGTGACCTTAAGGTTTTCTTCACTAGCTTAACTTGAATAATGTGAAACCTGCATTCAAATGTCCCTGTGGCAGCCATTAGGAGAGAAAATCGTAACTTCTTCAAGATTAAAAGTCCAGACTGTGATGACTGTACCTTTTAACCCCGTTAACTGGCTTTTACCCTGATCTCTGTAAGCCTGTTAGTTTCATCATGTTGAAGAGATTGTGACATCTTCTAAAGCACCTGGGGGGAAGCATTTCATTTCAGTTCATTGACTAAGCTGTTCTCTGGGACAGCAATATCACCCAGCTGTGGCTAGTCTTTTTATGCTTGAATAATTATAATATTTTTAAGGTTTTAGTCCTTTTTATTCCTTTACACTAATACACTAGTATTTTAACTACTTATTAGGAGAAAAAAATAAACAGCTAGGATGAAAAGAAAGAGCGTGCAGGAAATGAATTACTACATTGTTTAAATACAATTTATGAAGGAGAACTGTGTGAAGAGTTTATGAAAATTAGAATGGACATTTTAATATACTTTTTTTTTTTTTTTTCAGCTTTTGACTTGTGGCATACTCAAATTCTGTCTTGTTAGTTACTAATCTTAAAAAAATGACCTTCTGTCTTAACACAGTGAACATCTGATTCATGGCAGGATATTTCTGAATAGACAACTGTGTCCCATAATAAATACACTGTAGCAATAATGGCAGCTTTGGTTTCCTCATTAAACTCAAAACTACCCACTGTTTTGGTTGTGTCAAAAAGGACACATTTAATAAATGAAGACTTTGTTAAATTAGTGGCTTTCCTGTATTTTACCTGTTTGAGAAAAAGCTGCATTTTAAGGATATGTAGAATTTTGAGTTGTTTCAGGTACAGTCAGAATATGCATTTTCTTTGAGATAATGTATTCCCCAAATTCATTTTGTATGTAAACTCATGTTTGATATCAGATTTTTTTCATTGTTGTGGTTTAACCTTACTAGGTAGTCAAGCACCACACAGGCACTTTCTCACTCCCCCTCCTCAGATTAACAGGGTGAGAAAACAAAATTAAAAAACTCATGGGTTGAGATAAGGGCAAGGGAGATCCCTCACCAATTGACATAATGGGCAAAACAGACTCAGTGTGGGGACAGTAATATAATTTATTGCTTATCACTGGCAGACTAGAGCACTGAGAAACTAAAAGCAAACTAAAAACTTCTTCCCCCTATCTGCCCTCTTCTATATTCTCCCCCCGAGCGGTGCAGGGGAATGGGGAATGGGGGCTGCGGTCAGTCCCTAACGCTTTGTCTCCGCCGCTCCTTCACAGTCACTCTCTGCCCCTGCTCCACGTGGGGTCCCTCCCACGGGATGCCGTCCTTCCTGAACTGATCCTGTGTGGGCTTCCCACAGGCAGCAGCTCTTCAAGAACTGCTCCAACATGGGTCCATACCACAGGGTCCATCCGTCAGGAGCAAACTGCTCCAGCACGGGTCCCCCACGGGCGGCAGCTCCCCCCAGATCCCCTGCTCCCATATGGGCTCCTCTCCATGGACTGCAGCTCCGGCCCGGGGCCTGCTCTTGCAGGGGCTCTCCATGGGCCGCAGCCTCCTCCAGGCCACATCCACCTGCTCCACCGGGGGCTTCTCCACGGGCTGCAGCATGGAGATCTGCTCCACTGTGGGACCTATGGGCTGCATGGGGACAGCCTGCTCCACCAGGGACCTCTGCACAGGCCACAGGGGAACTTCTGCTCCATGCCTGGAGCACCTCCTGCCCTCTTTCTGCACTCAGCTTGCAGTCTGCAGGGCTGGTTCTCACCCTTCTCTCCCAGCTGCTGTTGCACGGCATTTTTTTTTTCCCTTTCTTAAATCTGCTTTCACAGAGGCACAACCAATGTCACTCACTGGCTTGGCTCTGGCTAGTGGCGGGTCCCTTTTGGAGCTGGCTGGAGCTGGCTCTGCATGGGGCAGCTTCTTGGCTCTTCTCACAGAGGACACCACTGCAGCACCCCTGTTACCAAACCCTTCCTACATAAGCACAATACAATCTTTGTGTACTTTTTCATTCATGTACTATACTAAATTATAAGGTATAATTTCTTATTATATCTAATTTCTATATAATATATAGAAACAGTGTAGGTATAGCTTGGCTTATTGAGATAAAGAATTCCTAGTTTTTAACATTGTCATATATTAAACTATACCTTTTTTCTGTTATTTACTGCAGTATATGATCTTGGCCCAGCTAGGCAATTGGTCTGGGTCTTTTTCCCAGATGTAATGTACAGAAGATGTTTTCCTAGATTAGATTTTGGATAGATATTGTAGTATTCATACTTGATGCCAAATATGGAATCCTGGGAAATAGAAATTTCTTCAATGAGAGAAGAAAAGCGTCATACAAATTGTTATTTCTTTTAGAGTCGGGGGGAGAGAGAGGGAATTTATAAGCTAGATCCCACTGAATCAGATTTGTATGCCCCCATTTGTTTGGAAGATGGAATTTCAGGTTAATAGTCTTCAAGATGATACATAAAAAATACAGACATAGTGTATCTTCTTCTAGGTATGGAAGGAGCTCATAAACTATTGTGCCATGCTTTCAAATTCAGGATGAATTTACAGGGTTACAGTATGCTTATGACTTTAAAATATAGCATGAAGCTAGACTTAGGTGAGGAAAAGTTGTTTGGTTTTGAGAAAGAAACTTAATCTGAACTGAAACAGACAAAAGCTTAAAGTACTTATGGGATTGTTATGCCTTTACATGGTCTTACTAGATGGACTCTTTCTATTTCCTTCTTCCTCCATTGTTTCAAAAATAGCGATGTTAGGACAGTATGAATTCAGAATGGAGGAGTGCAAAAACAATAAGCCATCTCTACTCCCAAGAGTAGCGACTTTAAGCTCTTTGGACGAACAACTGCTTTCTCATTATAGTTATTCATGGAACAATAAGATCTGACATGAGGTCAGGACCTCTAGGTGCTATTGCTATTCTAATTTATTTAATACAGGGAAGAGATTCATGTTAAATAGGGAGTGCTTTGACACAGGGCTGAATTGATGCCTCTGTGTCTTATTTGTCTTTAACTGGGCTTTAATCATTACAGTTTTGCTGCAATCTATGTCATTAACTTCACTTAGGCTGATTGCCCATTAAGTATTGTAATGTTGTACTAAGCACTTCAGGAAATTAATATTTGTATGCTAGACATTTGTCTTTTTCTTACATTAGCTGGAATGTTTGGATATGTGCAGAATTGTTGCTAATAATAGGTAAGAAATTCAGTAATTTAGAAGGCTGATATAGATTCCTCTGCTCAATTCACTGCTTTATCATGGGCCAATGACAGTTTTTGAGCATTAACTATATCTCCTAGTGAAGATCAACTGGTTTGTCATGTTTTCAAAATTTCACAAGACTGTCTTTTCAGAAGAAAAAAAAATGAAAATAAATAAAATGATGTCCTTAGTTGGAGGAGAAGCTGCTTGTCACAGACTGTGGAGCTTTTCTGAGTGGAATTACACAGATTATTACAATGTAGTTAATTGCATAGGTATGGTCCAATTAAAATAAATAAATAAATAAGAAAATGCAATGGTTTTGGAATTGGGAAGATTCTAGTTGGGCAAAGAAAGGTAATAATCATAACTTTTTATTGTCAGTTTCCTGCCAGATAAATAAACATTAGACTATTTATCTGTGCATATCTTGTATTTATGCTCTTGATTTCACAATCCAGAAAATACTATGAAATGGTTTAGCTCTTAAAAAGTGTTACATTCAAAGCAAATGTTAGCTATAATCAGTGAGTATATTTAAACTAATATTGACACATGGATTGCCACTTTCTAATAGCTTGTCTTCTATTTCTCAAATTCTGTTTCTTTGAAAAAAGGAAATAAGCTCATTCACATGTAATTTATTAGAAACATCTGAATATCTGAAAATATATCTGAAAATATATCTGAAAATATCTGAATATAACATCTGAATAAAGTTTTTTTGTTGTTGTTTTTTTTTTTCCCCGTGAGGAAAAATAGATGAGAGTATTGAGACCAAAATGCTTGTGAGATACCAGTTTATCTTCTGGGGATTGTCTAGCATAAGAACTGACATGCAAAAGTAAGTCTTTGAGTGAGGAAATGCTGGACAGGAAGGAGGAAGTCACAGAAATAGGAGTAAGAGAAAAACTTGAAGGAGGTATTTGGCTGGAATCATTAGTTGAGTGAAATAGCCCAGAGGTATATTGGATGACCCTAAGGACTCAAGTAATAGAAATGGGATGAAATTCAATAGCACACCACGGAAGGTCATACACTGGGGGACTAATAACAAGACTTTCTTCAATGAGCTAGGAGCAGATCATCTGAGGTGCAGTAGTCAATCACAGGGTTGCTATAAGTTCCCAATATGATACAATCCAAGGATATGTTAGCTGATGTATCTCCAGGAGAAATAAGGAAAACCACAAGCAATACAGAGACCTTACTTGTAATATTTTGTATATTTTTGGTCATCATGTTTTCAAAGTGGATTGTTTTAATCATTAATAGGTGCACAAATGTACTACTAAAGTTTCTTGACTTTTTAACCGGTAAAACAAAAGCTGAGAGAAGGAGTGATTTGTTCTATAAAAGTACTTCCATGAGGTAAATACCAATACTGGAGATTAAGCCAACGAGTGTTGCTGGAATATGAACAAGTACATATCAGCTGTCTGTGGATCAAATTAGGTGGTAACTTACAAGAAAGGCCAATAGATATCACAGTTGTGATATTCTGGTTGAACCCTCTGAAATAAGCAAAGAAAAAGACAAACAACCTAGATAAAGTGAAGCTTTATCCATGTTAGATGTTTTGGGATCTGACTGTCTGTAGTATCACAGTACTGGAAATTTATTTATTTATTTATTTATTTATTTTAGTTAGGTTTCTGGCTTTATTATTATTCCTTATTTATGTGTGTAAAATGACATCATCCAAGGATTTGACCTTGACCTCTGTATGATCTTCACTGACCAAGCATATGAACCATCAAATTTTTGATATTCATAAACAGCCATTAAAATGATTCAGAGGATAGTTTTGGCAGGTAGATAGGCTGGGGACAGATTGAAGCTAAATTTTTAAGCTCTTGTGAGCGAGGGCACAATGAAAAAAAAAAAGCTATTTTAGAGCTAAATGTATTGATCAACATAAGCAAGTAGATAGGGTGAAAGACTAGTTTTTTTGGTTTTTTTTTTGAAATGAAAAGATGTTCAAAGGCTATTTCAGGATTTTATTTCTGACTTTGTAACTGGATAAATATCAATTACATTGTGATTATTGCCATGAACCCACTCAAAGAGGAGTACTTGTTTGCTATTTACTTGTATGCAATGCAGAGTATAGCAGGCTTATTAGCTTTGCCTTTGGTCAGCAGAGCAAAAGCATATGAAGGAGGAAATTAGCTCTTCGCTTGGTGGAGGGCTTTAACACCTGCTGTGGTTCTTTCCCTGACTTGCAACTGTCTCCTTAGTTTGCTATTCTAGTTGAATGCTACCCCTAACATTGGGCACATGGTAATTCACATGTGAGCACTTAATTAATTGGTTCATTTAATCAGTGTGTGTGCAGAAAAGGCCTTATGGTAGCAGTATTTCTCCCCAGGAGAGCATGCCCATCAGAGAGGCATGGTATTTATGTCCCCTGATAGCAATTAACAACTACTGAATTGCTCTCGCTGAGTAATCATGAAATTCGTCTGTCTTGGATCATTTCACGTAGCTTAATAGTGCTTAAATTTAGTATCTTGCCAAACTGAGGCCCATTAGAATTGGCAGTGATTTCATGTGCTTTTGTGCTAATTTGAATGAATGCCTTCTCTAGGTATGTAACTCCTTCACGTATGATGTTTATGTATTGATACTCCTTTGAATATATTACAAATATTTGGGCAAAAAGTGAAACACTTCTGAATTTAATTTAAGAGAAAATGAAATAAATAGCAGTAAATAGCATAGATTTCTGCTTTTGTTTCTGCTGAAATTTCTTATTTGTCCATGTAATGAGGAAATTTAGACTTGATATCATTCTTACCAAATGCATCAGATATGATTACTTAAAGGCCACACTTCTTTTATTTTATATCTCTCCAGGAGATTATGGTGAACAAAGATATCTCAGGTCTGGCACAACCTCTCTGAAAAACTCTTTCAGAAAAATAACACTTCGTAGATGTGTTGTTTGAACCAGATAGCCCAGACGCACTTATCCATTTGACACACTTAAGTGAAGCCTCCAACCAGTAAGGTTCATGCTAAAAATGAGGATCCTAACATCTGAAACAATTCACAATAGTCACTCAGAATGAAGGCAATGGTTCTTTAATTCCAATGCTTTTGGGGTTTGTAAAGAGCCCTGGCCTCTAAAGCTATAGATTCTTTCTGTAAAAAAGGTGTTGTCTCCAGTGACTAATTCTTGAAAAACAGTCTTTGAAGGCAGAGTTCCTTTAAGCTTACATGTTTCTTATTTAAAAAAAAAAAAAAAAAAAAAAAAAAACAGATTAGATGCAACTTTGATTTTTTTGAGGTTTTCTTTTTGTGTTTCAATACTATGAATAATCCATCTCACAAGAATGGGGACTACCAATTGATTTGGAAAGGTCAGCAGCCACTATCAAAAGTTTTGGAAAGAACATTTCCAGACGCCTTTCAGATAACGTGCCCAGGGAAGAAAATTTCAATTTCCTAAATAGTATAATAAAATTGACACCAGTTCAATAATGAAAGTTAATGCTGTGTCAAGCAAAATTTTGACCACTATAGAATACAAAAGTGCTATTGTCTTTCATTTTTGGATTGCCAAATTAGATTTTCCTCACTCTTCTCTTGTTTTACACTATTTGGAATGTACTGACTTCACATGGCTATGTCCCATTCACACCAATGTAAGTCAGGCACGTTAAAAATATTTTAAAACAACACTGACCTAATAATAATAATAATACCAAAACAAAATAAAAAGGCTCCACTATCAGATACTGAAGGGCTTTGTTCTTTCTAGAAAGTCTTTAATTTTTTATATAGGTGCCCTTACTTTGAAGGAAAAGATTCTCAGGCAGAGAAAGTATTGAACTAAACTAAGACAATAGAAGAATGGGGGAAGGATAACTAAATGAAAGACTTTCCTTCTACCACTTTTTTTTTTTTTTTTAACTGTAATGTAATTTTTGGTTTTACCTGAATTAATTTTTATTATTGTTCTTCTCTGAATTGCATCCTTTGATATTCTTTTTCACTATTCCCTGGATAACTTGCATTTTTTTTTCCTGACTTCTGTATGCTATGAAAGTGCTGTCTTCTGGGTAGCACGTATCAGTCATTCTCAAGGATTTTTTAAGATGACCTGTTCTTCTTCCTTTCAAACACTACTCTTACATTTAGGATAAACTTTTCCAGAAGTAGTCTAGAATCATGCTATTAAGGCCTCTTCTTACTACTGCCTTGGGGGAATACAAGTTGTCCTTAAAAAACACACTTCATTTCCCATCTGTCCCTCAAATAACAACAACAGAACAACAAAAAAAACAACAAACAAAAAACACTTAAAAAATCTTCTTAATATGATTTTTTTTAAAGCAACATTAATACTTGAATTACTTAATACTTGACTACCCTTGCCAGATGTAATAAATTTGAGTACATCTGAACATAATGCCTACCCTACTCATACCACAGGCTTTCACTTTATGTACCCACTTAAAAAAAAATAATAAAAAAAATCACAGAAAAGTGACAGAAGATTTGCTCTCCGGTAGCAATTTTGGTCTGAAGGTTTTAATATCCAACCATGCCTAACTTCACATAAAACTTACAGTAACACTCCCTGGATAAACTACTATCTGACACTAATATGCAGATGCACATATGTCTTCCTTCCAGTCAAAAAAGAAGGAACAAGCTCAAATCCAATCTTCTGGTTTATGTACTGTAAATATTTAGCAGTATAAACTGAGAAGTGAGATGAATCATTCTATCAGCTTTCTGTATCATATTAGAATTGTGGCAGCAATAGAAAGGAGAGATTAAAAGAGAGTAAGCCAAAAGGAAATGCTAGGGAAGACAGAGGAGTGAAGTTAAAGGGTTGCTTGGACATGTCAAACAAGGATCATGAAAGTTTCTGCTCTATTCAGTGCTAAGTGGCAATTGCAACAACAGCTTAGTAAAGATTACACAAGCAGTAAGAGCTAGTACCGTGGAAAGGGAGATTGCATAGATTTATTTTCAGTTAGCTGGTATCAAATTATTTCAGTCTTTTGTGTCAGTAATATTTACCAAAAAAAAAAAAAAGAAAAGAAAAGAAAAAAAAACATGATTTTTTTAAAGACTAAAGAAATCTATTTGCTCTTTTTGTAAAGACAGGAACTGCTTAAATAAAGAGTAGTTTAACTTCCTGTAAAAACAAAGCAAATATATCTTTAGATAAATGGAATTAATTCAAATTTCATGCTATGCTATAACAAATTTATGCAACTTGACAACACTAAAAACTTTCTTTTTTGACATGCAAGTAGCCATGATCGTAGCCATGATCATGTCTTTTTAGAGTACAAATTAGAAAAAGTGTTATAATAATGGCAAAAACAAATCTACCCTTAGCCACTGGTTGTGCAAGGTTATTTTAGCACATAGGACCTCTGAGAGCTCCAGACCCTTGACAAAAAAATATTGTAATTAATAATGGATGCACAAGCTTAAGGGAAGATGACAATCAGATTTGAAAAGAGTGTTGTGTCATCAGCTTCCTTTAATTTGGAGATTGGGATTAAAACAAGATGAACAAACTAGATTAAGTAAATTATTTTCATTTGTTGAAAGTATTGGATATGACTGCATTATCCAATGCATTGTTAAAGTCTTAAAGACATCGTCAACATTTTAATATGCCATTTACATTTTCATCCATTTATTTTAACTTGATTTATCTGTCTTTAAAAGTGATTAATGCATGGAATACAGACACACTGACTAAATGAAAAAATCCCCTTTAGGAACACTTCACTGAAAATGTTGTCCTGGTAACTAAAATAATAATAATAATAATAAATGTTTCTGGAGATAAAATTATATCAAAATGTGCTTCTAAGCTTAAAACTCAATCTGCCTAAAATTTATTGAGTCAAGCTATGTGTTTACAGAGCTCTTTGTTTCAAGAAAAAATAATTCAATAATAAATATGAGAATAAAAATACAAGTACATGCCATATAGGAAAGGTCCTTTACATGATTTTGAAAACAATGAATTTTTACATACATATTCTGTCTACAGTGGGATTTTATTCTGATCTGAAACACACTTATGAGATAGGAGAAATTATAATAATTCCCACAGCTGCAGTCTTTTTAATTAAATTTGCATTCCACCTATGTGTGATAGATGGGTAGGCACTTGACAGAAGATTAAAGTTAAATGATGCCCCTTACCCAACAGTTATGTAGTTCTGTATTTGATTTTGCAGGTTTCTTGGGCAATAGTTTTAGATTAAAAAAAAAAAAAAAAAAAAAAGACAACTAGAAGTATCTGTGCGTGCATGTGTATATGCATTTGATAACCACTGAAAGTGCAGTCCTCACTAACTTGTTCCTGTTCGAATCCTAAGCGCATTTCTAACTGCCTGAAGGAATTTGGGCCCCCTTGAATTTCAAATGCTAAATACATTTTTAGTCTGAATCTCTTATACAGTTACTGACATCCAGGTTCTTACTTCATATTAAATCATATGTTTTTCAATTTATTTTTTTCCCAGTTTTCATTAATACATTATTACAATGCCACATTAAACTCTCTAGTAAGTCAGTCATATGCATAATTTGGTTTAGTGTTTCCTGGTGATTGTCTGCATATTTTAGAGCAAAATTATAGCAAGCCTTTCTCAACTAATGCTGTCTCAATAGTTGGAATTGTGACTGAAACTTAATTTCTAAAAATTTATACTGATTGAAATTTAATTATTTTAATTCCTCAAACAGGATTTTAGAAATTGCGGCTAGAAACAGAACATCTGCATAATAGAGCCTTAAAAAAAAATAATAAAAAAAAAGAGTTTTATTAAGCTTTACAGCTACAATTCCAGAAGTGTTTTGTACCATATGGCTTACAAAGAGGAATTAAATAGCAGCTGCTAATCCATTGGGCTGAAAACATGATATAAAAGACAGTTCAGTTACTGTCTGTATCTTTCTCTCAGATATATGTATCTGATCTGATTATTACCTTACTGGGTATAGCATATAGGTAAGATACAGAAATTGTGCACATGTGCAGGTTTTATAAATGGGGAGACTGAGGAAAGAAACCTAAGACGTCAGGCAAATGCAGACATCAATGTAAAGCTGATGTTCTTGCATGGTTATTAATTCGCTAATTTATAGATGTAATGATCTGAAGCCTTGAATGATTTTTGAGAAAAAATATACTGAAGATATAAACAGATATACACAGGCACATTGGACTTGTCCATCATATCACACACTGAATTCAGTCGAATATACTAACATCTATTCAGGCACGTGGACAGGAACATACCGCCTCGAATACCACTGCTTGTTCAAGACTTTTAAAACAAGCCTATTTGACACCAAATATAAGAGAACAGCAGTTAAAGAAATCTGCATTAACTGAAGACAGAGCTAAATGTACCTCTGCAAAACAATATTTGATTATTCATTTCCAAATGAATCACTCATCTAGAAGTATTACATTGATTTCATTATGAGTTTTATTAATATTGGTAATAGTGTAATATAGAATTGATCTTTTTTCTAGAAGTAGAGTAGGTCTTAAGAGTGATAAATAATTAGGAAAAAATCTTTTGTGCACACATTGTAGAAAAATACATTAGGAAAAGAGTAAGAACGGAGTCATACCATTTATGAAGAACAGCATTCTTACTATTTTTATTACAGAGGTGTTCTGAGGCCTGAACAGAGATCAACTATATATGTAACTAATCTAGCAACGTACGTAACCCTTATGAATTATTAAACATTGAGTGACAGTGCTATTTTGTTAATATTTTTCCTTCTATTGTTTTTGGCAGCACAGAAATAACTGGTCTCACTATGCTAAATAGTCTGCTTACAAGAAGATATACGGCTAAACTCACAGGGTACGTAGGTACCTTACTGCCTAGTAAAGCTTTCCCTCTGATAAACACAAATTTCCTTCCATCCCAAACAGAGGTTACATTTCAACAGAAGAGGTGGCAAGTATGCCTTATTTTAGTTTTTCCTTGTAGCCAGGACATCCACCTGGAAGTAATATCGTGATTCAAATTTGTTTGTGACTGGTAAATATTTTAACATTAGGTGAATTAAAAGGCCTGTGGTCCTTCTCATAACATTGTTCCAAATAGCTGGGACTGAAACTGCAGTGTTTTGTGCTGCCAAGGAGCAAGGCAGTTTCACTAATTTAATGTAAGCTCATTTTATGCAAGTTTTACAACTATGCCTTTAATGGGAGTCAAAGGGGAAATGCAGATGTAGATTTAGGCAGGAGATAACCAAGGTACAAAAGAACAATGGAATGAAAAAAGAAAGGGAACATATCAGGAGAGAACTAGAATTGAAAAACAGGGAGTGAGGGCTGCTGGGAAAAAAAAAAAAAAAGAGGGACGAGAGAAGAAAGATTTGTAATACATTGCAAAATGTAAAAATATGGAAAACCTAGTCAGAAAATAAAATGTGTAGGAACAATTGAGTTCTGTTCCTACATAAGAAATGTGACATTTCAAGTCACGTTTTAACAACTTTATTCACTTAAAGAGATTTTTTAAGATAAATCTATTGATTCAAAAACCTTACATTTTGGGTAATTTGTGGACTAAGTCAATGAATCAGTAAATCATTTATATTAATATATGTCAGCTTTTTTATTCCAAAATTTTATATTTCCTACTTAGGTATTTTTCCCCATTTGTTGTTCAGTTATGAGTATTAACAGAAATCCTACCTTCCCCATCCCCTGTGACAAAAAGGTCATCTTTTTCATTTTGGAACCTGTTTCTGCAGCCTGTATTCTCCTGAGCAGTCGCATTAACTTTATGAAGAAGATGAAATGGAGGAAAAGCACAATGAGTTATAGCACCTGTTTTCCTTTGCATGCCCATACTACACAATTTTTTAAAGGCATGTGTCATTCTTGTGCAGGCAGTGCATGTCTGACTAAAATAAAAGATTTGCCACATGAAGAAGGCTTCTCTTGACAGTTTATTTACTGTCTCACCTGACTCTTGTCACAGTATCATCCTGAAATGGGTTTATTTCCAAAATTTCTGCTCTGAGTCCAGCCAAAGGGGGAAGAATGAAAAAGTACAAAGATAAAAATTCAAAGGAATTATTTTCCTTCTGTTTGTACCTATTATAGAAAAGGATCCAAAAGCAATTTAATTATGTATTTTCTGCAGTTTTCATCAGAAAATAAATTTAGTAATAATGAGGATGATAAACTTTTTTCATGCAAAAAGAGCAATCTTGTACGGTTTGTGGCATTTTTCAGCCCAAATCTTGCTTTCAGCCTCACTGACATAATTTTTGTTTTCTGCCTTGGGCCCCTGAAGCTCTGTATTCAGTGCTGTGTTTGACTGAAAGAAATGACAACCAGTGGTTTGGGCTTTCTGCCACAGGGAATTCTTGGATTCACTTGAAGCTCTATAGACATTTGCACTGGGAACTCAACTCTGGTACCTGGCCCGTTTCAGCAACACTTTGATGGTGAAGAGTAGGCAGAGAAGCAAACAGACTTCCTGAGGATTAGCAAGCTGGTACTGCATTCTCTTACTGGGAATTATATTTGAAATATAAAATTACTGCCTGTGCAGACAGTATTACTGTCTATGATTAATGATTCTATGATTCTCTGTTGTCTTCTCCTAGTTAGCATATAAAAGTTTTTTGAGACCTTAGGCAAAGAATGTTCAATAACATCTTTTCCTTGTTTTATATGCCCTTACTGTCAAAAGACACTAACCCCTATCTTAGGCAAAATGTGATTCATGCTGCAGGTGAATCTTAATATTTAAAGAGCTGTATTTATTTTTAAGGTATTTAAGTGTGTGAAACATATGCCTGTGTCTGATATGTCTGTGCCTGTGTCATATGTCTGATGTCTGTGAATACATCCTTGGACCATGACTCTTGTGTAGTGGGAATAAATAGGTGAAGTAACTGTCCTTTTTTTTTTTTTTTTTTTTTTTTGTTCTCTTAAGGTATTAGAAAGAGATTTTTTTTTTATTTTGAAAATAAACCCATTTCAGGATGATACTGTGACAAGAATAAGGCGAGAGAGCAAATAAGGGAAGTTTTCTCTTTGAGTATAATGATAATTGTATCAGAACAGTAATTCCTATTGCCATGCAAGTCTTGGGGGAAAAGATGCCTTGATGACAATTTCCTCAGAGCTACTAAGGGAATAATTTTTCAACATTTTTCTTTTACAAATTCTAAAATACAACCCAGACTTCATTTATTCTGTTGTTTGGAGGGCCAAAGCACACAGTTCTGCCATCATAAGTAATACTACATTAGTAGGAGGATGAGTTGTAAATTACGTGTGTAAGTCCCCAAAGGCAGTTCTGAAATTGACTACTTGGATGGTTTATGTTACAAGTGAAAAGTTGCCAGTAACTGGTGAACCACCCCTATGTTGGCATATAGACAATAAATGATGGCTGAAGAAATTTGTTTTTGAGTAACTGTGCACCTCTGTGGCTTGAAGTTATTTGGAATGGGACTGGATGAGCCTGATGTTCTGTGATGAGCAATTTGGGTTTGACCTGTGTTACAGTAAAAACTGCTTGTGCTATGTGAAACATTTACACTTAAGGTCTTGGGGTGGCATTGACCACTACCTCACTGGCCACTCCCGGATCAGATAACTGAATGAAGTTAGATGTCTCTAGACTGGCTGAGACCATATGACTTCCTTCATAGCAGTGGTGTTACAGGTCAGAAAGGCATCATTCGTCTGGGCACAGGTTGGCAAGGCTATAATACTGCTGCCAAGGCCTGAAACTCCTTTGCTTATACTGCCCTTCCATTTGGATATTTGTATGTATACTATTTCTATGAGCCTACTTTTAACATGGTAGACTTGTCTATGTCTTGTTCAGCTGAGGCCCTTTTAATGAAAATTATAAATTTTTAAAATTAAGCTGAAAATTCTATAGGAGTTACTGCATTTTCATAGGTCTACCAGGTAAAATACAGTCTGTATAACAAACTGTTGTTAATACAGTCTGCAACCTTAATTCTAAGCACGCTTATCAATTTTCAAAGCAATAGGTAAGTTATTACAGAGTTTTTCTTTTTCTTATTTTTACTGTAGTGAAAGCCAATATGATATAATACAGTAATTTGAACAACTTTATTAACTGTAAGTCATGCTGTTTTTTTTCACTGTATATTCACACAGGAAATTCAAGACAATCTGGAAATGTTTACCTATTAATACAACAGCTTGTGAACTTGCACAATAGATCTATTTGCACTTCTGAGAAGGTTCTCTGTTATAGTTTGTTGTGCCACCATGTCACAACATGGAATCTGTTATTTTCATGGGTTGTTCACATTCAACTTTTAGTTTTGAGGAAAAGACATCTCGGTGAATTTTAGATCACATTAAAGATTTGGATTAGCTCAATATGTTCAAGGTCACAGTGGGAAGATTATATAGTATTTATTTTTGCATTTAAACTGAACTTTTACAGTTTGCCTACTGTGCTTCTTCAGTATAGGTTGTTAAAGAGATTGTTTAAAAGATTTGTTAGAGAGTAAAAAGTTTTGATACAGAATAAAGCTATTTCAGTATGCTCCCTATTGCAGTTCAACCATTACAGTTTAGCTTTTGTTCTTGAATTTAGTATCTCTATGTGTTGAGTTACTTCCAGTGGTGCTGGAAACTGTGTTTTCTATGGCATTTGGAGGAATATGCTGTAAGGAAGAACTGTTAGTTTCCAGACAATTTCAACTGTTATCCCTTCATTTGAATCATTTTCATTAAGGTACTGGTTCAAGAGTGTTTTCAGTAACATGAATGTTTTAAGTCCCAATGAAGCTCATAAAACTGAATTGAGTTAGTAATTTTATTTTGATTATTCTGTAGTCTGAATTCTATATTTTGGTGAATAACATCTGCTTCCATTACGATTTGCCAGCACACCCTGGTTACGATATCAGATGTACTAAATAAATAGCTTTGAGTAAAATGACACAAATAAAATGAGAGGTAAACTATGCATCAGTTCCCAAGGGGTTCTTTAGCTTGTTTTAGCTCAATATATTAAATGGTAGGAAAAAAAAAATCCTGTAATTTCAAACATGAAAAAAAAAAAAAAGAATAACAAAACCATTAAACAGCCTTCACATAAACAAATACACTTAGGAGATTCTAAGAATAACATATCATCCACATAATGTGACGTGGGATGACCTTTATACATAGTCTGGTGTGTGTTATGAAATAATAAACAGAAAAGAGAATTAAAATGGCAAAGCTATTATCCCTGTCACCAAATACTAAGCAAACACGAAGTATTTATTTTATTCTAATAGTGCTGGTATACTTTGTTATTTTTTATGTCTCATAAATAGTGTTATCGCTGTTGTGTTATTTTGCTCTTTAGTGTTGTACATTTTTTACATACCTTCCCTTCTATTCTACATGTGTGTATTTACATGGACACGAGAGCAGTAATCCCAGTTCTCCTTTGATGTACACTGTGGGCATAGATATCTTGTCCTGTGTTTGTGTTGTAAGGAAGGCAACTGCTTGAAGAAACTGTGGTTGACTAAGGCATTCCTCATTCTTCACCTGAATAGCCTTTGTTTTAAGAAAATGGGAAAATTCTACCCTTCTGATGATGCATTCATGAATATGCTTTATGCCTTCTGAAAGCCTATGTTTACAGAGAGGTTTGTGAATTTGGAGAAGGCTTGGTCATAGAGGTGCTGGCTGGAAAGGACCCCAGGTACACTCAGAATCTTCTTATGGGCCAAAGGAGGAACACAGCTTACAGTGCAGGATATGCTTACATATTATTCTAGAGTCACAGACAATACAAACTACACTGAGTAACTACTTGTTCTCACTGAAAACTGAACCTAAGGAAAAAAAAAATAATTAGCCAATGCTTACCTGATTTCTTGAAAATTGCTATCTCAACCAAGCAACATAAAATCCTCAGACCATGAACAGTCAAGCCAGTTCAAAGGCTTTGGCCTTTTACTAGTAATGGTGAAAAATCACATACTGGCTTATATTTCAGCATTCTGTTTTCTGAACAGACAGTTGCAAATAGGGGCTGTATAAGTCCTGTTTTAACACATCTCAGGAATGGGCAACATTCCTGAAATTTTCTAACAGTTATTAAGAGTTCCCTAGCTAATTATACAGTTATGTTATAATTCTAATGCAACTGCGTACAGCTGGTCTGCAAACATAGAGGATTCCTGTTGATCATTAAAACAGGATCACCTGCACAGTGAAGTTCTGAAGGTGGAGTTTTGCATTGCTTCAGTTGGGTCCTACAGAAATCTTTGTGGAAATGTTACTACATGTTTTCTACTCAGACTTGGTTGGGAAGAGTAGCTGTCAACATTTTTCATGATGATCAATCATGAAACAGAATATGTTGTAAATTCCATCCATCCTTATTAGGCGGTCTGTTGCGAGCGTCAGGACAAGCTGAGGAAAACTGAGGAAAGTGCACCTTTACTAGCTCAGTAAAGATGCTGTAATCAAAGTTACCAACAGATTCCTGTACTCTCTGGGCTGAAGAAGCTTTGCTATTTTTTAAAGGAGAAAGAGGGGAAAGAAACCAGTGATTTATTAACTGAGTTTTCTGAGGAGTATTGCTTCATGGCAACAATCCTGCAGCCACAAAAATCTGTGGTTCAGTGAGATTGCTAGTAATGGATGATCTTGGGCATCCAGCGCAAAATGTCCTGAGAATGTCAGTGGAGTAGGCCTACCATTCAAAGACTACATACAACCCCATAAAGTTGATGGTGATGATTTAGATTATGTGAGTATTTCAGTTTGAACTACCTTGCTAAATAAAAATTTGAGTTTCCTGACTACAAGCAGATAGTGAAGAAACAAAGTGAAGAGGAATGCACTGTAGTCTCTACTAGAGTAAGCAACCTTAATAGGTGTAAAAACTTTCCTACCCACCCCTGCTCTCAAAGTCCTTCCAATCCTGATATTTTAACCTTATTTTTAGGTATTGTAGTATCTTTTAAATACAGCCTCTTTATAAGTGTTTGCTGTGTAAAACAAACACAGAAAGCTCAGTCTTCTGTTCCTGCCTGAATGTCACACATTGAAATACACCACTGTTTCTCTTACACCAGTCATTTAAAATAAACATATAGTAATTATATATACATAAGTTAGGTATAATTAGGAACATATTCAGATAATGTCTTATTTACCATATTCTTTTTGTGTGTGTATGGTGTCATACTGTTTTTGGAGTATGGAACACACCTAAAGAGTGCTCACCAAAATATCAATATATCGTGCAAAGATTAATCCTTAAAGCACATATGTATTAATTTAATTGCTACATGTTCCACAATTGCATCAAATGACCTTTTCTATTTAATCTACAAACAGCCTGTGATTAATTGAAAATGGATATACTCTACCAGTCACATTTGTTCTTTTGAAAAGCACAATCACATACAAACAGAAGTGTTTCTAATTTTTCTTTCTGTATTTTAAAAGGCTTCTGCAAAGCTTGGGAGAGCTCTGTTTATCACTTTATTTTGCATTGCTCAAGTGCAACAAGCAAAGAAATTATGAATCAGAAAAGTTCTGAAAAGAAAAAAGATAAGGAGTGACTCGTTATCCTAACAAGGTAACTGAAAGGGTGGGGTGCAGTTCGTCAGCCAGAAATCTTGCAATGGCTCCTACTCCTTAAAAAAAAATATTTTTTGAGATCGGCCTTAAAAAATAAATTAATAGAGTCATAGAATATCCTAAGCTGGAAGGGACCCATATGGATCATTGAGTCCAACTCCTAAATACATACATGTACAGCATAAATACTACTACCTTGTCAATAAATAGCATCCAACCATGAAACACACAAGAACCACTGTTGCATCACAGATTCAGAATAGTTTTCTTATGTTGCATCAGTGTCTGCAAAGTTCATGACTCCATTGATATGTAGAAATTATATATATATTTTTTTCAAATTCTGTTGGCAATGCAAAAACAAAATAAAACTACAAACTACACCTGAGATTTTTAATGTGACTGTTTCCTGATTCTCAGGTGTATGTAATTCAACATTTCCTCATTTCTTCAATGTAAATGAAGCATAGAGAGAACATCAGAAATAATTATCCATAGTTGCATAGCAATTAGATGAAATGACATTTTTCACAACATACAACATATGTGATTTCTCTTTGGATATTCTGTAATGTTATTTTCTTGTTGTTGTTATTTTTTTTAGTGGATTCAAAATTAACTGTGATGCTATTAATGTATTCTGTTGCTAACACTAAGGACAAAAACAAACAAACAAAAAAAACCACCATGTTTTGCTTAGTTAAAATCTCCATTTGGTTTTGGTAACGTAGTTGTATCTTGAAGGGGTTCCCAGAGTTGTATGGTGTCTTGCTAGCCTGACTCTTGTCACCTCTCTTAAGGGGAAGGGAAAGTGAGTTCTTGAAAGATTTTTCAGTCTTCTAATTGAAATGTAAAGTAATTCCTATTGCTGGAAGGCAATAGGACTAGGGCTCTGAGTTGGGAAGTTGCAGCTCAGGGAATGCATCTACTTAGAGAAAATGTTACATAAAGGATTATAAGAGGCTCCATGCTGCCACTATTTTTGAAGTGTATAAGACAAAGACCTTTTTCTCTCACTCTTAAATAGTTTCCTTTTTTCCACACAAGAACAGGGTTGTTGCTTTAGTTCTGTAAGAAAACCTGTTATGACATTCTATAACTACACTTTGAGAGAATCCGAATTAAAAAGGCGTCAGGCACTATTAAAGTGATTGTGAAATCACTGGGACTCTTGTGATGATTTTTTTTTCTTCCTTTGAAATAGTTTTGAGGCTGTGTTGATACATTAACACTTGCTGTTGCAGTGTGACTTTTCATAGCAAGAGTATTCATTTATGTTATGAAAGATACAACAGGTGCTCTTATTTTCTCAGTGCAATTCCAGATTACCTGAGAGTCTCAGGTGTGGGGAGGAACTGGAGAAATGCAGCGAAGCACTTCTGATGATATTCATTACCTTAGGTAATGATTACTCACTGTGCTAAATCTTTAAGGAAGCAAAACAATATTCTTTAAATTATATGAAGCTGCTGTTAGTTATTAAACAGAAGTTAAAGAGCTGCTAGAATATTTTGACAGTGCAGCAGCAAGCGGGAAAGCAATTAGAAAATAATCATGAGGCTGAATGAGCAGCTAAAGGTGCTGTTCCTATCCTGAATGGCAGGTGATGGTTAAAAGAATTCTATGATTTGTCTATGTTTAGAAAAAACATACCTGCACAGAGAATAGAAAAATTCAGAAAGGTCTGTGCAAGAAACCCATTGAGCATAGATGAAAACAGAGCACAATTTAACATGCTTATTGTTACTCTTCTCTACCCTGAATCCTTTTATCTCAAGTTTGAATAGAATTTAAAACTTCTGAAAATAAGGGAAGTAAGACAGTATATCTCCTTCCCTGTTTTTATTTTTTTTTATTTTTTATTTTTTTAACATTTTTGTCACACTATCAGTGTGACAGTGTCTAAATATGGCAATATAGGGAAAGTTCCCAGATACATTTTTACCACTCGTTTGAGAATTTTCATTTCTATAGCTTACTTATTCCCAAGCACATGGTAGGAATTCCCACCCATTCAGAGGGTGGCCTGAGCTAAATCAGGATAGCTGAAATAACAGTTATTGTCAGTGGGTCTGAGGACTCAAAATGAGAGGAAAAAGTGAATATACAGCTGCTACACCAAGACAAGAGGTAGCAGTTGACTGCTGCGGTGGCCAGCCATTTTAGGCGATGCACACATGACAGTAGAACATCTTCAGTATGAGAGTATGAACGAATAGTCCCATGTGGCAATAGCACATAAAGGTAAATATGCCAGGCAAGTCTTTTCTTCTATTTTCTCTAACTGGTCTGTATGTAGCCCTCAGCAAATACTGGAGTAGTTTGGAAGAATGCCTCACCAAAAGGGTTAACAGTTTGCAATGTTTGGAGCCAGCACCTAGTTTCTCTCCACTCTGTTCCATTCTTTGTTATGCCTGTGCCTACAAAGCCTCATGATATTCCAAGGCAGACAGTTCAGCGCCTCATCCCCTCCTTATCTTCCACGACTGCATCTGCAAAAATCACACTTAGTCTAGTGACCGGGTGAAGGAGTCAGCCTGTGCAGCAGCTCGTCCGTACAGCTCAGGATTCGGTCTTTATCATGACAATCAGCTAACACAAACCAAGTAATGATCTGATAGGCAATTTGTTGCGTGTTAAACTAGAGCTTAACAAGGCTTTGAAATTTCTAGATTTTATTAATCTTCTCCACTATATTTTGAGGTTGTAAGAAAAAGAGTATAGATTCTTTCCCCTTAATCTGAAATTTATTCCATTGCATTCTGCAATGCACAATGCTTTCTAGGAAGATTATATTTAAAATAAACTTGAAATATTTTTCTAGCTAGCGGTATCCTTTGGACTATAGGAAAAATAAAAAGAAGAAAACAATCAGTATGACATACAACTGTCATAAATAAGAGAGACGTTTCCATTATTCTTTTCCTGTCCTGTCTGTGACCCTCAGTCCCTTAATAAGCAGAACACAGAAATTCAATCGTTAAAATTAGAAATGAACTTCTGAACCTTCAGTACCAAAAATTAATAAAACAGCTCTGTCCTCTTTGCTTGATGCAATAAATGATATAATGCCAGTAAGAGGAGATTGAATTGCAGAGTGATTTTGAGTTAGAAGTATTGCACTGCAACACCAAACACACTGCAGTTAGATTAATCCTATTAAGAAGAAGGTGAAGTATGAATGAAGATGTTTGTTAAGCCAATATGCACACAGAAAGATGTAATAGCCCTGTATTGGTTTCACAGTGTAGCCTTATTTTGGTTTTAATCATTCTGTTACCTCTCCAGAACATATTTTTTTTTCTAATATGTTAATTAGAATTCTGTTCCCCTGCAGTTACTTTACAATTGTTTCTGTCTGAAAGTTTCCTTGCACGGTATTACATAATACTACATATTTAGCACCTGAGGGAATGGCATGAAGCTGTGTCAGGGGAGGTTTGGGCTGGGTCTTAGGAAAAGGTTCTTCACCAAGAAGGTGAACAGGAACAGGCTCCCCAGGGAATCAGTCACAGCAATCAGCCTGCCAGAGTTCAAGAAGTGTTTGGACAACACCCTCAGACATATGGTCTGATTTTTGGGTGGTCCTGTGTGGAGCCAGGAGCTGGACTCCATGATCCTTGTGGTTCTCTTCCAACTCAGGGATATTCTATGATTCTATAAAAAGTATAATCTCACAAGTAATTATTCACTTAGCCTATCAGTTTGTAGCCCAAAGGAACAGATTATTATTATTATTATTATTTTGCCTTTATTCTTTGTTTCCCCATAAGGGTATGTGGTGATCTATATTTATCCATAGAAATTGCTCAACTGGAAAGTTCTGTTGGTTTAATTTATTCTGCATCTATTCAGGCCTATTCCAGATTAACAGAAAAAGAAAAGTGAGCATCTTTCTCAGTCTTCTAAAATGAACGAAGAAGCGGAACATCAGTTTTGATTTGTAATAAATCAGTGTAACAAAACTCTGTGAGATCTTATGGAAGGCGAAAATATCTAAAACTTAACGATTCTTACGGTCCTACCCTATTGCATCAGAATTTTGTCTGCATCGGTATCCATACATTTTAGGAAGTCTGTGCTCATTGTTTGCATTTCCTCTTTTCAGGTATCTCAGGGCTAAAAGGGGAAGGAATAAATACCATGTTCTGTGACGTTATCATCTTTCTGTTAACAAACAGTATAATCTTCTGCTGATGAATCATGTATCATCATAGTCTTATTGACACAATGACTTCCTGGTCTTCATGCAAGAAATAAATTCTCTGATATTTCATTTCCATAGCGTTCTTGCTTATTAATGGAGACCTTTCAGTTAACCCCTCTCCTATTGTTTTTTCTGATACATTTTCTTTCTCCCTCTTTGCCCCTTCCATGGATATGCTTCTGTATATATTTCAATCATAAGTATCCTTCTTACATACTTTTGTGGTTTATAGACAAGATAATGTTTGTGAGTTTGTCTTGCTGTTGGCTCATTTTTATGAAAGCTGTTGAGTCATTACAAACTTAAATTGCTCATCTAGCAATTCTCAAATTTAAAGGTGGGGAATTAGGGACTTTTCCGTCTTCAGAGCTTAATCCCTCACTTTGTTAAACCATACTTAAGAGAGGTGGAAATTAAAGATAAAGAAGTCATAGTTTATTTTACACTGGTTGGAGTTTGTTTTATTTGTATTTATATGTATTGTATTTATACACTGAATTGTATTCTTACTATTTATTACTATTCACTCGGATTATTGAATTCTGCCAGGGGAGCATAACCAAACATCTGTCTCTGTAAATTTCCAGTGACCAGGTGAAATAAGGTGCAGGTAGGTTTAATCTTGCCAGGAAATTCTTTTCTCCCTCACTACCCATGTATCTGTTGCCTTAGTTTCTGCCAGTGGCACTTCACAGTAGGTAGAGTACTCTGACTATTTGTTCAGATAACTAATGCTGATTCAATTTTAAAATCAAATCTTTCTATATTCCTTCTCAAAATTACATCCTGCTTCTTTTTTCTTTCCTCCATCACTGTACCTGTTGCCCATAGTTTCCTCATGAATCTTCTGCTATATTTGGCTAGTCCAGAAATGATTTTTCCTTGTAGGCTCTTCCCCAAACCTGCACACGACCTCCTGTGCACACCTCTTTCTTTATAGGAAATGACATCCTCTATATTAAATTAAATAATCTTGGGAAAGATCCTTGCTGAATTCTTACATCCGGTTCTTGTTTTACCCCGCTTTAGATACACTATTTCCAAGAATTTTAGAGAAATTAATTTAAAAAGCCTATAAATCAAGTAAGAAATTAAATTATGATGACTGTGTGGCTGGGGGTTATTATTTTTGCATGGATAAAGGACCATCTCAGTGTGGAATGTCCTGAAACAGAATGGAATATTAGGCGTGGTCATGAGGATTTAAACTGAGTAACTGCTTGGGACTAAGTTGTTAAAATCATAGAATGGCCTGTGCTGAAAAGGACCTTAAAGATCACCTAGTTTCAATCCCCCTGCCCTGGGCAGGGTTGCCAACCACTAGAGCAGGCTGCCCAGAGCCACATCCAGCCTGGCTTTGAATGCCTCCAGAGATAAGGCATCCACAACCTCTCTGGACAGCTTGTTCCAGTGCCTCACCAACCCTCTGAGTCAAAAACTTTCTCCTAATATCTAACCTAAACCTGTCTTAGTTTAAAACCATTCCCCCTCATCCTGTCACTATCAACACATGTAAACAGGCATTCCCCCTCCTGTTTATACATTCCCTTCAAGTACTGGAAGGCCGCAAGGAGGTCTCCCCGAAGCCTCCAGTGGCTGCCTAAGCCTCAGGGCTGGTAGGGACTGGCTTGATATATGTCCTTCAGGTCAGCCACTAGGTTGAGTAAATCGTTCACCTGGTTGCATCTGACACAGGTGTTGTCTGTGCTGCACTGCAAGGGCCAGGCTCTGGCACTTGCTGCAACCAGAGACTTGCACACTCACATGTTTGCGTAGGACCTCTGTCTGGGTCTCCACTTTTTCTTGGCAACGGCCCTCCTTGTATGTTTGTGTGGAGCCTCTGGCTGGGTCTCCACACTTTTCTTGACAATAGCCTTCTGCTGGGGTGCACCCATGGCAAATCAACAGGCTCACTAGCACCCTCTATGGTAGCTTTAATAGGGCACTCTATTCCTTCTTCCTTGGGCCTAGTGGGTCAGGGACACCTGAGGCTTTTGCTAAGGGTGTGGGTGCGGTTGCCGTTGACGTGGCAGCGCCCGTGCCTTGCTAAAATGGCAGCAATGCCACCCCCAGTGAGCTGTTTGAAGCTTCTGCTGTTACCATCAGCTCCTCCCACAGTGCCTCAGTGCCAGCAGCCCTAGAAGTGCTGCTCCCCTAGCCTGGGGAGGTGAGGCCAAGGTTGCTGCGCTGTCCAAGCGACACTCACGCGGTGAGGGAAGCCTCGCTCTTTGCTCACCTCTCAGCCAGGACCCTTGGGGCAGATGAGCTGCGCGTGGTCTTCGCTAAAATTATAAGTTGTAAAAATCCTTGCTGAAGTTATACATTGTAAGAGGCAAAGTTCCCAAAGGAGAGGAAGAGAAGTGGAGAAAGGGAGGAGAGGATCCTCCCTGCATTCCTCCCTGCCCCATCTGAACTGCCCCATGCAAATAAAGTAAGTAGAAAATCTGTGATTTGTAAAATGAAGCTGTATAAATATAATACAGTTACTGTTCACCAGTTCCAAAGGTTCCCTACATTTTGAAAATGTATCTTTCCCTTAAAATGTTGTTTGAAAGTTACAGTGGTGAGTTTATTTTTAATACATATTCTACATATCTCACTATTAATTCTTCTCTTAAACTGACTACTTGTTTAAGACAAATCTGTTCAAAATTAAATTAATTGTGTGAGAGGAAACTGAGAGAAATGTTTTTAGGTTAATTGGGAGTCCATGTTTGTCTATTGCTACCAATAGAACAACCTACTTCTAATAAACTGGCTAATTATTTCCTTTTAGACTACCTCATGCTTAAAAATTTGTTTTCCACTGACTGCAGAGATGGACCGTAGTATTGTCAGACATCTGTTACCATTCAGCTTGTTTTTTGTTTGTTTGTTTTTTAGAAAAGGCTACAACTCCAGTATTTATGAAAATCTTGCTTAGAGGGGGGGCCAATCAGAAACAGTGCTGGTTCTTTGGAAATTCACGATGTTTATGATGTCTCTGATCAATGTCAGATAATTAAGTCATTTTCAAACATTTCCCATAAATACCCATGTATCAAGTGATGGCCCATTGATTTTGTCATTCTGGAAGCTTCTTCCGCTTAATCATATCTGAAATGTGAGTGATAGCTGCTATAGGCTGAGAACAAAGAAATGCTCTAAACATGGAAATAATTTGTGTCTGTCCAGTGCTGCCAAATTAATGAAAGTTCATGTATATACATATGCCATGACCTTATTGGTATACTGTTTCTAAGAAGTAGAAAATCATGGAAGCAGTCATCTAGGTTGGAGAAGACCTTTAAGATCTTCAAACATGACCTAGTGAGTCCCATCACTAAACCATTTCTCTTCCGTCCAAGTCTATGCATCTCTTAAATAGCTCTAGTGAGGGGGTTGCCACCAGTACTCACAGTCCTAGAAACTACATTGTTGAAGTACAATAGTAACTTAAGTCTCCACACATTAACTTCCTCAAGCTTTGCACTTCATTGAGTATCAATGGTGAATTTTAATTTTGACTTTTTCTCCCTTGATACTGTTGTGGTTTAGCCCGGCTGGCAGCCAAACACCACACAGCCGTTCCCTCACCCTCCCCCCTCCCTCTCCGGGATGGGGGAGAGAAACGGGAAAGTGAAGTCTGTGAGTTGAGATAAAGACAGTTTATTAAGACAGGGAAAAGAATAACAATAATAATAATAATAATAACAGTATTAATAGTAATAATGTGTACGAAATAAGAGATGCACAATGCAATTGCTCACCACCCGTTGACCGATGCCCAGCCTATCCCCGAGCAGCCGGCCCCCCCTCCACCCCGGCTAGCCACCCCTATATATTGTTCAGCATGACGTCAGATGGTATGGAATACCCCTTTGGCCAGTTTGGGTCAGCTGTCCTGGGTCTGTCCCCTCCCAGCTCCTGCTGCATCCCTAGCCTGCTCGCTAGCAGGACAGAGCGAGAAGCTGAGAAGTCCTTGGCTTGGTGTAAGCACTGCTCTACAACAATTAAAACATCAGCATGTTATCAGCGCTCTTCTCATTCTAATCTAAAACATAGCACCCTGCCAGCTACTAGGAGGAAAATTAACTCTGTCCTACCTGAAATCAGGACAGATACCTTAGTTCAATAGAAAGACAAATGCAGTACTTTTCTTGTAAGCTAATGCACCTTTATTACACCAAACTGATATGTCCATCTATCACTATTAATTAACAATCCTTTTCAGGTTAATTGAAAAGAAGATTATCTGTTAGGCTACTTCTTATTTAAACTAGTGCTTGGTATAAATGAGAATTGATCCAATAATTTTAAAAATTGAATGCAAAATACGTTTAAGTTAAATCATGTAGCAGTTGTTTAAAAGATTCTCAGCATTTTTTCACTAATGCCAAATCATATTTGTTGTGTCACAGTGCTGAAATGTTTATTTCTTTACAAATTATACTCCTTGACGTTATGTGAACTAAAAATGATCTCTCTAGGATGATATAATCAATTCGTACTTCTGTGATGATGAATTCAAACATTTATGCTACTGCATACCTTGATAAGAAGGTAGAGAAAATAAAAACATGATTTATTAATCTTCATATTATGCTTCTTCCAGTGGTAAAAGACCAAGGGGAGAAACAGAAGCAACATTGTTTAATAATTGAAGTATAAAAGTGTAATTCAGAAGTAGCAAGTACATCATCCACAGATAAGTGCTTTAATTTGAAAATACCTTATGTTACCTTTGACTGAATTGATTATCATGGTGGCTCTACATTGAACTCTCTCCAGTGTGTCCAGGTGTGTCTTGTACTGGGGTTCCCAGAACTGGACACAGTACGTCAGGTGTGACCTCACAAATGCTGAGCAGAGGGGAAGGATCACCTCTCTTGACAGGCTGGCAATACTTTACCTAATGCAACCAAGAATACTGTTAGCCGCCTTAGTGGCAAGGACACATTGTTGGCTCATGTTCAACTTGCTGTCCATCAGGACATTCAGATTTTTTTTGTAAAGCTGCCTTCCTGTTGGGTGGCACCCAGTATGTCCTAGTGTGTGGCGTTGTTTTTCCCCAGGTGCAGGACTCTGCGCTTTTCCTTGGTGAACTTCATTAGATTCTTGTCAGACCACCTCTCCAGCCTGTCAAGGTCTCTCTGGCTGTCTGCATGGTCCTCTAGTGAGTCAGCCACTCACCCGACTTTCCAACTTCAACATTGGAATAAGGCTAAGATTGTAACATTTCAAAATAGCCAAATCAATTATCTGGAATGAAAAGCACCCTGAATTGTACAGCAGGGAAAACTCAGGTCCATCTGTCTTTCATTCTGTCTGCTATTATCTTGCTAATAATACAGAACCTGCTGAGATCAAACATACCTAAAGCGTTTGAGAAAACTGAGTTTGTAAACACCATTGACTTCTATGGCTAAGTATAGTTCATAAGGGAATGAAAGATTATAACTTGCACATACAAAGTTCTGGAGAAAAAAAGAAAAAAGTCATCAGGATTCAAGGACAGGATTTCCTTTTAAAGCACATGCAGCAGGTCTACAGTTACTTTCACAATTATATTACATTTTACAATTATACAGTTACTTACTACAATAATATTGCAGTGTTGCTCTTCACGTGCTTTATAGTGGAAGGATAGAGCAAGCTTGTTTTATTAGACTAAAAGAAACAGGTTCCATAAATAAAGATAAGTAAGCTTTTGGGGAATTTGTACAAAATAAAATCTAACCAGCTGTCAAAAATAGGTGTTGACATAGATCATTTGTTTAGAATCTGATGACTAATAATTTAGTGTCATAGTTACTTTCTGTACAGTAACATAACCTGAATGGGATTCCAAAATTTCTGATAGGTAAGAAAAATATAGTTCATGTACATAAACTATGTACATTGTACAAAACATTCTACCTAGAAATGGATTGATTTGAAAAGCTATTATTGCAGTTCTTCTGACCTGTTTTACTGCTGGAGACCAAGAACTTTCCCATATGGTTAAAATTTTAAGTGATGTCCCATGTTTCATGTTGAAAACATCCATCAGCAAAATATTTTCTAGGATAGTGGATAAAGAATTAAGACTCACTGCAGAGAATGACATCATCAGGATCCCTATTCAGTTTAAGGCTTCCAGGGCATGCTTTATAATAACGTAGATCAGATAGATTTGATTATCTTCTTTATCAATGATGTGGTGTTGGTTAGGTACCAGACTTTTTAGAGGACCGGTATTTTCAATTTCAGGATTCTAAATTCACAAGGCGCTTCAAAAATATCCTAAGTCCCATTTTTAAAGATAGTAGAAGAGTGACTTAAAAGTCAGCTTCCTATTGATTTGTTCAGTCAGGTTCCTGAATTGCATATGAAAAATGAGACTTCACATCTAAATCATCTAGTGACCCTGGGAATTATGCTGTTCATGCCTGAACAGTTGCAGTTGGTTTTCATTCACTCATTAATACGCTGATTTAAGATGGTGAAAGTTGATTATTTATATTTCTGGTAGATAGGAAGAGTAACAAAAAAGGGGACTTGTTTGTTAACTTTAAAAAAGTCAACAGTCCTGTAAGTTCTCACTTCAATTTTTCTAGCCAATTGTCACCAGTTGCAAAAATTAGTGCAATCAATATTCTAAGTGCAAATTTCTTTCCTTGTTTTCCTTAAAAAGTAGTCTTCAGTCTTTTACTATATAACCCACAATAGCAATGCCACAGCTCCTTAATGATGCCACTCACATTTATAGCGTGAGCATACAGTGAAGACAAGAGGAGGTCAGCTGGTGTGTACTTGGAGACATTTTGGTCAGCAGACGTATGATCTACACATACACGTACACACATATACACAAGGTGTGAAAGCGTATTGGTTACTATTTGCTTTTAAATCTGGTACCTGCTAATGTACACATATCATTTGAGATGGTGTCAATAATCATTCCCTACCTGCTGCTTCACAGCTTTATAGACATGATGGATGGGATTTAGAATGAGTATATGCACCTGATACCACTCTAGATGTCAGGGTAGTCGTCTGCCAGTCAGCTCTCCAGGAGGATATGTGTCCCGTAGTTGTCTCCATATCTGCCAGCCTCATGCATGCATCAGATAATTTGAGTATTTGAAGTGGGCCTTTATTCTATTTTTAAGGTACCTGAATCTCATATGAGTTTGAAGTCTTTTTGGTTTCTCTTCCTATGGAAGATCATTGAAGGTGAATGCACTTTGAAATGGATCAGTGGCACAGTGATATATTCCATTCTTGATATTGTTTAACATTCACCTGCCATGTGGCCAGATACCATAAAAGGAGAAATCGCTCTCTCCTTATACATACCCTTACAATATACCTTGACTGTAGATGATGGGCACACAGATGCAAAAGGAAGTAATACAAATGCACGTGAAAATTTTCCATATCTGAATGGCAAACTCTGGCAAGTCTACAGTGTCCGTTTGGCACAGATTGTGAAGTTCTGTGGAAAAACATCCTAAGAGATGGTATCAACCACTTCATATATTAAAAGTAAGAAGGTGTTTGCTTGTGATTATATAAGAAAATTATTTGAACTTTCTTATATGTTTAGTCTGATGCTGAAATATTTATTACCTTAAATATCTTTGCAGATTATGCTTTAAATGTGATACTTTTAGCCAAAGCTTGCTATTGCTTCTTCAGTAGAATGGAGAAATTCTACTGCTTTAGACCGCTTGCTGTTCATTTTATGATATTCAAGTATATATGTGTATATTTTCACATTTCACATTTCTGGACCACAGCATATTATTCTTCCTTTTAAAGTTGACCAGCAAAACACTGAAAGATTATAGTTTTTTTTCTTCTAGTCTATTTCAAACACTGTGCATAATTGGGTATCAGTCCTGAAATGCTTTTTTGTCAGTTGGTCGTTTTCTGAATCCCACTTACAGATGGATCATTGGTTTCAGAAAAACACTCTCCCATATCAGTTGAAGAATTTGTATTGAAGTTTTCAGACAACTTCCATTTCTTGTCTCAAAAATTTAATGCTCTTTTATTCCTGCAGTACTGTTCCACTGCAGAAGCAGAAAAGGTTTCAGAAATGGTTGTGTTCCTGGCCCCAAGTCAGTCTTACGGCTTTGGGCATGGACACAGTCTGCTTAACAGAAAACTTGAAAAGATGTTGGGGGCTATGAAACAGGAAGTTAAGTATGAAAGAAATCAAGCATACTTACTTTTCTGTTGCGTGCACACTCAAAATTCAGTTTTGGAAAACTTCAACAAAAGCATATTTTTGTATAGCCTTTCTTCTGTCCTTGGTAGGAGTCACTGTGCAACTACATAACCTAGCTGCAAGTGGGAATGGGTACGCATGCTCAAAGAGGAGATTAAGAATACATTTGTCTGTGTAACTGTGCAAAATTTATGGAGTGTAGACTAGCCTTAGAACATTATTATCTGTGTAATAATCTATGGACAAATGGATCAGAACATTATTAATGCATGAAATGGGGAAATACAGCAAGAGAGCTATTGCAAATATTTGCTGAAATGAAATCTATTTCAGCAGCGTTCCTTTTCTATGCTTTTCGATTCCTGGTGCTGATTGAATTCAGTTCCTGATCGAAACTGAATTATAACAATGCAAGCGTTTGTCATATATTGATGGTGACTAAATCTCAAATTGTTCATACCTATCTTTCATTTTTCTTGATCACTGATTAGGAAATGGAAAATTGCCATAAAAGCCATAGATTTTCAATCACAATTACTGACCACCACTTGGATATCACCTAGCAACTGTAAATGTTCAGAATTAGCTTTCAGAGGAGAGGAATCTTTGAATAGCTTCAAATAATGAATACCTGAAGGAATCATAAGTTTCCTGCAGATCCTTTGTGAGGAGTCAGGCACTAACTGAAACACACATGTACAAAATCTTTTGTCTATAGTCTCTGACAATTAGTGAAATTCCCTGTGTTGGAGGAGAATCCCATATATGAAATTCTAGCAAATCCAAATGAAGTAGATGATTTGAGTGTGGCAAGTTCTATAACCTCGTATTCCTGTAGGAGACATCCATTATCTTGAAAATTTGCAGAGAATTAAAAATATTCTAGCATAATACTGGTAGGCTAAGCATGCCCAGAATCTTAAGTAAAGGTTTGTTTGCTTCTTTTCCTTAAAAACAGAATATAATGATATCTCCAAATGCTGCAAATTTCTATCCTGTTTGTTTTTCATCTTGTAATGTTAATAACATTCTGCCGATCAAATTCACGTACAATTATTTTGAAAGCTCCTGATGTTGTTGGCTTTGTGTTTTATTAACCAGATAATAAATGCTTATCTTTTTAATACATGAGGGATGAATACCTCTCAGATGCAAAAACATTCTTTTTAGAAAAAAAAAATCCTTTCTAGACATGTTATTTCTTCTGAATCTCCATGAAGTTTGGCAGCTTTCAAGGTAAAACAGGGATCCTTCACTGTATTTTATTTTTTGTTGTCACTCCCACTGATGATTGCATTAACAGTGAAAGAAGGTAGGATGGAGAGGTTAAGAGGCCCCGCAGTTTAACTGTTCCATTATAGCACAGCAAATTTACTTTCTTTGGTTCATGTTTTAATTTGGCTTGGAAGTTTTTGACCAAGTACTTTCTTTGGAAGCTAAACATACCTATACCAAGAGGTGATTATTTTTAATAGATTTAAAGGTACTTTGGCTATTTTTCTCTTTATTTTTAAAAAAAACTTACCCCTAAAAGAACGGGATTGGTGATGAATGAGGAACTGGTAGCAATGCCTATTTATTTTCTCATGGAAATAAGTTAGTCCCATTAGTTCAGGCTTGTCCTTTATATTTTTGTAGCCACTTTTTATCTTCAAAAGTGCCATTGAAAGATATTAGATATTCAGAAGTCATCATTATGGCTTAAATGCTGCTTCTTATCCCCATTATCCCCATATTCTTAAACTTTTGAATGTTTGGATTCAGTTTGAAAAACTAATAGTGTGCGTGACAATTCTGATGTCATTCTTTTTACGGTTCAGTAGATTCATTCCTTGCTGTCAGCCCCTTTTCTTCCTTAGTTGCTGGATTACAGTACTCCAGGAGGCTTATCTCAGAGTTGAACACGGGCAATGTTGCTGCTAATGTATGCATTGTAAACAGTCAGACAAAAGTCTACTCTAATTGTCTTAAATATCTAACCTAATGGATTTTTAGTTCCTCTGCTAACCGTAATAATGTTTTTTCATCTTTTTACTAATCAAATATGTATATTATGTATATCGTAAACATCTCACACTTCCACTGAGATGTGAACATGCTAATTGGTCACAGATTTTCTTTTCATACAGTGGATATCTGCATATTCAAGCTTTCGGAGTGTAAAGGACAAATCTTTCTTCCACTTAAGCTATTTTGGTTTTGATTATTTTATTTTTTTGTCATGTTCTTCTTTCATGATATTTTACATAGTTAAGTCTGAACTTCATACACCCTAGCTTCAGTTAAAATATTTTAAAGGCAGAGTGCTGAAGATAGTGAAAGCGTTACTAACTACTTTATAGGTTTTGGATGGAATCTATTGCATGTATACTTCACTACAGTATGTGTGTTTTTACTGAATCAAAGCTTTTATCTGTACAAGTAAAAAGTTTGAAAAGACATCCAGTGAAGAGTGAGGAAAAGAACAAGGTCAGAAGTAAGGAGTCAGCAAGGACTCCTTGTATTGTGTCTGCCCTTAGGAATTAAGGCACAGGTTTACCTTCAGAACAGCATCTTGTTTGGACCCATTCTGGTTTTACCACCAGTAGTACTTCTCAGTAGTGCTGTCAGCCATGAAAAAGGCTATACACAGCCAGCACTCGAGACCCAAGGTCTATGAAGGTATTAAGGTATTCAGGTGAGTGGAGTGGACAGACTGAACTTTCCCTAACAGAATGTACAAATCAAAACAAACAAAGCTTGAAAGAAGCAATATGGCGTGTTAATGAATCTTAAACTTGAGATAGGAGAAAATGCAAAAAATTGATGTTGTGATGTTTTAAAATACATAAGAGGATGGGTGTACTATATTTTGTTTGTATAGGGAAAGAGAATAATTTGAAAAAAGCAATAATTACTTGGTTAGGTTGGCATATTATTGATATAATGATATAATGAGTGAACTATAGTGATAACACAGTAAATGGAAAAAAAAAGGTCTGGAGCCTCAAGAAGATAACATTTCATCAATAAGCTGTTAGGATCACTGAACAGTTTGTAATAGCAATTAATAATCCTTAAGCAATTAAAGATTTGCTTGGGAGAAAGAGCAAACTCACTGCAAGTAGCGTAATATCCAGTTGTTTTTACTTCTATTGTGGAATGACATTTTTTTCTGGGACACAGAATTTGTCTGTTTAGAAGAATGATGAAAATATTAAGGATAAATTTGTCAAAGAAAACCTTATTTTTTTGTTCAAGCTGCAAGGAGACTACATGTCTTCTCTTTAAAGTCAGTGACAAAAAGCTGAGGAACTTCTTCAAAAGCATTACATGATTCAAGTCATTGAACTAAAGCCTGTGAGCTGCTTAAGCACAGAAGCCACCGATTAACTTTTTTTCTTTCCTTCTCACCTCCCAGGAACATGAAGGCGAATAGAGGTGGTGATGATATGGTTGATATTTTTTTTTTTTTTTTTGCATAAATCAAGGAATCTGTACCACAGAAGTGCTGAAATTTTTTTGACTTTGAAATATATCAAGGGAGAGTGCACAGGGCGCAGTGGGGAAGACACCACAGTTCACATGATCCATTTCCCTCAGGGGTTCTTCTAGGGAGAAAATAACTTTTAAAAGTTGCCTGGGATTTTTTAAGCGCCCTGAAATCTATGAATCACCAGGGCAAGTTTAAAAAAAAAAAAAAAAAAAAGAAATCCAGGTCTGGAGCATTCATTTGGGTGATGTATTATAATTCATTGATAAAATGCAGCTCTTGAAACATACCATTTTGCTTATGTCTGTACTAATGATCTAAAAGAAGACCATGGCATGGACTTGAAAAGTGCCATGTGACTGTTTCTGGCAAGGTTTCAGCCTGTGCCTATCAGTATCTTCTCAAGTGATACACAAAGGGTTGAGAGCAAATGGTTTTCCCTAGCTGTTGGTATAAGGCTGCCCTATTTTGAGAAGAAAGCTGAGGCATGAGGAGGTTGGTGTCCATTGTGCCAGTCGCAGAGAAATCATTATAAAACATTCTATTTACCTATAGAAATGTAGAACGTTAGCACTGCTTTAGAGTGTTCTGTGAGAAATCAAGCTTCAAGAAAGCAATCAGATGGGGTTTCTTCTTGTATACTAGTTCCTATTGGTTTGTTACCCTAAGTATTCAAACAGGACTAATCTTTGCAAGTGAAAAGCAGGGTTCTCTGAAGTGGAAATTTAGGTCTGCTACCTTGGAATTCACTAGACATTTTTAATGTTATTTCTCAAATCTGTAGAAGTCCCTTCCCTCAGTATGGAAATGAAGAACTTGTGCCATATTCAACATTCATTATGACAGCAGAATATAGTTTTGTTACTTGGAAACAACTTCTGTCTTTTGTTGTTCCTACAATGAAACTTGTTAAAGAAGCACAGCTAAATGCCACGGTTTATAAATCTCTTGAGCTAAAGCAACTTTAACAAAAATCAAGATTTTGAGAGGCTTCTTAAAATGGTAGACAAGCAAACAACACCTTCTCTGCAAAGGTAAAAAAGCACACCACCACAACAGAGGAATATATTAGTGCATACAATTAAAATCAGATTTACTAATATTCCTTACAGTCAGTTTGCTTTCATGAATATCCATCTGTACTCATCTTTTTTTTTTTTTTAAAGGGGATGGGTGGATTATTTTGTATGGGTTGGTTCCTCTTTAAGCATAATGCTCAATTTTAAACCTTTTTAAAGTGACTTCTAAAGTTATATTTCAGCATCATCAAACTAAGATAACACTTATGGAGATTGATCCAAAATTATTGAAATAGGCAAGAATGTTCAGTAAATCCAATTAGTTTTGGATCAAGCCCATTTTTTCACTATTTTTTAATGGAAGATTGGGGTTGATTAGAATCATGTGTTTACAAAGTTGGACCACAACTTTAAAACTGGCTAAGGACTAAAAACAGTGATGACCATTTTCAGCAAAGAGCTGCATACCACTGCTGGTTTTTGATATTTTTTTTGTATTGACAATGTTTCAA
Source organism: Cygnus atratus (assembly GCF_013377495.2). Lineage (NCBI taxonomy): Eukaryota > Metazoa > Chordata > Aves > Anseriformes > Anatidae > Cygnus > Cygnus atratus. Next base: position 55,241,899 of record NC_066365.1, read on the forward strand.
TAATTCACAAAGGAACTTCCTGTTCAGTATATCCTACCCCATTTTTGCTTTCAAGAGGTTTACCATTTGTTTGCTTGTTTGTTTGATTTTATGATTAACATAAGTGGATGTATCTGAATATCTCATTAAGGTGGGCTTCTGTAGAAAAAGAACACATAGTGAATATTTTGAAAAATGAGATATTTTAAAGCAGGTACACTGGTATATCTTTCTTTTAGAAATTAGACTTTATTTTAAATATTTTAAACAGGAATATTATATTAGCTAGTAAAAGTTTTTTTGGAAGATAATTAGGCTTTATGATATCCAATCATTCTTGATTTCTGTTGACATCAGTAAGTCTGAGGAGCAGAAACCAAGGTCAGTGCTGGAAGTGCTCTTCAGTGTAGCAAGTCACTGCAATAAAATTCTCCAGGCTTTCCTCTGTAAGTCCTCTTTATGTCATTAAGACAGCTCTTGAAATAGGTATTACTTAACTTCTAGTGCTTATTAACTTTTTTCTATTATCAAGATAAAACCTAAATGTTTTATTAATTGTGGAGTGTGTGCAAAACAGAATGAATGCAGGTAGAAGTATGCTTCTGTGTGCTGGCTGGGGTTCACTTAGCAATAAAACACCTTCTCAAGGCCATTGTCGTCCTCTGGCATTTTCATTTTTGCTTTTTTCCATTCAGCCTTTGCTCATGATGGTTTTATTTTTTTAGCTGTAACTATCTTCAGGAGAGACTTTAATGGTTGAATAGCTGGATCATGTATTTTTCTGAAATAAAAATAAAAATTAAGTGACTTCCCTTTAATGCATCATTAGAAGAGTCGCTGATTATTAATTTTTACTAAATGACTGCGAAGCATGGAGGTAACTTAGTCACCTTAGTGATTCAGATTGAGTACTGTTTCATTCACAGACTTTTAATTTGCCATTTGTAGGCAATGGGGGGAAATGACTGGATGTGATTTCTCAGCTGGCTTGGCAATAGTACAGCCGGAGGTATGGGAAAAAGAAAAAGCCAAGTCTAGGGAAAGCTCAGTTCCTGTACTTAATTATTTAAAAAGCTGCCTAATTGTAAGCTTTATCTTTGACAGTTGTCAGATGTCTTCCTGCAAGTGAAGATCAAAAGGAATAATTAGTATGTAGTCTCTTTGTCCCCCTGGCTAGCAGAATTTTTTTTAATCTGCTAAAATGTGCATTGAGGAGGCCCTTAATGGAAGCAGTGATTTTCTCAGGTGAAAGTTTCCTTTCATTTTATCTAATTCTGTCTAGTTCTGGTTTTCAGACAAGTGGAAGGGTAAGAAAAACTTGCCTTTGTGTATTTTTTAGCATAATTTCTTCAGCAAATTGACAAAAGGCTCCTACTGTGAGAGAAATGTTTCAGCGTAGTTCTTTTTTTTTCTAATGTAGAACAAAGACCTCCCTGCAAATGTAACTGAGCTTTGAAAATATCAGTAATGTGTGAATCCTATATTTCTCTCCTGTTTTATTCTTAATTAAAGCCTTAATTGTCTCCCAGCATTGAATGTTTTGGACTCGATTGTTATCTGAAATATGCAAATATGAGTTAATTCAGTTTTTAGTTAAAGCAATAAATACTTCACATATCTCTGCCTTGAAAAACTAGAGAAGTAAGAGGAGAAACTCTTCTTATTTGGACTTCAGGTGCAGTGCAGTGGGAATGATTATGAAATGGATGCAGAAGGGTGAATTCATGTGGCATTCTTTTGGACTTTCATTCAGACAAGTCTGCTGTAAACAGCGAGGTGCAAGAATCAGCTGATAAAAGGAGATTACAGCTTTTCTCAATCCTTCTATACAGCTAGCTATAGCAACAGTAACTGCTGATGTCTTGACTACAGAAGTCTGAGACTGCTAAGCTTGGTCAAGTACTGATCACTGCTGCTTGCAGCACCTGAATCCTTAGCTTTCCCCTTTCTTCTTTCTGTTCACTGTGGCCTTTTACCTCTGCTCTTCTGTGCTGCCCCTAAAATTCAGTGTTCATTCCTTTGTCCTACCCAAATTGCTCTCTCTAAAAAAAACATATAGTTTTAATGCTTTGCTGGTGGGAAAAGCACTTCAGTGGCTTTGAATTCTACTTCTGTTAGCCAATAAGGCATATCCAACCGAACAGCATATATATATTTATTTACATAGTAAATACTACATAGTAGTAGTTACATACTAATTATAATTGCATGCAATTACTACATAGTAATAAAAAGCATGTACTAAATAAAGAATAAATTTAGAACTATCAGAATAGGTAGACCCATACATGTTGATCATGCTAAACTTCATAGTATTTGACAGGCAGAGTAAAAGGCTGAGAATCTTTTAGAATCATAGAATCACAGAATGGTTTGGGTTGGAAGGGACCTTAAAGACCATCCAGTTCCATCCCCCCTGCCATAGGCAGGGATGCCACTCACTTGAGCCAGTGCCTCACCACTCTCAGAGTAAAGAATTTCTTCCTCACATCTAATCTAAATCTCTCCTCTTTTAAGCTATTACTACTTGTCCTATCTCTACACTCCCTGACCAAGAGTCCCTCCTCAGCTTTCCTGTAGCCCCCCTTTATGTACTGTAAGGTCTCCCTGGAGTCTTCTCTTCTCCAGGCTGAACAACCCCAACTCCCTCAGCCTGTCTTCTTGGAAGAGGTGCTCCAGCCCTTTGATCATTCTTGTGGCCCTCCTTTTTAGGACAGATCAATGGCAGACTATTTCCGTTCAAAGCAAATACATAGTCTACATCATATCGTGCTGTTACATCAAAGACAACCAAATAGAGAAAGTGAAGCCAGTCTGACAGGCATTGGTGGGGGGTCAGAATGAAGTGAACACCAGAAATCATCAGAAAACTTTAGGGTTGCAGGAAAATTGCAGATGATAGAAAATGACCAGGTCATCACCTACACTCAGTCCCTAAGTTCTTTAATACAGAGTAGGTAAGAGCTCTTGAAGGTTTTTATGATGACATATATCTTCTTCCCCTGTACAAATTTGCTCTCATCTATTTCTGTCTCTGTGAAAACACTATAATTCATGAGATCGTAGAATAATTTTGGCATTATTACAGCTTTTCACAGGTCTCAAACTCCTGAAACTGAAAACTCTTCAGTTGATAAAGGATAGAAAATTTCTGTTTATGTATGTAGAAAACCATGATAATATGATTTGAATATATCATAAAAGCTCAAGAAAAAGAAAACACGTGGAAGTCATGCTGTTATAAACATGGACAGTGTAAAGTCCAAGGGAAATCTCATCATTTATTTTTGTTAGTGTGTATATATGCATATACATGCATATATATATATATGTGTTCATTTGATTTAGAATAATTTGGATTACAACAGCCTTCTTACCATCAATGAGTGATTTTCTGCAGGCAATACATTTGTGTTTATAAATTGATTTTAAATAATTTCAAGTCATAGACTCTACAAAAATACTAAAAATAAAAATCTTATTTTGATTTGTAGAATGTGTGCGCATATTGGAGTCAGGAACTAAGTCTTGTGAAAAGCAGAGTAAAAATGTAATTATGTCCTGGTGCTCCATTGTGTAACATTACTTTTTCAACAAAGCCTAAATTAAGACAGTCAGAATTTAGAAAACCTCGTAGGTTTTTTAAAATTTGGATTAATCTTTTAGTTTTTTTACAATTAACAGTCATTACAATTTATGAAGATACTACGTTATGTTAAAATAATTGCAATTCTCAGTGGAAAAGACATTTTTTAAGGACAAAACCATTAAGAAATAGAGAAAAAAATTGAGCAAAGCAATGCAGAATGAAAGATACAAATTAGCATTTTTTAGCATCTATATATAATTCCAGCAGTGCAAAATTATTAAAACTTAATGGAAAAATAGAAGATTTTTCTAAAGAGGGAAAAAAAAAAAGAGGGAAGAAAATACCTACTCTAAACCAAGTATGGGAGCCATGTGACACAGACATGTTTATAAATGTTACAATCTAAAACGACATTTTGAACAAAACTGCATATAAAAAAAAAAAATCTTCTCCCCCCCAAAAAAAACACACACAAAAAACAAGCAAACAAAAAAAAACCACCAACAACCAACCAACCAAGAATCCACAACCAAAACAAAATTAAAAACATGGAGAGAAATGAGAAAGATAGCACAGTGTCATGTAGCTGTGCCAAGGCCACCTGGCATGTGTGTGCCCCAGGTGTCTTGCTGCTGTCAGGCTGAAAAGACTGTTCTTCTTCTGGAAACTACCGTACAAAAAAGGGCTTGAGATGAAAGAGGCTTCATGCATTCCCAAGGACTTCAGCATGAATTCTGGGTGCAGACAAGTAACAGTCACAGGTTCAGGAGCTTGGGAGCAATTTAGGTATAGCTGCATAATTCTCTCAGCCTGAGGGCAACCTGAGGTGGACAAGGGGGTTGGCTATTCAAGAGATTCATGGTATGATGTCTTTGTTTTCAGTTCTGACACAATTCTCTGTAACAATCTTGTCTGAAGTGCATACATTTTATGTTCTCTTTGGGCTTTCCCCCCCCACCCCCCAAAAAAAAAAAAAAAAAGAAAATCAAAAGCACACAAAAATGTGTTTTTGCATAACTTAAATTTTAGCACTTTCAGTCTTTATCTCTCTTTTTTTAAAAGTCACATTTCAGTGACAACATTGTGTTCAGTTACTATAGTCAGTCCTGTTTATTGGCACTCACCTTTACGTGATTCAATTAATCTGTCTTTTTGGATTCATCAAATACCATAGAAAAACTCTAGCATATATACTTTCTTCCCTTTCCTTCAGTTCTGTTGAAATGTAACGTGCTCTATTGAGCCAAGTCAGTGTGCATTATTCATAACCAGATAAACTTTCTGGATAGTTTCTAATACTTTTTTGATTTCAGAAATAGTCAGTGGCACGTACTATTAGTAGTTTTCTTATATCAGTCAGTTCATCATTTATACCTTGTCCATTGTGCTTCATTCTCTTTCCTCCTCTTGGGACAATGGCAGCAGTTTCACTCTTAAGTCTCTCTTCATGTTTCAGATTATTTTGCCAAATGCATATTGATATTTGGATGGACAAGACAAATTTATGCTTGGGCAACTAACGTGATTTTGTCTTATTATCGAGCCACTTTAGTTCTGGGAGGCATCCAGAATTCAGCATGTGACTGTGCCTTTTTCATCTCCCTAATATTTACATTTAAAATGACCATATGCTAAGTGTATATAGTCCAACAGAAGCCAATCAAGATGAGTATGAGAAATGTTTTTTTTTAGACAGCAGAAAGACCAATGCTTCCAGTTAAATAGTTTTAATTTTTCACAGCACCTGCAGTTTATTGTGACGCTACCAAAAGTGCATGAATTGTGCTTTATTGGCAGTAGCTTTATTGTACAATCCTTTCATCTGGACAGCTGTTTTGTGTTTTGAATGCATTACAAGTAGTTGAAATGGACTCTCTTTCCCTAGAGAATTCTTCCTGCTGTGAAGACATTTAAGGATTTCTCTACCTACCTCATAACTGTTCTTTAGCTGTTGAAAGAAGTTATATCATTTTTTTAAAAAAATCTAAAGCAGTCAGTTTAGTAAAATCCCAAGGGTCATAATCACCTATGGTGAAATCTGTCAGTGTATGGAGCTGCATTCACTTACGTCAAGTTGAATTTGGCATAATTCCTGAAATACAGTAAAGCCTAGGAACAGACAATGTAAGGAAATTACATTGAAACTACAAGCTGTCCCTTGCATAAAGTTCTACAAATTATTAGGGACAGGCTTTCAAAAGTGTGAAGGGGATTTTTAAATTACACTTAATAAAATTTTTTAACAGCCTTGTCGTAGGAGTATCCTTAGATAAAATCTTAATTCGTCATCAGATTTATAGAATATACAATTTTTTTTTTTTTAAACTCAGGATCAGATAAGTAGAAGTTTTTATAGACTCTAGTGAAAATCAAGTAAGGCTTTCAGGGTTCAAGTAGTTTGCTGAGTGATGACACCACAGTTCTGTAGCCTAAATTGGCATTAGTTGGTTCTCCTGTGGGTCTTGCTGTTCCACCCATGTATTTCACAGATAACATCTCCTTTGTGCTGACATGGGCATTCATACAGCCGTGCACTACTCTGGGAACAGATTTGGGTTAAAACTGTTTTGAAAAGGTTATTTTTCAATATATGTTGTTTTGCTATTACAGCTCATTGTGCAGCTTCACAAACACTGGGCAACAGCACTCAGAAGAAGGCGCTTCACAGTGGTGGGAGAAAACAGCTCAGAGCAGGGGGAGCAAAGGGTAAGACCTCTCCTGCTGTTAAAAATTCTGGCTCATTCTTGCTTGAGGAGCTTGTTGAACAGCAATGTTAGTCATAACATTTCCACTCTTTGCTATGTAATCCTGTGATCTAGCAGGATTTGAAGGTATTTTTTTATTCTTTCTATATAAATCCTTTCGCTCAATTTGAAGTAACTCTTGTACATGTTATCACAGAATGTCATCTGAACAGAAATTTGAAAGCGTTGTTTTTCTCCTTTTCAAACTTTGCTTATTTAGTTGTCTGTTAAATAATTGTTCTTATGTCTTGACAGAATAATAAAATATGTATTTTTCCTTTCCTGTTATTATTTTCTGTAAAAGGTAATGTGCACTGCAGAAATAAGTATCGTCATGATTTGGAAATAAGACCAGACAACTGCACTGAGCTGTGAGAGTATTGTCAGGTTACTGTGCTGGGGTCCCAAGTATATATAGGGTCCCCGCCACAAGAAGGACAGGAATATATTGGAATGAGTCCAGGGAAGTGCCACCAAGATAAGGGGCTGGAACACCTCTCCTATGAAGAAATGTTGAGGGAACTCTGGGAAGACCTTGTAGTGGCTTTCCAGTACCTAAAGGGGGCCTACGGGAAATCTGGGGAGGGACTCTTGGTCAGGGAGTATAGTGATAGAACAAATAGTAATGGCTTTAAAGTAAAAGAGGAAAGATTTAGATTAGATGTGAGGAAGAAATTCTTTACCCTGAGGGTGGAGAGGCACTGTCACAGGTTGCCCAGAGAAGCTGTGGATGCCCCATCCCTGGCAGTGTTCAAGGCCAGGTTGGATGGGGCTTTGAGCAGCCTGATCTAGTGGGAGATGTCCCTGCCCATGGCAGGGGGGTCAGCACTAGGTAATCTTTAAGGTCACTTCCAACCTAAACCATACTATGATTCTGAGAAGTGGTACCGAAGCCTTATTTCTGTGTTCACATATAATTTATTTACTTTATTCTTAATTAGTTTTTATTCTTCTTCAGAAGTGGCTTATGAAAATAATATTTTTAAGCACTGAAGCATGGGACAGTGAATGATACTGGGTACTGTTACTGTAAGTATTATTCAGATTTTTCACCTGCTAAAGAAATCAATTTTGAACATTTTTGGTGACATTTCACTGTCCAAACCACTTGTGCAGAGTGTTTCACCACACTAAATCTCTAACGGGAAAAAGGGGGTAGATAGCATACTCAGAATTTCCAATTTACTGCTCCCAATAAAACATTCTCCAAAAAAAAATAGACTCCCTTGAAAATAATTTGTGTTAGATTCTAAATACTTCTGAAATCTACCTATTTAATTTCTTAAATGGGAGACAATCATTAAATGCAATAAAAAATGACAAGATACTGAATTGTACATAACATAGGAGGAGATAAAATCCTAGTAAGGTTATTCTGAGTTTTGTGACCAGCTCCAAGCTTCAGCTGTCACTTAAGAACAGCAGTACTGTCCTTTGTGGATTTTACATAGCAGGTGTTTTAAAAATCAAGACTGTAGCACCAGCTTCTGATTTCTTTGCTGATAATTAATTGCTTGTATTTTCATCAGTATTGAGTATATAATCCAGTAGTTTAACTACAGGCAACTGAGAACTCACTATTAAAGTTTTTCACCACTAAATATTATACTGCTGCCTTGGTCTTGCTAGATATACTCCTGAATAGCTTCTGACTCTGTCAAGCCACATCTCTTCAAATCTCTGAATATCTCTACCTCGTATATTCTAGGCTTTATAAAGCTGTCCAGTAGCTGGATAGTAATGTTTTTGATAACATATTTTCAGACTCTTCAACTAAGGTGAAGTTAGGGGAAAGTTAAGTGAAGAGATCCATGTGTCTGTCTAGGCTTGAAACGTTGCAGTCCAATTTTATTCAGATTGGGAAAAAATGAAAAATAATGACAGTTCCATGAAAGAATATTTTCTTTGGAGGCACTTCTTCTTATCTTCCTATTTTTGTGTATCTAAATTAATGTAAGGGCAACAATTACAAGATACAAAATAATTCCTTTAAAAATAAAAAGAGAAGATTTTTTTCCAAGACTCCCCCCACCCTCCTCCCTTGCCCCTTCACAAATGTGTTGGTAGGAGAATTGCTCTGATTTGGGGGAATAACTTGTTTTATTTTCCTGGAACAGATTATTATTTTGTCAGTATGTCTCCACCTTCTAGTTGTAAATTCTGGGCTGACAGGCTTATTTTAGAGTATTTCTTCAGATTAATTGTTTGGATTCAGTATGGCTCCTAATTAGAGGAAGTCGTGATCATGGGGGTTCTCTGGCTGTGAACAGAGAAGTTATCCATTCTAGTACAGGATAGTGCCTTTCACACAGACAGTGCCATTCCTTGAGGAGTGCCGGTCAGAAGTTGCTGAAGGTGAAAGATGAAGTAAGTTCATTGGGTCAGCTCATAAGTGAAATTTAGCCATGCATTGATGTTTTGTTTTCAGTAAGACATTTTCATTCAACATTGAGGTATTATTTGAATTAGCAGTGGCTTTGAAACCAATGCCTATGATGTTCAATAACTTCAGTGGCTGGTTACTCTTGCATAGAGGGAAATTTGTTATGCCAGGGAGGTAAAATTCATTCACAAGGACAGTGTTATTAAACTTTTAACTTTTTTTTTAGCAAAATCTTATCATCTTAGAAAACTAACTTCTCTGTCATGCTTTCTGGGGTGATATTTTTCTAAGATAAAAAGGTATATTATTTATTTAGTTAATAAAACAACTTTATGACAACTAAAGCTAGAACATATGGAGAAAACATAATAAAAATTCAATTGTTTCCAACAGTGTTCTGGTATAACTAATATTTTTTATTATGAATAAACAAATCCTGAAGGAGGATTTTCTTTCTTAGGCACTTGTGCACCTGCTACAAGCCCTTAGAGACAAAAAAAAATTGCATGAATACTGGGGATTTTATACTGTTTTGATCTTATGACTGTGAGGATGAAAATCACTTCAAAAAGTGTGAAAGGATTTCAGGAAGAAAAAGAAAACAGACATTGCCATGGATGTGAAAAAATAATAATTATCTGAAAAATCATACCCCAAAAATAGTTTTCACCCCTTCCAAAATATATTACACATTTTCACAGAATCACAGAATGCTAGGGATTGGAAGGGACCTTGAAAGATCATCTAGTCCAATCCCTGATTTTATATTGCTTCTGTGCTTAAGGATAGTGAAAAAAAAAAAAAAAAAGTCACTTCTGAGGTAAGTCCTTTCCAATCTTTCCTAGGATGGTTTTAGATCCAAACTGAAGTTGAGCAGGGCTCTGGTTGAATATTGTCTAGTGAAGGAAATCGTGACACTGGTACACTTCTGTGAAAGGGAAGTAAAGAACATGTGCCAAAAGCAGTATAGTACAGATTACAGTGCTGTCAGGCCGCATCAGGTTCAACAAGAAAGATGGGATCAAAAGGAACAGCCATTATTCCACTTTCATGCTGAAATGCAAGATAGGGGGTTCAGGGCATCTTTCAATCAGTTTTCTTCACAGAGAACATCTTTCAGTCTGAACTATAGCTAAATTTATACAATGGAGTTACTTAGAATAGACCAACGTAAAAGATTATTATTTCAGAGACTTACATTTCTCCAGGAATTCTGCTTGTGCCATCTACACCAAATATATAAAGTTGCTAAGTATCAGATCAAGGGCAAACTACAACAGGGCTGTATTTTTTCTCTATTTTTTCTACTCAAAGGCTAGTCTTCATTTTAAGAACTCAATTAGCAGATGTTCAGTCAGTTTGACTGACTATGCAGTATGCTTTGTTACACCCTGGTTCCAGGAAATAAACACTTTGGTATATCTGCATTGCATATGTCTATGATTCTGCAAGGAGTAGAGACACAAAAGGTAGAACTGTGTGCTGAATGAGTGTTGGTGAGCCTCCCTAGTCTGAGTTACCTGAGACTAATCATTTCACTCTGAGAGTACACCTGACCTATTCCAAATTTAATTTAAAGTGTCTTAAGGTGTCAGGGGTTTTAGCTGTGTTTGCTGACATAAGTTGTGACTATTCGAGTTCCTACGCTTCAAGATAGCTTCACTTAACATTTCTGTAATTGAAAGATCTAGCTCATGTTCTTCTGAGGCATAGTTGTTGGGGTAAAAGGTATGGAATAATTGGAAAGAGTGAAGGAAACTGTAAGCCACTATCTATCTCTCACAGGACTTCCTTATAACTTGTCCCTGTAACGTACATTCACTAAATTTTTTGCAGTATGTACCTGAAACTGTAATTATTTTACCATTGAACTGGTGATGGGATTTCATAATTCCTCTTGCTCTCCATTTGTGAGTATGTGTGTTTTTTTTTTAAAGTAATGTATTCTTTGGCCAAAGTATATCCCTCCTCTGTGCTATTGGTTCAGCCTTTGAGATAACGGGCGCTCCCCTCTGCTCCTTGCAATTGCTTCTCTGCAGTGAGCAGCTGAGTCCTGGGTGGGGGAAAGATACAGTATTTAATGTACTTGTGTTTTGTGGTGTAAAATAGGGCCTTTGCCTTAATCATGAGATATGCAGGGTTTCTTCAAGGGGAGACCTGGGTTAGTGAGGGTCAGGCTTGCAGCACTGCCACCTCTTGTGACAAGAGTGTAGGGACAGGGTGCAGTCTGGAATCAAGGCTGTGAACTGCACTGTATATTAATGTGGTGTCAGTGTATGACATCAAAGCAAAAAAACATGTAGTCATGTGTTAAAGACTGTCCCTTATCACAACAATAATCATACCAACTTTTAAGCTAAGTACCTTCTTAAATATCATCTTGACTCCAGAGTAGTTCTACCTGAGAGAGGGAGAAGGAACTCAACCTTAGGAAGTCATCAAAAGATGGAGAAAAAAGAATTCTAAAATGGGAAATCCTGTGTCTGCAATGCATTATGCTGCCCGAATGCCAAAGATGAGCTCTAAAGCAGGCAAGATGAAACAGCCCAGGAAACCTTTTTTTAAAAGAAGCTGGTAAACAAGAAGAGGTCATTGAAATCTACCCTGCTAAGGTGACATAGTTGTTTGGGAAGACAGAGGAGAGCTGCAAATACAAATGTATATATGTATATGTCCTGGTTTCAGGTAGGACAGAGTTAATTTTCCTCCTAGTAGCTGGCAGGGTGCTATGTTTTGGATTAGAATGAGAAGAGCGCTGATAACATGCTGATGTTTTAATTGTTGTAGAGCAGTGCTTACACCAAGCCAAGGACTTTTCAGCTTCTCGCTCTGTCCTGCTAGCGAGCAGGCTAGGGATGCAGCAGGAGCTGGGAGGGGACAGACCCAGGACAGCTGACCCAAACTGGCCAAAGGGGTATTCCATACCATCTGACGTCATGCTGAACAATATATAGGGGTGGCTAGCCGGGGTGGAGGGGGGGCCGGCTGCTCGGGGATAGGCTGGGCATCGGTCAACGGGTGGTGAGCAATTGCATTGTGCATCTCTTATTTCGTACACATTATTACTATTAATACTATTATTATTATTATTATTGTTATTCTTTTCCCTGTCTTAATAAACTGTCTTTATCTCAACTCACAGACTTCACTTTCCTGTTTCTCTCCCCCATCCCGGAGAGGGAGGGGGGAGGGTGAGGGAACGGCTGTGTGGTGTTTGGCTGCCAGCCGGGCTAAACCACAACAGTATATAAATATATATGTATATAAATGTATATAAATACATGGCACATATAGGGGGAAGGTGTGTGTATATATATGTTCACTTATCTAGGTATGTGTTTGCATGCTGTAGAAAGGAGAGTGGGTTGCGGAAGTAGCTGCCATTATAGCCTAACCTGGAATATGAGAGGCTGAATCAGCAAGGCTTAAATTGGGCTGGGAGAATGTGACTGATCGATACACCTCTCCAGTAGAAGATGACCCCAAGGAGATAGGCAGGGGCTGTGAGCTCAGGAACCTCAGGGGAGGCTGTAGGTGATTGATCCCTCCAGCTGCAAAGAAAGCTGAATTTATCTCAAAACAGAAGGGACTGAAGGCTGGCCTTTGCTTTAGATAAGGGGCTTTATCAGCTGAGCAGATTGAATGGATATTAGTTGAGTGGATCAACTTTGTGTAAATGCTTTTTTCTATTTTTTTTTTTTTTTTTTTTTACCACGAGTTTACCAAAAGTATGTGAATGTCTTCCTGAGTTAGCCACACCAGCACTGAGGATGTGGGGTTTGTGCATAACTCAGCCCAATGTAGAGTATAACAACTGAGCTGTGGGGAGAGGAATGGGCTTGAGCTGGTGTCAACCCACATATTCCTTCTCAGAGGCCAGAGGTGCCTAGCATCATGATGGTGAGCATGTTGAGACCAGTAATGAGAGTCATGTTTATGTGGTGATGCAAATATATATATGTGTATGTTGCAATTTCTCTGTTCTATTAAGAGCAATTGTACTTCAATTTCAGTACCCTGCTGTATTGCTCTACTAAAGTTCTGTGTAACATCATCTGTCTACAGATGAGAAAATCTGGTATTAAACATTAAACTTTTTTCATGTGGAATATCTTAAAGAATGTGGTTAGAGAGTCCTGAACTGTGACAGGGAAGCCTGATTACAAGCATTCCCTACATCCACAGCATGCCTGCTCAGGGAAGCCAGGTGGAAGTGTATTGATGTTTTAAGTTAATTTTGTGAGTTCTCTGAGCTTTCTGACAAACGAAATTAAACTTTATTCTGGAAGAGGCTGTGTCACATATCTGTATGTGTTGTTACTGTCAACACACCCCCGTGGGAGCTTATTGTCAATCTAGACTGGTTGTTACCAGAAGGTGTAGGCCAAAGACTCCATCAGAAAGTGTTTAGCCGAGTTAGATAATCTCTTTCCACATAGTGTTGAATATCTTCAAGTAAGCATTTATATACATTTTTGGAGGGAGTATATGTTAGATATACTAATATGAACCTTAATTTTAAGATATGTATCACTATTCTTCCTTTTCTTATTCTTTTATGTGCAAAGGCAATATTAAAATTATACCATTCTATTTTCTCTTCAGAAGAGACAGACTAAGATCTTGTTGATGCCCAACAAAAAAAAAATTATCTGCTCAAAGGTTTGACTACTGAAATTAGGCTTTAATGAACTTCTGGAAAGTTTTGCTCCAAGAGAGATATGAACATGTCAGAAACTATAAGACTTTGATTAATGAAATGAATATAACATTGGTCCATTGGTCAGTTAGGTTGAATTGGCATATTCTTTCTTTTGTATTGATAACCTGTGGCTCAGTCCTGTTGATTAATGTACATTTTTATCAACTCATTCATTGATCTACTTTAATTTGATCTTTTCAGCCCATATTAGGATAACAATAAGATTTGGGTATTTCAAAATTGAGTTTTATCATGAAAATAAACCAATACATTGACGTTTCAAGAAACTGGGTATGTTTTAGACAGAAGCAGGAAGCTGTGCATCCACCAGGTACATACTTTGAGTCACTTGATGAATACAGTCCAGCCATACAGGAAAGTTTTGATGCTAAACCCAAATTATTAGGATCAGAGTGGAGTGGGGTACTGGCCTGGGTACATGCTTATGGTCTAATCTTAAGTAATAAGAATTAGACTTCTTATTTTTGGAGTCTGGATATAACAAAATTTCCTGATTAATAAATGTTAAAAATCTCACTTGTTGCTTAATGATCTGAGATGACTCATTCAATAACGATGCCTTTATCAATAAAGCATAATCAGTGTCTATGTTGTTACAGCATTATTTATTTATTTATTTTTACCTTTACTTCACCTTTTCACTTCTCAGTGTGACTCCCAGTGACTGTTTCAAAATAGCGAAGCATGCAGGCAATTCAGTAACTGCTGTTGGTTATACTCTTTTATTAGTACTACAAGTTAGAGGGGAAAAAAACCTTCAACAGCTTAAAACAGAGGAGGTTATTATGCTATGTGATGGTTTTGTTACAGCATCTGGTATTCTCTCTTTAGCAAGTATATGTTTGTCTCACGATATTCTTCTGAAAGCACATTCATTAGTGAACATACAACCCTGATCATGTATTTTACATCATGCAGTTAATCATAATCTTGATGGTATAGTGGAAGACCTGCTTTTCCACAATCAGGAACTGGAATTTGCTCTTGTGAATGAGAGAACTGTAAAAATATTGAAGAGTAAGAATTGATTTTAAAGATGAAATTCTGCTAGATATTAAGAATGTCTGCAAATATGTTGTTTCTAAACACTGCAGCAGAGAGGTCAGATGGGAACCTCCCTGCAGAAATTTCTTACCGCTTACCTCTTCAAAGAATTCCTCATGTTATGTATCGGGGATATCAGACTTGAAACTTACTTTGCATTTAGGAATATCAAATATGAAATAAAGGTTTTGTCTTTTTACAGATTGAATTGTCTCCAGCAGAGAAGGCAGAATTCCATGCTGTCATGCTCTCTTATAACAATAAGTTCATGTACTCTTAGAACAACAAATTTAAAAATAAAATAAACGACAACAGTGTCAGTTGTTGGGTTTATAAGAAGGTAAGTTAAGTCTTCGGCAACAGCTTGGTTGGGTTTAAGAAGTTAATTTGATGCTATCCATTATATTATTTGAGCAATATACTCCGTAGTAGGTCTGTAACATCAGTGGATTTTACAAGGACATTAAGATACTAGTGAGGTACATCTGGTACAGAATATCCTATACTTCCTTTATTTATTCCTTATTTATTCATATTGAACAGCATTTCATATCTTTTATTAACAGTTCATATCTCAGCTTCATATCTGAACGTCATTGTGGTACGAAAATCTGAATCTTGAGCTTGGAAAAAAACCAGATCTTTACAAGTCAAGATATTGCCATAAAAGATGGCAGGGAGACAAAAATGGAAGCTGTTCAAAAACCAGTATTGTCTGGAAAAAAATGAGAATTCCAAATCATGCAGGCTTATTGACCTTAAGGTCCTTGGGAGAGAGCTGAGAGAGCTGTGTTTTTATTCAGTTTTAATTTTGTAATTTCATGTTTTTTCAAATCTTGTTGTGATACTTCAAGTTATGGTGAAAAGCAGTGTATTAGAAATCAAATGCACAACATCACACCAGTATCCTATAAGTGCACACCAGTATCCTGCAGGATAAGAGCAGAACAAGCACACAGATATTTCACCAGTATACATTCTCAGTGGTAAGAACATGCGGCTCAAATGTTTCCCAAGCCTGAGATAGTTTCTTGTGTTTAAGATGGATTATTCTTCCATGCATTTATCAAATCTCCCATTAACTTATCTAAATGAATGTTCCATGAATGTTCATCCTATGGACAGGCAGAGGATGTGATATTGATTTTTCAAGCACTTTTATTTGTAGTCCATCCAAAATTCAGTCTTCTCCCATGCCTATATTCTGTGTCCCACTTTTAAGCCTTCCCAAATCCTTTTATCTCTGAGGACCATACTTAGAGGCATTCTGACCCTTAATTAAATAAACAATTCAAAATCTATTAAAAAATAAAACCAAACATTAATGAGGTGCATTAGACTTGCCTACTTTTTTCTATTGTAGCAGTGGGCAATAAACAGTAGTCTGCAGGTGGAAGCCTTAGATGTCTGACTGAGACATTACTTCCCTAAATTAATATTTGCATTGACAGATACTCAATCCAGTATAATAATTCATCACTGCTGCTGAGGACCACCTTCCAGCTTCTGTAACTGCAATATAACACTGTACTTGCCTTGACGTTTTCATGCCTTGTTAGCTTACTATTTAAAGGAAATGGAATAATAAACTGAAATACAATTTCATCTTCACAATTCAGTTTCTTTTCACCTTACCTTTAAATTCTCCAGTGGCTTGTTCCTTCGTGTATTCCCTGAAACAATATTTTTTTGATAACACTGAAAAGCTTAAAGTTGTTGGAAGAGTTTAGCTCAGATTCAGGAGGCTCTGGTAAAATTCCATATTGTCATACTGACTTTTTTTAGGGTAGACTTGAGTAAACTATGTAATCCTTCTGTTTCTCACCTGTCTAAATTAGAGATAATAGTATTTTTCTGAGATACCAACCCACTGAGACATGGTAGTAAGTTGGATCAGGTAGGTATGAAAGAAAAGATATTAGAAAAACGAGTGAAAATATAAACTCATGTTTCAACTCAAAAAAAAAAAAAAAAGTATGTGGAAAACAGCCTGGTAAAAGTTGTGTCAAATTGCCTGCGGTGTATTGAATCTTGTTCTTCTGGAGCTGCTGGAACTAATTCTTCCCTTATACCAATTCTACATTGTCCAGCGGTGTGGCAGCCTGTGATAAGAGACTATTCCACATTCAGAAAATAAGAATAGCAGCTGAGCTAAGGATGTTGCTGAAGACTTAACTTACATATTTTGACTTTTAAGGGCTTAAGTCAGACCCCCAAATTTATTTAAATGTATTTTATATTGAATTATAATCACCCCTTACCTCCCATCTTTTAAGCTGCTTAGAAAATAAACAGTATGTACTGTCTAAGCATATGCACGGAAAATAAACTGTCAAAGAGCCATTATGGGATTATTCTTTTGTTGTAGCTGTCATTGGGTGAGCTGTTCCTCATATGCTTGCTAAATTATATGACGTTTTTTAAAAAAAACTCTTTGCTTTACAGGCCAAGGTGTCCCTGCTTACTTGTTTTATAAAACGTTAGTGAAATGAAATGGAGAAGTGTGATTCTGCAACACTCGTTCCTGCCTGCCAGATGGCTGAGTAACTTCTGCTTCAGAAATCTCAACATTTCCATGCCCTGACAACTGGATTTACAAATGGTGTGATTGGGATATCTTGAAATGAGGCAAGCAGCTATTTACAAAACAAAAACAACAACAACAAAAAAGAACTGCTGCCTGCCTCTTTTCATTTAGATTTAAGCCTCTGATATGATCCTTAGATATTTCACTCCATGCCACTCTGATTAGACTCCCCTGTATGTTATCCCAACCCAATGGGTATCTCTCCTGGGTTTACTCTCTGAGATTTCTGGGTAAGAGTAGGTGTAGGTGTTTCTTTCTTTTAATTTTATGTTTTATTATCCTTCACAACTTCTTTTCAAAAGTAAAGTTTTACTTTCATAACCTTTCCTTTAATACCCTTTGAGGGTATTTTACAAAAAAATATACACAGAACATAAATAATTGGTCTTTCTTTTTTTTTTTTTCCCTTTAAAATGAGTGGTATTTTGTAGTGACTAAATTAATAGTATGTAATGTTCCCTAGAGGAACACTATATGGGCTGTTTTTAATTAATGAAAAAGAAGAAAACATTGCAGAAAGATATTTTAGCACATTAACCAAAGTGTTCTGTTTTGACTATGTAAAGGCATGGATTTGGAAGCATGAGAATCATGAATAAATACAGATCAATCTGACAAATATGAAAAGAAAGTTTATGGGTAGCAAGAATTCTGAAAATATGATTGCTTTGGTTTTTAAATGGTAAGGTGAGCTGTTTGTGTAATACAAAATAAAGTGGAATTATTTCACTTCAGGTCAAGTTCTATGGCTTGAGTTTTGAGAAACAAAATCTGGTGTTTGGTTCTTTTTGTTTGTTTTTTCATGCTTTTGTTTGCGTTTGATTGACCTGAAGTGGTGTTATATTTTTTGGGTTTGAGTACTGTGCAGAAATATATGTTCTCATCAAACTCAGCCCTAGCAATCCCTTAGAACCTCCCATCCATTGGTATTTGCTGAATATTGTATAGTAGGCACTGTACTTCTGTGTCATTGCATTAAGGAACTATGAGTCACTCACTGTTGAAGCATAATATTGTTGGAAATCAAAAACAAATCATTGTTTTTAAACCAGTAACACTGGAATGTTGTACCAAGCATAATTTCAGCCTTGCCATGTAATGATACTATTGCAGAAACTGATGCTGTCACATAACATGAGCTACTACCACACACAATAAATTTGCTGGGGTTGATACCAGTCATAGACTAGATGGTTAGAAAAGAATGCCTTAATCTGCCCTGCTGCTAGACTTACATGATAACAGTCCTTGATTCATCAGTTGCTACCTTCTGACACGTCACTATAGATTTTCCTTACTACATGGCTGGAACTGGAGAGCTCTTTGCTGGTATCAGATATTGATGGCTGGATACGTTATCTTTGCTCTTTTAGCTCTTCAAATGAATCTGGGAAAGCAGTTACAATTAACCTGCTGGTTTATTTTACTAGGTCTGCTTGTTTATTTTTTCTTTTCCCTGATCAGCTACAGTAATGACTGAGATTCCTATTATTTTGTCTGTTTGCTTTCAGAAAAGAAGGTAAGCAATAATATGGCAATATGAGGTAGCCCCTTCCGATGTTTCTTATCCTCAGATAGTACATTAGGATATGTTCAAATACTCCCTAACACTTGGAGAAAATTCAGGCAAAAAAAAAAATATATAAATCAATCACAGTAGTGCAGCTCCTTCTGAAAACGGAGCTATGGCAAAAATACATTATTTTTCTAATCTAAATGAAGCAGGAAAGTTATCATTTACAAAACTGTACAGCTTCCCTGGTTTGAGAGAGGAAGATCAGACCAGATCTGCTGAAACTCATAGTTCCTCCATGTTGCTTAACTGCACTACAGCATTTAATGGCGTTGCACATTCACTAGTGCAGGGTTGAATACCGATGGTGAAGCAGGAAGGAATTGCCCTGCAACTCAAACTCCTGTGTGCCACAGGCCACGCATATCACATAAGAAACCCTGTGCCTTCTATGATCTTTTTGCTGGTACCTATATGCTGTGACATGAAAACTCCAGTAGTGATTTTAGAAGGACTAAGAACTGGAGGGCGTCCAAAGAGGTGCCTTGAGGAAGAATGTTTGAGGATGGAGACCAAAAGAGCAAGCCTTCAAGATAAGGAGGCTGAAGTTGTGTGCAAAAGCAGCAAAGACTAGTTAGGGAAGAGGACTGAGACCCAGCATGGAGGTGAAGAGGAAAGTATAAGGTGTGAAGAACTGATGTTGGCCAATTAAAGACAGCAGGAGAGAGGCTGACTGGGAGAGGTCAGGAAGGTTATTGGTGTGGTGTGGACTAGGGGAGAGAATGAGATGGGCAAAAGGAAAACTAGATGAGAGATCACACAGGTTAAGGCCAGAGCTGGAAACATGTAGGAAGGATTTGGGAGTTACAGAAATGAATCAGGAGGCATGAAGAATAGGACCGTAATGTGATGTCTGACAAAATAAACAACTGGGAAAATGACGTTAGGCATGGAAATTAATGGCTGAAGAGAAAAAGATGACCTATTTAGTATATATTTCAAATATATAATATTGCAAACTACACACAAATTGTTTTTGCAAAAGGAATCCTGAGGTCTGAATTCAGCTCAGAGCAACAGCAGATATGCCGTGCGTCTTCACAGGAAACCGCATTTTGAGCTCATAAAAAATTGCATACCTTTAGGAGTCAGTTTTCCCATTTTGCTGTATAATGCAGATGCTGAGGGGGAATGCACGTGTTGTGGAATCTAAACCTTTATTTCTACAATTTCTAGTCTCCTATCTTTCTCTTTTTCATGATTTTTTATTCCAAAATAACTTTACAGAAAAACGCAATTATTAGTCTAATTTTGAGGTAATTTTAGTTACAACTTAGTAGAAAATTACCCATGGATGCACCCAATCTGTATAGTTGATAAGACAACTTTAAAATAGCAGAAATTTTAAACTACAAATTAGGTACAGAAAACCAACTTTGTCAAAATTCAACAATATTTATCATGGAAGCTAATTTACACTTGTTTTTATAATTCAAAATGATGGAAAGAATTCTAAGATATTAAATGCCATTTTAAAAGCTATTACAACTCTTGTTGTCAGATATCTACTATTATCTTTGACTTCTAAATGAATAAATATTTGAACTTCCTTGAATATAGCTGTTATTTTCAATGGAATAGATCTGATTCTACTCTTGCTAGCTTGGCTTCACATTCTTCACAGCTTCACATAAGCTCCATTCATTCCTCTCGTAACTACTGATGATGAATATAACTCCAAGTGTTTCAGAAGCACAGTGAAGCTTGTATATTCCTCTTCATAAAAATTACATTACTGTAGCAAAGTATTTTGTAGTAGAATCCAAAGATCAGTGTGTTCATTGCACACCTTGAACACAGAACTTCAATTTTAAGGTTTAAGGAACTGGAAAGTATGAAAAACATTATCTTATGTCAATAAATCAATTATTATAGTTAAGAAAGAACTATTCTATGGTTAGGTTAACCATAATTTGGTCAGGATTTTATTTATTTATTAATCTGTATTTGTTAATGACATCCCCTAGAACAACTGCTACTGATCACTCCAGGTCACTGTTAGTATCCATTGCTACATAAACCCATGCTGATGTGTTTATCAGTCACAGAAACAAAAATTCAGACATTTCTGCAACAAACCTTGAGCTTTTTTTTAATCATCTAAATTTCCTTCCTTTTGTCCAACCTTCCTTCCTAGTAATAATTTCTGATGAAACAGTATAGCAATTTGTTACTTGTTATTTCTAACACCATTACTTAGAAAAATAATCTCAAAGTTATTACATTATCCACAGGGAATAAGATTTCATATATTTGTCTCATCAACAGATTGCATTGAATAATTTCTTCTGTAACTTATTTCAAAAGGGGTGCTTGTTCAGTCAGATGCTAGTCACTGTTAGATTACAAAGCCGAATTCTAAATCACCACCAGGCAGTGCTTATCTGACAACTTCTGCAGGATGAAATACACCACTAGACTAAAAGCAAAATCTGTAGCTCACAGTTCAAGAACAAACTGAAGATAGGGATCCCAGAGGAAAAAAAAATAAAAATCATTTTTAATGGGTGGTACTCCTAGATTCACTTGTTGACAGCACAGAAAAATTGGCTCCCAGACAGCAACTGCAAAATAAAATTTGGCTTGTTACGTGGTTGATATGATTCAACAAGTCTTCTTATGACTGAATGAAAGCTCTGCAGGTGTTCTAGTTAAATAGTTGGTAAAGGAGGATGGATGATAAATTAGTACCTTTTTAGTCCCCTAAGCATTACAGTACTGGCTGGAATTGAGGTTTGCATGGGTTTAGGAGTTCTGGAGTAGCTGTCTTAGGTAAGTAATCATTTCTGTAAGCAGTTTGCAACAGATTTTTCAAGCATTGAAAATATGTTGCAAACAAAAATATGTTGTAAAACTAATCCTGACTACTCCAATTTTAACCAAATTGCTAATGTTGCATTTGGTAGCAATTATTTGTGAATACAAATAGCTGTCTGTTGGCTTGTTTGTTATAGGACACAGTTACCCTGTTGGCGGAAATTGGGTCATGCCACTTTTGCCTCGTGGTGTAATTTTATCTTGTGATACAAATAGGAAAGTTGGGAATTCAAAAGTGTTCTTACCAGTCTTGAATTTAATCCTTTTCTTACTTCTTATCCCTTACTGGTCTCATTCTCTTAAAATTTGTTCCCTCTCTATCCTTTAGAGGATCTTTGCCTTATAATTGTTGTGTTAGAGATTGCCTAGAGGTATGTAAACGCTCCCAGCCTCCCGAGGCTGAAATTCTGGCTGTAAAGACGCTTTACTTTCCCACTGAAAAGTGTCTATTTCATGACTTTTGCAACCTTGCTTATAAGTAAAATTGGACAGTAATCCTTCAGAGTGCTTAGATAAGCCCCTGAGGGAACGATAATAATATTGGCCATTTTCTAAATAGCTGAAACAGAGCTCTTTGTGAAGGAACCATTAAAGAGATGAGTAATCACTGGTGACAGATCTTTTACAATAGTATTTCAGCATCTAATTAGGATTGTTGTCACAGTTAGTGGCATTTCTTCTTGGTAAAGCTGCATGCAAAGCAGCCCTTATATCACAGAGTACTGGGGCTGACAGCCCAGAAGCAGGTGATGGTGAGGAGGTCAGTGTGCAGCTGCCCAGAATAGTGAAGAAATGATTAAATGTCTGCAACCTCGGAGGCAGAGACGTTCTCTGACTAATTCTTGTGAGACTCTGATATGTCATCTGGTGCTGATGTGAAGAATCTTTTTATACATATTTTCTTATCTAGGAAAAGGAAACAGCCACTAAAGGAAGAAGTTACTAAAGCAAAACCTTCACATTGTCTAGAATCTATGTAGCAAATACGTGATCTTGGGTGGTGAAATGAATGATCATATTTTCCAGACCAGCAGTCCATTCAGGAATGACAGAATGAGAACAGAACAGAGAGCAGAAAGTGGGAAAATCAAGATTTCACCTGACTCCAAATGTCTTCCCTTTTTTAGTGGCAGCTGCTAGTCCTGCCTTCATTAATTCAGCAGCAGATGAAGAGAGCGAGCTTAAAGGTTCTTCCTTTCTTCAGTGATTCATGCTAGAAGAACTATAGCTGGAAAAGAGCTAAAACAATAAAACAAAATAACGAGAAGTATATTAGTTGTATTAATGTAGCTCCCTATGGAGTTTGGAGAGAACCCCGTTTTGCTAAACATGTGTTTTTTTTTTTTGTTTTGTTTTGTTTTTCCAGACCAAAAAAAAGAACAAAAGAACAAAATGTGTCAATACAATTCCTTGATCTGGTAAAACAGGACAATTCTAATATCAGATTGAGTAATTTCAGTATCTGATTACCTTGAATAAACCAGGCCAAGGACATCTTTCTGTCTTTGAGATATCAGGATTTTTAAAAACTCTTACAGGTATACAAAACCAAAACTTCATTTATGTGTTTTGAGGGAAATTTAAAGAAGACTTTGAGTTTGGGGTTTGTTAGTTTGTTTGTTTTCTCTTCAATCCTTCTCAAGTTTGACTTCAAATACATTCCAAATTTTCTTTCTTATTTGTGAACATTTAAGGTTTTTGTTTGTTTGTTTTGTTTTGTTTTCCTGGGAAGAAATTGGTGAAAGTTAGTAGTTTCACAAAATCAGAATGTTTTTAATTGAACTAAAGCTACTAATCAGCTGGTCTCCAAAACTGCACAAATTCTGAAGGTCAGTAACCCATCCTTTTAAAGGCAATGACAACAACAAATACCAAATATGTAACTGGAATGGTAAAAAAAAAAAAAAAATCCAGAAAATTCAGTTGGAATTTCATGCACTTTTCTCCTGTAATATCTATTTTTATTTTACACTGTATTTTTTGAAGTAATAAATAATCCTTAAAGTAAACATTTGATTCTTATTGCTGGTGATTCTTTTTCAGGCGGGTGTTTTTGACACTTCTGATTCCCTGTTCCTTTGCCATAATTGCATTTCATTTTTTTTGAAGAGTAACATTCAACTTTTTTTTTTTTTTTTCCAGACAGCTTAAGGTATTTTAAGTCTTAACCTGCCTCTAAACTGCATTTTGTCTTTCTTCCCGTGTGCTGTACACTGACAACTCTTTTTGATGTCACGAAATTGCTTCAAATACGGGAGTGACTCTAAAGTAGAAATTACTTTATCGTAATAAAACAATTAGTAATTTAATAATAAAAAAATTTGCCTTTATTTTTCTACCTAAATCTCTTCAATGGTTTAATTTACAGAATTGACCATACACACAAATGTGTTGGCATAGCTGGTAAATGATGTGTGAAACAAAATACATGCCAATGAAGTACAAATTTCTTAAGCTAGTTTGTCACTGTGGACAACGTATCATGTAACCCATAGTTACATGTTCCAAGTAGATAACGTGAATACCAGTCATTTTATTAACACCCATTGTTTTAGAATAGCTTATCTTGCAGATGAGAATGTATAGAATATAAGCTATAGAGTTATGTAGGCCACAGTAACAACAAAGCCCGTGTTCTGCCCTTCCAAAGTTACTGGTATCACTGTGCATCATCTGAGGAAATCAATCAAGTTGGTCATAAATGTTTCTTCAGAACAGAAATCTAGATGCTCCTGGAGAATAAACATGCTTAAAAACAACACAGCCATTCAAAGAACAAATCTTAGTAGGATTCCTAATTAAAGTACAAAACCCTATTTTAAACAGAAGCCTGTACATAATTTCAAACTTTTCCTTTATCATTACATTTTTCCCCTAGCTCCTGCAGTGCGCTGAATGGCAAGCTGTCAGAATAAAAAGTAACACTGTGTACTTAGGGGGAATTGATACAAGGATTGATTTAATAACTCACTACTCCTCTATAATTTGCCAGAGTTTTTAGGGAATATTATAAATACATAGTTTTATCTATATTTTCATCAAATAATTAACTGCTATTAAAACAAATTTAACTGCTTGTGTCTCTAGTCTTTCTCTCAACCGTATTTTCTATTGTATTGGTATCTTGTGGTATTAATGATATTCATCTCATTGCATATTCAGTCTTTATGGTTAATTGATGTGATGAATTCATTGTGTGCAATTTCAGGATGTCCACATTTTAGAGATATGGGTACTTTAAATAAAACTCACATTTCTGAGTTCCCTTTAAAAATATTGCACTTACTTATCATATTCCATGTACATTATTTCTTTTGGAAATTAAATAACCATGAATCTGGAACCTGTAACATAGAATGTACCACTTTTCCTGGATGACATTAAGTATAATGAGATTAATGAAAGCAAATAATTCCACACATGGCATCTCATATTCTTCCATAACTAATATTTCTCTCCATATTTCAGTAGCAAGATATAAGTTATTAAAACACTCTTTATAACTTGAAAGAACTCCTTTTAGAAAGTGATCTTGCTCTGTGCTCTCGAGTTGTAATTACGTGGGAGAAAATGTCTTCAGAAGAATTCCGTTTCACTCAATCTGGAATTTTGATTTTGAAACATGACTGTATGTAGTGACATACAGTTCAGCTTAGCATTTAAAATATGAGGCTATATGTGATATAAGTTAGGCACCTACATGAGAGCTGAAGTGGTCTTTACATATGGATACTGATTAAACTTCTTTTTATTAATCTACCACCTTGGTCTTGGAAGTGTTTAGACTTCAGAATCTCCTGAGATAGCTGCGAAGAGAAACTAGAACAGAAAAATTACAAAAAAGTAAGGAGAAGAAAAATTATTTTTTGGAAGGATAATGACTGTAAACAAAGGGAAAGAACACTGGAACTGGTTGAACTGGGGACCTGGGAAACTGATTGAAGTAATAGAAAGAAGGATGAGAAGGACTGGGTGAGAAAGAGGACATCACCCGCAAGCTAAGTAAGAAAAGAAAAATTGTACAGGCTACGATGCACATAGGAACTAAAATTGGCTTCTCGGAGTCCCTTGACTGAAAAAGTTTAAAGGGAATCACTTCAGCTAGGTGCCTGTGCAAAATACGCAGGTATACAACTGTTTTCTTTCAGGGTGAATATGTGCTTTGTGATGTATTAATGTCTGTTTTAAGACGCCTACATAAACCATTATGCATGGAAAACATTTTTGTGGTTGTTTGGAGAGCTCTAGTCTGATCTAGTGAAATAGCCTTAATTAGCTATCCATATGCTCGAACTCATTTATAAGCAGTGGAAAAAAAAATAAAAAAAGCATTTTTTGATGCTGATCGTGTCGTTGTTGCCTGCTGCTGTGGGTATTGCTGAAGCAGTTAGTTCCCTTCTTTCCTTCTGTACTACAGTATGTTAATTTCTGGAATGCATTCTGTGTCCTGATGTGTATTTGGTAAACCCAATAGCCTTTCTGCAACATGTGCATGTGAAAACATGTTCCTAAAGGTCTATGAATGCAACAAATGCATGACTGGCTTTTAACACCCTTACATGTACACGCATGCATTTTTCTTTAAAATAGTCCCTTAAAAAAAAAGCAAACCAAATCAAGCAAATAAACACAAAACATAGGCGATGGAAATGGGTTGTATCCTTTTGAAAGAGTAGGTGAGTGAATTTAGCAATATCCCTCTTAAAAATTCTTAAGTGTTTGCTTGATTCTTAATGGAATTCGGAACTTGTGTGTTTAATAGGAATGCATTCATGTATTTTGTTTGGTTGGAAATTTCTTCATCCTTTTGCAGGCTTCGCTCTTAAGCCTACGTTTCCTCTGAACCAAAAATGTTGGCACATGAAAACAATGCTTCTACAGTTGTTTTTTATTTTATTTTTTAGTGTTGTAGCCAGGGAAACACTACAAGTCCGTTCTTGTGTGCTCTTATTTTCCATCCTGTAGGTTTCAAACCTCAGCATCTCCATCACCTTTATTGAGCTGTTTCCTCATAGGAATACAAACAAAGCATCACAGAATAATTAAGATATTAAGACAGAAAGGGAGAGAAAGAAATATTATTTTTGCTTTAATTGCTCTCATTTAAACCCACAACAGAAAGAGCATCCTATTCTAAAGAAATCAAACAATCAAAGAGAATAATGTTAGGGACTCTAATCTCCGTAAAGAAAGTTTTCTTTTGTCATGTTGTTCAGTTCCAGAGAACTAAGGAAAAGCTTTCTATGTATTCAATAAGAATGCAATTTGTCTCTTGGGACAGGGACAGAAATCTTAGTCGAAGACTTCAATAGAACTTAGACAGTTCACAAGACTCGTGTGGAGCTCAGTCGCAGGTCGATATCTTACCTACTGAAAGGTCAAGCCATTCTGTTGCTTCAATACAAACTACTAAATAGGATTGTGTCATTCAACAGTGTGCCAGAAGTTTAACAGGCTTAATCTAATCATGATTTGAAATTCTTAGCCATGGTTAACCTTTAAATATTTATTTGAGTCAGTAATGGATTTCAGTTTCTAATGCCAAAATATGATACCTGCAACAAAGTTTAAACCTTGGAAATACAGTTTGAACAGATCTTCTCATAGTTACAGGTTTTCAAGAGTGGGAAAGTAAGACAGAAATGTGCCAATTATCTAAAAGCATTAAGACATTAAGCACTCAGTGCCTCTGATAAATTCAGACGTGAGAGTGTTTTACACATTGCAGTGGTCTAAAGTCTCTGATACAGTTAGATGCCTGGGTTCCTCTGAACCAACTACACGAAAGAAGAAATGTGAGTTAAAACTAAACAAAAATGTATCTTGCCCCTTCTTTAACTACAGGCAAAGTAAACAAGTGGAAACACAGTTTGGGATTCTCTGAAGCAGTTTTGTCACACTTTTTCCAGATATCTTATAGTAGTGGAATCGTAAGATACGTCCTTTGGATGATGGGATGTCAGCTGTCTGGTGCTTTCAGTGAGTTATTTAGAAGTGAGCCCCCATTGGGAAGTTGCTCCATGGGTATACACCTCCAAAGGGAACGGTCACCTACCTTCAGATGGCACTGGGGCCTTTCACCCAGTTCGGGAACTTAAAGGCTAGAGGCAGCTGAGTGGTAATCTGTCTGGTGGGTAGCTGCACCGGCATGAAATTCAACTGTTACACTAGGAGAAGGAATAGAGAAGCTCTTTCTTAGCACAAGACTTGGCTCTTCATTGCTTTTATTTTCATTGATTTTTATCTATTCAACTCTCAAAGATTTGATCTTATGCAATAGACTTAAAAATGGCATTTGTAGTCCTAAATTATGTGAACTCACAGCTAAGTTTTTTATGTAAGTAATTTCTTCTTTTCATGTCTCTATTATTTCTCCATGCTTGTTTTCAACTCTCAAGTAATTTGACAACTGAAGATGTATCTAAAATGACTATTCAACCTTTCTGTGTAGGTAGCACTGTCCTGCAATGTTGCATAAATATGTGTTGGTCCAGGTTTTTAATATTCTAGTGATAATTCACAATTTTTAAGGAACCCAAGCCTCTAAAGGGGACAGATTTTTAAATGATATTCATGGCAGTCATTTAAAGCAAACGTAAACAAAAGCTTTTTTATAATATGTATTCATCTGAGGATTTTATAGTTTTATAGTTACTGTTCTCTTTTAGGAATAGGTGAATTGCAGGTGCTAAATGCTATACAAATACAGGGCAAAAAGATGGCTTCCTGCTACAAAATAATCTATCATGAAGGGAAAACAGAGTGGATAGATACGAAACATAACAAAACTATGAGATATCACTGATGCATGCCTCATAGACAGTAGTCATAGCATATAAGCAGTGTAGCTATTGTGATTTTTTCCACGGGCAACCAGGAGAGTTTTAATAGGGTATTAACAATGTATTGGAAGAAGGGTAATGATGCAGCTTTGCAGATGTTTATCAAGCTCTTTCTGTGCCTGGGAAGATGAAAGGATTTCCATTTATTTATTTATTTAGAAGCAGGCAGGCTTCCTGTGCCAAACTGCAGAAAGACCTGACCTCAAGATAACAAATATCACATGATCATTAAGATGGGGGGAAGCTTTGAGACTGTAGATAAGCACCTTATATGTCATTTAATAGAAAACTATGGAACTACTGGTGGTCGTCACTAAGGGAAGTAATTTGTGTAAAAATCACAGTCAGGGAGATATCTGCAGCTGAATTCGAAAAGACATTAAAAGAAAAATGTATTTGTCAGTGATGTCAACAAGATTGACTGCATAATTGAGATCTAAGAATAAAAGCTTAGGCCACAGGTTTTGCCACGGAATGGATAGGAAAGGCTGTATTATAGGGATATCATGAAATTGGCATAGCTTGGGTGTTTGACATGACTGACAAGTCTGAGCAGAAGATGATAGCCTGATTATGGGTCTGAGAGATTACTGCTTTACACAATAATCAGAGAATGAGGGAGCAGAGAGGGGTTGGGAGGTTATTAAGATATTCTTTTTTTTTTTTTTTCATATTAAACTTGAATTCATAGCTAGTCATCCATGAAATCAAAAAGTCAGAAAGATAAGCCAAGATTTTCCTGAAGGCCTTGCAAGAGCAAAGGTAATTTACTAAGACTTAAAAAATATATATATACTTATTTCTTGAGGGGGAGTCAGGAATAACTTAGAACTCCTCCATACACAGATTTTTACATAATTGTATGTAGCTAAAAGTGTTCAAGTAAGTATTACATGAATACGAGTTCTAT
This sequence comes from Cygnus atratus, assembly GCF_013377495.2. Taxonomy (NCBI): domain Eukaryota; kingdom Metazoa; phylum Chordata; class Aves; order Anseriformes; family Anatidae; genus Cygnus; species Cygnus atratus. The sequence goes on from NC_066365.1 coordinate 55,271,090, forward strand.
ACTCTACAAGTTTGTCCCCCACACAGTGATTATATAGTTGTGAGTAGGAATAAAAAGGAAAAATGCTTTAGAAGCATACAAATTATTTCTTTCATTTTTTCAAGTATTAAAGTGTTTTTTCCCTTCCTGAGAATATTATTATAGTAATTATTACAGCAACTAATGATTTTTTTTCTTTGTGTTATAGGAATGTCTCAAGGCAAATACTTATTTTTATTCCCTCATATCAATATTTATACATACCTCAGTCAATAATCAAAGTCTTTGTTGTGCTAAGCACGCAACATAGTTTTGTCCCTTGGAACTTAGGTGAGCAGTGTGCTATGTGAGTGAAATCTTGTAACCATTCTCTTTTGTCACCCAGACTTGGTCCTTTCCATTACTGCCTACTTATGCCCAAGCTGCAATCACTAAGCTGTGGTATTATGAGAAGGCCAGAAGCCTCCATGGCAACTTGTAAGAACGCTAACTAGCAACTAATGGAGTTTCCGTGTCTGTTGGCCATTTCCTGACCCATCTAATGTGCCAGAAAACATGCTGAAAACTGGATAAAACAAACTTTGAAAAATAAAACCAAACAAAACAACAACAACACTGAACATGAGAATTATGTTTACAATATATTTTTCTCTTGGAAAATGAAACTTTGAAAGCAAATGCTGTCAGGTTCTTCTGGAAGATGAAAAACACATTACAAGTTTGATTTTGATCATGTACAAGGCCAACTCAAGAATGTCTCAAACTGACATGAAAATGTTTCTGTTCTCTTCCTTGTTTTTCTACCAGATGAAAGAATGCACGTTAATCTTGGTGAAGAACAGAGGTCTAAATGTAAGCACCAGCTTACAAAAGCAAGCACCAGCTGATGGGGAGTTTCAATCCTGCATATTTTATTTTATTTTCAATTTTATTTCGAAAACTAGGTTAGTATTTTACTGCTCTTTTTTTTTTTTTTTTTTTTTTTTTTTTATAAAATACTAAGGCCTTTACAGATTCATGATTTTTTAGATACCTATCATTGATATGTTTAGTGTAAATATATGCCCAAAAGGCTGTTCTGAAAATTCACGTTGAGTAAGTTATCTGAATGTGTATCTTGGTATATATCCCAGGCATGAACAGGGAGAAGACATTTGGAAGGAAATCAGATCCTCATTTCTACAGCAAATAAAATCCCTCATACATCTTTATCTCTACAGAAAAGGATGATATCTGCTTGAACACTTCTCATTTCCCACTATGTCTCAAAATGAAAGCAGCATTCTTTGTCGTTTCTTATTATAAAGTCAGTTAGTATTGTTTGCTGCTGGGGCATATCTATACAATGCACATCTGAGATACCAGGAAAAAAAACATTTCCTTTTTCATTCTACAGGTGTTACTGTCTTGGTTTTGATGCCTTTGGGAAAACATTAAATACTTTCTCAATGAGTAACTATTTCTGTCTGGGAGATTTTTGTTTAGGTATCTTTAGCCAGGCATAAAAGAGACTTGGGAAAGGATACACAGATTTTGTAAATACAGATCAGTTATGTATTGACTAATACAGCCAGCAGATAGCTAGCGCTAACAAGCAACTAGGTTATGCACCAATGTACTCATCACACCCAAGGAGCCACCAGATGAGTATTTGCAGGCCAGGTATTCACTAGTCAGCTGCTGAAAGGTCAGACAGGAGTGTTGCTTGTCTTCCATTGCTCTGAATGCCCTGTACACTTGCAGCATGGTTGTATTTGTTTTAAAATACATCTTTTCTTCTGAGCATTCTCCATCCCTCCCTCACTCTCCTAGCATTCTTTCAACAATTAAACATTTTTAATTTTCCTATATTGCCTGGTTTTACTTCATGTACTTTCTTATGCCTTAGCAATGATTCCCGCTGTAAAACTAAGCCAACAAAACATAGCTGTTCTGCACTGAACTAAGTTTTGCATTAAAAACAGGTCATTATCAGCAGGATCAGGTCAGACTTCTTTTTCTTTTCTTCTCTGAGCAGAGATTTTCAGCTTCTAGATATTTCACAACTTGTTAAGCAATGTTATTAGTAGAAGAATATATATATATTCTGTATCATATGGGACTGGTAGCAGCTCGCTAAAGATCACTTTGATAAAGTTGATGGTATAAATTTATAAAATCTGGAAGAAAGTGATGGAACTTGTATAAATACAGGATTGAACTGAGAAATCATCTTTTTTTTTTTTTTTTAAATCTAATACTCTTCAGAGGTAACAAAATCTTAAAGTTGATGCAAGAAAAATATTCACATGCCAAACTGAAGAAAAAACAGAACAAAGTGGGAGATCTGTTGGCTGTATGTATCTCATAAGTGGCTGTTTTTCAGAGAACAAATTTTGAGAGAAATAAAATACTTCAAGTCTGAAGAGATACAGGACAGCAATAGTGAGTTATAACCTCTGGGCATGTTTAATTGAATAAGAGTAGATGAGGCACTATTGCATGTCCCAGTTCAACAAATCCTTTAAATGTTGCTGGGAGATTGTGTTGGTGTTTCCTGTTTGATGGGGTAAACATCCATTATGCATTAAAAAAGTACACAAATATGCCACTGATCATCTGGTCTTTGATAAGGTGCCAGCCACTCTGGATCAGCATTTGCATAAACAGCTGGAGTTTTTCTGGACCCATTCCTATCATGTAGTTGGATGCCTTCCTGGTCATTTGTACTTCATCATATCTCAAATGAGCTAGCTTGTTTATGATATATCTGACAACTTCATAGAGAGAAATGGTTACATTCTTTAGTCACATTTAATTTAAGCAGATGTAAAAATTAATAGGAAAGATTGACTGGAGCATGCAAAATAAGCTGTTCTCTACATTTTTGTAGGTTTATTAACAGACCTCTGCTTTTCCCTAAGGGAATTATTGTATGCTTTAGTGGTTTAAGCTGTTCTCAGTGGGGAAAAATATAAAAAAGTGTATTTCCTAATACTTTCATTTTTTCCCCTTATAGATTCTTGGTACTAAAATCACAATGTTATTAAGATAAATGTGATTATGAAAAGGTTTTCCATACTAGGAGACATTACTTACTTAAGAAGAAATAGCAGTAGTGTAGAAGCAATTCTTCATTCCTAATTTCATGTTTCATTTTTTGTTGAGCAGATAGTGTTTTTGTCCTCATACCTTTATACCTGATAAGAATCACTGTGACAGATTTATGCTTTGGGAGTACGAATATAAGTCTATAATGGACCATATGATACACAGAGCATTTTTGATAGTCTGTGATGATCTTCAGAAGTCAATGTTCTACAATCCCAAATTGCAGGATAAAGCTATTTAAAAATTGCTTATCTGTATTTTCCTGACTTTATTTGAGAGTTGTCTCAAGGTAACACGATGAATGCCTCTATCCATAATTCAGACTACAGTAAAAATATGTAAAAGTACATGAAATATAACGGAACTGTCAGATAACTTCCCTTAATTTCTCAAATTTCTCAAAAAAAAAAAAAAAGTATAATTTCCAGTGTATTTGGAGAATGTTTCAGAAGCTGGAGAACTGTATTTTAAACTTAACTTGGAGCAAGAATGGAACCTTCAGAAAGGGAGAATAGATAGTCACAGAGCAGTTCATACATCTTCAATAAAAGAGAGATTCACAGATTCACAGAGATTCAAAATAATATGTATGAAAAAGAAAGAATTAAAAAAAATATGTTTAGAACAAACTGGAGAGAACAAATTAAAACATTTAATAGAAAATGAGATTGATTATGGCTAAGGATAGTATCAGTTTATTATAGTTCATTAGTTTGGGTCATATCAATTAATACGGAGGTAATGTAATGGAGAAAGGCTAGAGAAGTCATGCTGAAAGAATCAAAGATAGAGAATTTATGGCAGAAGAAGTCACTCCCTCAATCAAACTTCCCTGACTGGAGACTGTCACAAGTGTAGAGGTGTGCATGAACCTGGAAGAAATGAAAGAGTAGTTTCTAGCATTTAAGGTTTACCATACACACTTACTGTCCAGCAGACAGTACCAATGTGTAAAATCCTGAGATGGAAAACTGCCTTCTGTGTTTCAAGGAATGGCCCCATCATAATACATCATTCTCATCTGCAGCATGAATTAATTAACTGCTGTTTATTCAATTAGAAATGAAAAAAGTAGGAACACAGACTGAAATAATTAAATCCTTTGAACATTATTTTCACTGTTAACTAACCTTGTTTTGTAGAATAAAACCCAAATATCCAAGAAGTGAATTTTAAAGACATAGTTCCAAATTCTCTAGGATATACTCAATTAATGATGTAAAATCACCAAAGTTTGTCCTCAGTAAAATGAAATGGAAGCTGTGGAAAACAAATCCAGTAAAAAGCATTTGCTGATGTTACACAAATGGATGTTACTTTTATGAGGGGTTAGCAGTTCTAACACAACCTCTTCTGAAGGACTATAAAGTGTTAAAGAATAGAGCTGCTTTTTTTTTTTTTTTTTTTTTTTTAATTTGATTTATCATGGCTGCAGTGTTAGGTAGTTATCTTAGGTATCAAGAAAAAAGGCATATTGACAAAAAAATATTGACTTGACTAGAAGATCAGAGTTAAGATTAAAGAAGCAGAATATAGCAGGAAAAGAAAACAGCTAATTAGATTATTATTCTGCAAATACTGACTAAATACTAACTTCTGTGTTGCAGTAATACTCTGTCCTGAAGTTTAGCCTAAAGTTTCCCTTATTTAGTTTCAGCTCATCAGCTAATTTTGTATTTTATACTACCATGCTTTATAAAAGTTTTTTATCAAACTGCCCATTACTGACAGCTCTTCCTTCCACTAAAGCCTCCCACAGCTCCAGGAAAATAAAGTCATCCTGACAGAAAGGGTGGCTGTTTGTTGTGCCATGACGTCCTCCATTGCTCAGGCTTTTTATTCCATCCTGACTTTATGGGCTGGATCGGTTCACAGAGCTTCAGTGGAAGCAGGTGAGGCAGTGGTCACTTGCCCACTAGCCTGTTGCTCAAACGAGCTAAAGCCGACACAGGCCAAGGCCAGCCCAAGGTCTTGGGATGTCATGTCAGTCCAATATCTGTGGTCTTTCACTAATAACAGCAAAATTTTTACATACCTGGACTACGGTAGGAAACCTACAAAATATTATCTGCTTCTTTTTGCATGCTCTGCCTTTTTAGGGTAAGTGCTATATCTCTTTCTAGATTTCAGCTTCACCAGAGAAGTTATGCAGCCTAAATCTTTTCCTGACTTGTTTTATTCGCTCATTGTTTATTAGTCCTGAATTCCCCGTTCTCTCTGGGTTGGCACAGGTTGGACATAACTAATTTATCATAAAGCAGATAAACTTATTTTACTTAATTATTAATCCCAGAGTCCTTTTCCATATGCTGCTTAACAAGATGTATGTATTAATTTTGTTTCACTAATGCTTGATCTTTGGTTATTTACATTTTTTAATTTTCTTTATTATCCATACTAGACTTCAGAAGCAGCTACATCTATTTTGCTTGGTACCTTTAAGGCAGCTGTTTATTTTGGCAATTGGGCTCATTCATACAGTGCAGAAACAGATCTTGAATAAACATAAAATGAAATGAGGCTTTGAAGTAATATCAGTCTCAAGACTATTTTCCATTTTGAAAAGCTTTAATGGAATCATCTCCATTTACTGGTCCTTGTCGGGAACTACCTGGGATTTGATAAATATTGCTCAGCAGTTGTCTTGCAGTGAGTAGCTTTTTTTAGTTCAGGAGGTCGTTTATGCTCTTAACTGCTTATTTTTTCAACTTTATTTTTTAAAGGATGGTTAGTTTTAAACATCTACTAGCAAGCCTCTACCTTTTCAAAGTCAGTATTTTTCTTCTCAGAGTATCAGCATATGATATTGGGACAGAGTCTACTTCCTTGTTTCTTGTTCTGTATTATCTTTCCTGCATTAATTTTCATTGCTGTTGTCGATGTTATTTTCCCCTTTTTATTGTGTACTGTTTTGTGCTTTCCCAAGGCAGTCAGTCATTCCAGTGGTGTTGTGTAATTTGCTCTGTGAAACAGTATCTTGCCATGAATTTATGTGCAATGCCTTTGAACTCACATACAATGTGTTCGCTTCCCTCTGGTGATCATTTTTACTTTTTTTTGTGTTTACTCAATGACTTCCATCTGAGACAGGCTTTACTAGTTGGCTGAACTTCAGGTGATACTACAGTACTGTACAAATTTTTATTATGAGACTCAAACTTACTAAATTTGTCTGCTCCCTTAAAGTCACTGTCCAGTTGTTCATGGACAACAAAATGCCTCTGAAAATTATGTTTTTTCTCAGTCTCTTGCCAAGTTAATAAAATAAGATAGTTAGTTAAATGGACTCAATTTTTAAGCTCATTGTAGGTAGCAGAGATGTATTTATTAACATCAAATTTCTCAAAAAATACAAAAATGCAAGATAAACCCAATGTTCAAAATTTCAGTATAAGCTTCAATTCAGCTGAAGATCAGTCTGCAACTTCCCTGAAGGTTGCAAAGCCTGAATGAATGAATATTCATTCATTACTGCAAAAGTTAATTTTCATTTCTGCCAGAATCTCACTTCTTGTTTGTTTATTTTTAATTGAAATTTCATGAGGCCCTATTCTAGTCATTCTGATGTGTATGGTTTCCTTAATACCCTCAGACTTCTCGATTATCCACCTCCTTTCCTATTTCTCACTATGCCTTCTATTATTATAGGAATGCTCTGTTTTGTGATTCTCTTTAGATCCCTTATTAAAAAAATTAATAGATAGAATTCTTCTTAGAAATTATTGATAACACTTACTTGCTTCTAAGAATGGAAAGATATGGCTCCCATGCAAACATTAAGGGATGTAATGGTCATTATGGTGCTTCCAGTTGTGTTTGCCTTTGCCTACCTTGCCTACACTTTAAATTCCAAAACTAGGCCCCTTGTTCATAACTTTAAGAATGAAAATTAAGAGGATGTCATTGTTTTATTTTTACACCCTTGTTTGTTTAGGGAGCAACTTTATATTTGGATTCTCAAGAAGAAATATTTCTTCCTATTCTACTATGTATGTAAGAAGTATCCCCCCAAAATGTGTTTCCTATGCATTTGACTGAATATAGATTTTCTGGAATTTTCCTTCAATTTTTGAGTGTGTGTATACAGAGTGTATGTATACATGTCTGTGTGTATGTATACATGTCTGTGTGTGCTTGTGATGCCTTGCTACACAAGGGCATCCCTAAAGACTGTGGCAAAGAATGTTCAGTTCCTCTGTTCCTGTTTTGTTTTTGAAGTCTACCTGAAAACAGAAGGAAACAACACATTTTTATTTTCCCAAGATTGGGAATGATGATCGGCTTCTGCATATGGAGACACATGTATCTCTCACATCATGAACCATTTGTTTTATTCTACCTTCTCTACCTCCACAGATTTTCTCTAGATTTTGTTGTGGTGGTGGTTTTACCTTGCTGAGCAGTTGAACTCCACCACAAACCCTCCCAGGTTGAGATAAGGATAATTTAATTAAAGGAAAAAGGAAGAGGGAAAAAACAAGCAAAGGCTGTGTGGAATCACAGAGAGAAAAAAAATCTCTACTTCCCATAAATGAGCGATGTTCGGCCACAGGAAGCAGGGCCTCAATACACGTAGCGGTTATTTGGAAGGACAGACGTCTTCATAACGAGAGCTTACCTCTCCCTTCCCCTTCCCCACCTTTAATCTCTGAGTATGACACCACATGGCATGGAATATCCCTCTGGTCAGTTTAGGTCAGCTTCCCCACCTCTTGCCCACCCCAGCCTGCTGGCTCTTGGGGGGGTTTGGAAGGAGTCTTGGTGCTGTGCCAGCACTGCTCAGCAATAGACACAACACTGGTGTGATACCAGTGCTGGTCTAGCTACAAGTGCAGAGCACAGCACTGTATGGGGCACTGAAGGGAAAGTTAACTCCATCCCAGCCAGACCCAGTACAGTTGTAGACAGAATTTCTTTTCCTTCTGACACTTTCCATGGAGATCGGTACAGTCATGTATGTAACAGTACACTTAATAATTGACAACATAAGTTTTTAATTTTATTTTATGGAGGTGGAAGTCCTTTTAACATTTGACAATGATTTCTAAAACTAGTAATTTCTACATAAGTTTTTCCTTAGTTCAACTTTTTTATTTTTATTTATTTATTTATTATTTATTTATTATTTTCTTTCTTGCCAAAAGGCCCTGGTTATACAGTGAAGACCAAGAAATACTTCTTCAAGTTTTAAGGAATGCTGCAAAAGAATGGAAATTCTACTACTACTTTGAGTAGCCAACCTTGAGTAGTGACTTGGAGTAGCCATGAAAGCCTAGCTCCATACACGCATTAAGTGTGGGACTGTCCTATAACTCCAAGTGATGGCAGAAAGTGAAAGACAAAAAGCCATTTGCTGTCACATTTCAAAAAAAAACCATTCCTTTGAAAAATAAGTGTGGTTTAAAAGTGAAATTTTAGGCAAGAAGTGACATGTGAGTAGAGAAATACTTACAGAAAGGGGGTAGTTGAACAACTGACTTTTTGTAAATAAGAATAATGAATTAAGAAAACTAAGAAATTAACATGCTTGGAAGATGACCATGGGCTGTACAGGTGAAATGGTATTATTTTCCCCAGTAAATGTGACATATGTCACGAGATGGGAGGTCTTTTTTTTAACAGTTGACTGCAAAGCAATTCTATGTACTTAGTAATAATTTAGCAAAGCTTGGACTGTTTCCCAAATTTCTTTTGCTTTTGTACAAGCAATTCAAATGTCTAACAATCTATGCTCTAACAGAAAAGCTAGTATCTTGACATAGTAACTAGCTTATTTCTTCTGGCATGGTCTTATTAAGCTTTGTTATTTACAACTCCAAATTTGGATTGTCCAGGCATTTTAGAATTGCAGACGGTAGCTCATTCTGGATATCTATCCTTTTTTTTATTATTATTTTATTTTTTTTGAAAATAATAAAAATTTATAGACATCAGAGCTCATTTGTTAAATGTAGTTGTCAGAGTCTTGTGTGCCACCACAGCTCAGGACCCCATTTCAGTCCCTCCCACGGTTGTCACTGCCTACAGAGAAAGGTGAAGAGAAAAACTTCAAAATAATCATTGCTGAGAAGGGTTTCCTAATGGAAACTTCTAACCTTTTAGGTTGTGGTCTGTAAAGGCCTTTATGAAATACCTATGAAACTAATAACCAGATACATTACGCAACAAAGCTGGTGAAGGGTCTAGAGAGGAAGATGTATAAGGAGCAGCCGAGGCCCCTTGGCTTGTTCAGCCCAGAGCAGAGCAGGCTGAGGAGAGGCCTCATGGTGGCCTGCAGCTCCCTCAAGAGGGGAGCGGAGGGGCAGGCGCTGAGCTCTGCTCTGTGGGGACAGTGACGGGACCCGAGAGAACGGCATGGAGCTGGGACAGGGGAGGGTCAGGCTGGATGTTAGGAAAAAGTTCTTCACCCAGAGGGTGGTCGGGCACTGGGACAGGCTGCCCAGGGCAGTGGTTAACAGCACCGAGCCTGTCCAAGTTCAAGAAGTGTTTGGACAGTGCTATCAGACACATGGTCTGATTTTTGGTTAGTCCTGTATGGAGCCAGAAGTTGGACTCCATGATCCCTGTGGATCCCTTCCAGCTCGGGATATTCAGTGATTCTGTGTTTCTATGATATTTTGAACAGTCAGAAAGTTGATGATGAAAATATTATCTACTAGTTGCTAACAACAAAATAGAGTTTTCCTGTGTTTCTGAGATGTGACAAGACAGATTCCAAATGTCTTAGTCATTTTCTCCAGTATTTGCCTTATAAGGATACAACTTAGTCTCTCCCTGGTTGAGGGACAAACTAGAGCTGCCTTAGCTTGTTTTTCAGAACCTGCATTCTCATTGTGAATCCACCATGCTTCTCTCCAGAAATGCTGGTTCTGCAGTGCATTAGGTATACATGCTGATATAGCTGATCCACCTGCCTCTTCTAGCAATACAATAGCTAACACAGAGTAAAAGGTTAATTGTGGAGCTCTCTAGTGCACTTTATCATAGATAAACATAAATGTGCCTTTATCATAGATAAACATAAATGTGCCTGCGTTTCCAGGAACTGGTTATTTATAGGAGAATATAAATCAGAGTTCATGATCATTCTGATTTTTTTGTCACTGGAAATAACACATGAATAGGCATAATTTCAGAAATAAGCAGAAGTGTACTGGAGAAAAAAAGATACAAAATTGGCATGGTCCTTCAAGAGCAGCAATGAGGGATCCTTCCCGTTTCCCTAACCTGAAAATATTCTGTCAGAGCAGTATGCCATAGTGGCTGAGCAGTAGTTAATGTAACAGGAGAGCATGAGCACCCTAGCAATGCACTTACAACTGTAATTCAGCACTTCATGTGTGAACTTTCATATGTCTCCTTTGTTCAATTTGGTGCTTTACAGAAATGTCCAGTGCAATGCTCTTAATAAGCTGTCAGGAGAAATAGAATAGCTGCCATGGCTAAAGTGTTTCTGGGGTTTGGGTTAGTATCCCTGCTGGCAACGTGTTTTGCTGTGGTGTTAGATGAGGTTATTTGAGACTAGCATGAGTATCCACTTCCTTGAAAGACTTACATTCAACTACAACGCTTTCTTTTATTTTTTATATATATTTTAATTATTATTCTCTTTCCCAATAAATTACATTCTTGTTAGGTTTATGGTAACAATTTATATTACCTTGTGGATCAAAAACATTAGTTTCATTTATTTTTGGTCTGGAGGGTTTCTGATTAAAATCTATCTTGCTAGTCATATGATTCATTTGCTATGTTTTAGAGGCATTCTTGTGTATCTTTGTCAGGTGTTAATGCTCAATTGTTGACAAGTGCAATCTAAGTAGTGTAAACCAGAAGCTTAAGTTTCCAGTGGTTATAGTGATGAGATAGTCTACTTGTCCACCTAACTTAGGGATTCATGTTTTAAAGTATACTGTATTCTGAATCCTGCTTTCTCCTTGACAGCAATTTAATTCACATCTTTGAATATTCATCTCACTTCCTAGCCCTAGAACTGCCCACAAATCAAGTATCTTTTCTAGGACCTTCTGTCTAAAAGAAATCTACATTTTTTATTCTTCATTTTTCTTTATCAAGGATGAATTTGGCATAATTATTCCAAAGACAAAGCATATTTATTGAGGTTTTGATAAAGCACAGCATAGGAGCCATTCTGTTTGGTTTGTGCCTTCATAGAATCATAGCAATAATAGCAAGGTAGACCAAACTGTGCACATATTTTCTTTAATATTAAAAATAAAGAAAAAGGTCAGGATCTAAAAATGACTACTCACAATTTTTATTCCTGACTGTAATTCTCTTTTCTATATGATGATAGATTATATCACTTGAAAGGCAGCCTTTTATTAATTAACCTTGCTTACATTTGCTGTTCTGCTATAAACAGTCACTGCTACTAAATATTATTTTAATGAATCATGCCTATGCCATGCATACACCCAAGTAAAATACTCTTTGACTTCGGTACTTTAACTTAATGAGGATAGTGAATCCAGTGTACATTACCATAAGGGACGAGCTGAAAAGTTAGAGTGGTGTAATCTCTATAGGTATCTGTCATTTCATTTTACACTTTATGGATGATGGACACTTGCAGAAGAGCGAATTTTCCTTAAAGTTTCAAACTGAATGAGGACGTGTTCTGCCTCCACCCTGTCCCTCTTGTACCCAGCATACTCTCTAAGGATTAAAGAACTGTTACTTGTCACCTTCATCTGCCAAATCAAGAAGGAAGTACATGCACTGTTTCATTTGTTCAATAAAAGATTTGAATCTTAGACTTCTTTCGAAGACTTCATGTGGTTAAAAAGGATGAATCTTTTAGTGATGGAGTAAGCAAAAGCAAAAACATATTACTTTGTAGTCAAACTTATTGCTATGTTTTAGAAATATCCTAAAATTCATTTTTTTTTGTATTTTTGCTGATGATGAAACTAACATCTGTGTTTCCTCACTGAATGAGTATCAAATATACTAAAACAACTATTATATACTAATTATTATATACAACTATTATATACTAATTATAGTATATTACAGTATATAATTAGATGGTATTATTTACTATATAAATACTATTTTTATTAAATGTAATACATTTAAAGTAATTCTAGCTAGGAATCTATCAGGAACTTAAATTTATTGGATTTAAGAGCTAAGCAGCCAGAAAAAGAGGTGCTCAGCATGTCCACAGTGATTCTTTTAAAAATTATTATAACATTATTTGTACTTGATCGTGATTGGAGTGCCTTCACTAAGTGCTGTAAAATTTAAAACTGACTGGGAAGACTAAATCAGGCTTAGAGGAGAGGAGGAAAACACTGGCTTCATATTATCAGTGAAAAACTAACTCTGAACGAATTGCTAGCAAAAATAAGTGAACAAGTGAACGTGATAACAAATCCAGGAACTGAATCCTGCTCTGCTGCATCTTTTTACTCAGTCTGCAGAATCAACACTCAAGCAGCCTTCTCTCTTTTTCTACAGAACAATAGACTGAAAAAATTGAAAGGATTCAGAAATGAGTGATCTCTGATCTAGTAATCCCAGTATGTTTTTCTGCCCTATTTGTTTCAAAGCTTTGCCTTTTTAGCTTACTCAGTGAAAAGCAGGTTAGTTATATTTTAAAATTATTTCCACAAGAAGAGATATTTCGATTTTTGACTGAGGATACCAAGATAAAGTGCCTATGTTGGTTATAAATTGATACTAATTATGTAAAAGATAAATAAAAAATTACATTTTTTCTTGGGAAATCAAGTATTCTTTATGTCTTAATCTATTTGTATTATTTATTTATTTATTTATTTAAAAGAAATGCCAACCACAGCTTAAACTGCTAGCTATAGCTGTGCCAAATTATTGGATACATATCCAGGGGTTGCTATCCAGGAATCAGAGAAAATGATCGTAATGGTCCAATGTCGTCTTATATGCTATGAATTTACAATTGCTAAGAGAAAAACTTTAATGTTAGAAATTAGGGAAAAATCCTACCTACTGAAGTCTAATAAGAATTTTACCATTGATTTTTGTATATATACTTATATTTGGAGCTGTAAAATGCTAAGAATGCTTTTCACTTTATAATAGAAGCACTTTTGTGAAGGTGCCATCTTGAAATTTTTAAGTACATTGTGAGGAAGCTTCATACAAATAGGAAAAATGTAAGAAATAAATGAGAAAATAAATGATGAATTATTTTAGTTGAATCCCTGTGTGACTACCTGTCACTATGTGACCAGCCACCCCAAATTCTTGATAGATTTGCTCACAAGATCTCATCCTACATCTGAAGTAATTAAGCTATATGATAGCTTTGCTGAAGGATATCCATGTTGTGGAGATGAAATCAGAAAATCTAGCAGAAAGCCTTTGCATACGCAAACTGTAGAATTTTCCAGGGAACCTATTTCCTTTCCTGTCTGCATATTATGTATGCATATGTTTATGTAGTATCTGACAAAGTTCACATGCAAAATATGTATCTATTAGATTACAGTGATAAAATATCTGTACAATAGGTAGCTCTGTTGATATCTGGATTTAAAAAGAAAAAAATAATTAAAAAAAAAGAAGAAAAAAAATGTTACCATGCTGTATTAAGGTAAGACACAAACCCTAACAGTATATAAACAACTTTGTTGTTGAACCGTAATTTTTAAATTGAGATCTATACATACTAAGAGCCAAGAAAAGCTGTGATAAAAGCTTATACACAGCTTTTTCTTCCACTTGATGTTCTCTACATAGGGACTTACAATAAGAGCTTTTTAACGTAAAGAAAAACAAGATATACTGCTTCTTTGGGCATTTGGGTAGAATCAGGTAAAGGTTACATGAGAAATAAGTTAATGGACTGAAGTTTATAGCTGTGTGTATAACTGTCAAATCTCTGTGTAAATTACCTTTCTCTTCTGCTGGCTGGAATGCAAAAATCCAATAAACTGTTAATAAAAATGGAAAGGTCATATGTAAATACCACAGATCTTGAAAATGAACCAGAAAAATATGATACTTTGCACACAAATATCATTTTATATTTTGCTTCGTGGTCTCTAAAATGGGATGGGTCTTATGAGACATGTTTTTATCGAAGTATGGTGAGAAAAAAAACATTCTATTGAAAAGAGATTTGCGTTAAATCTGAAAACAAGTGTTTGGTCACTAATTGACTGTTTGTTTCTCTAGCTTAGAAAGAATTTGTTTACCTTATCAAGAAGACTCAAAATGAAGACTGATTTAGTCATTTTAATCATTCACAAGAGTATTTACAGCAGAATATACATTCCATCTTTTCAGTCCAACAAAGTACATGCTTATTTATGTATTTTTATTTATATTGAAATTTATTGTTAGCCTACTTTCTAAAAGAAAAGATGAAGGTTTTTTCAAGATGCATGATTTCGTGCCCAGAGCATTGGAATTTATACAAGAATCAGCTTCAAAGAAGTTGTGATTGCCTGTATTTTGTTCCTGAAAACAGTAATACATTTTTGTCTTAAAAAAAATGAGATTCTCTAGATACTTGAATAAAGAAATAAATGAGAAAATAAATGATGTATTATTTTAGTTGAATCACTGTGTGACTACACCAGCCACCCCAAATTCTTGGCAGATTTGTTCACAAGATTACAAGATGCATTTATTTAATTTGAGTTAAGTAGAATATATGTATTGTAAATGTAGTCATCTAAGAGTAGTTGTTGAACGAGCACCACTGACTGGAGTTTTCCTTCTTTCTTGCCCATTTCAGAAATTACTATTTTTCTTTTGCTCAGTATTACTAAGGGATATCAGCCTCAGTATTTATAACTTGAAGAGATTTTTGTTAAGAAGGCAATTTTCTCTTAAAATGAGCTTCAGGAAGTGGATTAGTATAGAAATGACCTGTAAAATGGGTGCTTTGTAATCATGAATAAAAAGCCAAACTAATCATGAATAAAAAGCCAAACTCCTCTTCAGAGCAACATTTTTATATCAAAGGTGCTCTAAAATTAGAGTGATAGCCCACTTATTTTTCTAAACAGAAAGATAAATGATGGCTTTAATCAATAGTAAGCATCAAAAATAAATCAGGAAGTACACAGGATATGTAACCATAGGGTTATGTAGTCTAAACAACACCTTCTTGGTATTTTGTTTTTAAATATTTTTTTTACATATTTTAATGAATTTTAATTTTATTTATCATTGAATTGAGTGGTAGAAAGCAAAGCTCGCTTGAGTCATTGGAATACCTAGGGTATTCCATTTAAAAACAAGAAATGAAAAAGAAATCTTACTGTTACTTTCAATTGAAGTTTTGCTTTTTTCTCAAATGCTCTAACTCCTGATTTAACAAAAATTTATACCAAGGAAGAGATGTGCAGCCAAAACAAAAAGACTAGATCACACTTTCACACTGTGTGTTTTGTTTGGGAAATTTACTGGAAAATCCCCATATATCTACGAATGGAAAAGGGAATAGAAGAGAATACATCTTCACTATCTACTTCTATTCATTCTTTTATAAGATAAGTTGAAATGTTCGCCTATTGTTAAAAGCTTCTGGATAAAAATGGTCCTTGAATTTTGTGAGACTGGACATACCTCTGATTTACAGACCTTCATTTATGTATGCCTTATGCTTTTAGTTCTACCAGTAATGCAAAATTACTCTAATTATATACAAAGCAGGATAAAACTGCTGGAGGGCTACCTTAGCAGGCTGTCAGAAAGCTGGTGCATCCACACAGGACTGTTCAGTATTGTGCAGAAAAGCAAGGTAGGATTCTTCTTGGAGTGTTTTAATAGGACGATGCAGTTTTTCTCTGTCTGCTGCAAGAATAGAGAGTTTTTGACCCATCCTATGGAAGTGTTGTTATTCCTTCAGTATTTGACTTAGGAAAGCCTGATGAGGTTGAGTCCATGTGAAGAACTGTGGGAGACCTAGAAATCATAAAAAGGTAATTGAAAAGAACTGAAATGTCAAAGATGGTGTCGTTCTTTGTATAGGGGTAACAAATTAATTCATCGGTTATGTAGAGACAAATAATTAGAAGTAGTATAAAACAATTCTGTCCCTTTAGCATATTACATAGTGGTGTCTGTACAGACTGATAGCACACAAAATTTTTTTTAGCAAACTTGCTGAATTATTTTGTGTATGTTTAAATACAGATTTGCAAATTTGGATGTGTAAAAATCACTGGAAGGCAGTCTAAGATAATCAACATTCATTTGTGAATATATTGGATCTGCATTTTCAGCAATAAAAATGCCGTACAAAAACAATAAAATACTTGAAAAATCTGGTACTTCTATACAGATGGAGGAGCCTATATTTTATTCTGTAAGGTAGATCTGTATACTGGAAAACCTGAATAGAAGAAAATTAGCATAAATTCAGATTTTCTTGGAAAAAAAAAGAAGTACATCTAGTTCTGGATAAAGAGCTTTAAGGGTATGCATTATACACTGTCATAAGGATTTGTAGGCTTACTGAGTAATGTGTGACTCTGTCACTAGCTGCATAATTAAAAAAAAAAGTTATTCCATCTCTTTCTGCAGAATGCTTTTGAGAGTCTTGAGCTCAGTGACTTTTACAAACACTGGAAATGAATTGATCAAATAATCTTCAGAACCACTGTGCTGTCATTTTTTCATTCGCTATGCAATTCTTTTCTCTGTGTGCTAAATCATGTGGAAGGGAGAGAGGCACATGCTATAATCTCAGTAACAATAATTGGATTAAACACCTCTTTTTTTTTAGTAACTCTCAGCATTTTAAAAATGTCATGCTTTGAAGAACCATGCGAGTATTAAGTGTAGACTTGCAAGTGTTTTCAATTTCCATTTCTGTGCTGCACATTTTCAAGTACTGTACAGAAAAAGTATTTACAAAACATCTAGGCAGCTAAATGTTCATGGTGCATAATTAATAGCTGCATGGAAACTGGTGAACAATATACTTGGAATACTTAGTCTGGAAGTAATTGTGCCATATGCAAATATTTCCTAGAGTCAGATGATCCAGTCTTTTATTTATTTGTTTATTTTAAGGTTTAGATGGTATTATCAGTAACATGCAGAGAAATAAGGTTTATATTTTACTTCTGTAAGCTGATCATCTTCACAAACACTACCAAAGCTCACTGCGGTAGAGACCCTACTCTCTTTACCTGGTAATGGACAAAAGAAATGCCTTTGTTGCATATGCTGTAAATTTTTATTCACCTATCTGTGCTATGTCAAATCCTGATTATTACAGTTTGATCAGTGTTCTGAAATTCAGAAAAAATGGATTTTGCCAAAATAAGGTAAGGAAAAGATACCTTATAATTTATGAGAATGATTTTAATACTGTCAGTATCTCATGGCTCTTGTTTTATTTAGATTTATATAAATAAAATGTATAAATCAAATCTAAAGCTTTCTAGATCTAACATAATGCTTGAGTTTAACCACTTTCATTTCTTTTGTTACTTCTCCTATTTTCCATTTTTCTAACTCACTCTCTATGCAGGCAGGTGAAAGAGCTCTGAAAAGGAAAAAAAAGAGAAAGGAAGGATCTCGACAATCAAGCTTTTGTTTTGTTTTTGCTCTTTTTTCCTCCTAAGAGCTCTCATAAGTTAGTTTTAAATAACATTAAAACCACTAACTCCACAATTTGGTAATAATTTGAAAGATAGTTGGTGGACACTGAACAAATTTAAGGATCTGCATATTCCTAAATCAGAATTTTTGTGTCCCATTCTATCCATAAACTAAAGCTTAAAAAAGTAGCCAATGCCTATTTAAACTGCATGTGCTTTAAGCCATGCTCCTTTAAAAATAATAATATTATTATTATTTTAAAAAAAAAAAAAGCCTAAGAAGAAAAACCAGTAGGCCAGATAGACAAAACAAAATGGAAATATTTTTATATGCCTTTGTGCTTCTTTTCTTGAAGTAACAGCTATTTTAATGGTCATGTCAAGATTAATCTGGCACTTTATTCTAAATATTTTTATTGAAAAATGGTGTGTTTAATTAGTCAGACCAATATCTGGTATGTCAAAAGTCAGAACTGGTGTCTTGGTGGAAAAGCAGTGCTTCCTCTGGGGATTGGTGGACAGCCTTGCTGTGGAGATTGAATACAAAATATGCTCAAAACAAACAAACAACCAAACCAAACCAAACCAAACCAACCAACCAACAAACCAAAAGCAACAACAACAACAACAAAAAAACACCACAAAACAACAACAACAAAAAACAGAAAGACTGTTATCAAGATAGAATAATGTGGACAAATTTCAGTTGAGACATACTGTGTTCACGTGGTATGGACATTAGTTCCAGATTCACTGGGGCTATAAAGAATTTTTTTTATCTGGTATCTCTAAGGTGTAATCCTCTTGCTCCAGCAAAGCCATTCATCTCACCAATACAATACTTGTAGGATTGAGCTTCATTCTAGGTTTTTTAAACTTCTGCACAAATTGTGTGTGACCCACATACCTCACTGACTCCCCTTGCCTCCCTTATCTGAGGTCATAAAAACTAGTAAAGCAAGAGCACAATACTATATTACCACTTGATGGAATACTACTGAATAAGCTTCAGCTTATTTACAGTGTACATAGAATACCACTGTTGCTTTTTTCCCCCTATTTTTCTTATTCTCTTTAATATATTCCCTTAAAAGCATGCTTACTTAAAGTAATAACTATGATTTGAGGCCTCAGTATAGTCTAAAACCTTTATGATTCACAATAGCTTTTCTTCTGGCAAGCTTTCGTAAAAGTTTAGTGCAGCACTTGTGCTCGACAACAAATCTGCACATAATACAAGGAACTTTCACTCTTTGCCCCTGGCAAACGTGTTATTATGTTGCTCAGAGATGCTTGTGGTGACAGTGACCACTGTGTGGCAGGTGTACCATGATGTTTGATAATAAAATCCCTATGGGAAGCTGCATATTCTCTTAATGTCAATTCCTTCCTGCCAGCTTCAGCTTTTGAATGATAAATGTTTCAATTAAAGCTATTGAGATGTGCACAAAGTAACTTGCCTGATTCCTGTTAACCCTAAATAGGTCTGTGACGTTATGGAATAAATCTGACGGTTCGTAAGAATACATTTTTTCAAAACTGACATTATTCCTAGCTTCCAAGCAATAAAAGGAAAGAAACTGAAGAGAATTCTTAAAAGAAAACTTCAATTTTCAAAGATGCCTCAAGTACTGGCCAAAAGTAGTAAGACAGTGAAAATTCCGAATGTCGTTTTTTCTAATTCTTCTCTTAAATTACTGGCTTAATGTTGGTTTGACCAAAAAGAGAGTTTAGTTGCTCATCTAAATGGGGATTGAAAGAGTGTTCAATGCTTGTTTTAATATCGTGATTGGGTTTGAGGAAATCTCATTTTGCCAATAGGTCTCTTTCCTATTTTGGAGTTATTATCCAATTAACATATAACACTGGAAACTGTGCCTGTTAGTGACTGGTAAATATAGTAACACGGTAAAAGTGATATTAAGGCCATGATTTTATTTGTCTGGAAAAAAATGGGACATTTAGCAGATAACCTAAAACTACATTAGCTCTGCTCACTACAGTTTATTTCCAGGGCTTTTCATCCATGGGTCATGTGACTTAAAGCTCTAATTTTTATGCTATAGTTTTTATGTCAGTCACAGATTTCATTGAAATAAATTTAGCAAAAGTTTAAGACAAGAACTTTCAAAGATTATTGAGTTTGTAGGAAAAAATTAGAAAGCAGACAATCTCCCCTTCCCCCCCATCCTGAGGAGCAGTAAGGTAAATGTAAGGAGGGAAAATGAATATGACTGATTCCTTTCTTGGCTAAGTGATCAAATACTGAGTGTATCTAACACTGAAGGCTTTTGACTCATCTCTGGTGAGACATGGGGGAGGAACATACTTTTCATTTACAGCATTGATGTGTGCTTCACCTCATTTTTGGAATACCAGCTTCAGAGCTGTCATCTTGCAGCTTTTGTGAATGCAATCTTCATAGTAGATGTTAGCTCATATTTCAATATCTTATGTTGTCAAAGCTCATATCACTGTGAAGAAGATCACGGTAGAGTTTTAATACTTGTTTTTATCAGTTTAACAAAATACAAGAAAACCTCATGATGCCAAACAATTCTACTGATGCAGAGTCAGATTAGAAGAAAGGAATCAAAGACTTCAGCCAACCACAACTTCGGTCAGAAAACAGATAAACACTTCCACAATGATTATATGACTCCCATGCCAATTAACCCAGAATACCATTAGTATCTAGCTATTTCGCAGGCCCAGCTATTACCTTTTCTTTTAGCAAACTGGGAAGTTGTGTGGAATCTTCATTAATTCTCCACAGAGAGACTACTTTAAGAAACCTTTCTCTTTACAGACATTCTCAGTATGTTACAGATAATTATTTCTGTTCCCAAAGGTAGAATAGCTTTATTTTATGTATATGTATGCATGCATGCACATACGTAATCTTAGTTCTACATGCATTTTCTAAAAAGTCACTGTTTACAGAGGGCTTTCTGCTGCCTCTCCTCTAGTTTCACCCTCTAATAAATCAAAAAAAGAGAACACACTGCCCTTTTTAATATCAAATCTTTAAAACACCATGCAGAAATCTAGCTCCAGGTATACAGCTTTACTATATTCTTTCTTTAGACTGTGATTTTGTATCTTTTTGCTTTTATAGTTAACTGTTTAAAAAAAAAATTGTTTACAGTTTGATCTGGGTACAGAATCACCTGACTACCTAAATCCTGGAAGCTAGTTTTTTTTTTTTTTTTTTTTTTTTTTACCCCTAAAAATCTAGAAGGAAAAAATGGAAGCCTGGCATCAAATCATTTTTATTTACATTAAGTGTCTGTCTGGTGAATGTTCCACAAACAGAAAATAAGTGAAATTAGTTCAGCAAGAAATTGATTTGACAATATATTCTAGTCTTACTAAGTTTTATTATTGTGTAGCATAATTAATCTACAATGTTCTGCCATTAGGAGAACATATATGTTAATGTCCTCATTCATCAATTTATATGTCATATCTGGAAAAATTCTGATGAAAGAGGAACAAACTAGAGTAAAATTTAAGCATAATTTTACATTAGTTCATCCTTTTGGTGATAAACTATTACAATTAATACAGTTGATACAACGAAGGAAGGGATGCCATCCAAAGGGACCTGGACAAGCTTGAGAAGTGGGCCCATATGAATCTAATGAGGTTCAACAAATCCAAGTGCAAGGTGCTGCACCTGGGTCAAGGCAATCGCAGACATGAGTACAGAGTGGGAGAAGAACTCATTGACAGCAGCCCTGCAGAGAAGGACTTGGGGGTTCTGATGGATGAAAGGCTTCGCATGAGCCAGCAGTGTGTGCTTGCAGCCCAGAAGGCCAACTGCATCCTGGGCTGCATCAGAAGAGGAGTGGCCAGCAGGTCTAGGGAGGTGATTGTCCCCATCTACTCGGCCCTTGTGAGGCGCCACCTGGAGTGCTGCATCCAGGTCTGGGGTCCCCAGCACAAGAAGAATGAAGACCTGTTACAGCAGGTCCAGAGGAGGGCCGCAAAGATGCTCAGAGAGTTGGAGCTCCTGTGCTATGAAGAAAGGCTGAGAGAGATGGGGATGTTCAGCCTGGAGAAGAAAAGGCTCCAGGGAGACCTCATTGCAGCTTTTCAGTACTTAAAGAGGGCTTATAAAAAAGATGGAGAACAACTTTTTGCTCAAGCAGACAGTGATAGGACAAGGGGGAACAGTTTTAAACTGAAAAAAGGATAGATTTAGATGAGATATTCAGAAGAAATCCCTCACTCAGAGGGTGGTGAAGCACTGGAACTATTTGCCAAAAGAATTTGTGAATGCCCCATCCCTGGAAGTGCCAAAGCCAGGCTGGATGTGGCTTTGAGCAACCTGGTCTAGTGGGAGGTGTCACTGCCCATGGCAGGGATGTTGGAACTAGGTGATTTTAGGGTCCCCTCCAACCCAGGCTGTTCTATGATTCTATGATTCTATGATAGCTGTAGATACAAAATTAAACTGTAATTATAACTCACTTTGTTATCACTTCCTTGAGTGCATTTTCCTGTTTCTTATGCAGCATGTTATGTTGGCACCCAAGTGAGGTATTGTTCTCAGGAGTCTTTCTCATGATACAGAAGGTGAAAGGTGTTTATTAAAGAAAGCAATAAATCTTTACTTAATAACTTGCAGTTCTGGCCCTGACTTTTTGTGGTACAGAGGTCACCTTCTTCATTGACTGTGATTGTATTTGATTCAGCTGGAAATCAAAACCACGAGAAGATATGAAATAGCAACGTAAAAATGTTAAGAAGTAACAGAAGTAAATGAGATTGTCTTTGCTTTCTTTATTTCCAAAAAGAATTGGAACAATAGCCTCATCTCAGATAAAATGACTGCTATTCAGTTTACACTTGTAATTCAAGTATGAAGGTAAGCACAAGAAATATTACCAGAACTGAAACATTACATTCCACTTCCCTATTTTTTTTTCATGTCACTCATCTTTAAAATACTTCAGTTTATCATATATGAAATATGGACAGTACTTACCTATTTGCTGTGAGGTCTGTCAGGAGACAGTAATTCTTGTGGCACTTTCTGATCTCTTTCCTTGGAAGGTGCAGTATAAGAGAGGCAGTGGCCTGTATTGCTTCTTCTGTTCATAATGAAAATCCAAATTTAAAAGGTGCTGTCAGGCAAGTCTAAGTGTGAATGTTCCATGATTTATTCTCAGTTTGTGATAGATGTCATGATTATATTAATTTAGAAGTATGTGTGTTTTTTTGTTTGTTTGCTTGTTTTTGGTGTGTGTTTTTTTGTTGTTGTTTGGTTGGTTGGTTGGTTTTCCAGAGAAGATTAAAAAACAACTATGTAGAAATTTATTTTTCCAGGGAGGCAGGTCTGTAGGTGGAGACGTTAGACCATATTTCAATTATAAGCATTTACACTTAAGATACTGCTTTTATTTTATGATGATAACTAGAGGAGTCAACTTTAGGAAGAGACATGGCAATGGTAAGAGGAGCAAGAACCACAGACTGTTAAAAAATGAATTGCTTGTTACCATGATACTAGAGGATTTTATGGTTACGATCACTGAGTAGATACACAGTGTGCAAGCTAATCTTGCCCTTATTGCAGATTCACAGACACTATATAGTATGTTGGTGGACAGCAGTATCCTACAACACATTTTTCTCCAGCTATTAGCACACCTATATTTTAAGGACTTAATTGTATAAAGTATGAACTGCTGGTCATTACTGAATTTTTGTTGGTTGCTTTTTTTTTTTTTTTTTAATAATGCTGACTGTTCTCTCCTCCTCTGCTTTAACAAAAATGCCATTGCTATCAACTTGTGCTGGATTCTTACTGAGGATCTCTGGAAAGTTAGAAAAGATAGGCAAGGTGTAAAAGAAATTGTTGCAGCTTTTGTTTGAAAAGATCTAGAGCCTTAAGGAGGTGAAATATCCTTAGAAAATGTATGTTTGAAAATCATACCTGACCTGAATTGTTGAATTTTTGAATTGTTTTCTGCTAAGTTATTCATAAAGTCAGGTTCTTCAAAGAGCTTTCAAGATAGCGTAGTTGTTTTACGTATTAGTCCACTAGTGTGAGTTTTGTCCTGCATAAATAAAATATTCTTCAAATAAATTTTAATCCCATTTTAAAAAATAAATAGGAAAGAGTTATTAAGCTGTTAAGAAGAACAACATTAGGTTTTATATTTTGTAAAGATATGGTTTATCTTTGAACTATAGATGTGTCCATATAACCATGAGACATCATAAAATAGGAATAGCTGTATTGTATTGAAGAACCAACAAATACAATATTTTATCTACAAAATAGTGGCCATAAATTATTTTAGAAAGAATAATGTAGTAACAACAAACTCATACAATAACACTTCCCTAAACATCCAGGTCGCTGAGTTTTAGAATTTTTTGTTACAGCAGAGCAGTTCACAAATGAATGAAAATTTACTCTAAATTTTACCCCTAGATTTTTAAGTTCTGTTAATGACTGAAGAATATAATAATCACTCCCAGTATCACAGAAGTACAGTATTATAGTAGTTTACCTGAAACATGGAAAATATTATGAAAATACAAACTTAATTTTGATTAGGTTTCCTTCCACTCCTGTGGTCACAAAATATAGATCACATTGCATTAGTTCTGACCTTAACACTCCATTTAAAAACAAAACTGAATTCTCATTTTTCCTGTTTTCTTTCTGACTGGTTCATAGAATGTATATATACGTATAATTAGGGTACTCCTCTTGCTTTATATTCTGTAGAAAAGAACATAATAGTGAAGTATTTAAACTTTGCTGATTCCACAAAGGAATCAGGAGCTAGAATCCTATTTTTATACATGGTATTCTAGTAAAAAACACATCTTCTTAAGCAACAAGCAAAACCAAACAATATGTAAAACTTAACACCCATACTGTCCTCCAAGAGCAAAAGTACACCTTCATGTTATCAGGGGATAAAGAGATTCAGCATAACCTATCACAGGGGAATGTAAAACTTTGAAAGAGTAGTTGAAGTAACAGCTTTGCATGTGTGCATTCAATGCAAACAAATACCAGGTGCAAAAAAAAAACAAAAAAAAAAAACAGCTTAGATATATTCTAATATATAGATATATTCTAATATATCTAAGATATCTAATATATCTAAGATATAAGATATCTATAAGATATCTAATATATCTAACATATATTCTAATATATCTTAGATATATTCTAATAACAGAATTAGTAAGTTATGAAAAAAAATGTATCTTGTACAAAATTAATGTTTATTGCAGTCACATGGAAAAAAGCAAAGATGCAAGAGATGCTATTTAATTAGGCAGCAGCTTAATTAAGGTAATTCTTTTGGGAACCCCTTGCAATAATTTACTATTTAGTGCAGTTCATGATCCCTTTCTTAATAATTCCTACTTGATGGAAGGCTCTATGCCTCTTAATGGAGAATACTCAGCTTTTGTGTGGGTTACTGCTAATTTTCCTTTTTTTCCTGAAGGTTCTTTTTGTTTCTTTGTTTGTTTCTCTATATCAGACACCAAGGGATTACAGATTCAGTCCCAAGCTGATTTTGAGGGTGCTTCATTTTAAGTCAAGTTTTCACTCCAGTTTTTCAGAGTACTAGATGACTACATGCCCCATGGAATAACAACTCTTAATAGACAGCCTAACTGGTGGAGAATCCAAAATTCATATGCTTATAATTTCTGAGAAAGCTAATAGCTACTTATTTAACATTGAATTTAAAGATGTTATTAATCCAATTTAATCATAAATTAACCAGATTTAAACCTCATCTGATTAATCAAAATTAAAATTTTCATTTTTAAAAGAATCCTTCTGGTTCATAATTAATATATTTCCTGGGCATATGTTGACTGATTAACATAACATAACATACACAGGCTTTTGTATTGGGCTTACATGGCAAGATTTTGGTAGCGGGGGCTGCAGGGGTGGCCTCTGTGAGAAGAGCCCAGCAGCTGCCCCATGTTAGATACAAGCCCGTTGCAGCTGGCTCCAAAGTGACCCTCTGCTGGCCAGAGCTGAGACGATGTCGTTTGCACCTCTGTGAGAGCAGATTTAAGAAAGGGAAAAAAAATATGCACAAGAGCAGCTGGGAGAGTGAGGAGTGAGAAACAGGCCTGCAGACCCCAGGCCTGCAGGAGGAGGGCAGGAGTTTCTCTAGGCATGGTGCACAAGTTCCCCTGCGGCCTGTGGAGAGGCCCCTGGTAGAGCAGGCTGTCCCCCTGCAGCCCATGGGACCCACATGGAGCAGATCTCCACGCTGCAGCCCGTGGAGGAGCCCCCGGTGGAGCAGGTGGATGTTGCCTGAAGGAGGCTGCGGCCCATGGAGAGTCCCCGCAGGAGCAGGCCCTAGGCTGGAGCTGCAGCCCGTGGAGAGGAGCCCACGCAGGAGCAGGGGTCTGGGGGGAGCTGCTGCCTGTGGAGGACCCACAGTAGCCATTTTCATAGGCTTTTTATATATTCTGTGGGCTTACGCGGCTTAATGTGGGACATGCTGTATGTTATGCAGGATATTGCTCATATGGCCAAGAATATAGACCAAGAATGTATCAGCAGAGTCTAGGATTTCCAGTTAGGTCTGCAGATACCTCAGATGCTACAGTACTGAAAGTTGCAGCTGGTAAATTTCATGAAGCTTGCTCTTCATTTTATTCACAGCTTTTTCCAGAGCACAAAGGACTGACTGTGTAGTAATCTTCAGTGTTCTTCCTGGGGACCCAGGAGTTGGACTCGATCTTTGTGGGTTCCTTTCAACTCGGATATTCTATGATTCTGTGATTCTGTGTTGGAGGAGTTTGCTACTGATGGATGGACTCTGTGGTACAGAGCCATATTTGGAGCAGTTCTTGAAGAGCTGCTGCCTGTGGGAAGCCCACACAGGATCAGGTTGGGAAGGATGGCATCCTGTGGGAGGGACTCCACTCTGGGGCAGGGGCAGAGAGTGACTGTGAAGGAGTGGCAGAGACAAAGCATTATGGACTAACTACAACCCCTCCTCCCCGTTCCCCTGCACTGCTCAGGGGGAGGACATAGAAGAGAGTGGATGAGGGGAAGGAGTTTTTAGTTTGCTTTTAGTTTCTCACTGCTCTAGTCTGTCAGTGATAGGCAATAAATTATATTAATGTCCCCACACTGTGTCTGTTTTGCTCATGATGATAATTGTTAAGTGATCTCCCTGTCCTTATCTCAACCTTTGAGCCCTTTGCATCGCATTTTCTTGCCCTTTCCCTTTGAGGAGGGGGAGTGAGAGAGTGGTTGTGGTGGAGCTCAGCTGCCCAGCTGAGTAAAACCAGCTTTCCACTTCCTAGTCAGTATTATCTATCAAAGAATTTAGGAAAAGTTTACAGCCAATATGCAAGTTATCTCTTAATTTGCTTTAAAATTCTTTTTATAAGATGCTTGAAATATCAAATCCTTAAACATCCCAAACTGTCCCTAGCTTCCAACTTTGGTTGCTTCCAACTACCAAACAATTTCAAAATGCATTTATGCAACATCTGTCCAATGATGTTCTAAGCAGAACCGGAAATAAATATTTACCCTCACTTCCCATTTCTTTTCCTCTTTATCTTAACGATCTGCTGGTGTGCAGAAATGCTGTAACATCTGAGGTGCAGTAGCATTCTAAGGGGAATTGACTTCCTACCTGAAAGGCAATTATTTAACTGTTGTATGTGGATCAAATGAAAAAGGAACTCAGAAGCTTTCGTTTCTACATTGAACAGATTTTGTGCAATTCTAGGACAGGGAAACAGCTGCAGCTTTCATTAAGGGGAAAAATGTACATTTTAATTCAGTACTCAAAATATCAACTCATTTCTTTGTGATACCTTTCGGATGTACTAGAAAAAGACAGACTTTTTTTGGGGATGAGAAGAAATTTAGAATTAGACTATCAACCCACCAGAGTTCATTGAAGTTCTGTGTAATGAACAGAGTTCTCTTAAGTCCTGGTGAGCTAACACTGAGTAGATCAAAGCCTAGAAAAATTCTTCAGAAGGTAGAATTTATTAAAAACAAACAAAATCCCTGAATGAATGTATAGCTTCTGAAATGTTCTGGTTTGACAGCCCTAGAGAACAGAGTCATATCAATTCATCCAAATAAAAGGTACAGTGGAAGTAACAGCATAGTAGCTGTCCTCTATTTCTACCATAATGTGAGAGAAAGGATGGATGAGTGAGTGCCTCAGAAGAACCAGAAAGAAAATATGTCTAAAGCTGGAAAACCTAAGTGGATCTGTTGGGGTGAATGTATATTTCTTATAATATAGAAAACTCATGCACAGCAAGCTCTGAAAGAAAAAAAAAAAAAAAAAAGGTGGGGGGGGGGGGTGTGGGGGGGCTGCAAAAAGAGCCTGACATTGAATTCAGTTTACTAGGAAGTTGAATTCAGTTGTCTAACTTTATTCAGGTAATTCTAATAAGAGTACAGAGGCCAGGTTTAGACACTGTGCTTCTGGCTTAAATAGTACATGTGGCTGTC
Organism: Cygnus atratus; assembly: GCF_013377495.2. Classification (NCBI taxonomy): domain Eukaryota; kingdom Metazoa; phylum Chordata; class Aves; order Anseriformes; family Anatidae; genus Cygnus; species Cygnus atratus. The sequence continues at coordinate 55,299,233 of NC_066365.1, forward strand.
ATCCCAACTCTTAGTCCAAATGAAGTGGAAGAAAATGGCAAACTTGAATTCATGATCTAGCAAGTGCTTCTGGATTTCTCTGTATCTGCTATTTGGCTTATGCTAGCAGCTGAGTAGTTTTCATTGGAGCACTAAGGTAGATCACTCGATTGCAAATTCATCAGAATATTATACAGGCTATAAAAATGTAAGCTGAAGGGAACAGATGAGAAAAAAACTTTGTCATGTAGAAAATGTATTTGTTTTCATTGACAAAACTCACCAAAGAATGGCTAGCAACACTTTGTCTTCTAATAACAGCCTTCAGCATCTGCTTTTATTTCTATAAATTTCTCTATTTCTATTCTTCTTTCTATTAGCAGCATATTTATGGTAGTGCTTTTTATAGGATGAGAGATTTCAAATAACAATGAGAGCGGCTACATTTCTAGCAGATTCCAAAGCTAAAGTGTTCTTTATAGTAAAATGATTAAGAGAACTAAAGAAAGAAATTGGTTAGCTTGGTTCTCTATAGGCAGCATGGCATAGAAAAATAAATAAATAAAAATACATGGATATAGTGAAAGTGCTAGTAATGCATATAGTAATGTCTGAAGCAAAGTATGCTAATGTTATCTGTTTCTAAATGCAATCTAAGCAAAGAACTAGAAGAAAAACAAACCATTGGAACATATTGTGTCAGTACCTTCAATGCTTTTCACGTTTTGCTTTACAAGTAATTTATTTCTCTCCCCTTCCTTCATAGTGTTGTATAATCAAAGTGGTATAGCGTAACCTTACGGCAGAATAGAAAACCTTTAACAGCAAGTCTCTTGTGTTATGGTTCACTTTGACCACAGAAACAGATGTATAAAAATGACTGAATTATGGTAATGGACGAAAGTAATACAGCCTGCTGCAATACTAAGGGAACTGTTGTAGATTGCATTTTACTATCCTTTTGTAACTGCTATATTTAATTACTTGGATGACATTCCTCCTGCAGTGAGAAGGAGATTTTATACCATATCACTGAAGTTACACGAGAGAAACATTTGGCCCAGGACTAGAGAACACTTCCCTAACTACTTAGACACGGGCATTTCAAAAGAGGGAAAATGGAAGTCATTATTTAACAACAAACTTCCCCTTATCATAGGGCAGGAAGTTATTAATGAATTGAATGAATAATATGGAAGTTGTAATCACCTACTGTTTTCATATCTTACCGAGAAGCATCAAAAGATGCAGCGCCAGAATTATTCTAAACCCATTTCCTTCCAGTTCTCTTTATCATACACAGGCTTAGCAGTTGACAAAGTGCTACTTGCCAAAAACTGATGTTATCTCGTATTGTATTGGCCCAAAAGAGTAATCATCATTTTAGCTAATAAGGTTATAATGACTCTTCCTGCCATTACAGTTCATAGTTGGCAGAAGACCTATAGCAGGTGGATTGAGACTTCTTACTAACAAGCTATCATCAGTGTAGTCATGTTGTGTCAGTAAGAAAACTGCTGTCACATATTCCCTACTTCACAGATTTTCTTCACTTGGATGCCTTGCGTCTAAGTTAGGTATTTTTGCAGTTGACATTTGTTTAAGCAATTTAGAGTTGTCCTGGGAATATAACCCAACTCTCAGAATTACAGTACTGATGGGGGAGATATGGAAAAGTCTTCCATAAATCTTTCTATAAAAAGATTGAAAAGAAAATAAAAACTTAAAAAAATACTTAGCTTACTTTAAAAGGTAGGGTAGGTCAAAACAGAGATGGTGGTCAAGCAATATTGGTGTTATTGGCAGATTTCCACTGTCTCAATTTCAATTTAGCTTTTTCAATTTATGCCTGATGAGGATTTGGACCAGTATCTCTGATAAGAAAACTCTTTGCAGTATGCACTGATACCTTGCAGCAAGTGCCTCGCTTAATTTTAGTTCAAAGTAGAACTGATTTGGCTGGCATGTAGGCTGTAATATCAAATTCAAGTCAACAGATCACGTCTGATGTTACTGATATTTATTCAAAAGTCTTGAAACACCAATATATGTTTCTTTACTGATCCCCTGCTGTTCTTTAAAGTCCAGAGGGAATTTTACTTTAACATCCAAAGAGCTTTTTTTTTAAACATATTTCACACATTTTCCGCTAGCTCTTTGTTCAGATGTTGAAGTACCAAACACAAGATTGTTGTCATTTTGACAACCACATTACGTTCTCAGATACACATGAATTCCTGCTGCAGAGTTGAACAGGCAAGTGGTTATTCTGTGACAACAGTACTGATAAGAGGAGGTGAACAAATTGTCTTTATGTGTGTATTTGCTTGTGTGCCATATATGCCACTGATTTCCGGTAGGTTACAAAAGGGTCATGTTAGGCTACCCCTACTACTTATTTTATCTTCTTTTATATTTTCCCCATTGATTGTTCTACAGTGTTTCTGCAAATAGAAAGATCAGGAATGGGCCTCTGTTAACAACAATCAGAGCTTATAAACCTTTAAATTCTTATTTATTTATTTATTTATTTATTTTGTAGTACCCCTTCTATTAATCTTTTCTATCTCTAGGACTGTCACTATACAGTTAATGAAGTTTTGCCAAAGCTCCTCTCTTACCTGCTGAGTAGCTCTTACACCAGTTAGGAAACAAATAAATATTAAAGATTTGTTCCAATCTGACTCCATTTGTCATGTCCATTTGGCTGGGACAGAGTTAATTGTCTTCATAGAAGCTCACGCAATGATGGACTCACGCAGTGTTTTGGATTTTTGACAAAAATAGTAGTGATAACACACCGATGTTTTTACAGTGCTCACACAGAGACAAGGACTTTTCAGCTTCTGGTGCTGCCCTACCAGCAAGGAAGCTGGGGGTGCACCAGGAGCTGGGAGGGGACACAGCCAGGACAGCTGGCCCACACTAAATCATTCTCAGCAATAGCAGCTGGAGAAAAGGAGGAGGAAGGGGAGGACATTTGGAATGGTGGTGTTTGTCTTCCCAAGAAACCATTACATGTGATGAGCCCTGTTTTGCTGGGAATGGATGAGTGAGTGAAACATTTAAAAGCAAATAAAAATAAAGAGATTCTAACAAGCTGTTTCGCACAAAAAATAAAAATGTTTAATTTTGAAATATTAATTGAAATAGTGCCTATGACCAGTTTGCGAAAATATTCGTGTTACTCTCTGCTATTTATTTTTTTCTGAGAAATGTTTTGAATATTCCCCCTCATATTTCTAGCCACTATTGTTAATAGTAAAACAAAGTTTATGATCATAATAGTATTCTTCTGTATTCTTATTCTGTTTTTACCAAATAAGTTTTATTATTACTGCTAATGTGATATTGATAATGATAGGCATCAAAACAGAGTGAAAATATTATTATAAATGGAAGGAGTGGCAGGAGAAAATAGGTCTTACACCCCAAATCAAAATAGCAAATATTTTGCATTTTTTCCTCCACCTATATGAGTATCTTTTGTTATTTTAGTATGAGTTTTATTATTATGAAGAGGAACGAGGAGTTATCTTTCTATATTTAAATCATTGTGTCCTTTCATAAGGAAATAATGAAACAGTTGAACAAAGAAATATAAGATAATTAAGTAACCTTAAACTCAATATAATTAACTGCCTCTTTGGAAAATGGCCTTGGGCCATTTACTTTGGAACAGTTATAGAACCACCAAGGTGAAAAGCTCATCTTTCACTCCTAAGGTTATATTTTCACTTCAGTGTTACCCCATTGAGCATCTGGATAAAGGTGAAGCTTGAGGAGGTGACAAGGAAGGTGACTCTTACTGCAGAAATTGATGGTAGAGTTCTTCTTAGCCAGATTAATGGCTTGAATCACTGACTCAGAGTTGTCCTTCTGTATCCAGAAATGCCAGTAGTTTCTAGTGTCCTTTTATCAACATCCTTTGCTACACAATTAAAACAAATATTTTGAGATAACTCAACCTTTTGATTTTAAACACGCAATACAGGAAAAATCTGCCAAACCATCTGTAACTTAAGTAAAATCTATTTTAAAATAGATTTTGCATTACCATCACTTATTTTATTATTTCTAATAGGAAATATTTTTACATAAATAAAATTAGATATATTGCATGAGCACAGTTCAGCAACTGTTTTTCACCTTATATTTTTCACCTTATATGTTTTTCCCCCTTTTAGTAACATTTGTTAAGATACAAAAGAATAGAATGTTTTGCTCTAAAATGCATGCTAGTAAAAATTTAGTGATATGACAATAATGTTGTCAAATATATTTTAAAATATTTTGTCACAAAATTCAGAGATACAACAATATAATATTATTCAGTGACTACAACAAAAAAGGCAGTAAATTATAATGCCATAACATAAGGTTTCCTCATAGCCTAAATATAAATAGGAGAAATTGGCTATTGTACTTGCTACCAAATATTTTACAAAACCTTTTACAAAAAAAAAAAAAAAAGTAAAATATTGTCAAAAGAGCAAGATGTTCAGTGACAAAATTATAAAATGAGAATTTAAAAGAACAGCAGTACATACTAAATGGGCTGATGCTTGAAAATATTAATGCATAAATTGAACATCTTATTAAAAACTATAATAGCTCCAAATGATGTAAGAGAATTTGTATCATGATGGTTGTTCTTCATGGAAAATAAACGTACAAATTTAGGTTTCAGAAACAGTAACTATATAGTCAGAGCCAACCCTTTAACGTACATATTCAGATTAATACTGTAAGTAGCATATAGATGTGTCAACTCATTCTCATCATTAATTCTCAAGTTTAACACAAAAGTGAATCATTTAGTTCCTGTGTTACTCATGTAAGAAAAGAGACTTACTGCAAAGATATTATCACTTTATTTCAAAGTGAAGGGCTACGTTCTTAAAATAGATTAAAATGGGACGAGGAGCAAGAAATGAAAGCAAACAATGTGATCAAATGAAGAGTAGATCTCAAAAAGATATGATATATATCCCCTGGTGGAATCAACAGCCTTAATACATGATACAGGAGACAGTCAGGGCTTTAACAATGGAATTCACAATAAACAATTCCCTCATTAATGTAAGCTGCCTAAAATAGTAAGCAGAAATAACGGGGAAGAGCAACATGGTTATGCCCACATGGAAAAGTCTCTATCTTTTTGTCTCTCCCTGAAGTATTTAATTTGCTATACAACATTTGTATTTATGGAATCATAAAATCACTAAATGGTTGAGGTTTTAAAGGGCCTCTGGAGGTCATCTCATAGACTGGTTTGGGTCAGAAGGGATGTTAAGGATCATCAAGTTCCAACACCCCTGCCATGAGCAGGAACACCTTCCAGTAGACCAGGTTGCTCAAAGCCCTATCCAGTCTAGCCTTGAACACTTCCACAGCTTCTCTAGGCCACCTGTTCCCGTGCCTCACCACAGTCAGAGTAAAGAATTTCTTCCAAATCCCCTAATCTAAATCTACCCTTTTTAATTTAAAAACATTATTCCTTGTCCCATCAGTACACTCCCTGACAAAGAGTCCCTCCCCAGCTTTCCTGTAGGCCCCCTTTAGGTACCGGAAGGCTGCTGTTAGGTCTCCCCGGAGCCTTCTTCAAGCTAAAGAAACGCAGTTCCCTCAGCCTATCTTCACAGGACAGGTGCTCCAGCCCTTTGATCATCTTTGTGGCCCTCCTCCGTACTCACTCTTATAGGTTCATGTCTTTCTTATGTAGGGGATCCCAAAGCTCAACACAGTACAACATATGGGGTCTCACAAGAGCAGAGTACATGGGGAGAATCACGTCCTATGATTTGCTGGTCACACTTCTTTTAATGCAGTTCAGGATGCGGTTGACTTTCTGGGCTGCAAACGCACATTGCCAGGTCATTTTGAGTCCCCTGTTTAATCAAGACCACCAAGCAGGATGGTTGCCCAGAACCATGTCCAGATGTCTTTTGAATAACTCCAAGGAGGGAGACTTCACAACATCCCTGGGGAGCCTATGTCAGTGCTCAGTCACCCACTCAGTAATGTTTCCTCCTTTGTTTCAGTTTGTGCCCATTGACTCTTGTGCTCTCCATTTTTTTTTTTTTTTTTTTTTTTTTGAAAGGAGCCTGTCTCTATCTTCTGTGCACCTTTCCCTCAAGTATTTATGTACCTTGACAAGATTCCAGGCTGAACAGTCCCAGCTCTCTCAGCTTTTCCTGATAGGAAAAGTGCTCCAGGCTCTTCACCATCTTTGTGGCCCTTCGTTGGACTCTCTTCAGTATGTCCATACCTCTCTTGTACGGGGGAGCCCAGAACTGGACCCAGCACTCCAGATGTATCTTACCAATTCTGAGTAGAGGCTAAGGATCACTTCTTTTGAGCTACTGGCAGTGCTTTTCCTAATGCAGCCCAGGATACCATTACCATTTATTGTCACAAGGGCGCATTGCTGACTCATGTTCTGCATGGTTTCTATTGGGACCTACAAGGCCTTTTCTGCAAACCTGCTTTCCAGCTTTGGTCCCTGCCAAACCTTTAGCACAAGTAAAATGTCATCTGTAACAAATAATCTTTGACTTCTGTTCCAGAGTTCTTTGCTCCCTAGACAGAATCAGTAGCATGAATTCTGTAGAGATTGAGGAGGTATGTAAATATTCTTCACCATGGGCTTCCATTAAACTTATGAGAACAAAAGAAATTTGTGTGCTGTTAATGGGTGTCTGTGTCACAAGTGAGAGAACTGAGGAAAAGCGTCATGAATGCTCCAAGTCCCACTCTCCAACATCCTAAAATATAAAGAGATGAAATTAAGGATGGCTCTTGTTACTGGCAGTGAATATAGATGAAAAAGTGACTTTTTTATCTTAGTAAGAAGTCAGAAAATGGCATGTTCTATAAAGACAGCTATTACTCGGAAGTCAGTTTGTGGAAGACTGGAATAGTGCATAAATGTGTATAAGATGAGAAATCAAATGAAAATATTTAAGTTGATAAACTATGCCCAAAAGTATAGTTTTTGGTAGGTCTGAGTTATGGTGACAATGGCTGACTGGAATAAGAATTACTGAATAAATAAATCAGCTTCTATGTCTATCAGTCTTAGATTTAATGATATATATATATATATATATATTTTGTTTCACAGCACAAAGTGTCTTGAATGACCAAAATGATCTGAGGCAATCTTACAGACCTATTTAGGAAACAGTTTACAAACTGGAATGAAGTCTATGTTGAACAAACTTGAAAGGCTTTGGAAGTTTGATTTAGGCAAGCATACAAAGTGTGAATATTTATTTGAACCTACTTAAGTTGTAGCTTGTTTTTATTCTGGATCTAAATGACTCTTTCAAAGCTATATTGGATGTATGGTTGTAGCAAAGGAGAAAATATTAACAGCTTTTCAAGTGTTTTAGTTTGAGCTGGCAAGGAATAGTTTTCTTTTGCCAGTAATATTTGCAAGATTTTGATGTTTTTCTTCTTCTCTACCTGTAAAATACTGATATTTTGTCATGAAGAAGAATAAAAAAATGAAGGCAAATGAAGAGGGAGACAGAGAGTACACCATAAAGTATTGAAAGGGTGAGGGTAGTTACCCAGAGTGTGGGCTCAAAGTCCCTGTGTTACTTATTATATGCTAGGAAAATTGCTAATTGACCATGTACCTTAAAACTATTTTTGAACAGAAACACATGAAAGGAAATATTGGAAAAGTTTTTAAAAGAGTTCTTGCAGGTATTCACTGGTAGGAACATGTCCTATAGATTCAAACAAAACCCGTGTAAAGAATTAACTGCAGATAAGACTTACGTGGGCGGTAAGCTATTTATGTTACCTTGAACATCAGTTGTGAGGAAAGGCTTAGAAATTATTTTAAGAGATTAAGTGAGGAATACTTTGAAGGACTCAGCTTGATTAGGAGCAGAAAAAAGAGTTTTGGGAAAAAAAGTAATTTGTGCATTGCTTTTTCTTTTTTTTTTTTTTTTAACAAGAATACCACTGAAACTTCTGAGCTGGGGAGAAGAATTGAGCCTGTACAGTTAGACATCTTTTGGAAATATTTTCTTTGCAGGTGTGGAAGTTTTATAGAAATAAATTCCTGAAACAATATGTTGATTCCTTGGGCTAAAGGATAATTATTAATATGACCATCTTACAGCAAAGTATAACTAGAAGAATACTTATGTCAGGATGGAACTGTTTCTTTTCAAAAAGAGAAAATGAAAGAACAATTACAGATTATGCAAAATGGTAATGGCATTCACCATTAGGTAGGAAATTCATGTTCATGTTTCTCTTAAATTATGAAGAGCAGAGATGCAAAACTGCATAAGTTTTGTCTCGATCGAGAGCTGTGACTATAAGGCTATTGCCTATCCTAACTTCTGTGTACTTCTAACACTACAAAGTTTACAAATACTACTATATATTTTTATAAATAATATTTTTTCATTAATTTATAAAATATTTGATTTTCAAAAATTAGGCTTTTTTAATAAAACACATTTTTTTCCTTGCCAGTCCTAAACATGCTGACATTGTAACATTACAGTAATTTTTTATGAAAAAAGGCCTCCAGGAAGGGCAACTGTTTTCAGATTTAATATATTATTAACACAATTTCAGAGTGTATCCTAAAATTACAATACACTTTTCAAATATGTGGCTTAGGATTCAAATTTAGAAATTGCAGGTTTCTGTCTTCAGACTGTCAGGGTTAGCTTTTTGTTTGCCACATCATTTGCAGAATTCACATACATGCAAGCTTACTACAAATCAGAATGGAATGGTAACCAAGGAAAAAAGCAGGAAAATTGTGAGTTTGGGATAAAGGCATAGTTTTCTAGCAAGTAGATTCTATCATTTGATCAAAATTATTATTATTACAGGGATAATAAGAGGTTATTCCATTTGAATATTCTCTCTAAACAAAGAATTAACTAGAAAGCCAATCTTTGTATTTTTTTTTCCTGTGAACCATTAACTAATTCTTGTTAATATGAGTAAAATACATTTTCCTTTGATTTTCTTTCAAGTTTCTTTCAGGCAAGAAATCAAGAAGCAAAGTTGTCTAATAGAAAAAATGGATAGCTAAGTTTCACTGCTGAGTTACTGGTAACACAAACATTTGCATCTGCAAACCTACTCAATGTCATATAAAAGAAAGTACTGATAGCTATGCAAAAACTTTCAGTGTAGAGATGGACCTTTGAAATTCAGTTGCAATGAATTTTGTTTGGTTTTCCTTTATAATTCTGTATTTTTGACTCATGACAGTCAACAGCAAGGTTATTCAAGACACCAGTAGATTTTCATTTATTTAAAATGTCATATAATATTGAGAAGGAGCCTGAGAAATGGACAACAGCTGTTGGCAAGGTAATGTTATAGAGTATTTCATTCTAAAACCATTAAAAGAGGTAACATAGAGCAAGCATGATGGGAGTAGCCAGAGAAGAGAGTGTAACGATAAGCTATGAGAAATGAATCATTCATGATAAATCAGTTCCCTAATGGAAACTGCAGGATCTAAAGGTGTTTCAGTGCATTGGCTTTTGTGTTTTAATTTAGTAAGTTAAATAATTTGTAGGACTGATATTTAAGAAAACAAATTATTAACGTTTCCAATTATTAAGCTACCGTTAAAGAAGGTGGCGTATGAATAAATACTAACTCAAATGTTTTGCTATCAGTGCCTAAATGATGTACGCGATGCAAGGATTTCTGTAAATATCAGAGCTTCATCTTGTAGAGTAGTAACAAAAAGGGCCTCTTAAACCTCCCTTATGAAATCATTTCTGTTTGGAAATTACAAATGTGAATCAGGAAAAATGATCTTCCAAAAATATTATCATAATTAACTATAAGTTTTAGTTTGAACATAATATAATAAGTATGAATGCAATAAGTATATTCTGTGAATATGGCTGCAAAATATTCGTATTTTTCCCACTAGGTAAAAATTGCTATATTGAGCAATATCCTTATGACACTGTAAGACTAATTTCTTTGTCTTAGCAAGAAGCAGGTAAAAACAAATATGTCAATTCTAAATGGGGAAGATAATCATAGAATCATAGAATATCCCGAGTTGGAAGGGACCCATAAGGATCATCAAGTCCAACTCCTGGCACCACACAGGTCTGCCCAAAAGTTTAGACCATATGACTAAGTGCACAGTCCAATCTCTTAAATTCAGACAGGCTTGGTGCAGTGACTACTTCACTGGGGGGCCTGTTCCAGTGTGCAACCATGCTCTCAGTGAAGAACCTCTTCCTGATGTCTAGCCTAAACTTCCCCTGCCTCAGCCTAACACCGTTCCCACGGGTCCTATCACTGGTGATAATGGAGAATAGGTCACCTGCCTCTCCACTCCCTCTCGCGAGGAAGTTGTAGACTGCGATGAGGTCCCTTCTCAGCCTCCTCTTCTTCAGGCTGAACAGGCCCAGTGCCCTCAGCCTCCTCATACGTCTTCCCCTCTAGGCCCTTCACCATCTTCGTCGCCCTCCTCTGGACACTCTCCAACAGTTTCATGTCCTTTTTGTACTGTGGTGCCCAGAACTGCACACAGTACTCGAGGTGAGGCTGGACCAGCGCAGAGTAGAGCAGGACAATCACCTTACTCAACCGACTAGCGATGCCGTGCTTGATGCATCCCAGGATATGGTTGGCCTTCCTCGCTGCCAGGGCACACTGCTGGCTCATATTCAACTTGTTGTCAACCACAACCCCCAGATTCCTCTCTGCGGGGCTGCTCCCCAGCGTCTCATCGCCCAGTCTGTACGTATAGCCAGGGTTGCCCCGTCCCAGGTGCAGGACCCGGCACTTGCCTTTGTTAAACTTCATGTGTTTGATGATTGCCCAGCTGTCCAATCTGTCCAGATCTCTCTGCAAGGCCTTTCCACCCTCATCCGAGTCCACAACTCCTCCAAGTTTGATGTCGTTGGCAAATTTGCTCAAAACACCTTCTAGTCCTACATCCAAATCATTTATAATGACATTGAAGAGGACTGGCCCTAAAATGGAGCCTTGAGGGACCCCACAAGTGACCATCCGCCAGCCAGATGTGGCCCCATTAACCACAACCCTTTGAGCCCTGCCCGTCAGCCAATTGCTCACCCATCATATGATGGTTTTGTTAAGCTGTACGCTGGACATTTTGTCCAGTAGGATCCTATGGGTAACCATGTCAAAAGCTTTGCTGAAGTCCAAAAAGATCACATCAGCTGGTTTCCCTTGATCGACTAGATGGGTGATCTTATCATAAAAGGAAATCAAATTTGTTAGGCAGGACCTACCCCTCATGAACCCATGTTGGCTGGGACCAATGACTGCATTGTCCCCCAGGTGCGCCTCAATAACTTCAAGGATCATCCTCTCCATAATTTTACCAGGCACTGACATGAGACTGACAGGCCTGTAATTGCTAGGGTCTTCTTTCTTATCCTTCTTGAAAATTGGGACAACATTTGCCAGCTTCCAGTCTAATGGGACCTCTCCAGATTCCCAAGATCGTTGAAAAATAATTTAGAGAGGTCCTGCGATGACGTCAGGCAGCTCTTTAAGCATCCTGAGATGGATCCCATCCGGACCCATGGACTTGTATGGATCCAGGTGGAGCAGCAAATCCCGCACACGTTCATGGTCCATAGGGAGTTTGTCATTCCCACCGTCATGGTCCTCCCGCTCAGGGCACCCAGGGTCCCAAAGCCCATCATCAGCATTGAAGACAGAGGTGAAGAAGGCATTAAACGTCTCTGCTTTGCCTATGCCATTGTCTGTGAGGAGACCTTCCCTGTCAAGTTGTGGACCTATGTTTTCTTTGGTTCTCCTTTTCCTGTTCACATATCTAAAAAAAACTTTTTTATTGTCTCTCACAGACATGGCCAGCTTCAACTCTAGTTGGGCTTTGGCCCCGCGAATTTTCTCCCTACAAACACGAACAGCATCCCTGTATTCCTTCCTCGTCGCCTGACCCTCCTTCCAGTAGCCGTACACTTTCTTTTTCTGCCTAAGCTCCAGTAGAAGATCCCTGGTCAGCCAGGCCGGCCTTCTGCCCCGCCTGGCTGCCTTCCGATATTTTGGAATCACCTGATCTTGTGCTTTTAGGAGGCAGTGCTTAAAGATTGACCAGCACTGATGGACGCCTATGCCTTCAAAAGCAGCTTCCCAGGGGACCTTGCTGACTAGTTCCCTGAGCAGCCTGAAGTCTGCTTTCCCCATATCCAGGGCTGAAGTTTTGGTGGCACTTTTCCTTCTGTCACCATAAATTCTAAACTCAACCACTTCATGGTCACTATGACCGAGACGGCCGCCAATTGCCACGTCTCCCACAAGACCCTCTCTGTTTTACAGCAACAGATCAAGGAGGGCACCTTTCCTAGTTGGCTCTCTTAGCACCTGCACCAAGAAGTTATCATCTAGGTGCTTTATGAACCTCCTGGACTTGCTTGTGTCAGCCATGTGGTGATCCCAGTTGATGTCTGGCAAGTTGAAATCTCCCATAAGGACAAGGGGAGTTGATCCTGAGGCATCTCTTAATTCTGCAAAGAATAATTCATCGGCGTTGTCGTCCTGGCCGGGTGGTCTGTAATAGACTCCCATAACGACATCCTCTTTATTTGTTCATCCCTTAATCCTTACCCAGAGGCTCTCAACTTTGTCATCCCCAACTTGAAGTTCCATGCAGTCCAGCCCATGCTTCACATACATCGCCACCCCACCACCTTGCCTACCCTGCCTGTCCCTCCTGAAGAGCCTGTAACCATCTATTGCAGCACACCAGCCACGAGACTCATCCCACCGGGTTTTGCTTATGCTGATGATGTCATAGCTGTGGGACTGGGCCAAGACTTCTAGCTCGTCCATTTTATTCCTCATACTGCGTGCATTTGTGTAGAAGCACTTCAAATGTGCTTCCCTACACACAGCACCTTGTGGAGCCGACCGAAGGACCTCACTGGCACACAGTCCCTCTGATTCTAGTGCACCATCCCTTAGCTCATCACCGGTGTGCCTGGTTTTATCCCCTCCCCCCTTCAACTCTAGTTTAAAGCCCTATCTATCAGCCCTGCCAACTCCTGAGCCAAAATCCTTACCCCTCTCTGAGAGAGGTGCATCCCATCTGGTGACAGCAGGCCTGGCGTCACGTAGACCTTCCAGGCCTAAGAATTTTCCTAATCTAATAAGAATTTTCCAAGATTATGTGACTAGTTTGCAGTAGTTCTCTATTTCGTTGTCTTACAAAACAGACTTTAAATTATTGTTCTTGTTCTTTTAATCTCCAGGCTACTCTAATAATTTATCACACACAAAAAAAATACTAATAATTTACCATGCTACACAGATATTTAAATACATTTTAATAGGGAGAAATAACTATATTGTGAGGAAAGAGTGTTTTTAAAAGCTAAAATATTCTGATGATTAGATCATATAATTTCCCTGGCATTATTTAGCTTTCATTGCATTGAAACTGATAGACATTGTGCAACTATTTGTAAACTATTACAAACTATTTGTAAAGGCAGAATACGTTTATTTATGTTTCTAGTTCCCTATCAGTTTTCTTATTTAAACAGCTAGTTCATGTTTTGTTCTCTGTAAATAAATAACTTGCTTGTAATCAAGTTCAACATCTGCTTCTCCCTTTCTTGGCATTCTGCACGGAATTAAAAAATTGGTGGTGGAAACCCATTTTTGGTAATGGTCTTTGGATCAAGCCACACCTTTGGATCAAGCCACACCTTCCTTTATGTTAGTCCTGAATCTGAAAGGATTTTGGCCAGGACAGGGCAGTCTTTCACTGGGATCTCTTCAGAATTTTGCAAAAGGCTGCAAATTATTAATCACTGACAAAAGTCCTGTGCCAAAGCTTGAACTTGGAGCCTGGAGGAGTTCAAGTTGCAGTGGCTTCTTGGGTTGCTCAGTAACAAAGTCAAAGCTCCATCTTCCACACTTATTTTTCTTCCCATAGGGGTATTTCTGTCAGAGACAGGGAGAAGCAAATGCTCTGTTTGGTTGTCTGGGCCAAACTCACTGCACTTTTAGTTACTGCCAGATTGTCACTTGTGTCCTTACAATTCTGGAGCCACCAGAATGTTCCTTCTTCCCAGTACTCCACTGAGGTCCTGGAACAATCTCTCCTTTTAGAAATATTATCGTAGGCTGTCTGCAGATGGGCAGGTTACACTCAAGTGATAGTTTTAAGCTATTCATTGAAGCAAAGGTTTACGGGTGAAATTCTTGCGCTATTCCATTATGTTTACATTGGATAAGAGAGACGCACAGGTGTGAAAACTCTAAAATGCTTAGTTATCTACTTCACTTAATATTTTTCCTTTACAGGAGTTGTTGATGACTGATGCAGGCAGGTGTCAGGTATGTATTAGGAACAGACATAATATCAGGACTGCTGCTGGGGATAAGGGGGCCTTTTAAACTTGGAATCTTTGTACAAAAGTGCTGTTGACTTTCCAAACATTCCAATTCTTCATCAATACAGACTGTCTATTAAGTTAGATCAGGGTCCCCTATCCATAATTTTTCATCTTCAGAAAGCTTCAGAAATAATTGAAAGCCATTGATGGAAGGATTCTGTTCTGTATCTCTCAGCGGTGTGTCATAAAATTTCACTCTTTAGTATTTTACTTCTTGGAAAAGTGAAGGCAGAGGTTTTATGATAATTGTGCATCTCTCACACATGCTTCTTTGCACTAATTTTATTCTTTAAAGTTTTTATTACATCTTATGAAAGTGACGTGTTAACTCCTCATGCCCCAAATTCACACGTGTTGGTATGAATCCTTTTATTCGTAAACACCACATCCTGCACGTTTTTGTAACTGAGAAGTTCAGTACAATGATAACTGGATTCTGTCAGTGGAAAGACTGGGGACTCCCTTGGGGGACTTGAAAGTTGTGCTCTGATAGATCTTGATGATGAATCATTACTAAGCCGGGAAGAAAATGGTAGTCACTCAATTAAATTTTCACACACATGCTTTTAATTTGATAAACAACCGTTTAAGGACATATAAAATGTATGTTCATAGTTTTGGAAGAGAATGAAAGCTACTCTTTCAGAAAATAGTTCTACAACTAATATGACATCAATCATTTTTCTCCAGTTTTCTAGATTTACAGGTGCTATGCTTAAATGAAAATTAAATTTCTGACAGTGAAAAAGGATATGTTTACTTGTCTTTAGAGTGTTGTTTACTATAATCTCTGTATAGAAAGGAAATGCTCAGGGAAAAACAGACACCATTTCCATTTTTGATCAAACGTGTGGTTGATATTTATAAGTGCCTAGGCACACTTCACATTTAATAAATGATTTATTGGATAATTTTAATGACAAATGCAGCTCTGCATGGTCTGCCATTCTCCAGGCAGACCATTCAGTCCAGTCAGCAGTGCTCTATATTTCTGCACATCAGCTAGACAGAATTGCAGTCAATCTTCTTTCTGCCTTGGGAAACGTCCAAGATGTTTCTGATTTTCTGTTGAAATACATCTTACTGGGAGGGGAGGCAGCACACCTTAAAATAACAAGTGTTGATCAAAGCATGATTGTTTTCATTCTGACTCTGTAACTGTTTCCTGTAGCGTACACCTGGTCACATATGTTTGCTTAGTATTTTTTCAGAGCATCCCCACAGCAAACCATGAGGAAAGTTTGTGTGCGTATGTGTGACAGGACAATCCTGGTGTTTTAGCAGACGCTGAAGGACACTGGCACCAACACTCTGTTGTCAGAAAGCTGTTCAGAAGCAGCTCTTGCGTTGCTTTCCATATTGATTTGGGTTATATTTCATTTTGCATCATAGCTACATATTCATTGTTGTCAAGTATACTTCTGAACAAAATTTGTTGAAATATCCTTGTTTATTGAAATTGTGCTTTGTAAAGTAATGCTAAAAATACATATGAGTTATGTTTTGAAATATGCTTTCAAAAAACAGAGAAACAGTTTTAATAACTTTTGGTCCTGTTTACATAGATGTATATTCCCTATGTACTTTATAACAGGCCTAGGAATAAACCTGAAGTATTTTTTTTTCTTTTGTTTCAACAGCTGAATGCAGTGTGTGATGTGATCAGCTGTCTATTACAGCAAAGGTAGGAGTTCCATGCAGACAAAGAGAAGAGACTTGGAGAAAACCCATACAATAAATTTTCTGACAAAATGGAATTGTTAACTGTAAGAATAAATCTTTGCAATGTGATCATCCTTGCAATGTGATCATATGCTATGGATCATTGCTCCTACTAACAACAGAAAGAATCTAAAGTTTTAAGAGCTTTATTTCTCTGAATTACAGGCATCTGAGGTCAGAAGCTAGAGACACTGAGTTTCATTCAAACTTTAATTCAACCTGAATTCAGTTTGTTCAAAATTAAGATCAGATTCTGTCTACAGGCTTTTCAAATTATGCAGTGTAACACTGAAGAGCCATCAAAAAGATGGAAGGATGTCTATGTCATTGCTTTAAAACAAAGGTTCTTGAACTACTTTCCTCAAACTGTGAACTGTTGGTTTTGCTCCTGAGTAACGTAGCTAGGTTTCTTTTTACCCTTCGTTACAGATCGTAATACTTTCTTTTCTGACCTATGGATAGTAGAAGAAAGGAAAAGGGAAAGAGAAAAGGAAAGGGAAAGGAAAGGGGAAAAGGAAAAGAAAGAAAAGAAGTGATTATTTCAGAAATTTCAGTCTTACACTTGCAGTCCTACAGAACACCATCAATTCTTGGCTTATCACCTTACCTTGGATAGGAATAAAAATTAGGGAAAAAAAGCCAAGTTGCTATGGGAAAATGGGATAGGAAAAGTGAAGGTAACATGGAAAATAGTAGTTTTAGTAGTTTCTCTTTTCATTCCTGGCTGCAGATATTTAGCATTCTGCCCATACTTTCAGTCTTTTATCCTCCCTACCTCCTGTTTCTTGTTTTTCTGGCGTTCAGCCTTACTTTGGCTGTGCTGATAAGAGGCAGCTGGCTCAAAGACTCATTTGCATCTTTCTCTAGCTCTGCAATAACTCAATGTGGTAGGCAACAGCCATGGATGTTGGAAATGTATGTATGGAAAACTCAGGATAAGTTAAGATCCTGGAGAAAAGGCAAAGAAGGAGAGAGCAAATAGTAATTAGGTGGAAACCAAAGACAGAGAGTACTAAAGAGAACAATGCTTCTGAAAATCTGGGGGGTACAAAGACTCTTCTTCATAACTTCAGAGGAGGAGAATTACTCTCTGCAAAGATCTTCCAAACAACGGGTGATCAGACATGGTGAAGGAAAAGGGATTTATTTGGAAAGGATTCTTAGGTGGTGTTTTCTTATATTTGTTATCTTCCTTAATTAGTATTCATGAAAGCAATGATAAGTTGATGCTCTCATTTTTCAGCTTATATTTGTATTTAACATATAAACAGCAAATCCACTAAACATATGCATACTGAGGGAGGAAAAAGGAATATCTTAACATGCCTAGCAATTTGCAGTATTTTTTAATCTGCAGTCTAGTGTATTTGTCCTTTTAATTTAATTTTTTTTAAAATATATATATATGCCCACATTAATGCTTTTTCTATCTTTTGGATTTATGGCTTGTCCCTTATAGTATATTTAAGAGAAATAATTCCAGGGATGTTATTTCAACTCTGAAACGCATAGAATCTACTAAGGAGCATCAATTCCAGAAGCAAATGTTTCAATAATGAATAAAATACAGCCATATTTTTCATGTTTTTAATGTCTTTTTCCTTTCATGGGAAATCTTGACTATCAAATGCCTGAATTGGAATATTTTTCGCTGAATATCCATTATGAATTCACTTAGCAAGCCATTGTATGAGTTAGAAGCATTTTGATTCCCAAATGAGTGGCAGTGTCTTCTAGTTTTGGCTACTGATGCTTGTGTTAAGAATAAGAGGGCAGGAAAGTATTTAAGCAGGTACTGAAATTAATCCCTTTGGTGTGATTAAGAATAAGCCTTATACTTAGCATGTTAAAATAGTGTAAGGACGTAACAATTGCTCTTCTGGATCAGATCAAATGGTCCATCAAGTTCAGTGAAAGGGATAGATAATGTTTAGGGAAGGCACACAAATCTGGCCAATATCTGATACTCATTTTCCTCATACTTCTCCACTGTCATAGGATTAATAAATCTAACTGTTCACCTCAGCATCTCGTTTGCAAGCCTATCATTTATGAATTTGTCTAATCCCTTTTTGAGGCTGCTGATACCATCTACCGCCACAATCTCCTGTAGAAATACAGTCTAGAATATTTCTGGCCACTGTGTGAAAAAGTATATTCTTTCATCTGTTTAAAACTGATCTCCTTCTTGTCTCAATTTGGTGTTCCTAAGTTTTAGGGTTAGGGAATTAGGTGAACAAGTCCTGTGTTCAACTCATCCACTCCATTAGTAAATTTGAAGCCATGTTCTTGTATCATTTTTCTCCTCTGAGAAATGAACAATACCCTTTTTTATTTTTAAAATGTCTCCATTTAAGGAGGTGAGATGCCCTTCATCATGTTAGTTACCCTCTTTGTGCTTATTCTATCTCCAGGATAGCCTTTGTGAGATACAGGGAGCACTTTTACATGTACAGCTACAAAAACAAAAAAAAAGGACAAATCTTTCCAAGGGTACTAATGTTTCTACCTTTCTCAGGAGGAAAAAACAAAACAAAACAAAATAAAGAAAAAAAACAAATGAACAAATGATATTTACTACTCATTGTACTTAAAGCTCAAATTTGACAGCACTGAATGAGATTTGAGGAAGAGAAAATAATAGAACAGGAATCAAGTTCTTAATTTACCATTAAGCCACAGAAGTGTAATTATGTAGTTATTAAAATTGCGCATAAGAATTCTTTTTCCTGGGTAGGCAAAATATGATTACTTGCACGAGAAGTAAAGATGCAGACTTTGTGGCTGATCTTAATACTTCTTCATTCTACTGTGATAACTGGCAGTTATTTTGCCACAGAAAATTCTGTGATCAGAAACTATCACACAGTGACAGAAAGAGTGCCTTGCACTCCACTGCAGAGTAATAGTTCAGAAAGAGTGTAAATTGCCAGGATATCAAGAAAGATTTTTAGAGCTAAGAAAGACCATTCTCCTCGGAGACAGAGGCCAGTGATTCTGAGGCTCCAATATCTCTACATGATAAAAGTCAGAAAAGGCTTATACACTGCTCAAAGTGGTGTTTGCCATTATGGCACCACCATAAGAAAGTCTTTGACATTCTAGCCCTCCACCCACCCTACCCCCTAAAGGAAAGCTTCTGATATTTTAAGATGAAAACCTGACAGTTAATTTCTGGCATGAGTAAGATATGGCCTGTTCACATAACTGCATGCGATTTTATTTGTGCAGTCAGTGTGAGACAAGACATAAATTATTTCACTCATAATTAAGAGTGCCTTAATTATGTCCAAAAAAAGCCCACCGCTACCACCACCAAAACAAAACCAAAGCAAAACAAAACTTTGACTTTCCCTGGTCAAATATTAGAAGAAGGAAGAAAAAAAGGGAGTTTGGGTATTTCGGAAGGCTTTGCTTCTTTTTTTTTTTCTTTTTTTTTTCTTTTTTTTTCTTTTTTTTTCTTTTTTTTTCTTTTTTTTTTTTTCCTTGTGAAACTGTAACATTTTTAAAGTACTTTGAAAAGTATAGTGTAATAACATATAGAGATTTTTTTTTTCCTTAAAAAAAAGTTGTAATGGCCTTCTCAGGTGGGCAGATGCTTCCTGTGTCTTCTCCAGACTTCATTATTCGTCAGGAAATCTTCGTGAATTGACAGCTATTTCCTAGTGACTGAAATTTTCAGCAAGACTTCTACATAATAGTGACTCTAGTGGTACATTGATACACAATGTGTTCCTTGCAACATATCTTTAGCCTGCATGCTAAGAATGCTGAGTTTCTTGCAGAGTGATGAAGATGTTTGATCTTGTTATTTGTCAGGTAGCATTGTTACAAAACTGCCCAGCTTTCTGAATGCATTTTAGCTATTTCAACTCTGAGACACAGGTATGGCTCTTTTGTTTTAGGAAGCCTCTTGTGCGTCATCAGGTTTTCTTGTCTTCTATGTACACTTCATAAGCTTTTTGACATTTTTTTTTTTTTGTAATCTGAAACAGAAGCTTGACTGTTTGCCATCCTCATCAATATTAGTAGTATAGGTTATGATTTTATCCTGTACTGAAGAAAAGATGACATAGGAGCCTTTCTTGCTATTTTTTGTCTCCTTAGATCTTACAATCTGCTAACGAGTCAATTCTGACATAGTAGGCTAATAGGCAAGGTGTGAATTGCTGGTCCACCTCACAAAAGGCTAAGGTAAACCACTTTCAAGGCTATGCAGATATTTGTGATTTGCAGTTCCAGTCTTAAAAGTGCTCGGTTAGTTTTATGTCCTTGGTAGAAAAGGTATCAACTTCCAAAGTGAAGTGAAGTAGACAGGGGAAATAAAGAACTGCTCCTGAGATATGATATCCTTCATGTAAAGATGTTCAAAACAATTTTTAAAAAGTAATATTTTTTTTTCATGGTAATTTGTAATACATTAAAAATGAGTGCACCGGAGATGGAGTGCAGCTGGTTGTTAACAGCCAGTGAATACTTGGTACAAAGTATCTCTGGATTTAAACACTCTTAAAGACAGACAGGGCTCATGCTCATATTTGTCACACATTGACAACATGATGGCACAGTTCCTATTACTGTAATTTATTACAGATCTGTAGAAACATTGTATCTTTGCAGCAGAGATAAGGTCTCTGAATGTCTCTGTGTTCCTGTTCTATTTTTTTTCATTATCCTTTAAATATACATTTTTCACAATTTTAAATTCTACTTGGTGACCTGTAACCTCATCTCTTTTCAAGGGCACTTCAATTTAAGAGCAGCAGTAACAGCAACAGGAATAGCAGAAGTAGCAGCAGCAGGGATTCTGCCTGTATAGCTATGAGAAGTATTTCAGTAATGAAAGGGATAATTGTGGCTCCCTGCCTCTGCTGTAATTGAAAATCTAGTATAGTGCCTTTTCCATTTAACTTTATTGCTTGAGTTCAAATCATTGTAGAGGAGGGAAAGCAACACTAGAATAATGTCTCTAATGTTGCTTTCCTGTCCATTCACCAGTTTGAAACCTAACATTAAAGTTAAAGGGAAGAGCAATTAGATATATTCAATTATTGCAGAGGAAAAGAACTATAATTATAAATTTCAGTAATGGAAAAGTATTGCTTACAATGCTTACCAAATATTTACCTACTAGTTCTGGCTACCGGATTATCTCCAATGAGATGGAAAACAAGTAAAATTAATACAATAGTCCAGGTAATTTATGCTGAATTACAATGCAAAACTTTTTCATTATTGTAATTGCAATAACATGAAACAAAATGGCTAAAGCTGTTTCATCAACTGACAGAGCAAAACCTTAAATCTGCGAAGTGCTAAGTATTTTCACTTCCTCTGGTGTTAATTGTTAATGAGGGTATGTAGTATATTGTGCAGTACTCTTCTTCAGTAAAAACTAGTCTTAGAGAACATGTTTTTCAAATGTTCTTTCTGGTAACCTGATAACTGAGTTTCTACAACAGTATATACATCAATAGAAACACAATAGGTTTAATAATTCTATATGCATTGAAATACACATTCATTATTTACAATCACTTGTATCACTGTGGAGAAAAAGAACAATTCTGAGAATAGCTACTAATTATGCATTTCAGCAGTGTATTTACTCTCTTCTCAGGAACCATTGAACCACAACACCCAGTGTTCCACTCACCGAAGTGGCCTCAATTGGCTTCTGTTTTCAAAGTAAAACTAGTATGGATATTCTGTACTGATGAGCCCATAAATTTCAATTTTGTACTTATTTATTGTATATGCCCAGTACTTATTTTGATATATTTCAGGTAAAATTAATGGACCTACTAAGGTCCTTACCTTTTTGAAAATTAGATGAAAATTTGACTTTGTATTTAATGCATTGGAATGGAGAGAGAGACTCAATATTTTGCAGCAGCAGGGAAAGAATCTCCAAGGACATGAAATAAAAAGGAGTAGTCCATTCATCACTCATCGTCTTCTGCCTTAATGAAAAATGACAAAGCCCTCTATATTTTTTATGTTTGTATTTTTTATTAGCTACTTGCTAAGGGAAACAAATTTTTTAATAGGTGGATATCTCTAGTATGTGTAAAAAGATGGTGGCTTTAAGCTGGACTTTCCATTCTATATCACTTTAATGTTTTTTGAAGTTTCCATACATGTCTAGTTCATATCCTGTGAAGAGTCAGTCATCCTGTGCTAGAGTTAAGAAGTGTCATGGAAATACATATATGAAGACAAAATTGCTGAACAAATTAAGCTATCAATGTCATGTATGATGGAGATGTTTATGACAGCTAAAATAGTGAGAATTTCATTTTTACTTAGTCATTAGCTAGAGGTGTAGATTTATTTCAGGTGTAAACAGAACAGGGAAATGGGCAATATTAACAAACAACTGTATGAGAAACTGATCAAACTGATCTGCATTATGTGAGTGTTTCGACAAAGCATTTACTTGTACTGATTCTTCAAGAGACCTCTAAAATATATCCTTCTCACATCCTATATGCTGCAGTTATGTTAATCTCCTGATTGGTTTTCAGATTTAAAAATCAAAACAATGATTGGGCTATACATTTAAGTGAAGTGACAAAAATAAGGAAAAAACGAGAAAAGGTAAATGAGATGTTTCAACATAAATGGTTTTAAAAAAATACCAGAAAGGAAATGTTCTTCCAGTCGTAGCTGCTGAACAGATGAAAAGCTAATAAGGTTAATAGAACTACAAAGAAATTAAAGTAGTACTATGGCAAAAGTTATATGCTCTTACTTCTTTTAAACTTATGATAGAAAGAACAAATATTTTCTTTATGGGTTCTTGATATGACACTGATACCTATTTCAAAGGCACTTGTATTTACTAGACTTCTAAAAACAACATGAAAAAAATTACCCACTTTATTCCAAAATTTATAATTAAATAACTAGTTCTAAAGTTCTAAATATTTCAGGAATTATCAACTGATTGAAACTACTTGATAAATTAAATATTAACTCACCATGATGCATTACCAGTTTTTCAGTAATCCAGTGAATTTGAATGGTGATGCTTAGCATTTTAGTTGGCTGTTACTTAATCTGTAGCAAAATGTTTCATATTCTTACAAGTCACTTTGCCTCCATTCACAGCTTTCTACAAACGGTTCCAGTTAAATAATCCGGTTCTACTTGGATTATACTCTGATGTGGATCAGTTGCTGAAAGCATTCACGGGTCACTACTTAACATCAAAGGCAGTGGCACCTGTCTCGGAGCAACGACTTTGTAACATTACTCAGCAGAGCACACAGAGTTTCAAACTATTGAACAAATATGCATAGCTGATCCCTAGTCAAGACTTTTTGCTAATGGTCTGTGATGGTGAAAGAAATATGCTCGTACTTGCATTTTATGTATACATAATTGTCTCTGTTAAGATAAGGATGATATGAAAGTGACATTGAAAACCTGCTTATTTCTGTCCTACAGAACCGGTGCTCTGATGATAAAATGGGATGAGACTTTTGACATACCATATCATTTCTAACCTAAACATCCTAGAAGCCTAGATTATTGAATTTTACAAGCAGTTTTACTACTGAAAGATCTTACGGTAAGTAACTCTTTTACGTTCTTTCTGGGCAGGCCAAAGAAAAAAATTTCCATTACCATCAGAAGGCGCCGTCCTGACAGGTAAAAGCAAAATATGAAGTTCACTAGCTTTATTTGTTGATTTAGCTCCAGCACAATAAATACAAATGAGAAAGATTTCTGTTTTCTGCACACTATATTTTGTTAAAGTAACATCTGGAGACTCTAAGTGGTTTGTCCAATTGTATGACTAACTGGAATCTATAAAATTAAAACTGAGAGGTTTTACATTAAGCTGTGTGTAAGGTAGACGAGTGAGCACTTTTCCCCCCAGCAAGCAAATCAGAAACTTTTTTACCACCATCGTAATTGTCATAGCTATTTTTAATTGCAAAGAATTAATGTTCTCATTTCTTGATAATACTCTGTTAAAATTGTGTATTTAAAAAAAAAAAAAAGTGTGATGAAATTGTATGCAATGCAGGCTGAAATCTGAACAAAACATGCTAAGTATCAGTAAAGAATATGTTGAGAGAGTGAAGAAACTATGGCATTTACACCTCATAAAAAATCATGCATTTCATGGATGTGGATCAATGAAGGGGAACAGTTTTCTAGGACAAACTGGAGAGAGTGGAATTGAGTTTGAGATTATAATTCTGTGCACATTCTGCATATGGGATCAAGGCAGGATTGGACAGATCCACACACTATTCTTATTCCAAGATCTGAGCTAAATCACTATTTTAAATTATTTTCAGCTATCACTTTAACTTCTGGACATGCAGTTTCAGGCTTGGTGGGAGTAGCACAGTTAAAATGCACATAATAGTAGGTTTACATCCCTTTTTTTCCTGTAAAATATGGAGGTCAAAAATGTTGTTTATGCTGAATGGATGCTTACAAAGTTGTGCTTTTCCTAATGGAACAGCTTTTAGAGCTGAGATTATTTCAGCTTCCTGGCATTCTGAAATGCATCAGTACATGTCATATTCTTCACAGCAGGATATTTTGATTGTGTACTATAAAGTGTTCTGCAAATACATAGGTATAAAAAATTGTAATTTTTCATGTGTAAGGAATCAGAAATTTAATTAAAGAATATTGCTACCGTAAAACGCAACAATATTGTATCTGGGGGAAAAAAATAATTAAAAAAAAAATCTGAGAATTATGACTTTGCAAATGATTTTATTAATTCAAAACAAAATCATTCTTATAAATTATTCTAAATAAAAGCTAGTATTGCTTGATCAGGCAACTCATATATACTGTATATCATGAATAAAATTAAAATTTTATTTTCACAGGCCTACAATGGCAGGGGATTTTTCTTCTCTTGGTATAATCAGGGTGAACATTAGGTATACTTTACCTTCTTTCAGTTCATAAGGATTATATCTTCAGCTATGTGAGGTGATGCAACATATGCTGGATCTATGGTACATTGTTTGCCAGTAAGTAATAGTAGTCCCAGGGGCGGGTAATTCTGCTAGGTATTCTCTGAGGTGATTAATTGTTACTCCTTATTTCAGTAAGTGACTAATTTACATTGTCAGAGATTTACTGCCTGCTGTTTGGCATGTGACAAAGTGATTCCAAACTGTACTATCCGAGTTACTTCAACTGCGGCAAGGCTGGAGTAATTACAGTGTTGTGTTAGTGGAATTTCAATGGAAACTGAAAAGATAAACGCAGAGAAGTGCAGAGGGCTCTTTGTTCTGCTGTGTATATGATGCTGCTGCCATACTGAGTAGTGTATCTGTAAAGCAATTGATAAATTGAATATAAAGCTTTAACTTTTTTTTTTTTTTTGATTAATATTCAGTATTTACTTTGGAACATAGAATTTTACATATCTTTTCAACTTCTCTTAAAGCACAGGCTATCAGAAAAATGTTATAACTTAGACTATTTCTGGTAAAAATTGGAAGAAAAATCTAGGACCAACAGTTGCTACTCACAGCTTTTGAAGCTGAGATTGGAACAGAATGTTAGTGTAAGATATGAGAGAGATATTTCCTATTCCCAGCCATATGTTCAGCTTTTTCCATTATGCTAATAAACAAATATTGAAAAAGCTTCTACACACTAAATACTAACCCTCAGCTTTTGTGTTTAATTACATTAGTAAAGTCTTTCACCCAATACACAGTAGCTCAGACTGATCATATACCTAATTTTGTGTTGTACAACCCTGGCTTGTTCTTTTAATCAGTACTTGAGGAAGATACATAGTATGACATTTTCCTTGTTAGTACATTCAACTTTTTTTTTTTTTCCTGTAACCATGAAGGGCAGAATGTTTTGTTTAAAGGATGGATTGCAGAAAAAAAGTGTATATGAGAATCAACATCATCTAAACATTTTATTCATACTTTCAGTTAAAACAGACATCACTATGAAGAAAACAAAACAGAAATATAAACATTGATCTAAATACTATAAGATTTGGGATAGAATCAGCAGACCAAGAAACTCAGTATTTTTCTCTGGAAATTTCTTTCGTAAATTTGGTGTGTTCCTACATCTTGTAAGACAAGCAAGAAACAGGTGCATCCAAAAAGTGGGAGAACATAGTTTTGACCAGTAGAAGTATCTATAAGAGATTTTTCCTCAAAGTTAAATTCTACATTTAAACACCTATGAATATTGTGCACAACCATCTATGAACATATTCAATACCTATTTGGAAGTAAAATAGATAATGCTCAAACAACCAAGTCTGAAACTAGTCCTAAGCTATGGTACTGAAGTAATGTCTTTGACAATGAACTTCCAGTTTTAATGCCTCAACAGGCTTCTTTACTGAACTTTGTAATAAATCAACCAACGTTGTATAAGGATCAGATTAAGACTTTGCATACTGGTAAAAGGTTGAGCAAATCTCTATGTTGGTTAGTATTTTTAATTTGCATCTTTAATGACTTGTAGCATCACCAGAACTGCTGGTTTGATTTTCCAGTATTTGACGACATAGAACTTGAGTTTACTTTTGATCTACCTGCAGTCATCTCATTTGTGAAGAAAATATTGAAGAATATGACTTTAGAATTCAAAAGTAATATAGATTTCCTGCTTATCCCAAACAAATTTACACATAGATAGGACGTTTCCATGGACCAATCTCATGCAAGAAGAAGGTTATCTCTAATCAGAACATTAGAATTTAGTTAATTATAAATTTGTAAGCTTAAGGACTACTGGCAAGATTTCGTGATGACATACTAAAATTCTAGGCTGGCCAGATAATGTTTGCCTTTGCAACCAGAAAGTGCTGAAAATATTATGTATTACTTTTTATAACTCAAACACTGATTTGCAATTCACCATTAATAATGATTATGCACAAAAGAGATGCTTTTGTTTACTTCCGCTGTATGAATGTAAGTAGAACCTTTGAATGCAGGGCCGGTGCTTTCCAATGAAAATCCTGGTAAAGATCAATGCAAAAACTTAATGGGAAAATGCCTTTTAACATGATTCTTCTAAAATCACTATAGACCAGAGAGAATAATGTGCTTATGGAAATGTGACTATTAGCAGATGTAGAGTTTTGATGAGGAATACGAGCAAGCGAGAACAACAAACTGGTGTGAAGAACAAAAGGTGCTGTCTTAAATTACTGATTCAGCTTTACCAGGACATTTTTAGTTCCTTAGTTTGAACTTAGAACTTTTATTCCCTGCAGATTAATTTTTCATTTTCTGATTTTCCTTTATTTTCTTTATGGTCCTTCCATAAAATCATAGAATGGCTTGGGTTGAAGTGAACTTAAAGGTCATCTAACTCCAACCCCCCTGCCATAGACAAGGATGAAACCTACTAATTATTTATTTATTTATTTTTTAAGTAGCGGTGTTAGACAGAAATGGCATCATGAAAAACTACAGGAAAGCTAGTAAAAAAGTAAAAGAGAATACTGAAAGATCTTGTGAAAATGTATGGCAGTGTGCAAGTGCTGATAAATTGGTGTCAGTATGATTTCCAGAACCCTCACAATCTTCAGAGTTGTGTAAAGGGAACAACATCTAGTTGACATTCAGTTATTAAAGGGGCTATAACCGAGACTATAACCCACCAGAGATATAAAGCCATGACAAGAACAGATGTCGTCCTATAATATACCTAGTCTACCTGTAGTAGACATAGGGGAATATCAGTGTGAGCAGAAACAACATTTTAGACCCAATGTGAGACAAGAAACATCATATCTTCAAAAAAGATTGTGAAATTTATTCAGAGGATTGGCTTTGATGCCCTGTGAGGTAGTTTTCTGTCCTATTTCAAATGTTGTTCTATACAACAATATATTACAATAGCTGTAGCTACAGTATATGTCTGAGTCAGGGCCCAGTGGAGGAATTTCAGTTGCTATTATATTCATATACAGCATGTTAGCTGACCTAATGCCATTCTTGAAAAATTTACCTCTAACATGAATACTCAAAAAATAAGCTGCAAAAATAAAATATGGACCACTTGGTTTTAGTGACATAGTGACAAACATTTAAATTAAAAACTTTACAGCTCTGACCTTTAGTCTGTTTGTTCATATGTTTTCACTATTGAAGAAGGTATCAAAAATAGAAAATGTTATCTTTAGTTCCAGATTAAATCTTTAATAATAGACTTCATATTTGGTGTGTACTGGGGAACTTTCATCACAGAACCTCAAAATATTTTGCAAATTTTATTTTATTTCATAGCATCACCTTGAGAGTGGTCACAGCTTCTAAGAAAGTAAATATAAAGATAAAAACTAACATAGCATTTAAGATGTATATATGGTTGTCTTGGTTCTGAATTATTTATAGAAATTTTCTAACAAATTGTTATTACCTTTTAGACTTTTAATATTAATACTCTATATGAATACTTAGAGGGAAAAAAAAAACGTACCTAGGGAAAATAATAAAAATAATAAAAGCTTTCACAAGTCTCTCACAGAGGTTTATTATTCAAATCTATTTATTTATTTATTTATTTTCTAAAATTCTGGACAGCTGTCTCTGATTATTTCTATGTTTTAGCCAGGTTTAAATAAAATCATAACAAGTAGACTTAGAAATTGTATGAATTGAGCTTGTTGATGATTAGTACAGAACAACCTTTCCTGGCTTTGATTAAATACATTTTTTTTTTCTGATTTTTATAAGAATCTTGGAATCATTTATGTTCAAGCATCTTTTCTACTATTTGGTTAGTAAGATTATTTTTCTCTTTGTTATAATGAATAATGTCATTTTTGCAGTTGTTTTAGTTCAGGGACTGATGATTGTACATTATTTTACATTTCCTAGTATTTTTCTCCTTGGTATTCAAACTGTCAGTATGGAACAGTATAATTTTGTGAGACTTACTTGCTATTTACATTATCACTGAGCTATAGTGGCTTCATTATGCACCTTGGTGTCTTAATTTGTAAGCAATTTAATGTCAAGCTAACCCTTTCATATATCGCTAAACTATCTAGATTTCACTGTAAAGGCTGAAATTCTTTCTTAGGAAGACACTTTAATCTACAGTCACTAGAGAAACTGGTGCAGTCTGTGGACTGACTCACCCTTATAGGATGGGAGGAATTATTCTCTGGAGTAGTCTATTTTATTATCTACAAAGGTATCTAGACAAATAACATATACCAGACCACTGCTTTTCTATTTCTTGAATATATTTCAAGATGATCTTAGATACCTTCCCATTTAAATCAGCTTATACATATGTCCTGGTTTCAGGTAGGACAGAGTTAATTTTCCTCCTAGTAGCTGGCAGGGTGCTATGTTTTGGATTAGGATGAGAAGAGCGCTGATAACATGCTGATGTTTTAATTGTTGTAGAGCAATGCTTACACCAAGCCAAGGACTTTTCAGCTTCTCGCTCTGTCCTGCTAGCGAGCAGGCTGGGGGTGCAGCAGGAGCTGGGAGGGGACAGACCCAGGACAGCTGACCCAAACTGGCCAAAGGGGTATTCCATACCATCTGACGTCATGCTGAACAATATATAGGGGTGGCTAGCCGGGGTGGGGGGGCCGGCTGCTCGGGGATAGGCTGGGCATCGGTCAACGGGTGGTGAGCAATTGCATTGTGCATCACTTTGTACACATTATTACTATTATTATTATTATTATTATTATTATTGTTATTATTTTCCCTGTCTTAATAAACTGTCCTTATCTCAACTCACAGGCTTCACTTTCCCGTTTCTCTCCCCCATCCCGGAGAGGGAGGGGGGAGGGTGAGCGAACGGCTGTGTGGTGTTTGGCTGCCAGCCGGGCTAAACCACAACAACATATATACATATATATATATATATATATTTATGTGAGGCACTGGATAATCATCAGGAAAAAACAGCCAGCAAAACAAATTAGGGGAAGCTTTTGTTCTGTTTATCTGGTGTCACTCTGCTGCATAGTCAAAGTTAAACAAACACTAAAATACTATTAAGAGACTAACAACTGATTTCGATGTGACTGTGACAAAACTTCAAAATGGGTAAAAAAATAAAGAACATAAACTGAAGCATGTACTCTTCATTACCTGTGAGAAATGTGCATGTTGCAGCATAAAACAGAATGTCAACACTGTATCAGCTGTTGTGTGTGTGAAAAGAATACAGCAGAGTTTTATGCATATTCCCTGTTTGTTTTCCACATTTCTTTCTCTTGGTACTATTTGTACAATATTAGAACTGGTGGCTGTGATTGCTATTTTTTTTGCCTTCTGGGAGTGGCTAGGTGTTTTGACCTTAGAACACGTTGAAATTGCAAAGTTTTACCTTCAGCATCCTCTGAGGACTCAAATGTTGCAGTACCATGAAATGAAGCTGCCAGAAATTCAGATTTATTAAGCATGTTATAATGCATAGAGTGGGTAAGCTAATATTTTGGAGTGTTGTGTTTATAAAACTGATCTCAGTGTCTATGTTATTAAAACCAAGACATTAACTAAAAAGAACAATAATTCTGTGTTTGTTTGATCTGGTATGTCTTCAGTCAGAAGATCTAGCTATTCTAAGTAGGTTATACTTTCTAGCATATAAATTCTTTTTCCCTGGTAATAACAGCATACAACACTCTGAAAGAGAAAACTAGATGAATAACTTCCTCTGGCAGAGTCCTTCCAGTAGCTCACACTGAGAGAAAGAGAGAAAGACCTTGTGGCATATGGTGGTGGCAGCTGATGTAGTGGAGGTGGGAGTGATTCTTCAGGATATCCCTGCTGGCTTCCACTCTTCTGATACAACTGTCACTTCTGCTTGGGAACCCTTGGCTGGTCTGAGGTCTAGTGCAACTGCTTCAGAAAAGTAGGTCCTTGACAGATTAAGACTTAAAGTTAAAGCTCAGAACCTACCACTTGCATATCCTTGCAGAAACTTATCTTCATATCAAAAAAAAAGTATACAGATGCTCTAAAAAAGTACATCTTATAAGAAAGATGCCACTAAAGTTGGCATGAGTTTCTTCTCCTGGATGTAAGACTCAAATCAATACAGATTGCATAGTAAAAATTCCTGTTAATACAGGAATGATAATGTAAGATGTTATAGTATACTAACTGTGGTTAATAATTGTATTCTTAGTGGTTTTTTTTGTTTGTTTGTTTTGCTTAGCAATGGCACTTGCCAATTATTACAAGTGCATATGTATACACATAATAAAACTCTAACAACATATGACATGCTTAAGCATCAACTGCTAAAAGTAAATAAGGATTAAGAAAAATGTGGCCACCAGATCATGCTAAACTGGATTTCCTTGTTGGCAGCTGTACTTGTTGATTTTTTTTCCTTTTTACACATAGTGAAATCTGAAATTCCCATTGGATCTAAAACAAGGGAAAGACACACAAAGAGAAGGAGCAGCAGAAGACATTTCTGCACACAGTAACAAGGTTCACAAAAGCAATACTGGCAGAAATGGGCTCACTGAAAGAATTTGAAACTGGAGACAGCAGGGGACTTACCAGGATGGTTTTAAGAGGCTGATCCATGCTGGGGGGAGTGGGAAACAGGGGACTGATGGCAATTTGAATGGAGGAAAAGATTTTAGATTCCTGTAGAAAAGGATGAGGGACAAATTAAATGGATTTTTAGAGGACACTGTCTTCTGTACCATATGGTCCAATGCAGCAAAAGTGTGATTGCCTGATGACTTTGGGCATGAGACTGGAAACACTAATAGTAGTTGTGTTTGAGCGCTGATAGGCATCAGCACAAGTTTCAGTCAGTAAGCCTCACATTTTGCTAAGGCCAGTCCCATGCCAATCCCAGTAAGCGATTTTAAAGCTGCCTGCGGCGTTTTCAAATCAATCCATCAGTCTGTAGGTAGCAATGTAAAGAATGCACAGCAAGCACAATGCCTCTTCCAACCACTGACAACTATGCTAGTGAATTCTGAGCAAACCACAAGCAATTCAAAAGTCCTGTGAGGAATGAATTACAATAAATAAGTCTCTCTTCCCACGAGATTGAATCGTGCTTACATGGATCGTGAAAAAAACAGTGTTGTTTTGGCAAGGGATAATACAATATAAAATTAAAAATAGTCTTGCATACAGATCACCCTAATTTATTATAGCATTTCTCTTTCAGTTTTTTTTTTTTTTTTAATGGAATCTAAAGCTAAGGGAAGAAGTGTAACAGTAAGCTAACAAGACTATTCTCTTCACTTTTGCATTTTTTCTTTAACTGTGCAGAGAGAAAACCCAACATTTCAGGACAAGCTTAAATTAATCCTACCGGATATGACCCATCATTGAAATCTATCCTGTCTGTTCAAAGCAATGAATTATAGTGCAGGTGAACAGGTAACTATTTGCAATAGGGCTTATCATAATGTTCTCTGGAAGAACATAAGACAGACGTTAGAGCCAGATTTAGTAACAGTATTAAAGCAACCAGCTGTCATCTGTAATGCTGCTTTCCTATTAAGAAATCTGTTTCAGTGAATCCTAAAATGGGCTTTATTTCCTGAAAGGTGATATTCAATTGAGAGTGCAAACCTATGGGTATTGAAGTAAAGACAAGACTTTTTGCTCAAAGGTTTCTGTTTATCTTAGTGGCAGAAAATATCTAAACTTCTGTGTATACCTACATTTCCAGACTAAGGAGTCTTTTGGCAGACAGCTACTTTGTTTCTGCTCTATGTGGGGTCATTTGGTTAACATTTTTAAGTACTTTTGGGATTTCTCATCTTCTCATTGAGTATCCAAACAGCCAATTCAACAACAGAAGCTTTTCAAATATCT
Source organism: Cygnus atratus (assembly GCF_013377495.2). Classification (NCBI taxonomy): domain Eukaryota; kingdom Metazoa; phylum Chordata; class Aves; order Anseriformes; family Anatidae; genus Cygnus; species Cygnus atratus. The sequence continues at coordinate 55,332,159 of NC_066365.1, forward strand.
CACTTCTTTTTGAAATGCTCTTCAAATATATATATATATTTTTTTTTTTTCCCTTGGAAAAATACAATCAAAATGGAGAATATTTGTCTTGAAATCCTTTTCTAGTGGAATGATGTTTCAGTCAAACTTTTTGTTCTTGCTGGCCAGCTTTTACCTGTGTGTACAGTGATTAACACACTGATAAATGGAACTTTAAACTTAAAAATACCTTCCAATAAAGAAAATACAAAAATAAGTATGATGCATTTCTTCTGACAAGTTTCATATTAAAATAAATGTTCAGCACTAAAATAACATTTTATGAGACCTCACTAGTCATACTCAGCAGAGCTGTGGTTGATGAGATTTTCTAAATCATGTCCTACTACTTATTTTTCCACCATTAGCTTGTAATGCTACTGAAACCACAGAGCTCTTAATTGGCAGAAATCAAGTCACAGAAAAATAGTACTTTTGCTCTAGGTACTGCATTAGATTATTTGCTGACATGAGTGTTAACGTCTACGCAAATAATCCAGGCAGACTAAAGGAAAGAAGAAACATTTAGATGTAAGTAGGATAGTGTCAATTAGTCTCTTTGGTTTGACACTTCCTGAAAGTATCATTTGAAGAAACATCAGAAAATAACAGTAAATCAATTATCACTGAAACTGACAAAGGAAAAAAATGTAGCTTAAAGGAAGAAGTGCTGCCTCTAAATTCCACCTTACATCTGACATATAAGAGGGACATATCTGACCTACAAGAGGCCAAGAGAAGAATTAAGACTCGAGTAAATAGAAAAGCATGTTTGTTTTATTCTCCCTTTGGCATATGTATATCACCACTTTTGGTTTTTCTTACTGATCTTTCCATTAAGCTTTTAGATCTGCATAACTACTTGGTAGCCAGCAAGTGTGCGTATGTGATTAACACACTGTTAGTGCACGTTATTGACTTCAGTTACTACCTCCTTCTATCTTCTGCTGCCTCTATTTTTCTCTCCCCCCACCCCCCCCCCAACTCCTTTCCAGCTGTGTTGGCAGCCAGGAGGGCCTGCCATGTCATGGGGTGCATGGGGCATGGCACTGCCAGCTGGCTGAGGGAAGCATTTTCCCACTCTGCTCTGCTGCTGACTCACCTCGAGCACTGTGTGCAGTGTTGGGTGCCACGATATAAGAAGAATATAAAACTATTACAGAGTGTCCAAAGGAGGCCTACAAAGAAGGTAAAGGGTCTGGAGGGGAAGATGTATGAGGAGCAGCTGAGGTCCCTTGGTTTGTACAGCCCAGAGCAGAGCAGACCGAGGGCAGGCCTCATGGCGGCCTGCAGCTTCCTCATGAGTGGAGCAGAGGGGCAGGTGCTGAGCTCTGCTCTCTGGTGACAGTGACAGGACCCAAGGGAATGGCATGGAGCTGGGACAGGGGAGGGTCAGGCTGGGTGTTAGGAAAAGGTTCTTCACTGAGAGGGTGGTTGGGCACTGGGACAGGCTGCCCAGGGCAGTGGTCACAGCACTGAGCCTGTTGGAGCTCTAGAAGCATTTATACAGCACTCTCAGACATTGGTTTTGGTTTTTGGGTGATCTTGTGTGGAGTCAGGAGTGGGACTTAATGATCCTTGTGGGTCTCTTCCAACTCAGGATATTCTGGGATTCTGTGATATGTAAATTAGTCCTTAGGCTGTTTGGATACCTGCATGCAGGCAAGTCTGCCTTTTACTGAGATCTTATTTGCTTAAAAGCTTACAATAATGTTTAAGATTAGATTCCTTTTCAGCTTACGTATGTCTCACTGTCCCTGAAGTTCTTGGTAAACTTTATTGTACTATATTGTTCTTATCTGTATGATATTTTTTTTTTTTCTCCTTAGATTTGACATTGTTTTCTTTTTAGTTTACCACAGTTTGTTTAACTTCATTTTCATGTTGATTTTGACCACTGAGACTTTTACCAGTGCAAAGTACAAGTATTTCACAAACCTTTACCCTTAGGAATCATCTTTTGTTTGGTCATATGTCCAGTAAATAGTTTTAGATAAATTCCCGTGTGAATACTGAAAGAGATCTACCCTAAATCAAAAGTAATAATGAACAAGGACTTCCAGAGAAAGGAGACTATAAATTTCTCTCATTTTTCAAAATTTGCGATATATTTTCACCACGTCCAGTTCCATTATTACTCTCTATTTCTAAAGCAATTTGCATCTTATGCTGTTACATGAACATAGTTATTATGATAGCTCAGCATGTAGTTTTTATACCAGAGTAGAAAATGAAAGGTAAAAATTAAAAGGAAGTTACAGAAGTAAAGACGTGATATTGAAATCTAAAGCTTTTGTGAAATTTAATTATTTCTGTAATATTTTTTGTAAATCATTGTTTTAATACTACATAATTTTGAAGAACATAGTATTTAGTTCCATAAAATCTCAGGAAAAACATAAAAAAAATAAAAAATATATATTTACTTAGTTACTGCCGATGTCCCCTTGGAATTCTGTAATAGTTCAGTAAAAACTGACAGCTGTACTTAGTACTTTACAATGGTTAATTACAATCATATTTTTCTACTGGTACATTTTATTTTTGCTCTTTTATTAGGATAAGCAGGTTTTGAATAACAACTATTTGCAATAAATTAACCAAAAGTTTTTTTTTTTTTTTCATTTCTCTTCTGTTTACTATAAGTTTCTGCTTGCCTAGAATTTTCCATAAAAGTAATCTGCACTCAGATATGTGATACTTACACATATTTTTTTATTTGTGTAAAATCTATTTAGTTAGGTCGTAGGTTATCAGTCCAGGGAAACAAAAAGGAAAAAAGAGTTGAGGAGAATAAAAGTATATTAGGAACAAAATAGTTGGGAGAAACTGTTTCTAAGAGAATATTAGACTCAAACGATTTAGAGTATGGCAGGAATTAAAGTCTCTTTCTCCATCTCTGAGCTGGAAAAATTGAACCCAAACTGAAAAACTGGATAATGATGGCCAAGTAATAAACTGTAAGCAAATCAGAGAAAGTGAGATCTTACAAGAGTAAAAGCAGTCTTCTCAGAATGTTGGTACAGGTTTTTTGTGTATGGAGTTCTGTTACAAAAATAAAAATAAAAAACAAACAAACAAAAACACACAAAAAGACCCAAAACTCTTAAATGTTTTCAAAGTTTGGAGTATTCAGCATGTGATTGAAGATTACATGACCATTTTTGCATCATACACAGATAACACCAAAATCCTGCTAGTAAAATCAGCTGTTCAATGCAGAAGAATCTCCTGTAGCTATTTTCAAGGATGCCTGGCCAACACCCATTATTGCCTGCTATTGCTTGCTATGACTTGGGAGACCTGGCAAAGAACTTGGTTTCTATAAACAAGTCAGGGAAAAGCATCACTTTGTGGAGGTTCGATTTCTTGCTTCTCTGTGACTTCAATAGTTCCAATGTCTCGGGCATCTTTGGCCTGGGTACCAAAATGAATTATTCTCAAAAGCCATGCCATCAAATACACAGACATTCCAATTTTTAAAAAGTTGTCATTGTTCAAGTGTCGTGTGCTTAGTGTAAGAATGGACCCATGCATTTCTATAGATAACCAAGTACACCAATGTGTTCCATCAGAAAGAATGGTTCTTGGTCTATTCCTGACTCCATTCATTCATTCATTTGCAAAAGCTGAATAGTACAGCATTGGAATTCAAAATAACAGTGATCACAAGCAAGCCATAGCTACATTGCATCAGAGATCTATTTAAGAACACATAGTGCAAAAAATATGGTATAATGTACTTAGCACTGACTGATACATTATTCATTTCCTTTTCAAAGCACTTTACAAGCATTAACTAATTAATATGTATAACTCATCATTAGACGGCATTTCAAGGACTCAGTATATAATTCTCTAATGGCTGTTACTAAGAAGTCCCTTTGAGAGGTACTCCAAAAGTTTAATGGTTAGTGTGGAGAGATCATTAGCCCAGCCTTTCTAGACCAGTTGCTCTTGTACGTATTTAAGGTAGCCCACATATTAATCGGTCTGTGTGGACTTAGTCTTTGAAGCATCAGTTTTTACATACTTTTTCCTTTTATTTTCTAGAGAAAGTTGCATTTTATATAACTTTTCTTATTATTTTCTAGAGATTTATTTGCATTCTACATTGTGCCAAAAACCTGTAAGAAGATAAGCTCGGCAAACAGCAGAAACACAGGGGTGCCGCACAGCACCCTGTGATTCTTTTGAGAATTATCCAGTGTGAATAAGAAATGAGAAAATATCCAATTGCAGTGGTGTTGCTTTCTGACAGCTTTTTGAAATTCTTTTTAGAAACTTGAGTCCTTCGATTGGTTTTAAAATAGCAACTTGCATGATTGTAGTTTTCCAAATTTGGGAAAGATTGAGTCTCAGCCCTTTAGCAGGTTGCAATAAGAATTTTTATTTGATTGAGGAAATCCTTAAAGTCTTTACTTGTCATACTTAGGAAAAACAAGCAACCAAACAAAAACACCACCTCTTTTCTTGGCTATCTAGTGATTTGGTTAATTTAGCTCATTTACCCTTTAACAAGTTGCACAGCAATAATGTGCTGAAGCTGACAGCTGGGTCATGACAGCATCTTGTTTATCAATCTTTTATGGGTATTTGATTAGATTTATGAGAGAGGATGGCATATTTTCCCAGGAAGGTTTGTATTAAAGCTTTTTGTCATATACAAAAAGAAAAAAAAATGCACAAAATGCATGTGTAAATAACTACAGCTCTTTTCTTTTTTTTTTTGACTTTTCATTGAACAACAACAAACAAAGAGATCCCTAGAGTTATGTCTAATTCATTTTTATTAGTCATGCCAGAGGACAATAAATTTCCAGTGCAACATCTGGTTGGAGTGGTTGGATCTGTACATCCTCTCAGTCAGAGCCAGTCTTTTCTAATTTTCTCCTTCCATTGCCTGAGTTTTCCTGCCTGAGTTGGTTTCTCCAGAACTGAACCAAAGTGAGAACTGCAGTTCAGGCAGTTGTAGAGGGGGGCAAGAAGACCTAACTTTGTAATCTCATGTTATGTTCAGCTGTACTAAAAAAGGGCTGGCAGACGTCCTTTGAGGAGATTCTGAGGACACATCATTCATGACCATGCCTTACTGTTACCATCTTTTATTCTTAGGATGCTGTCTCCACCTTTCTACATATAAATAGTTTCAGACTGTACTGCTTACAAGATTTCAATTTGTCATTCTTAGATGAATGTGTAAACTAGAGAGTGAAGTGTGTTTATAATATATTCATATCAGAAAAAAGTGAAGTTTGGTAGAAGTTTATACTTATTTTCTTTAGGAAATAAAACCCACTGAGTTCTTTAATAAAGTTCCTTTGAAGTTTTTATGAAAAAATAAGGAGCAAGGATATTTCCCTTTCCCTTTCCCTTTCCCTTTCCCTTTCCCTTTCCCTTTCCCTTTCCCTTTCCCTTTCCCTTTCCCTTTCCCTTTCCCTTTCCCTTTCCCTTTCCCTTTCCCTTTCCCTTTCCCTTTCCCTTTCCCTTTCCCTTTCCCTTTCCCTTCCCCTTCCCCTTCCCCTTCCCCTTCCCCTTCCCCTTCCCCTTCCCCTTCCCCTTCCCCTTCCCCTTCCCCTTCCCCTTCCCTTTCGCCTTCCCCTTCCCCTTCCCCTTCCCCTTCCCCTTTCCTATGGGAGAAAGAACCAGCTGAAGGATTAACACTGCCCAATATTTAATTGCTTAAAAACAATTAAATCAGATTAAAATAAAAGTAAAGCACAGCTACTGACTACACTTGCGTCCTTGAAATAAGTCTTGCTCAGTACAAACCTTGCCATTCTTTTACCACACTTCACTGTACAGGAATTGTATCTTTGTGCTGTGGCATTGTGATTAACATCCACTTCTCTCAAATTTCTAGTTTGGAGAGTACCTGCTTAGGAGCTAACTCAGTTTCAGTTCTGTCAAGACCAACATTACATGTTGGAAATATTCATAGATTAGAGTCATTAAAGCTGGAAAAGACCTTCAAGTTCATTTGGTCCAACCATCACCCTACTACCAATGTCACCCACTAAACCATGTCCGTAAGTACCATGTCCAACCTTTCCTTCAACACCCCCAGGGACAGTGACTCCACCACCTCCCTGGGCAACTCGTTCCAATGCCTGACTACTCTTTCTGAGAAGAACTGTCTCCTAATTTCTAACCTAAACCTCCCCTGGCACAACTTAAGGCCATTCCCTCTAGTCCTATCACTAGTTACCTGTGAGAAGAGGCTGACCCCCAGCTCCCCACAACTTCCTTTCAGGTAGTTGTAGAGAGCAATAAGGTCTCCCCTGAGCCTTCTCTTCTCCAGACTAAACTACCCCAGTGCCCTCAGCCGCTCCTCATGGGACTTGTGTTCCAGGCCCTTCACCAGCTTCATAGCCCTTCTCTGGACACATTCCAGGGCCTCAATGTCCTTCTTGTACTGAGGGGCCCAAAACTGAACATGGTACTCGAGGTGCGGCCTCACCAGAGTACAGGGGGACAGTCACTTCCCTGGTCCTGCTGGCCACACTATTCCTAATACAAACCAGGATGCCATTGGACTTCTTGGCCACCTGGGCACACTGCCGGCTCACATTCAGGTGAGCATCAACCAGCACACCCAAATCTTTTTCCTCTGCACAGCTTTCGAGCCACTCTCCCCCAAGCCTGTAGTGCTGCGTGGGGTTGTTGTGGCCAAAGTGCAGCTTTCATCTTGATAGTCCATGACATTGAAGGATTATTAGATTATTTAATCAATAAAATCCATCATTTGGTCAGAAATGGAAAAAAAAAAAAAAAAAGCCCTATTCGTTAATTCATGGTATTTATTGTTATAACTTTCGTCACAAGTTTCCTATTAGTTATTAATATTTGTCACAAGTATTAAAATAAGATTTGCACTGTAACTCAGCATTGATTAACCAAACCATCATTTAAAGTGCTACAAGAATTATACAAAGTAGCTGTCTTTTGCTTTCAGCTATGTTTAATTTATGCTCATTACAGTTTCCAAGGATACATTTTTTGCATATGCAAATGTTATGATCATCTGTTATTTAACAAATTGAAATAAATCTTTTGACAGTGAAAGATTCAAATGAAACAAATAGGATTAATGCAGAAATAATGTAAAATGTTTTTAAAGAGAGGAAAATTTTTCTACATTCCTGTTAATTTGTAGTGAATAAAAATAAAAACAAACACTACTGCAGTGCTCAGGGGTAACTAAAACTGCAGTTAAAACAGACCAATCACCTCAAAATACCAACCCCCCCCAAAAAAAAAAAAAAAAAAAAAAAAAAAACACATGCAAAGGCAAATAATCATGTTTCCTTTACATAAGATTTACTAAAAAGACTTTGGGACACATAGTCACCAGTATAAATTACTAAACCTCCATGTCTCTTAGATGCCAAACAGATTGATAATCATACTAGTATACACTGCAGATGTAGTATCAGTTAGAAGAAAGAGAAACATGCTGCTATCAAATGTAACAGATATTTCTGTACAGACAGTGGATGGTACATCCATAATTTTCTACATTCACAAGGGTCTAATAATATCTTGTAAAGTGAGATATTACTATTGCAAACATATCCCGAAATAGTTTTGTTTAGTAAATATTAGATAGGGAAGATGAGGTCTAAGGTTTCACATTGATTTTTTCTTTTACTGTAACATGGTCTCTAACTGGCATTCATGAAAATTATGTCTTTTTGACTGTGGGTTAATGGCATGAAACCTGAATCTAGGTATTAGGCAGAAGATGTTCTAGAATACAAACTGTTTTAAATAAATTATGAGTCCTGGCATTTAATTCTATTACTCCTTTTTAATGCATTAAACCCAAACTACTTAATCTTCTACATGATTATCTTCTTACCTTGTTTGAAGAGATGGGAAACATGATCTGGTCTGGTCCATCTGTAAGAGAGCTTGGTTCAGCTCATTGTAATATTTTGTACTATGAATTCTGCCTACTTTCTCACGGTTACAATAGAATTCCATCCACTCAGAAGAGAGTTATTTTTCAGTCTGGATTGTCCTTAGGGTTTGTTTCAGCTATTGGAAATTAAATACATTAGGAAGAAGCTTATTTTACTCCTGTAGCTGCTGCTATTTTGGTTGAGCTGTACAAACAGATATAATGCCATCAACAGAAATTAGTATTTTTTATACTCTGGAGACTTTATAATATACTCTCTTGAGAGATCATACTTCATTCATTGGGTAGCAACAGTAACAGAAGAGATAAAGTGAACTTCATCATCTGTTAGGAATAGAAAACTAGAATTTTCATAAGATAAAAAGTTTTTAAATGGTTCATTTCACTGTTAGACAAGGAGAGATGGTGCATTATGTATGACATTTTGTTCATGAAAGAAGAAAGAAATATGCTCAAAAGTTTCCAGAGAAAAGCTTAACCTATAACAAAGTGATTAAAAGAAATTATGAAAAAAAAAGTGACTATGCAATGTGCATTTAAGCTAATCTTTTTGCAAAAATGTTTTATGATTAGCTAATTCTGCTTTTGGGGGCTGGTTGATGGCTTAGCTGTAGTGTTAAGTCCGATTACTTTCAAATGCTCTTTCATATTTTAAATGAAATTAAAAGAACACAGATGGCTCTAAAATAGCTTACTACATTTGGACAGAAGCTGGTGTTCATCTGAGAAAGTTCAATTATTTAAAAAGGAAATCTATGACAAATATCAAATGGGAAAAAATAATCCAGTTTTATATGTACCAGAAAATGAGAGAGATCTTTTAAGCATTATTTTTTGAAGAAAGCTAAAGAATTACCAATCTCAAAGTACCATATGCAAAGTGAGATTAAATTGAAATAATGCTTCTATAAGTATGTTAGAACTGCAGTGATTTAAGATCACAGAAACTTAATATACATTTTCTTTCAATTAATTTATATACTGCAGATACATAACTGAATCTTGAAAGAAAATCCAAACTCTGTTTTTTTACTTTGGGTTATCAGAATAATAAGTTTAGAACACTGTGAAAAGCATAGTTAATAAACATCTGTAGTTATATTTGTTTTGTGAATGCTAGTGCAAAGAAATCACAAGAGTATCTAAACTGACAGTATCTAAAAGTATCTAAAAGTATAAAATTAAACATATTTTTAGAAGTTTGAATGTTTGAGTACTTAAAAAATATAAATACTCCTCTAGAATTGGCTAGAGGGCAACTCATGATGCCCTCTACATGCCCTCTAGTATACGCACATTCATGTGTCTTTGAATATGAAAATGCCTTTAATTCTGGACCCAGTGAACGATATAGTAAGATATTTAAGTAACCAAGAACCATAAAACCCTAGCTGCTATCTTCTGACACTATGGGCAGAGGATTTGAGGATTTGAGTTCATAGGCTGGAAATGGTGGTATGGCAAAGGGCTGGGCTGTTTGGGTTTCCCATGGTAACTCAGTGGTGGTGGTCTCAGCAGTTCTTGGTGGTTTTCTTCCTCCCATATCTGAATATTCACATTTCCAGTATAATACTATCATAGTTCTCTTGACTATTGCAATAAATTACCCTACCATAAGGTTAGCAGTTGAACTGGATCTTACACATCTTTTTAGATGTGTTGGCAATTCCTTCTGATGATTGATGGGGAAATTTGAAGGCTTTCAGGACAAATATCAGAAAGTATTTATATCTGGTAATACAACATTTTAGACAGAGATCTGTCCAGAAGTTTAAAAATTGGATGTATGACTTCTTTTACTTCCTATTAATGCCTAATTTGTTATTAATCTCTTAAAAATTTTAGATAATCCAGCTATTGATTTCTTTCTTCTTTTTTTTTCTCTTTTTTTTTTTCCTTTTCCACCTTCGTTCTATTCAAGGTAGGGTCCTAATAAACTCCCCTGTCTTTCCCTTTATTAAGCCATTCTACTGTAGACATGATCGACTATAGAATCAAACTCTCAAAGTCCTTTAAAATGCTGCTTCCATACTCTTCTAAATGTGGAGTTTATTTTATATCTTGGAGGTTTTCTTAAACATAGACAAAAAAAGCTTTTGCTATATTTCATCCTCCCTAATCCTTAAATATTTTGTTTGAAAGTCCAGTGTTTTACTTTGAGTTTTACAAAATAAACCTTTGGCACCTACAATACAATATAGTGACTTAATTGTGTGCACTACTTAGTTGGATTGCTTACTTTATCTGATTGCAGGGAAGGAGCCTTCGGTTGTAGTGTTTAAAGTAACCTTTAACTAGTAAAGGAGGGTTTTTCATCTATTATTACAAAAACAAACAAACAAGCAAACAAACAAACAAAAAAAACTAGCTGGCACAGGGCTGATAGTACTTTAAGACAAATTTTTAGATGGTAAAATCATTCCATTGACTTTGAGGACCTGACTCAGTATTTAAAATAAAAAGATACAAAAAAACAGAGAAACATAGTAAATTTTCTTGCATTACTTACTTTCAAGACGATTTTTTCAAATGCATATCTATAGCTATGGAAGGTTACCCTACATTTTGTGTTATAAAATTGATAAAATTAGTTAAATAATTTTCTAAGAAGACATATATTCTAAAAACTGTGTACTGTTAATACAGTAAGAAGACTTTTGAGGGCATACTGATATATTGTGCAGATACAAAATCCCAGTCTTTTCTTTTTAAAAAAGTAGTGTTTTTTCTTTCCAGACTGAATACTTAAAATATAAAATAAAGCTGCTTAGACTCAAAAGACATTCTGAGTACACTAGACTGATGCATGAATGTTTTAAATTAATCTTTGGTGATGTCTCATGTGAAATATCCTAACTTTATCTGGCAGTTTTCAATGAATACAGTAATTTGCTTTTATTTGTAAAGACCCCCTTCTATTAGTAAGAAGAGGACTGCAAGAGATGTGTTTATTATAAGATAATAATATTCTTGAGGGAAAAGAGACACTTAAAGTACCTGTTTCTTGAAATGCTTCAGGAGTCTCATTGATCTATAATCAACATGGTTTGGATAAAATAAATGTGAAAGTAATAAAACACCCACAGGGAGGAACTGTCTGGGAACATTACAAATTACATGCTTCTGGAGACATTTGCTACAGATTATATCTTCAGCATTTCTGAATTCAATGTCTACCAGAGTTTTTCATATCTGCTGAGAACTTAGTGTCCAAAATGTCTAACTCAAAAGCACTGTTATCAAAGAAGAAATTGAAAGTCTTTGTACAATTGCATAATATATACTACATTCTGACTACCTCTGAATACAAAGAGAAAGCTGAAGTCTTTTTAAAGTTTGCAAAATGATCAAGCCTGCATCAGCAACATATAAATAAGGACTATTTATGAGTAAGGACACCAGCATGCAACATTGATACTTTTGGTGAGAGTTGGAGTATAACATGTCTCATAGAGCTCTCATACTTGTGTGTTTTTGTTTTGTTTTGTTTTTATCCTTGACTGAAATGCAACTAAAAAAACAGAATATTATTTTATGTGATGCCATTATGCAAATTATAACACTCAGATTCTAATTTGAATATAAACACATGTATGATTTCCTCAAAGCCTGTATTGAAAAACAGGAGTAAAGAGAGAAGATCTCTAGTAGGTCATTTAACAGGTTATTTCACTAATCTGTGCATCACAGTTTTAAGAATATTGATTTTTTCCTTTGACTTTAATGGAAAAATAAGTGTTTGAAAATCTCTGTGATGGTGTAAATAGCGATTTGAAATATTTGCTAAAATACATGCTTCTGAATTCCTTGGTGTCAGATACTTTCATTCAGATATCTAAATTTTTCATCAGCCTCTCTCCCTTCCTCCTTTTCCTTAGTGTACTTGGAAAGTATAATACTAGTTTGGGGGAACATTTTCAGAGTTCTGACATCTGCTTCTTTGTAGAAGGTGAGCACTGAAATATGCTCAAAAGATTGTTAATACAAGTAGATAGGCAGCTGCATAGTAAGTAACAAGTAGGAAGCTGACTGCAAGTGATACACTCTCAAGCAAATTTTTCAGGTACTGAAATTTGCATAAAAAAATCCCTACAACATATAAAATCAAATTCGTAAGTATTCAAGAACACACTAGCTAATGTCATTCTCTTTCAGTCATGAGATTCTCTTAATGGTGCAAATACAACTTAATTTTGATAAGCATAGGTCAGTAAAAATGTCTTTTTGCAGGAAACTTGCAATAAGAAACTGGAGATTTTGCAAAACATGACACATTAATCCCCTTTTACACTCCGAATTAGTTTAGCTGGGTTTTGTTTGTTTGTTTTTATCCGTCCAGATTCTGTGTAGACTATTTATATTAGCATAAAATATGCCTTGAATGTCATATATACCCAAACATCTATACCCCAAAATAATTTATCGCTATTTTGAAAAACACTTGGCATATACAAGAGCTGTAGTTCAAGTAAATGTCAGTGCCTCATCCTTTAGCTGAAATTTTCAAGTTATCAGACATTGTAAAGGTGTCTAATAAAAATGGTTGTAGAATATATGTATATATACCATTCCTGCTATAAAGGAAGATTTGTCACTTCTCAGCGATGCTGAAGAAAATGTAAATAAGTTTAACAGGAGTGATAACCAGATGCACCATTACAGGCTGGGGGAAGATTGGGTGGAAAGCAACTTTTCAGGGAAGCTCCAGGGGACCCTAATAGACAACAAGCTGAACATGAGCTAGCAGTGTGCCCTTGTGGCAAGGAAGACCAATGGTGTCTGGGCTGCATTAGGCAGAGCATTGCCAGCAGCACTGGACTGACACGTGTCCAAGCATGGGCTCCCCAAGACAAGAGAGACATGGACAAACTGGAGTGAGTTCAGTGAAGGGTCCAAAAGCAGATGAAAGGGTTGGAGTGTTTGTCATACAAAGAGAGTTGGAGATCTTGAGCTGTTTAGCCTGGTGAAGAGATGGCTTGGGATGTGATCTTAACGTAAGTATATTATAAGAGGGAGTAAGGAAGACAGAGCCAGACTCAGTGGTACTCAGTGCCAGGACAAGGAGCAGTGAGCACAAACCAAAACACAGGAGATTCCATCTGAACATCAGAAAACTTTTTCACTGTGCAGGTGATGGAACACTAGCACAAGTTGCCCAGAAAAGTTTTAGCATCTCTCTCCTTGGAGATCTTCAGAAGCTACCTGGACATGGTCCTGGGCAACATGCTCTGAGTTGATCAAGAGGATTTGACCAGATGATCTCCAGAAGGTCTTTCCGACCTTGCCATTCTGTGATTCTATGAAATATTTCCAGACAGTGGCTTAGAACCAGATCAAATCGATCTTACTTTTCAATGTTGTTCGTGGATTGACATTTCAAGTACACTTATATAGTTATTGCTGTTTATGCATGTAAGACATACTTGTGGTTTTCTCTGATTGCCTAGATACAAATGGGGAAAAACAGCTTAGAAAAAGAAAACTTACACTGAATCTGTATATAAAACACCACACACATCACTCATATATATATATATATACACTACCCCCTCATATAAACAGTATATGTTTATATCAAGATCATGACAGATGAAATATTCCAGATGCCAAAAAATGTTTACATTATTATATTTTTTTTCATAAAATTAATTTGGTGCTATTTAATCTTTTTTTTTTTGTCATTTTTCAATTAAAGTCATTATGGGATATATGTATTTAAAATTGTATACAATACCTTGTATGTAGGCAGCATATTTAGGCTGAAATACAGATACTTGTACTGTTTCATCTGTATTTTCTCTTTTGTATCATTTTCATTTTAAATTAAGAAAAAACATAGGTAACAATGACTAAAGCCAGTGTAGACACATACATTTTTAATTATCAAACGTGTAAACAAGTCTGTGGTTTTTAGAGTGCTTCAGTTTGTTGAATATAGAAATGTCTTTCACCAAGTTCAAGACCATTTCATTGCACTCCAAAGGACGTGACACGTCATTATTCAACTATACCTCAATCAAGAGACCAGAACAAATTGTTGTATCATTGTATGTTGCCACTGAAAATAGAAACATTTGATATACTTTAATTTCTATTTCTTAAAATATTAGTATAAAAGTATAAGCCACCTCTAAAGTCAGAAGAATAGTTAAACAGAAAATTGACATAAATACTGTCTGAATATTTAAAGTAAAGCTATTTCAAATAAAAGCAGGAAAAATCTTCTTCTGAAGATAATAACTTTAATATTGTTAGAGCAGAACATCATTGTGGCAAGTCATTGGACATTTTATTTGTTTTTTCTTTGGTATAATTTGTGAATAACATTTCTCTTGTGCTGTATACATGGATACTTTATATGGTATTTTTTTTACTGTAATTATGGTATCTTTTTCAAACCTTTGTACTACGTCTCAAATAGCACACATACCTGCACAAAACCTTGAAAATGAAGTCAGAACCATTTTGATGGCAGCAGTGCTGCTTTTTGTAACTTAACTTAATACAAACAATTGGTTCCAAATGCTATTCTTTAAAGGGTGACTGGGGCCTTGATATTAAAGGCAGCATCAAAGAGAAACAACAGGTTTGCCATGTAGTTGTCTGCAGGCAGCAGAAGCAATCTCTGGCAAAGATCATAGTAAAGTAGTGCTGCTGACAGAGATTGCCCCTGAAAGTAAAGTAAAGTCTTTTTTTTTTTTTTTTTTTTTTTTCATTTCCAGTTGTTTGGATATTTTTTGTCAGGAAGAACACTGTGAGAGAAAGTGTAGTACTCTGACAAAATTAGAGATGGATAAATGCCAGCATATGTTTGCTTTTTGAGGACTGAGGGAACTACTGTGCTGGCACAAAACAATATAGCTTCACACTAAAAACATTTACAGAGAAAAGGGAAAAAGCCAAGATAACAAAAATATTATAAAGGCAGTTTGCCAGTGACTTTAATATGATTTAATTTGCTAATTGAGGAAAATGCTGGTGCAATTTACCCAGCTTGCACATGCTACTGGATCTTAACAATCCTGTAGAAAAGGGAACATCTATTTGAACCATATTTGAACTGACAATGCGATGTACTTGAACCTAAATTCTGATTTCTATTTTTTAATGTATTTTTATGTAAGCAAATTTTAGGCATTTAGTGATAAACATTCAGGATGTGTTACTTATTTAACTATGCATTTGACAGCATTTTGTAAGAGGTTGTTTCCTCTCTTCTTGGCTTCCAAGATGTTGGTTGAGATCCAGGCATTCTGAAATCAGTCAAGAAAGGATGTATCATTCGTTTCCAAAATCAGCAAAGAAAAACTCATCCTGCATTCACACATATTGATGACCACTAGTTACAGAGCAAATCTGCAGAAGAAAAGGGGCCTAGGGGTTCTGGTGGAGAACTGGATGAACGTGAGACAACCATGCACCATTGTGGTGATGAAAGCTCACCAGTTTTTGGATTGTAATGGTAAGAATGCAGGCAACTGGTTAAGGAAAGATTTTTTCTCCTCTATTCAACACCTGTGAAATTGCATCTGGAATACCGTGCTTAGTTTTGGGTCCTTCTATTATGAAAGGTATAGTAACACACTGGAACAAGCTGAGGATTGGATTACTAAGATGGTGAGGGGGGTGGATCAATGTACAAGAGGCTGCGGGAGCTATGATTCTTGTTTAGACTACAGAACTAAAGAGAGAAGAGTCACCTGACTGCAGTCTTCCACTGTAAAGAAAGGACATGAAAAAGACTGTTTCCAGAAGCACACAACAAAAGACAATTGTCATGATTTGCAGCAAAGAAAATACCAAATAGAGATAAGGAAAATAAATCTTTATCTTGTAAATGACTAAGCTCTGAAAACAAGTATCGTAGAGACGCTGTGGGATGTTCATCTTCTGTGATACCCAAAACTTGACTATAAAAAACCTGCAACCTGAGCAACCTGCTAATTTGAGGGTTAGAATTGGTCTGAGCAGGAAACTGAATTAGAAGACTTCTAGCATGCATTTTTGGTGAGTGTATAGAAAATTTTCTCAAACTATGACTAATTTCACAATAACTTCCTAATGTGGATGGCTATTGCCCTGCTTTTTTTTTTTTTTTTTAATTCAGGTATTGGTTTTCTCACTCTTTCTTTTGATGATATTGGCCCATTTTTTATTTTTATTTTTTTAACATTGTGTTCTGTAACTTTGTCTACTATTTCAAATACTGTTTTTCTTTTCTGAATACATTCAAAACTTTTGAATCAAATAACAACTTAGTTGGTCCTTCAGATCAACCCAAAGGTCAAAGTAGGACTACAATAGATCACGTTGCCCAGGGCTATGTCCAGTCTCGTCTTCAATACCTGCAAGGACAGGATTCAAAATGTCTCTGGGTAGCTTCTTACAGTGTTTGGCTATCAACATGAAACAAAACAAAACAAGGGTGCTTAAAGAGCTGCCTGACGTCATTGCAGGACCTCTCTAAATTATTTTTCAACGATCTTGGGAATCTGGAGAGGTCCCATTGGCCTGGAAGCTGGCAAATGTGCCAGTTTTCAAGAAGGGTAAGAAAGAAGACCCTAGCAATTACAGGCCTGTCAGTCTCACGTCAGTGCCTGGTAAAATTATGGAGAGGATGATCCTTGAAGTTATTGAGGCGCACCTGGGGGACAATGCAGTCATTGGTCCCAGCCAACATGGGTTCATGAGGGGTAGGTCCTGCCTAACAAATTTGATTTCCTTTTATGATAAGATCACCCATCTAGTCGATCAAGGGAAACCAGCTGATGTGATCTTTTTGGACTTCAGCAAAGCTTTTGACATGGTTACCCATAGGATCCTACTGGACAAAATGTCCAGCATACAGCTTAACAAAACCATCATACGATGGGTGAGCAATTGGCTGACAGGCAGGGCTCAAAGGGTTGTGGTAAATGGGGCCACATCTGGCTGGCGGATGGTCACTTGTGGGGTCCCTCAAGGCTCCATTTTAGGGCCAGTCCTCTTCAATGTTTTTATAAATGATTTGGATGTAGGGCTAGAAGGTGTTTTGAGCAAATTTGCCAACGACATCAAACTTGGAGGAGTTGTGGACTCGGATGAGGGTGGAAAGGCCTTGCAGAGAGATCTGGACAGATTGGACAGCTGGGCAATCATCAAACACATGAAGTTTAACAAAGGCAAGTGCCGGGTCCTGCACCTGGGACGGGGCAACCCTGGCTATACGTACAGACTGGGCGATGAGACGCTGGAGAGCAGCCCCGCAGAGAGGGATCTGGGGGTTGTGGTTGACAACAAGTTGAATATGAGCCAGCAGTGTGCCCTGGCAGCCAGGAGGGCCAACCGTATCCTGGGATGCATCAAGCACGGCATTGCTAGTCGGTCAAGGGAAGTGATTGTCTTGCTCTACTCTGTGCTGGTCCAGCCTCACCTGGAGTACTGTGTGCAGTTCTGGGCACCACAGTACAAAAAGGACATGAAACTGTTGGAGAGTGTCCAGAGGAGGGCGACGAAGATGGTGAAGGGCCTAGAGGGGAAGACATATGAGGAGTGGCTGAGGGCACTGGGCCTATTCAGCCTGAAGAAGAGGAGGCTGAGAAGGGACCTCATCGCAGTCTCCAATTTCCTCGCGAGAGGGAGTGGAGAGGCAGGTGACCTATTCTCCATTATCACCAGTGATAGGACCCGCGGGAACGGTGTTAGGCTGAGGCAGGGGAAGTTTAGGCTAGACATCAGGAAGAGGTTCTTCAACGAGAGCGTGGTTGCACACTGGAACAGGCCCCCCAGTGAAGTAGTCACTGCACCAAGCCTGTCTGAATTTAAGAAGAGATTGGACTGTGCACTTAGTCATATGGTCTAAACTTTTGGGCAGACCTGTGTGGTGCCAGGAGTTGGACTTGATGATCCTTATGGGTCCCTTCCAACTCGGGATATTCTATGATTCTATGCAAACAAAACAACATCGACCATACCCCCCCTCCCCCTCCCCCTCCCCCCCAGCAACTAAAATGTAATTAGTATTTGGCATGTTACAGATTATGTGATTAGGTCCCTTTCCTATCATCCTATCACTGTACACTTCTGGGGAGAGTTTGGCTCCATCTTCTCTGCATCTTGCATCTTGCAGGAGAATGGCTGTAGGCAGCAATAAAGTCTCCTCTTAGCCTTCACTTCTTCTTCACTCCTTGTGGCTGAACAAACTGTATTCCCCAGCTTCTCTCCACACACCCTGTGCTTCAGTCCTGAGCTATCTTGGTGGACTCTCCTGAACTCACTCCAGCAGATAAATACCTTTCTTGCACTGGGGAGTCCAGAATTGGATGCAGTACTCCATATACGGTGTCACAAGTGCCAAATGGAGGGAAGAATCACTGTCCCTGCTGTCTACACTCATGCTAACACAGCCCAGGATGCATTTGGTTGCCTTTGCTGCAAGGGCACACTGGTGGTTCATACTCAACTTGTCCGTCAGCAGGACACTCAGGTGCTACTTTGCAGAGCTGCTTCCCACACAGCCAAGCCTGTATTTAACTCATTTGCTAGCATCAGTTCCAGCTGAGCATTTGCTTTCCTCACTCCATTCCTATACGAGTGGGCAATATCTTTGCATTCCTCCCATATCCCTGTTTCCATCATCTGTGTATGTCCTTTTTGTGTCTGAGTTCAGTCAGGAGTGCCACGCTCACCGGCTTTTGCCTTCCGTTCTTACCTGGCATTCTGTCCATTGATGTGGACCATTCCTGTTCTCTGGGAAGCTTTACTTGAAGGGAAATAAATGGACTAGGTCCAGATGATAAACCAGTTGCTTTCTTATCTTGCATAGTAATTATCCACATTTTCTAAAATTTATTAAGGATTTTTAATTAATATTCAACCCATTTAAATCTTTAATTTCATTATGTTATTTATTAATTGATTTACTTTGTCTTAGATACTTTGGAATCTTCTGCTAAGTACTTTCGAATACATATACATTAATATATTTATAAGTCTTATGCATTAAATCTTGGTAAAGCAGAAGGCACAATTGCCTCCAAAATCATAAACAAATAAAAAATAATTAATGGGAACACCCCATAAGTTTATCTAGCTCAGCTTGCTTTTCCTAAACATAGAAACCGAAACTGGTAGTTTTATTGTCACAAACCCATGGAGCCAGATGGGATCCACCCCAAGGTGCTGAGGAAGTTGTTGGATGTGATTGCTGGGCCGCTTTCCATCATCTATCAGTGGTCATGGTCATCTAGAGAGGTTACAGATGACTCAAGACTTGCTAATGTGACACCCATCTATAAGAAGGATCACAAGGAGGACCAGGGGAACTACAGGCCTGTCAGGCTGACCTCGGTGCCAGGAAAGGTGATGGAACAAGTCATCTTGAATGCAATCACACAGCATATGCAAGACAACTGGGGGATCAGGCCCAGTCAGCATGGGTTCATGAAAGGCAAGTCCTGCCTGATCAACCTCATCTCATTCTTTGACCTGGTGACCCACATTGTGGAGAAGGGAAAGCCTGTTGATATAGTCTACCTAGACTTGAGCAAGGCCTTTGACATGGTCTCCCATAGTATTCTCATGGAGAAACTGGCAGCCTATGGCTTGGACAGGTACACTCTTTGCTGGGTTAAAAGCTGACTGGATGGCCAGGCCCAGGGAGTGGTGGTGAACAGAGTGAAATACAGCTGGTGACCGGTCACCAGTGGTGTTCCCCAGGGATCGGTGTTGGGGCCCATCCCATTCAATATCTTTACTGATGATTTGAATGAGGGGACTGAGTGCACCCTCAGTAAGTTTGCAGACATCACCAAGCTGGGGGGAAGTGTCGATCTGCCAGAGGGTAGGAAGGCCCTGCAGAGAGACCTGGACAGGTTGAGACCTTATTGCTCTCTACAACTACCTGAAAGGAGGGTGTGGGGAGCTGGGGGTTAGCCTCTTCTCGCATATAACTAGTGATAGGAATAAAAGGAATGGCATCAAGTTGCGCCAGGTTTAGGTTGGAAATTAGGAGACAGTTTTTCTTAGAAAGAGCAGTCAGGCATTGGAACAGATTGCCCAGGGAAGTGGTGGCGTCACCATCCCTGGGGCTGCTTAAGGAAAAGTTGGACATGGTGCTTAGGGACATGGTTTAGTGGGTGACATTGGTGGCACGGTGATGGTTGGACCAGATGATCTTGGAGGTCTTTTCCAGCCTTAATGATTCTATGATTGTATGATTTCATGGTAGATATTTGCCTTAACATACACCAGTCTGTTAAAGCATATCCCGGTGCTTACCCTGCCTTACAGGTCATTTATATTTTCTTGTTTAAATTTTTGTTTGTTTGTTGTTGTTGTTGTTCTATTTCCAATAGATATGGAGACCTATTCTTTTGTGACAACCTTCAGCTTATATGAAAATTGTTATTTTTGATTTTTTTTTCAGTTTCCTCTTTTCAAAACAGAGGAAGCTGAAATAATTCAATCTTTTCTTCTGGGGATTTTTTGTTTGTTTGTTTGTTTGCTTATCACTGTTGCTGCTCTATTCTGAATTTCTGTAATTAGTGTTCCCCTTTTCTGAAACACAGTGCTCAAAGTTAATCATGGTATTCTAGGTGAGACTTTTGCATTACAGAGAGATCTTTTTTTTTATGCTTTACATACAAGATTTATGCTAAAAAATCATAAACAGAATTATTTCAAGTTACTCTGACAGTTTTGGCTTCCTCAAAGGGAGATGCCAAGGAATCTTAAAGGTGAATTATTAAGCTGTACTGAATTTACCCATGATGTTTCTCAAAATCAGACTATTTTGTCAGTTTGATTTCTGATTATGAAATATTCATGATCCACAAAGTTAAATGGTGTTCTAACTACTGAATTCAGTAAAGAGCTGGTGATCAGCTGCCTGCACTAGATGTTCATACTAAGTAAATTTAGGAAGATAAAGAATAATATAGAATTTATTATAACTGTAGATTCAGAAAAGGAATGTTTGTTGTCTATGAAAGAAACATCAAGTCAGCAAAAGTAAGAAAATATTCCCTTTTTGATGAGGCAAACTATCAGTCAAATGCAGGACATGAATCTGGTCTCTGAAAGTTATTTGTATTTCCAGGAAGTGGTACCACACCAAAGACAATGAAGAGTGCCTACTGAAATATAATAATTTTGATGTGAAAAGTCTAAACTTCTCTGAAATCAGAGGACTTCAGAGTACAGACTAATTGCTTGTTTCACCAGAAAGATGTATATGCTTAGTGGCTATAGTTCGAGACATGCATTGATATCTAGGAACCATTTAAAATGGGAAGCTCTGGGAAAAAAATATAAAGACCTGTAATCTGAAACAGTGTTTTTTCGCATTTCCTCACCTATATATTTTATGAAGATTATAACTGCATTGCTTACTTCAGATGCTATAAATGCATGCTTTTATTTTAAATCATACCTTAATCAAACATGAGCTAAGTAGGATTTTAAAGTACCCAGATAAAAGCAAGATTTCATCTGTTACCTAAACAAGGAGTCATTCTCTTCTTGCTGAGGCTAGCTTAACAAATGCTTAGTTCATGGGAATGTCATCAATGCTAAGTGTGTCATCAGGGAGGCTTTGCGGACAAGGTAGAGAACTGGTATTGTAGTCAAATCAGGAAGAAGTGATTTTTCAATCATAATCGGAAAGTCTACTTGGATAAAGGTATATTAGTGATTAAATCCTCATTGTCCCCAGGGACTTTGTCACTGTTCATGAGGTAGAAAAAGAAGGTGGAGCTTGATGTGCTGCCCAGTAGTGTATTAATACAAGATGCCGTAAAAAAGAAAATGGGATCTCATTATTGCAATGTGTGCCTTTTCCTCCCCAGATGGAGACGTTTTAGAATTGCATACAACTTCTTGGAAAGGCTGTATTTGGACTCAAATACTCAGTTGTTCCAGTAAATAAGCTTAGGGAGGAAATGAGTGCAATGAAGAGCCACTGAAATAATAAAGGTACCAGACATCTTAAACTACATTACCCTATTAGAGAATCTCTGATAAAAACAAACAAACAAACAAAAAAACACCAAAAACAAAAACAGAAAAAACTTTCTAGAAACTCCGGGAAAGACAGACAACTTCCTAATTAAAGGATGATGATTGTATAGGTATAAGTAACAAATGATGATATGCTGATTATTAACTAATTTATATTAAAAGAAAATTCAGAGCCATTAGAGCAGGAAGGTTCTGGAGTGGACTCTTCTAAAGTAAGAATAATGAGGAATAAAAAACCTTGTTACTTCTAATATTGAGAATTTATATTCTCAGGGAGAATTCCAATTTAATCTCTAATACTGAGATTAATGAATTTATGAAAACAGGAGATGATGTGGTGTCTCAGTATCAGGTACTATGTTGGGTGATCCACGTAGTCACTCTTATTTTGTATAAAGACTATTCAACGACAGCCTCTCTCACCTTCTCATAGTATCAGGAAAGAAATAACTGTAAGATTTGTGTTCAACATTCTTCCTTCTATATGTATGGAGAGAAATGTAAGGGTGTACTTCCTGCAAATTCCCTTTTTAACACCAATGTGTCCACCTTTTACTGGAACTAAATAGAGTTTAGCAGTGTAGATGAGGGCTATCTCCTCTGAAAGGGAATGATTCTGAGCACATTGAACTTACTACTACAAGCACAGTCTACATTTCCTAATTTCTTAAATATATATTTTTATTGTTAAAATCCACTCTTCTATTGATGTTTATTCATATAACATCTGTGATAGGATTTTTAAAATTATTATAACTATTATTTAGGAGGGCAAATAAGTGTTTGAGCATCTGGGAAAGGAGAAGTAACTTTAGCCTGCTTAACTTACTGAGATGCAAATAGACAGATATCCAGTTAAGCTATGCCTCAATGTGCCATGAATGACACAGTCCAATAGAAGACTGCAGTATTGTGTCATACCAAAGTCACTAGTATCTCCATACACTAGTATCTCTAGCAGTGACCACGTTTGGTTCTTCTGCTAGTGCCCAGTTCAGAAGGGGCCTCTGAAGTCATGTTGTCCAACTACTTACTGATAGTTCAGCTTAGAGCAGGATGCTTATATCCTGGACCAGCTGGATTTTGGTTATCCTTCAGGTATGGAAAATATCTCCCATCACATGAAAAGGAAATACGCTTTAGTACTTTTGAGGTCAAGGTGGAATATCTGAGTGGAGGAAATGAATTGTCTTTACCAGGAGGAACAAAGTACAAAATTATATGGTTTCAAATAAGTTACAGCTATTAAGGACTGGTTCTACAGTGTAGATAAACTTTCACACACTGCAGACAGTCTTTTAAATGTTATGCTTTTGAATGTTACGATTTTGAATGAAAGTTTACAAAATCTTACTTCTTGATACATTCACGGAAATTTAACATGGTTTATTCTATAGGCCTGTATATACCTGTAATCAGATTATGTCGGGAAAAAGTAGCCTTGACTTTTTAATAGAGTTTCCTTCCTCTTAGTTGCTCTACAGCAAAGTAGCAAAACTTCAAGGAACCTGATCCAGTGTTCAATGGATTCTTTTATCATCATCTGTATCCATTGTCCATATTTTCGTGCTTTATTAACTTTACCCAGATTTTATCATGTGAGGCTGGCTGTCTCAGTTGTTAAAAATAGCTTTAGGAATTTTAATCTTGTGTCATAATGTGTACATCAAAATTTGTATAATTTACACAAATCCACACACAAATTTATGACTCATATATAATTTGTTACTCATGCTATGATATGAAGATATATGTATATGCTTATTACAGTATTCTGTTATCCATATTATTCATAACAGCATTAAACATTCATATGCTTTTGGGTGTACCAGGAGCTATCTCATCAAGTTAATAATTAGGCATTAGGGATGAACTCTTGTCTCCATGGCCTGAAGCTCCCATTTCTCATTCAAAATAGTGCCAGAGATGGTTTACGTATATCTACTTGTTTTGACAGTGAGAGTAGATTGGCTATAATGCACATATTAGAGAAGAACACAGAATACAAAGTGTTTCTTCTCTCTCTTACCATATCTTTCAGCAGCTGAAGATTCTGTGAGTGGAGAGACATGGAGAAAGAGACTAGGAATATTTATGCAGAAAGTATGTGGTATCATCGATTCCAAAGCACCTGTAGGACTGAGTATAATATATTCAATTCACACTCCATTTTTAGAGTGTGTAGTTCTCATGAAAAATATATGTTATTACTATAATTAGCTGTAATTACGGATTTTTTTTTAATAGGGAGATAATACCCATATTGTATTTGAAATATAAACCAATGAGTTCAAAGATACAAAAGTCTACTCTGACATGAAAAGAAAAAGAGGCATTAATTTTCTCTTACAATGATGCCTGCAGAAATACAAGTAATTAAGTAAATATCTAACATAAATACACTGGTATTCAATATGCAAAAGCCATGAGAATGAAAAGCTAGTGTTTCATCTGCTAAGTTAACGGACATAGAATTTTTTCTTTATACTTTTATTTAAGATACTTTTGCCTTAACTGGCAAATCTCAATTATGCAATTATTTGATTGTTTATTTGTTTGATTATTCATTTGCTACACTAGCAGAAGTAGTCATAAAATAGATCAATTACTAAACAAACTATGTAAGACATTTTTACCCAGGGCATTGCCTTCTGATTACCTTTAGAACATGACCATATCTGTACTAATACTCTATCCTAATATTAGAAGCTAATATCCTAATATTAGAAGCATAATGCCCAAGAACCACATTTAGATTTGCCTGGATTTAATCATTTATAAATAATATATATACTCTGTAAGCCTTTTCCTAGCCTATAGCTCTTTTTTGTTGGAGATGCAGATCTCTGAAATACAGAACCTGAACGTATTGAAAATACACTTGCTCTCTTTTCTAATGCACTCCAGTGAATTAATTTTTTTGCCATTCCTATGTAAAGGTCATAACTATTAGATTGACATGAAATCACATGACCTTAGCACTTGCCTAATCTTGCCTTCAAATGAGCTGAGTTTAGTTTGCTTTTATGATTGGCCAAGTGATCACTGACTCCCCTGTTTTATTTAGCTGAAGATCTGTGAATGCCATCTGTAATCAGTATCCAAACAAGAGTCATGGCAAAAGAAACGATCTCCCTTTTTGTCAGCTGAGGCTGGGGGAGGCTCCTGTGCAACTTTCATACTTCAGCTGGGCATCAAAGAGAAGGAAGCAGGCTATAACATCAAAACATAGACACAGGACCATGGCAATCCCTAGGCTTGAGCATGTGCTTAACATTGAACTTCTTGCAGCAAAGAGGGGCCACAAACAGTCAGAATATTGATGAGAGAGAGTATTACTCCAAATAGAGATACAAAAAGATGAATTGTTAAATTCAAGGACAACTGCAGATGCTTCCTTATTTTGCATGCTACCCACTAGACTACACAATCACTCAAAACCAACATATTAATTTTACATTGGCCTATTACATCTAATAAACTCCACCTCTTAGAGAAAGGTGATATAATTTGCTTCATTAAATCTGGATTTTATGAATGGGTATTTACTAAAATGTGTTGAAGAGACTTTACAGCTTATGTGGGTATTCACTAATCAACATGTTAATTTTGGCTTTGAAATGTTCATCCTCAGCAGAAGGGCAATTCTGTCAGAAATGGCAAGATGCCCCTATGCTCCAAGAGTTCTTTCTTCTTAAGAGGAAGCATAACATGTACTTCAGAAGAGCACTCCTGGTAGTCCTGCCAGACAGCCATTCTTTTTAACTAATTTTTCTCTGATTTCCAAGCTTGCTTGCAGTGCCTATGGACTGTATTTTTATTCAGATGTGTGCTGGGACTCAACTTGCTAGTGATTTGTTGAGGAGAGACTTTCTGTACCATTCTTTCTCCACGAGGATAGCTGGAGAGGAGCCAAACATACACAGGTGTTAAAGCTATGGTAAAGCAAGATTAGCACTGGAGACCAAGCATCTTGTCACTCTTCAGGATGGAGTGCATATTGTAAACACAAAACATACTATCCCACAACTTGGGAAATTCACAAAAGCCTTCTAATCTTCATACTCATAACTTCCTCTAACCTTATGTTGCAATGCATGCTTTAGTGTATCCCAAGGTCTTGGTCAGTGTACAATGTGGGTCTCATCTAACCTAGTCCTTAGTTTCTTGTGAATGGAAGCTGTCTTCTTAGGGGAAAGCAAACAGAGCATGTGGGGTGAGGAACAATCAAAGACTGCATTTGGACATAGTGGCATGGAAACGCTGGTGCATCACCTAGTTTTGACAAAGCCACATGTGAACCTTCTTTTATAAAACCTACTATTGTAAAGATTGCCAAAAGATTTCTCATGTGTAGAGGTATCATTGTTTTCTTCTATGCCATGCTTTAGGAGCAATCTCTAATGCTGACTGTATACTGTGTATATGGGATATTCAAATATTAGTTTGAGACCCATGCTCAACAAAAAACAAAAAATTACATAATATTTACCTTAAGATATGTATACTTTTAAAGGAAGATCAATACAGCCACCAAGAAAAAAGTTTTCTTCCTATGTAAAATCTCCACTAAAATAACACCACTTCTTTACTAATAAATTCACTATATTCAGAACCACATAATGCTTAGTAGCATAGTAACAGTAACTCAGCCTTCAACTTACTGTAAAGTAATAATCCAAGTCATTTTACTATGGTTAGGAATAGACAGTATTTTAAACATTAAGTTGTTATGCACTTCTGACTTCTATTTTGATTCTGGCAAGACTTTACCTGAGATAAATCAAGTAAATGGGTGAGCTTTCTTCTTACACTTACATTATAATTACACTAATTTAGTCCATACTGCCTTTCTGTTGCTATTTTGAGCAGCTGAATCCCAAAATTCAGGTTTCTTGAAAGAAAAGTGGAAATAAACTGTAAAAGAATGGCTTAAAAATATTGCATTTTGATAAACCTTGTCACTCTCTGTGTGATATACAATGAAATTTTGAAGCACATTTTGAAATCAATATTTTACACTCACTTTAAGGCACTTGTATCAAGAAAAGACTGATGTGATTTATGGGTCGAGTACAGATTATTTAGGTCATTTAAGGTCTAGTGATAAATTGTCATGGTTCTTTTCATGGTCTTACTCCTTCTTTCTTCTTAATAACTACAGAGGAAGCTAAATCTTCTGTCTTTATTTCCCCTAGCATGCAGGGAAAAATGAAAATGAAATATATCAAAATAGTTTTAAGTTTTATTTAGTGATGGAAAGTACAAACTTTAAAAAAAGTCTGCTTATTTACTGACCTCCAAATATGTCAGATTTTTTTTTTTTTTTCCATAGGCTAGTGTGGAGGAGTGTAGAAAGCAAAGCAAAAGAGGGCAGAAAATGAAATGTTAACAAGAGGATTAAACGATGAATAAGGTTAATGCCAGAGATTGACAGCTCTTTCCTTACATGTTTCTTTGTCTCTGTCTAGGAAGGTTGATGAAGGACGGATGAGATCTTAGATAGTACATATAGAATAAAAGACAAAATGTACAAAAAAAATGTTATTACTGTTACTGTAGTGGATTCTATAAAATTAGGGAGCTGTACTATACTGTCCTCACTGTCAGAAATCTAAGCATAACTTAAAAGTTTTCTTGTTTTTTTTTTCCTTTGTTGTTATTATTGTTTTTGTTTGTTTTTGTTTTTCTGTGCAGAGCACTGCAATGATTTTCCAGGTCAGTAAACTTTTTTGTCTCTGCTAACATCCTTTCATGGATCTGTTGTTAAATGTCCTTGCAGTTATTTAACTTCAAGTAATATTTTCTTTTATTCACAAAGTTATGTGGAGTGGCTCAGTCATTATTCCCCAAGGTCAGTTTGCAGTTTACACTGGTTTCACACACTTTGCCTTGTGCTATGAATTATTCCTTCTTTGCATTGTCTTATGTGAAATGTACACCTTCCCAGCAATGTTCAGTCTACAACGCTATACAGGGAAATGTTTTTCTTTCACTTAATTAGTCTATTCACTGTAACATTTGTGAAGAATAGCTTATTATATAGGCATAGAGATTTTGTTCCTTTTATTTTTTCTATAAGTTGTGATGCGTTTATTAGCTTTTTAATAAAAATACTACACTTAAAACTGCTTATTTAATTTTCCTATTCTATCAAGTGAAATTTCATTACTAAATACCTGTACGTTCATAAATAGATGGTGAAATCTTAGCATATCTCTGAGGTAATGAAATGTAATAATGATAAGAATAAGCAAAAATTTTATAATAGAGGGATGTATTTTTAAAACTGTTAGAGAATTTTAATTTAGATGGGAACTGATGAATTGTCAGACATAAAAATGACAACAACAACAACAAACAAAAAATAAGGCTAATTCTGGAATCCTATAATGTGTGCTGAGTATCAGTTATGCAGGAACTTCAAACTGATTTGACAAGTGAAATAATGGAAAAATCTTCTTCAGTAGAACATCAAATATACCGGCATTTAACATGAGTCTATTTTATGACTTACAAGAATTGAAACTGTTATTTAATGTTTACATTTTTTTAATAGATCAAGTTTTGATATTAGACTAGGTTTTCTTGGTATGTCATTTTCTTCTCTCACAAAATACATAGATGGCTAGGTCAGACATTCGAGTTAAAACATTCAGATGCAATACCTAAACCAGGAAATACCCTGGACTCTGTCTGTTGTCAATGGATGAAAAGTACAAAAATGCACTCTTCCAGATCATTGTTCAGATCTTACAAAGACTGAATCATTCTTGAATCTGTGGAACTTGGAAATGCTGCCCAAAGTTACTGCATCCGTGCATTTTTGTGACAGAAATATCCAAAAATTTTGGAAGTAAAGTTTCTTGTGATAATATTTAATTTAAAAATAGTTTGGACAAAATGTTTAACCATATTTTGTGGAGAAAAACAAACAAACATACAAAAACAAACAAACAAAAAAGGTTTCCTTTGGCTCAACTTGCTTAGTTTGTGCTGGGATACACAGAATGCCAAATGTATAGGTGAGATACAGTGAATTTTAGAGGGTAGTGGCAGTAATTAGATATGTGACTGGAAAGAAGAGAAATTGTAAAAAAAAAAAAAAAAGAAAAAAAAGAAAGAAAGCTATTCTGCTTGTCTCTGAAAATTTTCAAAATTCAGAAATTACTAATAGTAAAAGTTATTCTTATACATTTCCTTTGGCTATGTTAGTCATTTGGAGCTCTGAATGTAACACTTTTGGGGATAAAGTACTTCTATTAGAGTAGTTCCACTGAACATTCTTTTCTTTCTTTCTTAAAAACCCTTACCTTCAAAAGCAAACAAACTGCCTTTCAGCTTTAGCATGCCTTAGCACTGGTAAATACTTTGTCAATCCTTTACTTGCTGAAGTTGAAGTATCTTTGGTGGTCTTACCCTTTTGTGAGTGAGTTAGCTGGCAGTATGTGTCTGGAAGCCCACTCCTGTGCCCTTGCCAGCAAATGAACTGCAATAGCAGAACTGATGTCAAACAAACAAACAAATAAAATGTACTGCATACTAGATTTTCAGCAACAAAGGAAATATAGAATCAGCAAATTCTCAGTGGATAAAGTCTGATACTTCCTCTACTTTGAGAGTTGTACAGCTATATTTTTCACTCCTGTTTCCAAAGTTTTCATCTTTCCCAGGCTCCACAGCATTTTAAGTTAGAGTTTCTGAAACTGTAGTCTTAATTTGTAGTGTCTTTGGTGAAGGTTCACTGAAATTGATTTAATCTAGGAGGACAGTACTTCTGACAGTCACAGGATTTTAGTTCACCTGTGAAACATAAGATGGCTCTTTCCCAACTCCGGTGTGTGCATTTCTCTCGTATGGCAGTAAAGTGGGCTTCTGTGCATGCAGGCTTTATTCCAGTGTTGGTGTAAAGCCATGAAAGAGCATCTGTACTGGAGCTCCAAAGCTTGGAAATACTCCAGATTTCACCAGCTGAGATATAGCCTGTGAGGTGTGTGGTTGCACACAGCTGCCCATCTTTTTTTTTCTTTTTTTTTTTTTTCCTTTCCTAGTTGTATGGGGAAGGAAGAAATGAAGAAAAATGCAGTAGGAAAGTAGGAATAATGATAAATATATTATGCAAAAGAAAAAAGTATATATCTCAGTAGAGAAATGCAAACATTGGAGTACTTTCGTACAATGATTTCTATTTTATTTTTACTGATTATGCACTCTTTGCAGCTGTCATAAGTTGTCAATTGCAATGGAAAAGGGAAATGGAATCTATGCAATTGCCAACTGAAAAGAAGAAAAAAATACAGCACAAAATGGGACAGTTGGTAAGAAATATTCAAAACTGTTCTGCTTGTTATCGATGAAACTGTGTATTTTAAAATAACTTTGTCATACATATTATTATTTCTAAAACAACATCCCTTATAGTTTCAGTGAAACTGCATTAGTTTAGGTTCAACTATTCTTTTTTATTCTTGAGGGGTTTGTATCACAGAATTGTAAGGGTTGGAAGGGACCTCAAGAGGTCATCGGATCCAACACCCCACCAAAGCAGGTTCCCTAGAGCAGATTGCCCAGGTAGGCGTCCAGACGGATCTTGCATATCTCCAGAGAAGGAGACTCCACAACCTCCCTGGGCAGCCTGTTCCAGTGACCCATCACCCTTATCATGAAGAAGTTCTTTTGCACATTGGTGCGGAACTTCCTGTGCTCCATTTTGTGGCCATTGCCCCTTGTCCTGTCCTCACAAACCACTGAAAAGAGGTTGGCCATATCCCTCTGTCTCCCACACTTAAGATATTTGTAAACATTGATAAGATCCCTCCTCAGTCTTCTTTTCTCAAGGCTGAACAGACTCAGGTCTCTCAACCTTTCCTCATAGGGGAGGTGCTCCAGGCCCCATATCATCTTTGTGGCCCTCTGCTGGACTCTTTCCAGGAGATCCCTGTCTTTTTTGTACCGGAAAAAGTCTTTGTCACTTTGAAAGCACAAAATTTTAACAAAACTCATGTGACATTGTTTAAGACCCAAGAAAGAAAGCTAGACTTTGGATATTAGGAATGTTGATGAAGTATTTCATATTTCAGTTGGTCATGCACAATGCCAATAAACCTGCTTCAGTTTGTAAGTGAAATGGGTAGTGCTTTTGAGGTGTTTAGCTGTACTATAAACTGAAATAATAAACTCAGTCAGAAAAAGAAAATAAAATTCATAAACATTAGAAAAATCTAGGAAATGGAGTTTCAGCTATAAATTTTTTGACTGTAAGTGTTGAAAGAGTATATATCATAAATAATATAGGATTTCTTGCTTTGCATTGTGTGTGTCTTACTGAGCTCAAATAGAACGTAATAAGGAAACAGCAAAGCTCTCTTTGTAAGTTGTGGGATGAATTTTCAGCACTGATGCCAAGTGAGCTTTTTTTCCCCCCTACAATATTCATATAAACAGCAGGAATGTATTTAATTTCATAAAAGCTATATATAACTGCTGATTATAAATGACAAGAATTGATTAATATATACCTGACCTAACATAAATTCTGTTTAAAAAGGTTAACCGTCTGTGGTTCAAATTCTAGTTTTTGAGAAGTCCTTTAATGTCTTGCATTACTTGTATGTTATGCTGGGACATTTTCTAAAATTTAAATGATAGGGCTTCAAAAACACGTGGAATAGAATGAAGTTATTCAGAGAGACATCATATACCTTCAAGTCTGCAACCTTATCAGTTGTAAAGTCCCAGTTTGTCTGCAGTTTTCTGATAGACCACCAACTAGTGAGACTGACCAGGTTTGTTTCTGGTTATTGTCTCTGCTGTATTTGTCTGTTAACTCTTTGCATGTTGCTTTCCCCTTCTCCTTATTTTGACAAGGTTCTTGATCAGATAATCTTACAGAAATAAGCATTGCTACATTCTACATACCCTCATAAATTAGTATGACTGACCAGGTTTGCTTCTCCTTATTGCCTCCTTTATCATTTGTTGTTTAGGTTTGTGTCTGATTATGTTCTTGCTTATGGCTTCCCTCTTTTCTTATTATCCTCTTGTATTGGGTTTACATGGCAAGGGTTTGGTAGCAGGGGGGCTGCAGGGGTGGCCCCTGTGAGTAGCGTCCAGAAGCTGCCCTATATTAGATAACAAACTGTTTCAGCCATCTCCAAATGGGACCCACCTCTGGCCATTGATGAGCCAATTGGAAAAGCTGTTTGTGCCTCTGTGAAAGCATATCTGAGAAAGGGAAAAAACTGCTGTGCAACAGCAGCTGGGAGAGAGAGGAGCAAGAGTTCCCCCCCAGCCTGTGGAGAGGCCCCTGGTGGAGCAGGATGTCCATCTGCAGCCCATGGGTCCCATGGCAGAGCAGATTTCCACGCTGCAGCCTGTGCAGCAACCCACGGCCACGCTGCAGCCTGTGCAGCAACCCACGGTGGAGCAGGTGGATGTGGCCTGGAGGAGGCTGAGCCCTATGGAGAGACCCTGCAGAAACAAGTTGGAGCTGCAGGCCATGGAAAGGAGCTCATATAGGAGCAGGTGATCTATTAGGAGCTGCTGCCCATGGGAGACCCGTGTTGGAGCAGTTTGCTCCTGATGGATGGACCCTGTGAGATGGACACATATTGGGGCAGTTCTGCCTGTGAGAAACCCATGCAGGATCAGTTCAGGAAGGACGGCATCCCGTGGGTGGGACCCAGTGTTGGAGCAGGGACAGAGAGTGGCTGTGAAGGAGCAGCGGAGATGAAGCATTAGGGACTGACTGCAACTCCCATTCCACATTCCCCTGCACTGCTTGGGGAAAGAAGGTAGAAGAGGGTGGGTGGGGAGATAAGGTGTTTTTAGTTTGCTTTTAGCTTCTCATTGTTCTAGTCTGCTAGTGATAGGCAATAAATTATTTTAATCTCCCTGC
This sequence comes from Cygnus atratus, assembly GCF_013377495.2. Classification (NCBI taxonomy): domain Eukaryota; kingdom Metazoa; phylum Chordata; class Aves; order Anseriformes; family Anatidae; genus Cygnus; species Cygnus atratus. Next base: position 55,364,996 of record NC_066365.1, read on the forward strand.
ATTGAGTCTATTTTGCCCATGACGGTAATTGGTGAGTGATCTCCCTGTCCTTCATTGAGCCTTTTCAGTGTATTTTGCCCCCCCTTTTCCTTTGAGGAGAGGGAGTGAGAGTGCAGTTGTGGTGGAGTTACCCTGCCCAGCAGGATAGAATCACCACACCCCTTAAGCATTAAAAACATCCTTGACCAGCTACAGAAGTGAAGAAGGAAGCAGATGTTCTTAAGATGTTTAGAAAACTGGGATGTGAAGCTTGGAAAAGTAGACATTTTCACATGCTTTTTATGTATTCTGTGGGCTTACAAAGTTGAATGTGGGACATCCTGTATGTTGTGCAGTAAGCACATATGGCCAAGCATATAGACCAAGAATGTATCAGCAGAGAGTCTAGGACTTCCAGTTAGGTCTGCAGATACCTCAGATCCAACAGTACTGAAAGTTGCAGCTGGTAAGTTTCATGAAGCTTGCTCTTCATTTTATTCACAGCTTCTTCCAGAGCACAAAGGACGGACTGTAATCATCTTCAGTGTTCTTCCTGGGGACCCAGGAGTTGGACTCAATGATCGTTGTGGGTCACTTCCAACTCTGTGATTCTATGATCACTCAGAGGGTGGTGAGGCACTGGAACAGGTTGCCCAGAGAAGTTGTGGATGCCCCATCCCTGGAGGGGATGACCAGGTTGGATGAGGCCCTCAGCAACCTGATCTAGTGGATGGTATCCACTAGATACCATGGCAGGGGGGTTAGAACTAGGTGACTGCCCTGGTTTCAGGTTAAGGTTCCTTCCAACCCAAGCCATTCTATGAATCAAGTTCCTGTTTTCTGGAAATAGTCAACTTTTTTTTTTGTTGGAGTTTACACCAAGTGAGTGAGAGAGAGGTTGGAGAAGAAGACGCCAATTTGTTACTATGGTAATGGGACAAGAGAAAAGTAAAGAACACCTATTCTAGTAAGTAATAACACTGCTAATATCTAAGAACAAGTTCTATAACAATCTGCAGCACAACTGAGAATTTATGAATTCACATAGAAATGTGCTTTTCATTTTCCTCTCATTGGACTGAGAAATTGCTTTCTACCTTCCTCAGCAGAACAGGACACAATTACCTGTGAAAATCACATGGACCTAACTTGAGATATGCCTTACATTTGAGGAAAGTAAACAATTAGTAAAACTGATGATATACCCAATTCAGGAATCTGGGGATATCTGATAACAAAATCAATAAAAAATAGATATATGCCAATATTTTTCTTTTCACATTTTAAAATATTCTAGATGAGAAAGTAGACTTCAGTATGAAGGCATTTCTAAGAAAATAAAATATATTTTTAAAATGACAGTATTGAGCACTTACATTTTTTTTAACTACCTTGAATTCTTTCCACAATACACGTGTTTTTTCACAATCAGCATGATTCTGATCAATGTTCTACTTGAAAATCTGTTACTTTTTTGTACATAAAGCAGTTCTTTGGAAATACTTCCATTTGTTCTCTTGTGGTTTGGGGTATTAAGTATAGGACATATTTAAGTACACTGCAATTATCAATCTACTTCTGACCACTTCACCCATTCCCTCTTCTGTAATGCATATTATTTAGCAATACTACTCTTAAAAGCTGCTTTTGGGTGTTATTATTCTTTGTCATGAATTGAAAAAAAAATATTCCTTCTCTCCAGATGTGACCATTTAACTATAAACACTATACTCCTGCTCCTTTGAGAAGTCCTTTGTACCTATGAAGAACTTTCAAAGACTAATGAGAAGATCTAGGTAGCCCTTGAGGCAGATGTGTTCATTTTTTAATAAAAGAATTGGAAATTATAAATTTTGTAGCAGACTAGGGAAAGATTTTTAAAATCAAGTTTGGTAGTACTGTCAGTTTTGAAGTGTTATGCCATGAATTATCAGACTACGTGTAATTGAAACTCATATTAGTAATAGAAGAAAGGTTCTTTGTGTGTTCTCTTCCTGAGAAATACACAATTTAGTTCATATTAAATTAATTTGGAAGAAATTCTTTACTCTGAAGGTGGTGAGGCACTGGAACAGGCTGCCCAGAGAAGCTGTTGATGCCCCATCCCTGGAAGCGTTAAAGGCGAGGTTGGATGGGGCTTTGAACAACCTGGTATAGTGGAAGGTGTGCATGCCAATGGCAAGGGGGATGGAATTAGGTGATCTTTAAGGTCCCTTCCAACCCAAACTATTTTATGATTCTATGATTATTTAGTTTGGATTTAAAGCTAAGGGAACTTAAGAGGCTTTTGTAAAAATCCAGTGGATCTGATATAACATCTCTTCTCATATCCAGGTGATCCTCAAAGAAGTTGGCTGTGCTATAAGTAAGGGACTTGATTTCAGCAGATCTCTAAATGAATAGAGCTACGACAGTAATCATGCAATAGACATGTATTCACAAGCAGGAACATTTATTTTAGTTCTGCCTGTAGTTAAAGTTTTTGGTAAATCAGCCAATCTAAACACACATAAAACTTCATATACCATGATGTTGTTTAAACTCATGATTGGATACTAGAAAATCTTTACTTATAGTTCCATTAAACCAGTCATATTTGTAATAGTAACAGCTACAATAATGGTAATGTGCAAATTATTGATAACTTTTTAGTGTTATCTCATGGTAGGATTACTTTTCTGTTTTATGATACTGACCAGTTACTCAAATTGCTTAAAAATGTTATCTGTCATTACTTTTTCAAACAAACCTCTTCATTTTCATTTGAGATTTTGCCATAGTTTCAGCAGAACATAGGTGGGGTTCTTGTTAGTTTGTTTGGTCCCCATAAGATTCAATAGAAAATTCCCAATGATGAGCAGTGAGAAGATCCATCAGGGCATTTTGTTAGCAAATATGTTCTCAGAAGAGTTAAAATATCTTTGCATCTTTGTGGGTTCGAAAGGTAATTGAAACTGGAAAATACTTTCTCTCATTAGTCAAACAAAAAAATAAATCAAATCTAAGACTTTCTATCATGAGCTAAACACAGGTGTAACTACCTTGAAATTTAATAAAATCAAAGAATCATACAATATCCCAAATTAGAAGGGACCCTACAATGATCATCGAGTCCAACTCCTGACTCCACACAAGTCTACCCAAAAACTCAGACCATATGACTGAGAGCACAGTCCAAACGCTTCTTAAATTCCAACAGGCTTGGTGCCATGACTACGTCCCTGGGGAGCCAGTTCCAGTGAGTAAGTAGACTAGCCTGGAATAATATCCTTGTTGCTTGATTGGAACAAAAGAGCTCTTATATGGAGGGGAGACATCTAACCCCCAAACATATCAAAGATGCTAAGTATGAATTCCACACAAAAACTAAGAGTGTTACAAACATCAGGCTTCCTGAGGTAGGGATTTCAATTCCTCTTGTAGTAGATCAGACCTTTTCAGTAAATCCAACACTGTTTCTAAAACTTTGTTTACAGAGGAAACAAAAAACTATGCTACTTTTTTACACAAGTAACGGTCTTAGAAGAATGATAAATTCAGAGAGAAACTGAAACAGAAAAAAATTGTAAGTCATCAAAAGAAAACATTTTGTGAAACAGCAGGGTAGTGGTCTTTACTGCCACTCAGAAGAGATTCTGTTCTTTCAGGTTAAGTGTTTGGTCCTTGAGAAAAAATTATCTTGACACCTGGTTAGACCATCTGCGCTCTTAGTTCTTTTTCCTTTGTCCTTTTACAATGTCTTTTAATGTCAGCTTGTTGAGTATGAAAATATTACTTTAAAAAACAGTAAAAATATAATAGCTCATATGCCCATAGTCATATGTAGCCTAGCAACCCAGTAAATGTACTACTGCAGTAAGCTAACAGAGGCCACAAGACTTGTCAGGCTTTTTTAGAACTCGTCCTGTCCTATCCAGACCTGTCTTTTTCTATTGAATCATAGCATCATAGATCTTGTTCAGCCTCAGAGCTGAATGCAGTACTCCAGGTGGGGGTCTTACGAAATCAGAGAAGAGAGGGAGAATCACCTCCCTCGACCATGCTTCTTTGGATCGAGCCCAGGATATGGTTGGCTTTCTGGGCTGCACATTGCTGGCTCATGTTGAGCTTCCTGTGAAGCAACAACACCCCAAGTCCTTCTCCTCAGAGCTGCTTTCAATCCATACTCTACCCAGCCTGTATTTGTGCTTGGGATTGCCTGACCCAGGTGCAGGACCCAGGTGCAGAACAACTTTTCTAAATACAAATTATCTCACTAAAGATAACTGAATGTTTTAAGGTTCCTGCCATTTAAAGCTAGACCTACACGTCTTATATCTAAAATCTTAGAAATTAGAGGGTGCAGCAGCCTCTAGGTGACTACAACTGGGAAAAGTGCTTATACTTTTCTGCTGCCCTGTGGGACTGAAGATTGCAAAATCTATAGCTCTCCTGTTCTTTAAAACCTGTGCGAACTATGTGGAAAAACATTCAGATAGAGTACTTGAAATGGGCATTTGGAATACTGTAGCAGCATATAGAAGACTGAAAAGCTTGTCCATAATGTCTATAGTCACTCCTTCCAAGGAAAGAAGCACAAAGTCTGAGAAATTATGTATCAGCCAAGATTCAGAAAAGTTTTTCAGTTTAATGATTTTTAGCATGTTTATTGGACACATCCTCCCCAAATAAAATCATTTCAAAGTGTCTCTTCAGTAGCTATAGTTTATCCGTGATATTCATAAATTGATTATATAGGTATTCTTGGTATATTCTGACAGTAATTTTTATGAAGTTCAGAAAGCCTGTATCCTTGCCATCGCAGAATATTCCTCTGAAACAAACAAACAAACAAAGAAGAAAAAAACACCATACTGTCTCCCAATAGTTAATCGAGGAATGATATTTAACTCAGTTTCCACTAAAGGCTTATCCACTCAAGCACAACACAGACTTCAAAACAGCAGGTAATTTGTTGAATTACAATACATGCTGTCTTTCTGTTCTGTGAGAATCCATTAAGATCAATTAGTACTTCTATTTCCATAAAGCCTTTCATAACCATTCTCTGAACGTACTTTGCAAAGATTAATACTGCATATTTTCATGTTACTTAAAAATCATTATTTTGTTATTATTACTTACTAAATATTCAGTAACAATCTAAAAAGTTATATTCTGAATCATCCTGGAGGAAATAGCATAGCATATTCATTGAAGATATTTAATAAGATAAGTTCACAAAGCCTGCTGGTCAAATGACTTCTTCACCCTACCAAGGTGGAAGGTGCTGGCAGAAGCATCTGGTTAAAATTCTATCAGCTGTCTGACAGGAGGGTGAGAATGAGTAAAAAAGTTCAATTTTCATATAGCCTGAGGGTTTGTTGTTGTTGTTGTTGTTTATTTCTTTTTTTTTTTTTTGGGGGGGGGGGGTGAAGGGCAAGCATCTTTAGGTAATGTTCAAATATTTTGTGAGGCTTCACTCAATAGTGACATCTGACAAATGCAATGAAAAGCCATGACTCTCTGTATCTTCAGTGACTGTAAATATTTGGATTCTTACATTATTTTTGGTAAATATTCTCTTCTTTTCAGAAATATTTTAGGTCAGACAAAAAGGACTACTGAAAGGAATATTTTGTGCATACAGGTTTTTTACATTTCTTTCACAATTGATTCTATTATAACTCTCCGACACTGTCAGTAAATTTGTTATATGACAGAATAATATTTTTATTGCAAAACTCAGAGACAATGAAATCATACTAGGTGTATTAGAAAACTGAGAGTGTATGCAAACAAACATAGGGGAAAGAAGTATTCTTTGCCAATCATCTCATAGAATACTGTGGTTTGTCACACATTTTTTGAGTTTCTAACTCAGTCTGATGAATTCACAAATATAAACTAAATTAATTAATTCATGTGTATTTTCAGTTTAGTTCTCGGCAGGCACATGCTCATAAATTATATTTAGAAGGTTGTGTGAAATATTCTATATATGAAAGCATACTCATGTATCTTCTTCCTTCTTCTCATTAGTTAAAGATTCACCATTAAGCTAGCCAATCTGTAAGCCCATAAATACGAAGCTTGAATATTCTTTTTTAAAATGGTGGATGCTGACACTTTGCTCTCATATATGATGTGCAGAAATAATTTTGATGGTCTGAAAAGGGCACTATTAAGAAAATTTGTGTATTCCATGCAAATTCATAAGATTTCTTTCTGTAAAAAATCCACATACAGGAACCATATGAAAATAATTAATTTTACTAAAAATAGGTTGTGCTGACTGCCTTGATTTTTTTTTTAATTTTGCCTAAAAATTTGTAAAGAGATAACAAAATTTACATCTTGCTTTTTAATGACCTTGTCTGTCTTCTAAGTTTTTAGAGCTATTAGAGCAACATGTTCATATTGGACTAATTTCTTTACTTTCTACAATCTCTATAACTTTTGAAAATAAAACTCACACAGGAGTTTCAAGATGAATCATCATTTCTCATAGTTTTCACTGGGTTTGATAATAGACATCTTTCGGCCTTTCTTCCCAGTTAAATTCTGTATCTTTTCAAGAAGCTGTTTCTGCACCTCGAATTTAAATATATCTGCCACCTGACCTAGGCGTCTAAAAATCTACTGCAAGTAAAAGTGCCTTCGGATTCATAATTTAAGGGAGTCTTTAGAGGAAACTATTCCATTTGTCTGTAAATGATCAGTGATAAGGAAGGACAGGTATTTTAGATTGCCTCTGGCAATGAAAAATGCAATATAAAGCACTGCAATCTTAACGAAATACATGTGAAAGGATAAAATATCATAACCATTTTACCACTTTAATCTTCCTGCAAGTTCTGCAAGTACTGTAAAAAAATTGAAGTTTTTTTTTGTTGTTGTTTTGTTTTGTTTTCAGGCATATCAGTCAAAATATAAATGGTCAAAAACAACACAAACCCTACCAAAAAAACAAAACAAAACACAGTTTATTGAACAACTGTAATGAAAAAATGTTAAAAAATTGCTCCAAAATATACTACTGCCTTGTGATTTGTATAATGAGTCTCTTCTAATAGTGTAACATATTAAAATTTTGGTTTTCTAGGTATTTACACTGACCTTTCTGAAGTAAAATTGGCAAGAATGGTGGAATACTGGGTATACATTATTTCAAAGACATGTCCAACTTAAGTTTCAGTTAGCAGGAACTTATTTCGAACCATGCTTTAGAAGACAGTTCTTGTTTTAATGTAGACAGAATCATTCCTGTAAATTTCAAAATGAAATTTTGGTACTTATAAATGAAATTTCTAGGGAAAGAGAAAGGAAAGAAATATTTTGTTTTATACAGTTGTGGAATTAGCTGTAACTGTAATAGTTAATGATCACCTAGAAAACTATTAGAAACCCACTTTTAAACTATTTATTAGTGTTTTGACCTTTAACTGGTTAGGGCATTTTTTGTAGTCTCCAGCTAACTAGGTATCTCTGGGGCAGTGAATTGCAAGGAGAGATTAAAAATAATAATAATAATAAAAAAAAAAGGTATATGAGTTTGTTAGTTCAAAAGGAACTTGAAAAATTCAGTAAGACTTGCAGATTTAGATCAGTGGGGGCCAGGGTCTAAAGTGACAGAAGCAAGATACAGGTAGCTACTTTGAAAAACAAACATAATCTATTTGTGCTGTTTTTTGGGGGGCGGGGAGGGCAGAGGGATCTGCTTATCTGACCATCTTTCTCAATTAATTGGCTATATATATTTTTTCTTCAGTGATTTGTCAAGCCTCTCAACTCCATATGGTGTAGAATCATAAAATGGTTTGGGTTGGAAGGGACCTTAAAGGTCATTTAATTCCACCCCCCACCCATGTCATGAGCACAGACACCTTCCACTACACCAGGTTGCTCAAAGCCCCACCCAACCCGGTCTTTAACACTTCCCGGAATGGGACATCCAAAGCTTCTCTGGGCAACCTGCACCAGTGCCTCACCACCCTCAGAGTAAAGAATTCCTTCTGAATATCTGATTTAAACCTACCCTTTTTTAGTTTAAAATGATTACTCCTTGTCCTATCTCTACACTCCCTGACCAAGAGTCACACTTCTGATAAGCCCCCTTTAGGTACTGGAAGGCTGCTATAAGGTTCTCCTTGGAGCCTTCTCTTCTCCAAGCTGAACAACCCCAACTCCCTCAGCCTCTCTTCATAGGATTGGTGCTCCAGCTCTTTGATCATCTTTGTGGCCCTCCTCTAGACTTTTTCAGCCCCAGAGCTGAATGCAGTACTCCAGGTGGGGTCTCACAAAAGCAGAGAAGAGAGGGAGAATCACCTCCCTCGACCTGCTGGCCATGCTTCTTTGGATGCAGCCCAAGATAAGGTTGGCTTTCTGGGCTGCACATTGCTGGCTCATGTTGAGCTTCTTGTGAAGCAACAACACCCCAAGTCCTTCTCCTCAGAGCTGCTTTCAATCCATTCTCCACCCAGCCTATATTTGTGCTTGGGACTGCCTGACCCAGGTGCAGGACCTTGTATCTAACATTTTATTTTAGTTTCAGTGAGTTTAATGAGCTAGCAAATTGTGGGTAAACCCATGATAAAGTGAATGTTTTATGGTCCTATTTTATTGCTTTTCTTAATCTGTTTAAAGTGCTGGTTGGTTGTAACATGCATTCTGATAACATGTCAATAAAGTGAATTATTTTCATCAACTGTATTCACCTCAGCTTGAAAAAGAGTTGTGCCATTTAAAGAAGTCTGTAGGTGCCTGGTGCCTTAAAGAGTGAGGAGTCAACTATCAACTTCGTCTTAGCATCCATTTAGACATATGAATGTCAAATCTGTCATTTTAAACTTCTTGATTTATAACTTTTATTTCTGTGTATTAGTACTTTTGCTTTTCAGTGGAATTACTTACTAGGGTTAACTTTGTATGACACATTTTATGAATTGAAATTGTTTTTCAACAACCAGTTTTTATTTTAAGTCCAAATCATTCCATAAAACTGTAAGGAATAAAATGTAGTCATGTTGTAGGTACAAATTACAACCTATTATTCACTGGTCCTTGCAATAGATTGGCATCTGCTGAAAGTGTTCACCCTTTCATCTCTTGGTTTAGGTTGCAAGCATTTGCCTTACCCGCTGCAGTTCCACCCAAAGAAAACTGAAATAAGATAAAACTGCTGTCACCGAAATGTGTAGAAGATCTTATAACACAATGGAGGGAAGATCACAGCCAGCATTAAGTGCAGATGGCTTCCAGATTTCAGTCACTTAGGGCAGTCTATTGAAGCTATATAAGGCAGCCCAAGGGATTATGAATCTGGTCTTCTACAAGGAATTTCTACATAACTGTAGATTACATCCCTGTTCTTCTGTTCATTCACATTTACTTCTCTGAAATACCTCTGTGTTTTTCAAAAAGAAGAGTGTCTACAGGGAGACAATCCCCCATCAAAAGGAAGCAAGCATTCTGTGGGCTGTTTACATATGAAAAGAGAGGAAAAAAAAAAGTGATATATCTTTATTCATAATATGAATAGCTTTCATATAAATGATATATTCAGGTTTTTTCTGTGTCTTTGTACATTTGTGGATCTAATATTTTATAAATTAGTACATTTGTAAAAGCTACAAAAGTACTGGTTTGGCTTACACAACTTCTGTTTGAGCACTTTTTTTGTTTCTATGGCTGTATTATGAAATACTTTGAACATACCAGTTTATGCAATCTAGATATTAAAATGTCAAAAATCATCATGAAAACATAATCATTTAAATAAGGCAGCTTATTTTTTCAGCTACTTTTTAACTGCTTCCTATTTGTACCACTTCAAAGATTAACAGAAATACAACTTTTATATAATAATTTACAATATGTCTGTCATTATTTCCTCGCAGAAGATTAAAGAACTCCACAAACTGATGCTATTTTTCTATACATACACATACAAAGCTGCCATAGATAATCTCTAAAAAGAACAGTACCTAAAAAAATCTGAGAAAGAATTTATAAACTTAGAAGTAAAAATTTGTATTAGATAAAATTATTTTATATCAAAGATATGCCATTTCTAAATAGTTCAAAAAATGCAGTATTGCAATGTCATCTACTAATCTTATTTAGCAAGGTAAATTACTTAAATCAGAATAATGTATCTTTATTGTAGGAATTGCAGTCTCCTATTTGTGGAACAATGAAATTTGGGTTTCACAAGCTAAAATGTTAAATGCATATTCATAACTGTTTACTTCAGAACACACTGCCAACACACTTATGTTTCTGATGATAAAATTAGAATGTTGTACACAGCATAAAGAAAAGTCTAAGAGATATGACTAGAGTATTGAATTTAGCTGATTACTACATTCTAATTTTTTAAGCAGCAGGAAATCTTAAATTTCCAGAAAGTATAAGAATTTTACTTAGATTTAAGGAGAAATGTTCTGTGATGTTCTTCATAAAATGTGTGTGTATTTTTTTTTCCTAAAGGAAAAGAATTAAAACATTAAGAGATTTACACATCTCACTAGGAGATAAATCTTATTCTGAAAACTGTTTGAAATAACTAAATATTACTGTTTCACAAATATTAAAACACATCCAGAAAAGTTTTAGAATGTTACAGCGTAGAACATCTAGCTTCATGTTTGTTAATAAAGTTGATTGGCCTCTTGATTAATAATGTTGTTGCTCTTATATCACCCTTCAGATGTAACTGCATTGCCTTTTTACCTTCTTATCTCTTCAGCTTCTCTCAGTGTAGATACCACATCATAACAACCATCACAAAAGGAAAAACAAAAACAAAACAAAGCAAAACCCCACAGTGTTCATATGCAGACCTCCTAAATTCCAAACCTGAAGACCTGAAAGCAAATCCTATGCTAATAGAGCCAACTTGAGCACTAGTGTTTTTTTTTTTCTTCCATGTAAAGTTAGCATTTATAAGAGGTCAAAATACCAGAAGACAACTACATTAGCAAGGATCAATTCTTGTTTAGATTGTTCAGAATATAGCAGAAGAGACAGAGCTGAAACAGTGTTGAAAATGGTTTTGCATTCACAAAGAACTGAGGGTCTCAGTACAATTAATAATCCACGTTTTTTTCCAAACAGAGTTGTTTCAGGGTCTAAAATTTCTGCTACAAGGACTTACAATAACTTTAGGTGTGTGTCATTATAGTATAATCTCAATTGCTTTTCCTAAGTTCTGTTCACTAAATAATAGATCTTCTTCCATTGTCATTTCTATTAGTCCACCTGACGACAGTGTCTGAAGGTACTCCACAGCTGCTGCCTAGTTGAACAGAATAGATGTCTGAGAATCTAGGTCTCCATTTTTCCACACTGAAATACTGTAGGAGAAAAATTATATATGTATTTTTGTAAGGCATTTTTACATGGATTAAGAAAGTAACACTTGAAATTGCTAAATGACACATTGGTGGTCTTTTTGCCCAGTATGACTTGAGCTTTAGAAATCCTTACCTTTCCATAAAATGAACTGACAACTTAAGCAGTTGTTTTGGTGAATTGTCTCTAGAAAAAATAAAAATAAAAATAAAATCCCAATAACAATCAACAACCAAAAATAATTCAGCACACAAGTGAATAGACAGCAGGGTCTTGGCAATGTTATTCTTCTATTGTCTGTCCTGCCAAATAAATTCAGGCTTGAGGGGTTTTGGATTTGTATCAAATGTTTGGAAATAATCCTGTCCATTTCCTCACTGCATCTGATTTTCCACGTGTTACTAAATAGGGCATAAAATCTGAAAATTCCTCTCTCACAGTGAGATTTGTTAGGGCTTGCAAATTAGAAACGGTGAGAACATGAATGATTTAGTTGCTTCTGAAGGCAATATTGCCTGAATCAAAAAGAATATTTAAACACACCTAGTAAAAATGAGTTTCATTTTAAAAGGTTTGATGTTAAGTAGTCATTTTGTGGAAGTAATGTGGAGATCGCTACTAAAATGAAGAACTGATAATACATTTTTATGTTTAGAAATATTTTTTGTTCGTGAATACAGAGACTCATATAAAGGTCATACCCACAAAAGCAAAGTTACCAAATAGACTTTTTGGGCTGCCTCTCACAAATGATAGGGTCTTGAAATATGAGTCTACTGCTTTTGTCTATTACTCCCTCAACATTAAAATGCTGTAAAAGAATGTGTAAATTGAGGCTAGTACAGAATTTGGCAGCCTTTTGGCTAAACAAGACAACTTGTTATTACTGATGTATTTTCATCAATGTTTTATTTTTTTAAGTAAAGTCAAGAGCAACAAACACATGGCAAGAGGAATTGTATTTATTATTTTTATAGAACTAAATAAAATATTATTTCAGGTGAGAACAAAATTTAAATGATGGAAATTATTTTTTTTTCTTATATTCTTCTCTAGACAAGATTGACAGTGTCATCCACAAGTATGCTTCCATGCATATATATGAAGGGTTTATTAATACAGGTGCAAATGTGGTGCTCCAGCTAAGATTCTGGAAACCTGTCCAGATGTAGTATTTGTTGCTGACTTTAGAAAGTTACATTCAGCATTTAACAACAAGTCAAAGTCATACAGTTTCTGGGTCACTAAATTATTTTAAAAGGGTTATGGTGCAAAATATTCAGTATCATGGAGCATGAGAACAAAAGAGGAACAGAAGTTTCAGTTGCCAAAAGCAAGTGTAGAAAATGAAATCTTCCCTCATGTGAACAGCAGTATTGTCTGGTAACCTGACAAACAGACACAGACACAGACACAGATTTCTAGGTTGGAAGAGACCTCAAGATCATCAAGTCCAACCTCCAACCTAACACTAAGTACTCCACTAAACCATATCGCTAAGCTCTACATCTAAACGTCTTTTAAAGACCTCCAGGGATGGTGACTCCACCACCTCCCTGGGCAGCCCGTTCCAATGCTTAATAACCCTTTCGGTAAAGAAGTACTTCCTAACATCCAACCTAAAACTCCCCTGTCGCAACTTTCGCCCATTCCCCCTCGTCCTGTCACCAGGCACGTGGGAGAACAGACCAACCCCCACCTCACTGCAGCCTCCTTTAAGGTAACTGTAGAGAGTGATAAGGTCGCCCCTGAGCCTCCTCTTCTCCAGGCTGAACAAGCCCAGCTCCCTCAGCCGCTCCTCTTAAGACTTGTTCTCCAGACCCCTCACCAGCTTGGTCGCCCTTCTCTGGACTCGCTCGAGCACGTCCATGTCCTTCCTGTAGCGAGGGGCCCAAAACTGAACACAGTACTCGAGGTGCGGCCTCACCAGAGCCGAGTACAGGGGGACAATCACTTCCCTAGACCTGCTGGCCACACTGCTTCTTATACAGGCCAGGATGCTGTTGGCCTTCTTGGCCACCTGAGCACACTGCTGGCTCATATTCAGCCGACTATCAACCAATACTCCCAGGTCCTTCTCGGCCAGGCAGCTTTCCAACCACTCATCTCCCAGCCTGTAGCTCTGCTTGGGGTTGTTGCGCCCCAGGTGCAGGACCCGGCACTTGGCCTTGTTGAACTTCATACAGTTGGCCTCAGCCCATCGCTCCAGCCTATCCAGATCCTCCTGCAGAGCCTTCCTGCCCTCGAGCAGATCGACACACGCACTTAGCTTGGTGTCATCTGCAAACTTACTGAGGGTGCACTGGACACCCTCATCCAGATCATCGATAAAGATATTAAAGAGGACCGGCCCCAGTACCGAGCCCTGGGGGACACCACTTGTGACCAGCCTCCAACCAGATTTGACTCCATTCACCACAACTCTCTGGGCCCGGCTATCCAGCCAGTTTCTAACCCAGCGAAGCGTACGCCAGTCCAAGCCCCGAGCAGCCAGTTTCTTGAGGAGAATGTTGTGGGGAACGGTGTCAAAAGCCTTACTGAGGTCAAGGTAAACCACATCCACAGCCCTTCCCTCATCCACCAAGCGCGTCACTTTGTCATAGAAGGAGATCAGGTTCGTCAAGCAGGACCTGCCTTTCATAAACCCATGCTGACTGGGCCTGATCGCCTGCTTGCCCTGCAAGTGCCGCGTGATGACCCTCAAGATAATCTGCTCCATGAGCTTTCCTGGCACTGAGGTCAAACTGACAGGCCTATAGTTCCCCGGGTCTGCCCTCCGGCCCTTCTTATAGATGGGCGTCACATTGGCTAGCCGCCAGTCAACTGGGACCTCCCCCGATAGCCAGGACTGCTGATAAATGATGGAAAGCGGCTCGGCCAGCTCCTCCGCCAGTTCTTTCAGTACCCTCGGGTGCATCCCATCCGGCCCCATCGACTTGCGCACATCCAAGCTCCTTAGCAGGTCGCCAACCATTTCCTCATGAATAGCGAAGGCCAGGTGCCGAGTAAAGCTCCCCATGGTGAAAAAAAACCAAAATTTCTGTGCTGGCACCAGCCTCTGAGCCACCTATTAACCACGTGAGCTTTCCATGTCCTCTCCGTGCCTCTCCCTTCCCCCGTAGGGATAGACGAAAACACCACCTGCACTCCCGCTCCCTCCACCAATCGTCCCAGCCCCCTATAGTCCTGTTTGATAGCCTTCAGGCTTCTCTTTTCAAGATCATCACTGCCAGCCTGGACTATCAAAAGCGGGTAATAGTCAGAGGGGCGAACCAGGTTTGGAAGCTTCCTGGTAACGTCTCTGACCCTGGCCCCAGGGAGGCAGCAGACTTCCCTATGCGTGGGGTCAGGCCGACAAATAGGGCCCTCCGTTCCCCTGAGGAGGGAGTCGCCCACAACAATCACCCTTCTTTCTTTCTTGGTGGAGGCAGTCCTGAGGCGTGGAGTCAACTTCCTCACCTCAGGCATCCTCCTGGGTAGGCTTCCTACCTCGTCCTCACCCACCGGTCTCTCAAGCTCCAGGGCCTCAAACCTATTGTTCAAGGGCACCTGGGAAGGCAGCACCGGAAGGGGAGGGCATCTCCTGCGAGGTCGAGAAGGGACCTGTCTCCATTCCTCCTCAACTCGCAGGTCCCCTCCCTCTGCCCGATGGCAACAGGGCAGGGGGTCCACCCCCCTTTGGGGCGTCTCACCCCGGTCCCTCTCCCTCCGGTCCTGCAGGGAGTCACTCCACCAGTCTATCTCCCGCTCGCACTCCCTGATATCCCTCAACCTCTGCACCTCCTCCTTGAGTTCCGCCACCATGCGGACCAGGTCATCCACCTGCTCGCACCTCACGCAAGCAGTCCCTCTGCCTCCCGCCGATGGCAGCAAGAGGCTCAGACACTCCCCGCATCCGGAGACCTGAACTGCCGCATGTTTGGACGGGCAGTCGGTCTGGGTGTGTACTGACTTCCTAGAGAAAGCACCGTGCCTGGTGGAGACCATTTCAGCCCAGCTGACAGGAGAGTGCCGTTAGAGGAGGTGTCCCTATGGGCGGGTGTGAGCGCTCCGCCCTTCCTGCCCGCCCTGCCTGCGCTAACTGCCGCGTCACTCCCCCCGCGTCACTCCCTGTTTGCCGGCCCTGTTAGCCGCGCTCCTGGTCGCTCGCGCTCCCTAAGGGCTGCCTTTGAACGGCCGGAGGGAGGAGCTGTCGCTGACGCTGCTGGCTCCGCCTACGCCTCGTCAGCCTCCCTCACGAGGGCTGCCGGTGCCTGGCGGCTCCCTCACATAGGCTCGATGCCCGAAAAATAGCCCTGCCTGTCCCGATCCCGCGCTCCGCTGCAGCACGCGTCTGCCCCGGAGCCGGTCGCCTCAGCAAGTGGAAGTAAAGTAAACTACAAAGAAGTAAATAGCTTTCCATTTCTGTGAAGGTGCAAAGATGAAGAATAGCTGTTGTTGTATTCCTGTAAAGCAGGATATGAAATATCAAGTGATTATACCAGAGATCAAGATCTTTTACACGCTATGTCACTCAGCCATTAGTGCCAGAGGTGATTATAAACTCCTTGCTAGACAGAAAGATATAAGGCTTGAAAAAGGTTTTTGTTGCTGACAGGCAACAAAATATAAATTTTTGAATAATCAAAGTTGGCTTTTTGTTTATTTTTAGTTTTGTTTTTTTAATACTTAAGCTCAACTATTTTCTTGTTATATAAATTTGCAGTCCCCAAATTTACAGCAGCTTAGAGGGCAATGGAATATGTAAAACATCGGAGGAATATAAGGTTTAACCGCTTCCACAGTTCCATGGCAAAGCTAAAACCTTCTTGTCCTTTTTAAAATCATTGGTATTCTATATTTTCCAACTACACTGAGGAGCTTTAGAAAGGAATCATCACTAGAATATCCAGCTTTAGGGGGACCTAAATATTTCTGTCTCTTCTGCAGTGAAGCCTATATGTTCTTGGTGATCTTTATAAAATAACTTTTCAAAGTAAATGAACCATTTTTTAATTTTTAATTTATTTTTTATTTTTTTACAGTATAGTTCTCTGGTCAGGACATTCAGAATTCAATTCCAATAGCTTCTTCATAGTCAATTATAAATATAAATATATATAATGAGACCCAAGGCTATCATAATATAGATAATTTAGAAGCTATATAAACGAATCCCTTAAACTTTGTTATTCCTGTTTGTTTTCAAGATCTGAAGTTTTTCTTAAGTTTCTTAGTACAAATATCTCTGTTCAATACATTCATTCTTGAAAGAAATAAAACCAAAATCTTTTGCATTATAACAGTGCTGTCTCCTATAAAGCTTAGGCAGATTTTTTTTTCCATGTGATTTTAAGCAACCTAAGAAACTGTAGCATAGATTTAGTTCATGTCATTGCTGTTAGCTTTTAATTTAAGATTGCTTGTCTTGCCAGCAGTGTAAAAGGCAAATGATGAATTGGCTATGATGTCATACAGAACTAATGTCAATTCAGCTGAAATGTTTAATTAATATAGTACATAAACATAAAGTTTATCTGCCACTGCAGTTCTGACCTTCCAATTGCAGGTATAGGTGGACAACTTAAGGAATAGTAACGCACAATCCAGAAGGATATTTGTATCCTTGACGTGACAATACAGTCATAAGTGTAATTGAAATATATGATCCTTTTGGCAGATACCTAATTTTGATGGTGTAGGAGAATGAATGATGTGACATTTTGCTCATTTTCCTCAGCTGTAGCTTGTACAGTTTCTTAAGAGTAAATGACCTTACAGTATTGTATAATATAGTCTTGACCCTGACTGTTATGGCAGCTTAAAGTGTAAACATGCAGTCAGCAAAACAGCACTACTGAAAGTTGGATATAATTTACAGTGGGACAAAGTCAACTGAAAGTTTCAATGGCAGTGCCTGATGGCCTTGAAGTTGTTCTAAGTCTATATCATAATAGGTTCAGTTAAAACCAGAAATTTTGTCTCTGGATGGAAGTTTATTAAAAGACACAAAATACCAAATTCATTTATATTTTCTACCCCGTTACTGTGAAGGCAAAAACTTGTCAATAAACAAAAAAATTTACATTTATTTTCTTATATATTAACAAAGTTATCTTGGTGGTGATTCATATTGTCAAATTATGTAAAATCTAGACTATGTTGATTGTGTTCTAATGATCTTCTTCCTCCATCTACGCACTGGACATACAAGTGTTTATGTGCAAATGCTCATCATATCTCTTAATACATATTTTAACTTTTTGTTGTTGTTGTTGAAAATGCTCATAGAATTTCCTTCTGGATAATTCACATTTACATACATTTCATAAAAATTACAATTTTTTTTTTTTTTCCCAAAAGGCATTATATTGTACCATAGAGCATACAAGGTTTGAGTTTTCATGAATGCCATCTACTTTCCTCCATTTTTCAGTGGATGGTTAGCTACATATCCATAATCTAGATGTCTTATGCTTACTAAATCCCATTTGTGGTGGGTTTTCCTTGTCTAACAGCCGAACTTCCACCCAGCCACTTGCTGACTTCGTCAGTCAGATGGGGGATAGAAACAACAGGAACAAAAAGTTCATGGGTTGTGGTAAAGACTGGAAGATCAATTCCAAATTACCATTGTGGCTACAACAGACTTGACATGGGGAATATTAATTTATTGGCAATTAAAAAAGATATTTAATAACTGAGTCAAGTAGTAGGAAACATAAAGGCAAACACCAAAACAGTGCATTCTTCCCCCCTTCCCAAGCTCAACTTCACTCTTGACTCCTTACCCCCAGTCCCAAGCAGTGCAGGGTATGGAGGATTGGGAGGGTTTTGGTCAGCATATACCAGTTTCAGTTTGCCACTCCTTCTTCCTCACACATTTCCTCTGCAGGTTCTCCATAGGCTGTAGTTCCTTTGCCAATATCCATCTGCTCCATTGTGGGGTCCTTCACAGGCTGCAGTGTGGATATCTGCTGTGGTGCCAGGCACCTCCCTCACCTCTCACCTTGGTGTTTCGTCTGCTGTTTCTCACTCTTTCTTTTCCCAAATTCCTCTCTCTATCTGGTGTTTTATGAACTTTTAAAAACATGTTTTCATACAGGTTGGTTGATGGCCTTGGTCCTGCAATGACTGTTGTGTAGCCACCCAGAACTGTCTGGAATTGGCTATGTCTGAAATGTGGTAGCCCCTGGCCTCTTCTCACTGAGGCCACCCCTGTGGCCCTCTCTGCTGTCAGCACCCTGGCACATATTCTCAATACGGTGTTTTGGATTACTAAGTGTACAATTAAATGCTCAAAATGTTTACACTTCTACCCAATGTGTGATTCAATAAGCAATCTCACAGGACAGTTATATCGTTAAGCATTACAGATGATACTGGAAAAAGGTGATGAAATTTCCTTATAGATAGCATTCGTACATGAGAAACACTAGTACAAGACTGAAAAGCTATGAAATTAATATATTCCTTCTATTTAAATCTACAGAAGTCCTTACTGTCTGTAACATGGAAAAGTGTCTTAGCTGAAAGCCTATATGGTCTTAAAGCCTATTACAGGTCATCTGATTTCAGTCTGATTTGATGAAGGTGGAGTTTTAAAATAACCCTTTCTGCCAGGATTCTTTTTGAGTATATTACTTTTAAGTCAACAAAGTAGACTTTTGGTTTAATTTTCTGTTCACTGTGTTTTACTTAATCTAGAATTAGGACTTCAGCTTCTTTGGATAACTTAAAAATCTATTATCAAAATAAATTGACATCTTAAAAATGGGCATTATGAAGATAGAATAAAAAGGCCCTTTTTGACACTGGTGCATTACTTATTTCCTTAGCAACAACCTGCATAACTATTGCTTCTTTAAAAAGGCGTTAATTCTAAAACAAAAGTTCCATAAGCTCCTTTCAAATACTCCTCTGGAAAACAAACAAACAAACAAAACAAAACCAAATAATAATTAATTTAGTTGGTTATCTAATTTAAAATAATAAATAGTCAACATGCTCCTAAAATCCATATTTTCCTGGTATTACAGTGAAATATATATTTTTGCATGACCTTAATATTTATCAGAATATCTACCAACATAAGATGACAAGACTAGTAAAGACCATCAGTCATTGTTACCCACTGTCACTATATGTGCTCTAGAATGATGGAGTGCACAATACAGAATTACTTTTTTTTTTTTTTTTTTTTCCTTCCTGATGTGTAGCAACCATAATGAACTACCACGGAGAATTTTTCAGTCTGCCTTCCTGGAAGTTGTGTTTTGGTAGAGAGGCTTAATTTTGCACAGAGACAGCTACAGCATTTGACGCTTGACAACAGTAGTTTGCAAAAATACGATTTCCTCAAACTAGCAAGCATTTTTACCTATTGCCATGTTTTCCCTTAACATATTCCCAACATTTGGAAAAAGATTCCTGTTTTTCCTCCTGTATTCAGAATACGAAGCAAATGTAGAATCACTTGAAACACTGGCAAGAAAATGCTGATTCTTGCCAATTGCAAAGTGACTTTCAGGAAAATGTGTATTTATACAATTAATTTTCTGTGTTAACTATCTTCTCACTGTAGAATCCTGTCTATTAGAACAATTCTATTAGAATTACCTGTCTATTAGAACATTTGAATAAGGTAAGAATAAATTAAAAAATGTAACATTTTAGCTACTCAATTTTAGTCTTCTAGCATATAGAAGACTTACCCTTTCCCATTTCCATTAATTTCAAGTATAACTTGAAGTAAATCTCTAGACAGGGATTTCTATTTTGACCTTTGAATACTTTTTGGCAATCTTGAAATCATTTCAAAGGAAAATATACGTGATTTTGAGTGCTGTGTCTTTCCCCTAATTTATAATATAAATATTACTTAAGGTGTATTTCACAACAAAAAAAAATAATATTCCTCAGCAATTAATTTGTGTAACAAAAGCAGACTTATAAGTGAGAACAACATTCTAGGCAAAAAAAATGTTTTATACTTGGTAAACACAGGAATATGTGGATCTCTATTGTGAAAAAATAAAAAAGAATAATCTCATTTTTATTGCTAATATATATAGAGAAGTTATTACTTCTCTTTAGTATATTTCTTTTTGGAATATTCTTTCTCATCTCAATATTCATTCATAAATGAGGAGCTTTGTAATGACACACACACACACAAAAAAAACTTAAGCCATATCAAATACTCAGAAAAGTTCTTCAAAATCTATTAGTGGATTTTGTGTACCTGTTCATACAAAATAAATAAATAAATAATAAAATAATAAAATAAATATAATAATAATGCTTAGTAATAAAATAACAAGCCATTTTATTGTCCAGAACAGCTGATTAAGTCAGTATGTATAATTATGTTTTGAATATCTCCAAAGAAGGAGCCTCCACAGCCTCTCTGGGCAGCCTGTTCCAGTGCTCTGTCACCTAAACTGTAAAGAAGTTCTTCCTCACACGGAGACGAAGCCTCCTGTGGTTCAATTTATACCCATTACCCCTTGTCTTACCATTGGCCACCACTGAGAAGAGTTTTGCCACATCCTCTTTACATTGTCCCCTCAGGTATTTTTAGAGGTTGATAAGATCCCCTCTCAATAGCCTAGTAGTAATTATCAGTAAATACAAACCAGTAGCAAATGCTTATATTTGGGCAATCAAATCAAACCCAAAACGCAATGCTAGGTTCAGACTTGTATTTACTGGAGGGTAAGAACTGGTAGGAAGAGAAGAGAATGGGAAGGATGAACAAAAAGGAACACAAGCATTAGAATCCTAAACATTTTCTCTCCATGTTTAGAACATTTATCTGTTGTACTGTGGTTACCCCATGGATTTTTAGCATTGTTTATATTAATGGATTTAATATTCAGCATTTTAAAAATCTAGGCATGCAAAAGGCAAAGGTTTTGTTGTTTTAATTAATTTACCAAGTTCTTTTCAACATTAAAAAGAATCTGATTTCATATTAATAAATAAAAATCTAAAGCTTTAAATGAGGTTGTAAAATCAGTGCAGAACTTCAGATACATTTAGTCCTTTTTAATTATTATCATTGCAAAACACTTGTTATCAACTTACTTGTCAAATGTCTTGAGCCACTTGAAATATTTGACCTGCTCTTCTTAGCATGCTCAATAAATGTGTTTTTTTTTTGTTGTTGTGTTTCTCTTTGCTTGCACTTTTTTTGTGAGGAAGGAGAGGATTGGGTAGGGTCGTTTGTTTCTTTCTTTTTTTTGAACAGCAAGCCTGCTAGGCAAATGGAAGAAAGCTTCAAAGCTGTAATTTTTATAATGGCTGTTTGCTTGAGCTTGCTATAGCAAACACAGCTTACTTTAGTTGTACTAGATAAATCGCTGTGGGAAAAAGCTACTCTGGTTCTTAGATTTTATATCAGCTAAGTTGTCCCCTTTGGTGTTTTAATTTAATGAAAGTAGTTAATTGATGCAGAAATAGCCTGACAAGGTTCAGGCAGCACTATTATTTGGAGTGTCTGAGGCAAACCTGAAGTATGATTTCTCTAACTTCCTAGTATAACATGAACTTGATTATAAACCTGATCTGCTGGGACAGAACACAGCCATCATTTTCTTCTAGTGTTCATTAGTTTGGTTTGCGTCTTCATTATTTTGGTTTGCGTCTTCTTGAGGCCTTCCCAGAAGTGCAAGTCTCTAAATTACAGTCCCGATCTTGACACTGTAATGCATGTTAGCAGAAACTTCTGCATGCACAGTGGCAATCTGAAGTCAACAGAGGTCTGTAACAGTTTGGAGATACTCCTATGTGACCTGCTTCATGGTATTAGCAGCCAAAGTCTAAAATGCTTACATTTATTTGAGAAAAAATGCTTTTACATCATTCCATGCATTTTCATCCTAATTCCTCTATTGTTCTTTGTCTTCCTTTATTTATTTATTTATTTATTTTTATTAAACTATTTCATATGCTTTTTTTTTTTAGAATTTCTGTAGTTCCCACCCTATAGAGTGGGAACCCTTACAGGTCAGTTCCTACCCCGGCTAACTGCATATCTATAATTATCATGTAATTGAATCCACTCTTCAGTACAGTTTATCTGACATTTTTTGCCTGAAATTAAATTATGAGCTAGAATCCGGAGAATTGAACAAACACCAGTACAGTAAGAATTGCTCCACTGTTCTTTCTGAACTGAAAAACATAATCATTGTGCTCTAATAGGAAAACTACTTGCTCAAACATAACCTGAATCAGGATGTTTCAGTTTATTGAATCTAAACTTATTCTATGTTTGAGTGAACTAATGGCCTAGTGCATAATTATGCAGGCATGTATAAAACAGCCTAAGTGAAGTCTAGTCTGACTTCCACACATTACAATTTTATATTCATTCCTTTTCCATGCCTGTTTAAAACAACCATTTAAAAATAGCTTTGATAATGTGTAAATCGGTTGTTTTCCAATATTATCAGTTCTAAATTGATTTAGGAGGTTTCTTGCATAATGTTTAGAACTGAGGTTCTCTGGAGAATCCTGACTGACTTGTACTTGACAGAGAAGCTTCTCTGACAGCACTACATTAAAGTCATTATACAGGGAAAAATAAATATTACTATTTTGGAATGCAGACATTGATTACTTTAGAAATATTCTCATTTTCAAGCAGTATTTATCATGATAATGTCATGATAGTCATAATAGTTCACATGTGGTCATTAAACAGG
This sequence comes from Cygnus atratus, assembly GCF_013377495.2. Lineage (NCBI taxonomy): Eukaryota > Metazoa > Chordata > Aves > Anseriformes > Anatidae > Cygnus > Cygnus atratus. The sequence goes on from NC_066365.1 coordinate 55,387,999, forward strand.
TTTTCAGAGGATGATGCAAAGCAGAACAAAAAGTTTTTAAAATGCAGAAATAGAATGCTTATAAATTCCTTATTTCAGGGGTGACCAATGGCAAAATGTTGATACAAGGTAAGAGCATAAATAACAGCAGCAGGCTGTAGTGCTGCACTCATCCTGTGAGTGTGAATACAGTTAAGGAGGAAAGTGGAAGCAGCAGCAAAGTGAGAGAAAGAAAGTGATGCAAATAAAGTGTATACTGCTTCCTCAGTTCTGTAAATTACAGGCTCATCTGGAGGAAGGGAAAAGATCCATTGCAGTCTCTAAGGGTTTAAGTTTCTGTACTTTCAAGGAAAAAAATATATATATATAAAATAAACATAAGAAAATATCCACCTTTCTTTTTTAAAAGTCATTACACTTACATTTCCAATTTCCTTTTACTCTTTTGAAATATCTAAATAAACAAAAACCATAAAAATATAAAATAATAAAGAATATAACAAATATGATATTTTGTTTTCAAGTGGGCTTTGCTACATATCACCTGCACTGAAGCAATTAGTATATTAGGGATTATTCTGGCATTAGAAAAATGCTATTATTGAATTCCTTCTGTATTTCCCACAAGAATTAGGGGATTTTTTGGCTATAGAAAAAGTATGAGAGTATTACACTGTAGATCAGTAGTTAGAGAACTTCCACAGAAAGGAGTAGACTTGGATTCAAGACCCTGCCTCAATCTCTCTCTCTGCTTTATCCATTATTAAGAACTGATAGTCTTCAAGATTTTGCTTTTGCATTTGGGAACTGTGGTGTTTTTACTCAGCTGGGCAGCTGAGCTCCACCACAACCGCTGTCTCACTCAACTCCTTCCTCACTTCCTTCTCAAAGGAAAAGAAGGAGAAAATACGATGAAAAGGGCTCAAGGTTTGAGATAAGGACAGGGAGATCACTCTACAGTCATTGCCATGGGCAAAACAGACTCAGCGTAGGGAGATTAATGTAATTTATTGCCTATTACTAACAATCTAGAGTAATGAGAAACTAAAAATAAACTAAAAGGCAAACTAAAAACACTTTCCCCTCATCCACCCTCTTCTACGCCCTCCACCCAAGCGGTGCAGGGGAACAGGGAAATGAGGGCTGCAGTCAGTCCCTAACACTTTGTCTCTGCTGCTCCTTCATGGTCACCTTCTGCTCCTGCTCCACGTGGGGTCCCTCCCATGGGATTCCATCCTTCCTGAACTGATCCTGCTTGGGCTTCCCAGAGGCAGCAGCTCTTCAAGAACTGGAGCAAACCGCTCCAACCTCGGTCCCCCACAGGTGGCAGCTCCCCCCCTGGACCCCCTGCTCCTGCATGGGCTCCTCTCCACGGGCTGCAGCTCCAGCCCAGGGCCTGCTCCTGCAGGTGCTCTCCATGGGCCGCGGCCTCCTCCAGGCCACACCCACCTGCTCCACCAGGGGCTCCTCCACAGGCTGCAGCGTGGAGATCTGCTCAGCTGTGAGACCCATGGGCTGCAGGTGGACAGCCTGTTCCACCAGGGGCCTCTGCACAGGCCACAGGGGAACTTCTGTTCCATGCCTGGAGCTGCCCTCCTGCCCTCCTTCTGCACTGACCTTGGGGTCTGCAGGGCTGGTTCTCTCCCATTTTCTCACTCATCTCTCTCCCAGCTGCTGTTGCACAGCAGTTTTTTTCCTTTCTTAAATCCACTCTTCCAGAGGACCAACCAGTGTCACTCACTGGCTCGGCTCTGGCCAGCAGCGGGTCCCTTTGGAGCCGTCTGGAACTCACTCTGATCTGACAAGGGGCAGCCTCTTCTCACAGAGGTCAGCCCTGCAGCCCCTGCTACCAAAACCTTGTCACGTAAACCCAACACAGGAACCAAGCATCCAGGTTATTTTTTCTGTGGACCTGTTTGTTCCAAAGGCTCCCCTTAGCCATTACTGAACAGACTTCAGTGGTGTTTGCTTGGGAAAAGACGAAATCAAAAATTCTCACAAAAGAAAAAAATCTTTGAGAATTTCACAGAAAGTAATATTTTCCTATTAGTTAAGATCTTTTTGCATAATGAAGTTATTTGCATTAACTGTAGAACTACAATAGCATTTATTTTTGCATCAAAAACTGGAAGATTTTCATCCTTTTTCATTTAACAATAAATGCAAGAGTTATTTTTCTGCTTGGTTTTGGATTTCAGTTGGGATTTTAAAATGCAGTTTCTTATTGTGTGTGTGTACATTTGAGTTCATCCGCCTATAAACAGATACACAGTGAAGGAACTGGTGTCTCAGAATAAATTTCCTTATTAAACACATGCTGTGCAAGCTAGTGTAGTGATTATACCAGTGTTCAGAACCCAGCTATAAAGTCAATGCTACAGATTGCAGCACACTATATGTATCCTTCAAATACATACACTGCTATCCTATCTCATTGTGAATATCAAAGTTTAACTTCATAATTTGTCCATGAGGACACAAAAAGTTTGCAGAAAAACATTTTAATTTTCGAAGAAAGACAAAAACAACAAAACAGGAAGCGGCCACATTGTAGACAATTGGAGACTTAGATTTACAACTGCCTTGTAAATTATTCTTGCTGTTTTCTTGAGTAAAAGGATGGGGAAAAAAGAATACATTCAAAATATTCAGTAAGTTTATCTGTAGCGCTGATTGAAATAAGAATATATTATCTACAACTCTGGTCATTGTAGAAGTAGGTGATACCATGACCTTCCTCCAGTGATGTTAATACAGTCAGGTTTTTTTTTTAAACTACAAATAGACTAATGCTTTTTAAAGGGGGAAAAAAATAAAAAAAATAAGACTTTATAATTTCACATAGGTTAAAAAGAAAGAAGGTCATTTTTTTCATAATTATTGACAACTCAGTTGTTCAAATGAGCAATATGGATGAGATGCAGATGCTATATGTTATAAATTTACAGCTCAAAAAATACTGAAGTGTCAGTGGTTTGAAAATAATATTATAATAAAAGTAAGTACATATTGCTTACTTTTGCCACTGGTTATCCAAAACAGTATATGAGGAATCTAAAGCAGTTTGGATTATGAAAGGCTTATTTGTTAAGCACTGATAAGTACTTCCAAATTATCTGCTCTATCAGAATTAATGACCCATATTGCAGTATGACAGAGTAGGTAGCACTTATAAAATATAATTACAAATTGTAAGCAAGCAAATATTCCCTTTAGCAGATACTTTCTTAAGGCAATGTTAAACCTTGCTTTATATACATTACAGGTGGAACATGGCAGTAATCAAACTGAGATCAAAGTTAAAATTAGACCAATAAATTTGATGTTCAAATAAATAAAATAGATCAGCTTAAGAAGTTTTGTCATCAGAGGGCAAGATCATTAAAGTATCTTAAGATCAATGTTGGTTACTATTTCGATTAATAAGGTTGAAAAAGCAAAGTGAAATTATTCAAGCTGGCAACAATTACATTTTAGCTTGGATTAAGAAAACTTTTCCCTATGAGTGTGAGGTCCAGATTTCTACCAATATCTCATTGCTATGTTCTTCATCCCTCCTCCACAGTAACACAAAACATTTCTGTGAGCTTAATGAAAGTGGTGTGAAATTAGGCAGATGGAACACTTTAATGATAAATTAGGATTAACTTTTGAGACAATACATTAAAATCACTATTGCAAAAGTACATTACTGAAATGGGGAAAAAGAAAAAGCTTCCCTCCAATAAATAGAATTAGGAGTGACAGACAAACAGAGATTTGTCAGAAACTTGAAACACCTATGCATCTCAGGTTATGGGCAAGGAGGGCTGTACTTGCTGATGGTTCAAGTCTTTTTTCTTTTTTTTTTTTTTTGCTTTACCTTTCTTAAACTAATGATTTCTCATTCACTCTTCTGGTAGACAGCTTTGTATTTTTAACGATAAGGCTAAATGCTAAATGTCAAAAAGATAAGGTCAATCCAAGTGTTCTAAAAATCATCTGGTTTGGTCCTCAGAATTAGTAGCCTTTGACCTTTGGCTAAGTCACTAGAAGAACTTCATTCTTACATATTTAGAAAGTAAGTTATCTGTAGGAAACATGATTTTGACTACTTAAATCTGTTTACATCTGCCGTTTTGTTACTGCTGCTTATTTGTCACTCATTCAGTAATACACAGAGCATAATATATATGATGAATCCCAAAAAATAATGTTAAAGAAGAGAAAAAATACATTTTTTTCTAAAGTTTTCTGGTAAGAATTCTGTAGACTTTTCAAAACTGATTAGCTTGCATGTGACCACTTACAGATTGTTGCACATCATGAGGACCCATAGCACAAGTGCTTAAAAAGAAGAAGTTAGGTTACTATAAGGCTACTAAGTTATTTCACCAGCACATCTGCTTCTTAAGAACTCATTCTGTCCAAGTGTTTCCTCTCATATTATCTTTTCCCAGACATCAAAATCTTTGATTTACTGAGTTTTTGAGCCTGTGCAAGTAGGAAGGGACAGAAGCAAGAATTTTTTAAAGGGATTCAGTTACAATTTTTTTTTTTTATTTTTTTTTTTTGAGAGATTCTGTGGCTAGAGGATTATTACTGCACTGTAACAGTATTACAGTTTCAGAATTGTCAGCTGACTGCTGGATTTTAATGTATGTAGTTCAGATGTCCTCATTTCATAAATGGCAAAGATAGTTTGCAGGGGATTGCAGCCTTTGTACCTCACCAGGTGTTTGATTACTGTAAAAGGTTTAAGAGGCTGTAATAAATAACATTCATTTTAACACATTTTGGTATGTGTATGTGTGCCAGTAGGCCACCTGATAAAAAATAAAAGATGCCTAGTTGATGAACACAATTCATCCTCTTTTGAGGATTCACAGAGGATTTGCAGTGAATCCTGAAGACAGTTTTGGGGCATTTTATCCTTTATTCATTAATGATATAATTAACTCGATACTCAAACACAGAAGATGGTATCTGATCTGACAAAGCAGTCCTGGCTGAATTAAAATGATCTACTTTAGTATGATGACAATCAAAACTATCCTAGATAAATTAAAGATAAATAATCCTTTCCTGGGAAGAAGGATGAGAAGATTTGGATTAGAAAATAAGATCTGGATCATCCCTGAAAGAAGCTGATGGCAAGATTGTGTGTTTAATGTGGAAGTTATCTTTGAATAGTGCAATCTAAAACAGGATCTGCACCAAGACAGAATGTCTGATGAAGTAAGAAAAGAATCCACAGCAAGTCATCAAATTATTGGAAAGGAAATTTGGCTGTATGTGAATTCCTTTCATTTTTCATTTTTCTTTCAAAACCACTTCTGATAATGCTGTTTGTTTCACAAGTAGCAAATTTTAACATGCATTTTACCTTCTCTTGGTTCAAGTCAATGGTAATTTTTAATAATTGGCAGATCTCAAGGCATTATAATGTAACAGCGTAATAGATATAAAATGTGAGTACTGCTGTGCATTACCTAGAGCCCTGATTTCCCAGCACATTCTCCACAGGGTGTGTTTCAACAGAACTGTGAGGGCCACTTGAAAGCAGCAGAAGTACTTTCCAGTAAACAATGAGTATTAGAAAGTAGTTAATATGTGTGTGAACCTAAGGCAAAGAAATTTGTAAAAGGCTTTTTGGCAATCTGTGAGCTATTGGCATTAATTCCCTTTCATTATAGTGTCTTAATCACTAAAGTCTGTAAACAGTGGTAGCACCCACTTCAGGCAATATATAAGGTCATGTAAGGAAAAATCACCTCAGGATGCAAGTTCATGACTGTTTGCTAGCATGTGTTTTTCATCAGATTTAAGAAAACAAAACAAAACAAAAGAACCTACATTACTTGTGAAGCTCAGACTAGGCTGAACTTCGTGCTCATCATTGCTATAATAAATGATTAAAAATAAATTCTTTAACAGCTGATGGGAATAAACAGTAACATGTTTAAAGGGCCTTTCTTTTTAGTAAGCTTTCATACAATAGAAACTCTAGAACAATCATTTGTTTTTATGTTTCTGATTCTGGTTTTGTTTTCTGTTGTTTTGCTATAGTACTTACTATAACTAAGAAGTGTTGAATATTCCTCATATCACTTCATTCTTAGGAATCCTTTATTAAGCCCATTTCTTTTCTTTGCAGCTGCTTGTTATTCTTTGAAGTTACATTTCCTCAGGCTCTTCAATACTTTCTATTGACTCTTCTCACTTTAATTTAATTACTTTTTCTTTTTCTGAGACTTTAAAGAAATGAAAAGTATTCTCCGTATATAGAGGCTGTACCAAATTATATTTCTTGCTTGACCTTTAAATATTAAAAGATGAGCAAAAGTATCTTGAAATATACTTAAACATTGGATCTGATTTTTATTTTTTAAGACATTAAAAATGTATATTCTTTTTGAAGTTAGGTTGCTGTTGCATGCAGAAGCTATGAATAAAATCAATAGTAAACAGCAGATTTAGTCATAATATAATATAACAAAGGGGAATACTTGTATATAGTCCCTGAAAGTGAAACAAAATGAGGGGGAGGATTTAAAAATTGCTTAGAGATAATACAGGAATTCTCTAGTGGTCCTTCTTCAGAAAAGAAACTACAAATCAGTCAAAATTTTGATTCTCATAAGGACAATGAAGCAAAAGGGTTTCATTTTGGTATCTTTTGCAGTGGGGCACATTGTTAGGACTCAGATAAAAGTTGAAAATAGTTGTGAAATTCTGGTGTGATAGAATAAAAAAAAAATGTAGACCCCATTTAAAAAGCAAATTTTCTGTTCTTCATAATCATTCAGTAGACAGCAGTCCAATTATACTCTCATACAAGTAAAATAGTTTGTTTAAATCTCTCCTATTAACTTCATGTACTTTAGGGTGAGGGGGACATCATTTATATAGGAAGACACTAAATATTTAGAAAAGTATGCATTATTTTTAGTAAAATCTAAAGTTTCGGCAAGATATGGGATTAGAAATATGGCAACAGATAATGTTCTGATTAGGCAAGCAAACATAAAATTACTCGTATTATTATCTTTCCTTTATTTGAAACACTCAGCAATTTTAACCATGAATTAATGATTTATCTCCCTTGAAAATTTTTCCAAAGGTCCACAGGTGTACATTTACATGGCTGACACCTAAAAGGTTGTTGTACCTGCACTGCTCCCTCAGTAATGATTCTTATAATTTTGATCTTCTGTTCCTAACAAAATAATTTTAAAAATAATTTTTGTGCAGCTATTGTAAGTCTATAGTGCCATTTTAAATGTCTCCTGACCACTGCTGAAGAAAGAATCTCAGGTGGATCTTATCAATGTGTACAAATACCCAAAGGGAGGGTGCAAAAAAGACCAGCAAGGCCCAGTGGTGCCCAGTGCCAAGACAAGAGGCAGTGGACACAAGCTGGAACGTGAGTTTTTGTCTGAGCATCGGGAAGCACTTCTTTACTGTGTGAGTGACAGAGCACTGCCCAGAGAGGTTGTGGAGATCTTCAAAAGCCATATGAATATGGTCCTGGGCAACCTGCTCTTGGTGTCCCTGCTTAAGCAGAGGGTTGGACCAGATGGACTCCAGAGGTCTCTGCCAACCTCAACTATTCTGTGATTCTGTGATCTGTGATCTGCCCCATACAGATGTTTCAGACAACATAAGAAATCTAAAATGCTTAGGTTAGGCAATTGAATCACTCCCCAAATTGTTCCAGTACTGACATTTGGCTGAATTTGAACTCTGAACAGGAGATTATTCTCATGGAAAGAAGAAAGCATATTAGCAAATGACATTCATATTAACATTGCTCATTTAGATTCCCAACTGAAGGATACTGACACATCCCTTATTCAAAGTAAGATCTCCCTCATAACTAACGACTTAAGAACTTACTGACTGCCTTTATGAACTCAATCATTTATATCCTTGAAAATTCTTATTCTGCTGACACCTAAATTTTAAGCCATAAAACGTTTGTAAAATAGTACAAGCATCAAATGTTCTACTCAGCTAATATCTGCTTCTTGCTGATAGCTGAACTGCTTTCTTTTTAAAGTCATAGACATCCTTGAAAACTATGGTTGTGCACACCTAACTCTTTGTTTCTTCAGAACTTTTAGGGGATTAGTTATAGAAAAGTGTTTAGAAGGTTGTAAGTGTTTATTAAAAATTCATAAACATCTATTATTGTGGCTTACTTCCTGTATTGCAGATGTTGATCCCAAATACATTCATTGTATTCAATATGTTCATTGACTGCCAGTTAATTTTACATCATTAAAAAGTCAATAAGCTGCTTGAATTCTGATTTGGTGTAGCCTACATGAACTGAGTATTTTTGTCTGCAACAGTATCTAGCACATATGCTATTTATCTAATTCAAAACTGACTGAAATGGGAATCTCAAATTCCTTAGTCCATATTTTCAATTTCATTGTTAAGATCCACATGCTTAACTTGTGCCTGCAAAATGCACTATTCAGAAAAGCACTATTCAGGAGTGCTATGTACATCGGTATTAAAAAACTGATATCTATATGCTTTTAATCTTTGAACTTGTGCTGTTTGGAGACTAGGATAATTGCTCTACAAAGTCTGCTTTTGTTGTAAGAACTTCTGTCTCAGTAAAATCACAGTTTATTTCCTGTTTGGGCTATACTGATACACAGCTGATGTGCAGCTACCAAGAGCACCTTTAATCTTTTACTTATTTTTCATATTAAAAAAAAAAAAGCAAATAAACAAACAAAGTCTATACCAAAATCTATTCCAAAATCTATTAACATTTATGTTCTACTTAGGAAGTTTCAATTTGCCAAGTAAAAATAAACCAAATTAATTCAGTCACGAGTTTTATTTCAGACAGAAATTCTGATGACTTACTGTTTTCAGAAAGTTATCACAGATACTCATTGTGTAGGAGTTTAATTTGTAAGAGTTTAATTCATAAGTTTGTAATTATTATCTGGAGCTGGATTTTTCAGACAGGCTCTGTAAAGCAAAAAGATGTCAGTTCACCCCAGAATAGCTATCTCAATTTCAAAAGATAAGTGCTCTACCAAGCTTCAGACTTCTTTTGCGTTGTTGTCTTGTTAATAGAACACTTTATTTGAAGACAGTGTATTTAACTGTAAATTCAAATGTGAAATTCCAATAAGGAATATGAAATGTCAACAATTAATCGTGAAATTTCCAAAATACAGAAAGCCTGAGTTCAATTCTTGCCTCATTTGGCTGAAGCCTGGTGTATCATATTCTCTGAGGAAAAGCTATTGTCTGTTTTATTCCTCTTACCTTCTATAAAGAATGTAAAGTCCACCTTAGATGTCCCTTCCCTTCCCTTCCCTTCCCTTCCCTTCCCTTCCCTTCCCTTCCCTTCCCTTCCCTTCCCTTCCCTTCCCTTCCCTTCCCTTCCCTTCCCTTCCCTTCCCTTCCCTTCCCTTCCCTTCCCTTCCCTTCCCTTCCCTTCCCTTCCCTTCCCTTCCCTTCCCTTCCCTTCCCTTCCCTTCCCTTCCCTTCCCTTCCCTTCCCTTCCTTCTTCTTCCCAGCATTGCTTTCCATTTCCAGTTCTTTTTCTTTTCCTCATTCTGAGTTTCCCATGATTCTTTTGACCATTTATGAGTTCACGACTCAGAAACAGTTTATGAGTTTGACACTCAGAAACAGTGGATACAACTTTCTATAGATAAACTTTTTAAGTGCTAAAGTTTTTTATTCTAACTTTCCTCTTAATTTTCCTTTTTGCAGAAAGGAAATATTTTTATATTTGACATGCTTTAAAAATTGTATCTTCCATTTTTGTACGTCTGTAAGTATATGCGCATTAGTGTGAATACATAGATAATCACTATGTCAAAGAGCTGATATAGTTTATTCACTCAATGAACCCTACAAGAGATTCTCTTTTCCTGTACAAGTCCCCTTTCATTCATTCAATTTCCCTAGTTATGCCTTTCATGACACTGTTCTATGTTGTTCCTCATACTGACAGTTACCTTTATGTATTCTTGTAGATCATAACTTCAGATATATATTTAACCTCAATACAGTTCATTGCACTAGTGGATGAACAACATCATCTCTTTTTCTCCTTCTCCACAAAGAAAAAAAAAAAAAAAAGTAGACCATACAGTATTCTGTTTTGTATACTGTTATTTCACAATTCCAGAATGATTGACTTCAGTTATATGTTTACATTACATAAGTACATTTTCCCTATGTACAATAGACCCTCTGCTATTCCCTCTACTCTGTATCTGTTGAGAATGAACATGATCATTCATCAGGTTAAGTTATGCCAATACCTTTGTTTTCATTCACACTAATTTTCTTTTGTACACAGTCCCTTCTTCTGAGAATGGGCAGATCATTTTCAATTTGCATTGTTGCTTTTGATTTCACACATTAAAATACTGTGCGAGTGTTTCCCTTGTCTCTATTACAGCTTTACAGTACTGACAATCATTTCTCAGTGTGAATTGAAGACACCCTTTCAACATACATGCACCCCCTCAACCCCCTCAACATGGTGTTAATATATTTAAAATAACCATGCTGTTTGCACGGTCCAGATATATAGTCAAAAAAGATGGACACACTCTTCAGGTATTTTCAAAGCACTGTTTTATGTTTAAAAAAAGTCTTAAAAGTCATGTAAGTTTTTATAAAGAGTTTTTTGTTGTTTTTTTTTTTTTCATGGTAGTTTGCATCAAAGTTCCATGTTGTTTGTAGAAATCTTTTCACAACATTTCTCCTAACATTTGCAATATTAATTTACATTAATATGTAAATATGAGGCTTTCCTTTTAGAAAAAAGATTACCAACAATTATTTTCCTTGTAGGTTTATATCTTACTGATTCTGCATATATTAGAACATATATTATCAAACATGCCAAAATACCAAGCACAAGGCAGAGATGTAAACAAATTGTTCCATTGTTTTAGTATTTTAAAATATTTTAAGATGTCCTGTGCCGTTTAATTATTTCCTGTGGAGGATTTTAATATCAGAAGACTGCATATTTCTCAGATCAGTTTACTTCATCTCAAAGGAGACAATTGTACTAGATAAAGCACAAGTATATAGTTTCTTGCCTCTAAACTTCATCTTTGACCATCAGTAGAGACTTGTTATACTTCTCTTCATGACCTTGAACAACCTTCTACTTGCCAGCTTGATCCATAATGGCAAGTGTATTTAAAGGATTTATATATATATATATAAATTTGCAATGTTTATTGCTCAATTTAATGCTTTTATTTTTCTCATTCACGTTGCACTTAGGAAACCAGTACCTCCTCAGCAGTTATTTCCCAATGTTGTACTTTTCAATTTTTTTTTTTTTTCCAGGCAAAATCTTCTCTTCTTTAGCATGTCCCCTAAGAAAATAATGCAATAAACCATATTGCCATAAACTCTAATATACGTACTTGTGCTGAAATTCAATATGGATGCCCAAGCCTAAATAAATTAATAAATACAAGCATTAAAAAACTGACATCAAAATAAATACTTGACTGGAAGAAAAGCTCATGATACCTTTGTAAAAGCATTGAAGGAACTCAGCTTTTACAAGACACCAGAAAAAAAAAAAAAAAGGAAAGTTGTCTATCACAAGATTCATAACCTCACGATAAACAATTTGAGTTTTTATTTCATGTTTTGTTATGTTTTCTTTTATTTTTCTCTGTAAAGTCCCTAAGTCTAATCTATTTTGTATTTTGTTCGTGATCAGTGTATATTATATTATATATGTCTGTCTTATATTAAGACAGACAACTGGTTTTCTCTCTGCTTCTTTTATCTTATACTGATCAGTGAGAGAGTATAAATTAAATAGTTTGTGTCACATTTCCTTTCTATTCCCTTTATTCTTTCCCAATAAGAGAAACAGAACAGAAAATTCAAATAGATACTGACTTCTGTGAAAATTTTTGCCTTAGCTATCCCTGGATGTCCAAGACACACTTAGGAGGGATTTGAAGTTTAGAATTTGAGCTGAAATAGATTTTTTTTTTTTTATTTTCCCCCAAAGGGAGGGGAGGACTGCAAAGATCACTTTTAGATTTACTAGTGTTGAATATTACTAGTTGATACAGCATGTGGATTGTCTTGGAGCTATTTTTTTTTTTTTCCAATCAATTTTATCAAGCAAAATTGCTAACAAATTAATTGTGTCTGAATGTTTACAACTAGGGTTATCTTATAGATCAAATACCTCTATTCCATAATTGAAAAAGTTGTCTAATAACCATTGTATACCATGACAAGCACTCAGAAATTATGTAGATAAAAGGAAAGCTTACCTTTGCATGTTTAGGAGTTCATTGTAGTTTTATTTTGGATTTTATATGATTCTATTAAAATGTAAACCAAACCTAAAATTTAAACTAGCATTCAGTAGTATGGTTGTAAACTAAAATCCTGACCTTCAGCAATACTGTGGAAAAAGTGAAGAATTTGAATTTAATATCATGCTTGATTTCAGGCAAAAACTGTAGAAATGTTATATAAGCTCATTATTTTAAGATAAATTATTCATATATAACTGATGATGAAAGCAAATAAAGGTCTTCAAATGAGAAATCACAGTATTGAGAAATCCACTGCTAATTTAACATTTACCATACAATCTTATGAATTTAAAATATAGCCAAAGACATAAAAAATATATCTTGAAAGTAATAATTTTGCCCATAGCTTCATGATTGCTTATACTAGGATGGTGGATTGTGCTAGTTTTGAATATGAAAAATTCACATCGTTGTATTCATGTTAGCATTTAAAGAGTGCATGTTACTCTAGCCAGTTCCTAAAGGAATAATTAATACCTCAACTTAGATCATCTTTGGCAGATGAAATCCTATTTTTCACATGGCATCTTAGACTATTACTTTGTGTAGGTGTTAGAGGAGCAAAAGGTTCATCAGTTTCAATGTCTGGCATGCACGTCTGATGACCAGGGGACTTGAAAGGCAGCACTGGAGAGAAACCTGCTCTCACTCTCTGGTTACATACTTCCAAATTGTTAATGGTCTCAATAGACATACTACACAGAATGTGCGACCTATTAATTGTGGCCTCTCCTACATGAAATTGCCTGCATATATTTGAAAGAGTTTCTTAAACATCAAATCATTTTAAAGACACAGAGTCATTAATGGTGTTGTATCACTACGTTGTCACTAGAGATACTGCTGTAATATAAGATCTACTTTTTTTTTTTTTTTATAGTGATGTATTCTGAATATCATAGATACTCTGTCTAGTTTCTATTTTAAATATTCTTGCTCAAAAGAATGGAACAGTTTGCTATTTTTCAATTAAATTGTGGTTGTTAATCACTTCTAAATAGTTGACAGTGGCTTTTAAAAAATTCTATGTATTTTTTGTTTGTTTGTTTGTTTTACTAACAGAATTTTGGGCTAACACCAGGCTAAATTCTCTCTGATGGTTCTGTATTCTTCAGAGTTATATGAAAAATGTTACATTTAAGATAAGTGAATAATATGCTGAGGGAGATTCAAAAGTAATATGTAACTCTTATAACGTTTGTTTAACTATTCAGTGTATTAATCTATTCAGGTTAATATTTTTCATGCGTTTTAAACTAGTGCAGTTACTAAACAGAAACAGATTAATTTCCAGCATTTAAATATAACTTCCCTGAACCAAAGGGCAAATGTAGAATTTTCTGCCTGGAACAAAAAGTTTGAAAAGGTTTCATCAGCAGGGAGGTGGAAACAGTTTAATGTAAGAGTGTCTGCAATTAATAATGTTGTCTCTAGTTGGAGAGTTAATTTACTGAGCACTGTTGTCTTTTTTTATTTCTTTCTTAAAAACAACAACAACAACAAAACAAACAACAAACAACATATTTTGGAAAATGCCTTTCATGAATCCCATGTGTCCTTGTAACATATCATAAATCAGCATGAGAGGTTTCTAGCACAAAATGACAACATGGTATTTCTTCTTCCTTTTTTTTTTTTTTTTTTTTTGTTTTTATTTTGTTTTTCCGTGTTCCAGTTATTAATGAATTTAGATTTTCAGGTCAAAGCATTTTAACATAATCTCAATAGCATGCATTTGGCAATAAATGAAGACTGTTTACATTGTATTTATGATCTTTTAAATGTTTTACATTTATTTTTCATATGAACATTCAGAGTTTGTTTCCAAACAACAAAAAAAATCTTTTTTCCTTGAAGGACTGGTGTACTATTCTGTATAGACAACAAAATTGTTTTGGACTACAACAGATGCATGTTTTCTAATAAATTAATCAGACTTGCAGAGAGACAAAGAAAGAGTCTTAATGGAGTTCTCAATATAGAGATTGTGCTGGTTAAGATTCTTTCATGAGATTTTCTAAGAATCTTTTTAGGTTCCACTAATCTTTCAAGTAGATTAATATTGTTCCTTTTCTTATTATCCTTCATTAGGATAATGAAGTCAGATGTGTAACTCTGGTAGAATTTTTATCTGAGAACTTAGATTTCTGAAGGCCCACTTTAAAGCACTGCTCATTTTACACTGTATATGCCTACACTGTATATTCAAGGGAGTGGCTGCTACTAAAAGTTCTTTTAGCATGGTACCATTGATGTAGTTCCTCTGTGTTAAAACAGGCAGTACTAAGACTAGATGAGCGGGCACTGCTGTATTTCCTGTACACCTCAGCACTCTGATTTAAACTCCAAAGCCCACACCAGAATCTTCCTCCTGACTAACTTCTTTGTATTTTGAATCAGCATATGCTGAATGATGAATTCTGACAGTGTTCAGACACAACATAAGGAATGGATCCATCCTACACACTACTATCTACATATTTTATTTTATTTATTTTTTACCAGTGGGAAGAAGTTATCAGACAAATGAAATTACCTACAGAAGGAATGAGGTTATACGACATTAAAATAGTATGATATGCCTTTATAAGACTGCATAAACTACATCTTTTTAAACTAAATATTTTAGCAATAAACATCGATGGCTAACTTTTCAGAAGATTTATAGATTAACTAGGGTGCATATGTTGAAATAGCTGTAGAAGACAAGGCAAAAAAGATAAAGCAACTTTTCAAGAAGAAATTTCAAGAATAAATCTTGAATTGTTAATTTACTGTACATAAATTAATCTTCTATGCAAAATAGTAGAACTTTATTTAATTTTTAAATTTTCGAGAACATAAAAAAGTAGTGTTGAGGAAATCCTCATTGTTACATAGGCCTGAACCACTGAAAATTGGCTTGAACAAACTAAGAATGATGACGGCTAGTGAGATAATTCAAATAATTTAACAACAACAACAAAGCAAATTAATAATAGTGATAATGATGATGATGACGATAATGTCCTAGGAATCTATGTGAAATTCATGTTCCCTAAAAAGATCTACCAATATTTTATATTTCAAAATGTTAATCTTCAGATCTTCAGACTAGGAAGACAGCCCAAAGTCATAAAGAAAAAAAAAAAAAAAAGAAAAAAAAAAGAAAATATGAAATCAAGCAAGCAAAAAAGAAAAGCCAAACATCAGTAGAGTGAGATGCAGAAAAGGCCTTTACAAAGGAAAAGTAAACAGTTTAATATTGAAACAAATATCATAAGTATGCTCATCATACAACTATACAGCTGCATAAATTCACTCAGGCAGAGGTTGTCATTACAGTTGTAAGACTTTTTTTTTCCAAGTACAATGAAACTTGGGACTTGTCTGAGTAATATAGAACAATTCATTTCAAAATTCTTGGTGGTCCCAGTGAGATAGCGTTGTTTTTCAACCTTTAATGAAGATACTTCTTTTATCACCTTTCTAGAAAGGTCAGGCCATTTCATACCTCAGGGCCTTCCTACTTATGTTTCTTTACTGTCCTGCCAGACAGCAACAAAGAATAAAACATCTTTTGAATGTGACTGCAGATCAGAAAAATTAAAGTACTTTTATATCCATGACATCTGAGTGAAATATGACAAGTGCTGTTACCCTGTGTTTTGTTTTGTTGGTTCTTTTTGGAATTGGATATTGTTTTGTATGGATAGAAAGAGTAGGTCTTCTTTGCATTTGTTGTGGTTTAGCCCGGCTGGCAGCCAAACACCACACAGCCGTTCGCTCACCCTCCCCCCTCCCTCTCCGGGATGGGGGAGAGAAACGGGAAAGTGAAGCCTGTGAGTTGAGATAAGGACAGTTTATTAAGACAGGGAAAATAATAACAATAATAATAATAATAATAATAATAATAATAGTAATAATGTGTACAAAGTGATGCACAATGCAATTGCTCACCACCCGTTGACCGATGCCCAGCCTATCCCCGAGCAGCCGGCCCCCCCACCCCGGCTAGCCACCCCTATATATTGTTCAGCATGACGTCAGATGGTATGGAATACCCCTTTGGCCAGTTTGGGTCAGCTGTCCTGGGTCTGTCCCCTCCCAGCTCCTGCTGCACCCCCAGCCTGCTCGCTAGCAGGACAGAGCGAGAAGCTGAAAAGTCCTTGGCTTGGTGTAAGCATTGCTCTACAACAATTAAAACATCAGCATGTTATCAGCGCTCTTCTCATCCTAATCCAAAACATAGCACCCTGCCAGCTACTAGGAGGAAAATTAACTCTGTCCTACCTGAAACCAGGACAGATATCCACCCCTTATTCCATACCATTTATGTCATGCTCAGGTTACACTCTTTCCAATACCTTCTAATTAGTCACCATTTTCATCTATGATATATAGCAACCATGGTAGTGATGACATACAGTGTTATATGATAATTAACATACTACAATTCAACTCATGGGCTATTCTCACCCAGTATTAGGTCCCCTTGAGGTACACACCGAACCTCCCCATTCTTTTGCATTACCCACCAAGTGCATCCAGGTCCCTGGGCAAAAGCAATCCCACGAATGGGCTTGCCTTTTCCTGAGGCAGGAGTAGCCCAGACTGTCTTACCCAGCATGTTTCTTACGTGCACTACAGGAACTTTATCCCCTTCTACAGTGCGTAACAGGTTTGATTGGGCAGGTCCAGCTCGGTTGGCAGATCCTCTAGTATTGACTAACCAGGTGGCCTTTGCCAAATGTGTTTCCCAATTTTTGAATGTCCCAGCACCCATCGCTTTCAGTGTAGTCTTTAACAGTCCATTGTATCGTTCAACTTTCCCGGAGGCTGGTGCATGATAAGGGATGTGATACACCCACTCAATACCATGTTCTTTGGCCCAAGTGTCTATAAGGTTGTTTCGGAAATGAGTCCCATTGTCTGACTCAATTCTTTCTGGGGTGCCATGTCGCCATAGGACTTGCTTTTCAAGGCCCAGGATAGTGTTCCGGGCGGTGGCATGGGGCACAGGATATGTTTCCAGCCATCCGGTGGTTGCTTCCACCATTGTAAGTACGTGGCGCTTGCCGTTGCGGGTCTGGGGGAGTGTGATGTAATCAATCTGCCAGGCCTCTCCATATTTGTATTTCAGCCATCGTCCTCCATACCAGAGAGGCTTTGACCGTTTGGCTTGTTTAATTGCAGCACATGTTTCACAATCATGAATAACCTGTGCTATAGTGTCCATGGTCAGGTCCACCCCTCGGTCACGAGCCCATCTGTATGTTGCATCTCTACCTTGATGGCCTGAGGTGTCATGGGCCCATCGGGCTATAAATAATTCACCTTTATGTTGCCAGTCCAGGTCCACCTGAGCCACTTCAATCTTAGCAGCCTGATCCACCTGCTGGTTGTTTTGATGTTCTTCAGTAGCCCGATTCTTGGGCACATGAGCATCTACATGGCGTACCTTTACAACCAGGTTCTCTACCCGGGCAGCAATATCTTGCCACAATGCAGCAGCCCAGATGGGTTTGCCCCGGCGTTCCCAGTTGTTCTGCTTCCATTGCTGTAGCCACCCCCACAGGGCATTTGCTACCATCCATGAATCAGTGTAGAGATAGAGAACTGGCCACTTTTCTCGTTCAGCAATATCTAAGGCCAGCTGAACGGCTTTCACTTCTGCAAACTGACTCGATTCACCTTCTCCCTCAGCAGCTTCTGCAACTCGTCGTGTAGGACTCCATACAGCAGCTTTCCATCTCCGATGCTTTCCCACCATACGACAGGACCCATCAGTGAACAGGGCGTATTTCTTCTCATTTTCTGGTAGCTTGTTGTACAGTGGGGCTTCTTCAGCACGGACCACCTCCTCCTCTGCTGATATCCCAAAGTACTTGCCTTCTGGCCAGTCCATAATCACTTCCAGGATTCCTGGGCAACTGGGGTTTCCTATTCGAGCCCGCTGAGTAATCAGTGCAACCCACTTGCTCCATGTAGCATCAGTTGCATGATGTGTAGAGGGGACCCTTCCTTTGAACATCCAACCCAGTACCGGCAGTCGGGGTGCCAGAAGGAGCTGCGCTTCAGTACCGACCACTTCCGAAGCAGATCGAACTCCCTCATATGCTGCCAATATCTCCTTTTCGGTTGGAGTATAGCAGGGCCTCAGATCCTCTGTATCCCCGACTCCAAAACCCCAGGGGTCGACCTCGAGTTTCCCCAGGTTCTTTCTGCCAGAGGCTCCAGGTGGGACCATTCTCCCCGGCTGCGGTGTAGAGCACATTCTTTACGTCTGGTCCTGTTCGGACTGGCCCAAGGGCTACTGCATGAACTATTTCCTGCTTAATTTGTTCAAAGGCTTGTCGTTGCTCAGGGCCCCATTCAAAAGCATTCTTCTTACGAGTTACTTGGTAGAGCGGGTTTACAATCAGACTGTAATTTGGAATATGCATTCTCCAAAACCCCACGACACCTAGGAAAGTTTGTGTTTCCTTTTTGCTAGTTGGTGGAGACATAGCTGTTATTTTGTTGATCACATCCATTGGGATTTGACGACGTCCATCTTGCCATTTTATTCCTAAAAACTGGATCTCTCGTGCAGGTCCTTTGACTTTATTTTGTTTTATGGCAAAACCGGCCTTCAGAAGGATTTGGACTATTTTCTTCCCTTTCTCGAAAACTTCCTCTGCCGTGTCACCCCACACAATGATGTCATCGATGTACTGCAGGTGTTCAGGAGCCTCCCCCTGCTCCAGCGCAGACTGGATCAGTCCATGGCAAATGGTAGGGCTATGTTTCCACCCCTGGGGCAGCCGATTCCACGTATATTGGACTCCCCTCCAAGTGAAAGCAAACTGTGGCCTGCACTCTGCTGCTAGAGGGATGGAGAAAAATGCATTAGCAATATCAATTGTGGCATACCACTTGGCTGCCTTTGATTCCAGTTCGTACTGGAGTTCTAGCATGTCCGGCACTGCAGCACTCAGTGGTGGCGTGACTTCGTTCAGGCCACGATAGTCCACTGTTAGTCTCCACTCACCATTAGACTTTCGCACTGGCCATATGGGACTATTAAAAGGTGAATGGGTCTTGCTGATCACTCCTTGGCTCTCCAGTTGACGAATTAGCTCGTGGATGGGAATCAGGGAGTCTCGGTTGGTGCGATATTGCCGCCGGTGCACAGTTGTGGTAGCGATTGGCACTTGCTGTTCTTCAACCCTCAGCAAGCCCCACAACAGAAGGGTCCTCTGAGAGACCGGGCAAGGTAGACAACTGTTTAATGTCCTCTGTCTCTAAGGCAGCTATGCCAAAAGCCCAGCGGAACCCTTTTGGGTCCTTGAAATATCCTCTTCTAAGATAGTCTATGCCAAGGATGCACGGAGCATCCGGGCCAGTCACAATACGGTGCTTTTGCCACTCATTTCCAGTTAGACTCACTTCAGCTTCCAATACAGTTAACTGCTGGGATCCCCCTGTCACGCCATAAATACAGATGGGCTCTGGCCCTTTACAGCTTGATGGCATTAGAGTACATTGTGCACCGGTGTCTACTAAAGCCTTATACTTCTGTGCGTCAGACGTGCCAGGCCATCGAATCCACACAGTCCAATAAACTCGGTTGTCCCTTTCCTCCCCCTGGCTGGAGGCAGGGCCCCTCTAGTCCTGGTCAGAATCTTCGTTTCTGTGTTTAAAAGACTGCCTGCTAGAAGTTGGAGCAGCAAACTTTTCAGAGAACCCCTTTCTCCCGATTGTTTTCTTTCGTAACTCACGTACCCGTGCCTCTAGGGTCTCAGTAGATTTTCCATCCCATTTTCTCATGTCCTCTCCATGGTCACGTAGGTAGAACCACAGGGTGGCGCGGGGTGTGTACCCACCATATTGTCTTCTTTGCACGGATGCGCGTTTACCCCTAATAGCCGAGACGCTGGTTCGTACAGGTGGGGAAGAAAATACACTCTCTTTAAGTTGGTGGACCTCTTCAAAAAGTTTCTCCAAAGTATTCTCTTTTAGTTGGTGGCCACTGGTTCGTTCAGGTGGGGGGGGAATATAAATTCTCTTTAAGTTGGTGGAACTCTTCAGAGAGTTTCTCCACAGCCGAGACGCAGGCCTGTAGGGAAGAGGAGAGATTTCCTTCGTACTGCCGGAGTTGTTTAGCCATGTCACCCACTGTGGGATCTTCACCGTCTTTCCAGGATATTATTGACAATGTGCTGGCCCATGTTGATGGTGCATTATGTACAAACTTCCGCCATATGGGTCGAGTACACTGGACTTCATCTGGATCTGTGGATGTTTGTGCGTCGTCTAGGTCCTTATAAATTACTTCCCGTACGGCTAATTCCCTCAGGTACTGGATTCCCTTCTCCATGGTGGTCCACTTGACTGGTAGACATACAAGTTCTTCCTTGTAGGGATACCTTCCCTTCACAGCTAACAGGAGACGCCTCCAGAGGCTGTGAGATCGTGCTCCATCTCCAATTGCTTTGTCAATGCTTGCATCTCTAGCAAGGGATCCCAACCGCTTGGCTTCCCTGCCCTCTAATTCCACACCATTGGCTCCAGTGTCCCAGCACCGGAGCAGCCAGGTGACAAGCTGTTCACCTATACAGCGACCAAAATCTTTTCGCACGTCTCGTAGCTCACGCTGGTATAGGGTTCGGGTAGTTACTGTTGATTGTCTGACATCCTCATCCTCATCTTCATCCTCCTGCACACTTGATGGCCCAGCCTCGTCTTCTCCACGCCCAGACTTAGCAGAAGACTTTCTGCATTCTAAATGACCTGAGTCCCTATACCATTTTTTCACCTTTTCTACAGGGGCAACTTGCACTGCTACAGCTCGCCTCTCCGACCCAGCCACAGGGTCTGCCACAGGGGTTGGAATACCCTCTGCAGGGGCAACTTGCACTGCTACAGTTCGTTTCTCCAACCCAGCCACAGGGTCTGCCACAGGGGTTGGAGTACCCTCTGCAGGGGCAACTTGCACTGCTACAGTTCGTTTCTCTGACCCAGCCACAGGAGTGGGAACGGCTGCGGGAGCTGGAACGGCTGTGGGTGCCGGGACGGCTGCGGGAGCTGGAGCTGGAACGGCTACGGGAGCTGGAACGGCTGTGGGAGCTGGAACGGCTGCGGGAGCTGGAGCTGGAACGGCTGCGGGAGCTGGAGCTGGAACGGCTGCGGGAGCTGGAACGGCTGCAGGAGCCGAAACCGGGACGGCTGCGGGAGCTGGAGCTGGAACGGCTGCGGGAGCTGGAACGGCTGTGGGAGCTGGAACCGGGACGGCTGCGGGAGCTGGAGCTGGAACGGCTGCGGGAGCTGGAGCTGGAACGGCTGCGGGAGCTGGAGCTGGAACGGCTGCGGGAGCTGGAACGGCTGCAGGAGCCGAAACCGGGACGGCTGCGGGAGCTGGAGCTGGAACGGCTGCGGGAGCTGGAACGGCTGTGGGAGCTGGAACCGGGACGGCTGCGGGAGCTGGAGCTGGAACGGCTGCGGGAGCTGTCACTAGGTTGATAGTAGCATCAATTGCAGCTCGATAGGCACAGGCCAGACCCCAGCACGCCACAGTGACTTGTGTCACTTCGGAACTGCCGGAGTCATGACACCTTTTTTTCAAGCATTCTACCAGTTTTTTAGGATTTTGCAGTTGTTCAGGGGTGAACGTCCAAAACACTGGAGGTGCCCACTGCCCTAGAAACCTGCCCATATCCTCCCACACTCCCTGCCACTCGCAAATATCCCGCCTCAAGACAGATCTCCGGATGAGATTCCTAAGTAGTTGTTTAACCTTAAACAAAACCTGAAGCGCATTCAGGAGACATAACAACAAGAACATGCTGGTCTGAGTATCCCAAGGATATTCAACATCTTGGAGAGCTACCGTAACTAGCTCGGGGGATAAGAGGGTGGTGAAGGAGGAAGGGAGAGTGAACAGGTAGGAGAAAATATCTTCCCCTGTCCCCTCCAGAGATTGACTCCCTGATGAAAAAAGGCAATAGGTGTAATTGCTAATAGTTTCTGAGATATGGTTTCCGAAGTATAGAGTCGACGACAGTGCTGAGTACAAATACCAGGTTAGAGTCATGACCAGATATCTCATCATTTCATAAGCCATCGTTACACCACACAGTACCATAACAATCTTGAACCAGGGCCCGGAAAGGATAAACAGCATGACAGGGAGCACATACAGAAAGTAACTTGCTATAAAACTCAATTTGGGAAACAGGTACAGCAGACTTGAGATGAAAGCAATCAACATTGTGACTAGCAACTATTAAGCAGGTCGAATACTTATACCAATTTTAGTTTAACACACTCGGGTCAAATCTGTCGATATCTCAACCCTTCGTGCCCCACGTTGGGCGCCAAATTGACTGTTGTGGTTTAGCCCGGCTGGCAGCCAAACACCACACAGCCGTTCGCTCACCCTCCCCCCTCCCTCTCCGGGATGGGGGAGAGAAATGGGAAAGTGAAGCCTGTGAGTTGAGATAAGGACAGTTTATTAAGACAGGGAAAATAATAACAATAACAATAATAATAATAATAATAATAATAATAGTAATAATGTGTACAAAGTGATGCACAATGCAATTGCTCACCACCCGTTGACCGATGCCCAGCCTATCCCCGAGCAGCCGGCCCCCCCACCCCGGCTAGCCACCCCTATATATTGTTCAGCATGACGTCAGATGGTATGGAATACCCCTTTGGCCAGTTTGGGTCAGCTGTCCTGGGTCTGTCCCCTCCCAGCTCCTGCTGCACCCCCAGCCTGCTCGCTAGCAGGACAGAGCGAGAAGCTGAAAAGTCCTTGGCTTGGTGTAAGCATTGCTCTACAACAATTAAAACATCAGCATGTTATCAGCGCTCTTCACATCCTAATCCAAAACATAGAACCCAGCCAGCTACTAGGAGGAAAAACTCTGTCCTACCTGAAACCAGGACAGCATTGCTTTTTATTCAGTGCCAATACAGTACTGGAGAAGGAGAAAAGCTCAAGCAGGTTGAAAGCACTGCTTAAAATATCCATTAAGTTCAATTCCTTAAATATAATCATAACCATAAAACAATTTACTGGCTATATACTATATGATCTGTACTATGTACTGTGTTCCTTCTCTATATGCCCCAGATCTTCAGATGGGGATGATTTTTATTTTCTATGGACAAAATTAGCAGTGTTTTAGGGGTTGTGTTTCTTTCCCTCCCATCTCCGATAGAGAAAATTCCATTTTCTCTTTTATGGGTTAATCCACAATTTTGAACAGTTCAACACTGAACGATAGGTAATCATATTTAAAGCTTTTGTTCATTGCAGTTCTCTCTGCCAAATCACAATGACCTTCTTACAGTTTCCATTAAAAAATTCAATCTCGGTATTTCATATTCTAAATGTGAACATAAACTCTTGTTTATAAGGAAGCACAAATTTAAATTCCTCCCATATCTACTGTAATCGTTAGTATTAGAGCAGCTATTATAGCAGTAACCAAAACATCTTTTGATAGTTTAAAAAACAACATATGATAATAGTTACAAAACAAATAACCAGATCAAAATATCAAAAAATTGTTTTAATAATTTCAGATATGACTAACTCTTTCAAAAGTAATGTATTTGAACACCTGTATCTTTTAATAGAGAACATTCTTCATATTTACAACATACTGCCAAAAGCAATATTAAATTGTATCCAGTCACTCAGTTGCTAATGGTATTTTTAGACACCTATTGTTTAAATAAAAAAGATTTAAGAATAGCCTTTTATAATACCTTTATAAAGCTAAAGAATAGGCTTTGTGTAATAAAATTGTTTTCCAGTTCTATAAAGTACTGTAAAAGCTTAAAATGTTATAATTTTAGTAACTTTTTGATTAAGAATGGTGCCTGAATGATTGAAAAATTGCACTTCTTTGTTTGAAAAATAATATTTCAGTCTTTAAGAACTGAAGAGAACTTATTATAGTTATAATCTAGACTTTTAATTTCTGATTCATTATGTCTGCAGACAAATTTGTACTTTCAATTATCATTTTTCCAATTTATCAATAAATACATTTTTTAATTATTCCAGTATCTTAATTCCATATTTTTAATAACAATACTTTTCCTTAGTAGCAAAAATAGTTATTTTGAAAGTAAAAGCAACATTTTTCACACACATGATCTTTTGATAAAGAAAATTTTCATTATAAACAATTGTTTTCTCAAAAGATTAGCAGATTGCATAAAGAAACCTTGCATTATTATAGTTGCTACTGCATATTAAAAACAATTAACTGTATAATTCTGGCTTATGTAACACCGTTACATCACAACACTCTAAACAGCTATGTGAAAGCTGCATGTAGCATATGTCAGTTTTACTGTAAGCTTCACTGCCTCATAACAGCATCCAACAGCAAGGGGAGCTCTAAGACAACCTGGAGTAAACTGACAAACATGAGAGAAGATTAGAAATACTGTCAGGAAAAGACAGAGTTTGGAAACAAGATTTGGAATGGGGGATGGACATAGCTGTTATTCATCATAAACGAAGCAGCTAGAGTTGTTTACAAAGTCCATGAAAAAGAAGAGGAAAACTTGTAGGAAACTCAGAGAAGCAGCCAAGTGACTGAATAGAAATAGTCCAAGCACTTTAAAAAAATCTAGCTCAAAATATGAGAGATGACAAAGAGCTAAGAAAACCTCCTAGATACGATGTAGTGTGTAGGCAGTGGTTGAAATAAGTAGCCAATCAGATGTAGATTTTTCCATCTGGTATATAATTGTACATATGAATTACAAAAATACTTTACTTTCAAGTAAATCTGAAGAAAAGGCTATATGAAGGAATGTGATGCTTATTTTCACACAAAGGCAAGAAAATTATGTTAGATCATTTTATGTACATAGAATTAGTCTTTCATAAAAATGCTGAACTGGTTCATTTTCAGATCATCTGTAAGTTCATGATGGTAACTTCTGACCTAAATCAGAAGAAGAAACAAAAACAAAAACAAAACAACAAAAAAAAACATGACTGTCTATCAAGCATTAGATCTGTAACAGCCTAGTAATTATTATTGACATCAAGGTACTAATTAAAACATTTAATGAAGAGTTTCCATTATTTGGGTCTGTATCTAGCATGCAGATAATGGAATAGCAAAACACTGTTGAGTATTAATTATGCAAAATTGTTTGAAGTATAATAATTTTGAATTTCAGTCATCCAAAAAAAAAAAAAAAAGCGCTTCATATCTACTCACTGTAAACCGTAGTGTAGGTTTCAGTAGGCATGTTTTTTCATCAAAGAAAAAACTGCCTAACTACCTATTTCAAAAAGATCACATACTTGTGCATATGAAAATACACAAACGATATTTGCAGTGATATCTGGTAACTACTGAAGTTACCTATTAATTTAGCTGCTACTATTTTCTGGCTGAAACTGTGGAGTGGATTATGACATAAAAATGTATGTGAATTATCTGAAATTTTGTTACAAATTTAAAATCTATATCCCACAAATTTAATATCTATATCCCACAAACACGATTAGACCCTTGTGGATTTGTACCAGATGATAATTTTTCTGTCAGTCCCAATTCAAAATGTTCTAATATATATATGTGATATAACCATCAGTTCAGTGGTAGTCGCCTTGGGTAAAGGAGGTTGCCCTAGTTAACAAATATTAGCTTGATACAATAAAATAATCTGGGATATATTTGCATGATGATGCACTATCTCTCAAGTGATATGATAGTTCAATTGATAAAGATTTTACTATGTACTCTGCAGCACTGACTTATCACAGAGTTAAACTTGTCCTCCATGAAGCTGTGATGAGTATGTTCTCTTAGACTAAGGTTATTGTTTTGACTAATTGTGTTCTTCATATGTTTTTTGTTTGTTTGATTTTCCTCATGGAAATGTAGAAATTATTATTATTATTATTATTATTATTATTATTATTATTATTATTATTATTAATTATTATTATTTTATTACTACTACTTTTTACTTTTTACTTATTAATTATTAATTATCAATTGTTATTAATTTGTTGTTATTGTTATTGTTATTGTTTATTGTTATTTTATTAATAATAATAACAACAACAGCAACAACAACAACAACAATAATTTCCAGATGATAATTTGATTCGAATAGATTTTGGTATAGATTAGATAATTTACCTTCTCTTTATCTCCTGATGATAGGAAATGTGCTTCTAAATTAGAGTGGTAGCAAGTGTTATTCTTCAACTTAATAAAGAACTTTCATTACTCTGGTTTGTTCATTTTAACACATTTCCGAAAATCAAAAGATTGAACATTCTTGTTACTAAATTCCCACAACTGATAACTTCTTAAGTCTTTCATTAATTTATTTTAAATTTCCATTGACTTCATTCATCATTAACCTTACATATGTGATTCTATTTCAGAAGGAATGTATGGAGGAGACTGACATTTTGACATTTTGCTATATAGCAAACTGCAAAAATCTAAAATAATCGTTCAGTCATGGTTAGATGCCCAACCTGACACATTTAAACTTAAACATAGATACATTGAGTGACAGTAATACTCTGACCATCCTTCACAAAGGCAGCTAAGGGCTATCAAAATGTTGACAAACATTTTAGTTATGAAAAAGAAACTGAATGTGACTGTGTGAATTCAATCAAAAGCAAGGAAGATAAAGAGGCATATAGCTTCTCAGGAGCTGTGTTGCTAGGCTGACCCATGGTTCTTTCTGAAATGTACTGTAAAGCTCAGGGAAACAGTTTGAAATGCTACTCTTATACACTCCTTTTAATTTCCATGGCATATTCATGTAATAATTACACTGGCATATTAAAAGGTCCATATATATATATATATATATATATTATTTTTTTTTTGTCAGAGACAGATTGTGATATACGCAATGGAGGGAGGGAGAGAAGGAGGTTATACATTTCTAGATCATGAACTATTTGGAAAATGAAAACATTAAAAAAAAATGTAAAACTGAAAAAATCGAGTTTGATGGATCTTTTAACAAATTCCATCATTCCTACTGTCTGTTTCTACAGTGGAGAATTACTTATTTGCCTTAGCGTCTTTAGTTGATAAAAAGTCCCATTATATGTGAAAGAGCTACACTAAAAAGGTATATCCTGAGGTTATTTTATTTATTTTTTTATCTGGGAGGATTTTTGTTTGTTTTGTATTTGTTTATTTAAAGCCTGATCCTGTTTCTTTTCAAGACAAGATTAATTCAAGAGCTGATGGAAAATGCATCTTTTTTTTTCTTTCCCCCAACCCCCACTCCCCTTGCATAAGCACGCAATTATTCTCCTGTTTCAGTAACTGTAAAGCAATAAACACTACTGCAGTCTAGATAACTGTAACTGAATCCTGATTTTGCTTCAGTGGTCCTGGAAAACACTCATTTAAGCCTCTGCTTTCCACTGAGAGAAGTAGAGTTTCCATTGGAACCTGGTTCCTATTGATCCTTTTCAGCATTCTTATATCCTCTGCTAGGATGCACCCTTCAAGTTAGCTGAAATTGTGAGCTTATGATGACTCTCATGCTCTGTCACAGATGACTTCTTTCTAACATCTGTCAAGGGCCAAAATGGTTCTCACAGCTGCCAGCTTAGTGGCAGAGTGGCTTTTGAGTCTTCTCAGTTTGAGCTATCCTTAGAGACAAAGCCAGTAGCTTTATTTAACATTCCTCATAAATACATATAAATTTACCTTAAAAGGTCTTTACTACTACGCATAATATCATGAAAAAGTGGAGAACAGTTTTTACCTAGTCTCTTAGGCACTGTTAAGAAACTGTTTACCAGATTTGAAAATAGAAATACAGGCAAATAGGATAATATAGACTGATCAAGGCAAGCAGTTGAAAGAAAATTTTATTTGTGATGTTTTTAGAATTGGGACTCACATAGATAAGTTATGTCTCCGGGCATAGTCTTCCCAGACAGGAATATTTCCTTAGAGCATTGTTCCAAGGCACAATGAGCTTCAATGATGCAGTTGTTGTCAGCCTCTAAAAACATATTCCTAACCTAGCATGGTGGCTTGTCTCTCTCCCTCTTTGTGCTCTCTGCACAACCTACATGCAAAGCCACACAGTTATATTCTATAGTATGTGAGTACTGCGTCGCCCCTCTCTTAATGGAGAGTTATTTTAAAACTAAATTATTGCAGTGATTTTATTGGTAGAACAGATTCTCAAAAAGATTTAGTGCACAAAGGATAGTGCTGTGAGACGTGCAAATAGAATTCACTCAGTCTCATATGTATCTTTTTTACTCGCTGGGCAGAATATTGAATGCAAGTGTTTTTCTGTGCATTCCTCAATGCTTTTCTCTGCACAGCTAGAGTTCTGTGCCTACTTCTGGAATCCGTGGTATAAGAAAGACATGGACTTACTAAAGTGAGTCCAGTGCCAGGCTACAATGGTGATTAGGAGACTGGAGTATCTTTCGAGTAAGAAGCTAAGAGAGGTAAAACTGTTCAACTTGGAGAAGAACAGGCTCCAGGAGGATCCTGTTTGATGGGAGGGAATGAAGAATAGGGAGCTAGACTCTTCTCACTTGTGCACACACAAGAAATGAGACAATGGATACAACTTTAGAACAGTAAATTCCATCTCAGCATAAGAAAACCCTGTTGCTTTTGTACAGTGAGGGTGGTCAAACACCAGAACATATTATGCAGAGAGATTGTGGAGTCTCCATCTGTTGTTGAAGTTTGAAAATTTGAAATGTAACTTTTTTTTTCTTTTTTTTTTTTTTTTTAATTTTCCTAAATTGTCTTTTAGTAATTTGTACATTAATTTCCCTTTGGTGTCCAAAGATGACTTTCCCAAACAGGAAAGCCAGCCACTTACTCTTATGCTAAACTAGTGCTGCTACTTACGGTATTGAGGTAATCGAGGACAACAAGAAGAGTTTCTTCAAATACATCAGTAGCAAGAGGAAGACCAGGCAAAATGTGGGCCTGCTGCTGGATGGGGTGGGTGCCCTTCTAATGAAGGATAGAGGGAAGACAGATTTACTGAATGCCTTCTTTGCTTCAGTCTTTGCTGCTAAGGCCAGCCCTCATGAATCCCAGACCCTGGAGACAAAAATGGAGAAAGGAAGACTTTCCCTTGGTTGAGGAGGATTGAGTTTGAGATTATTTGGGCAAACTTGATCCCACAAATCCATGGGCCCTGATGGGATGCACCCACATGTTCTGAGGGAGCTGCCAGATGTTATTGCTAAGCCACTCTCCAACATCTTTGAAAGGTCATGGAGAAAAGGAGAGGTGCCTGAGGGCCGAAAGAAAAACAATGTCACTCCAGACCTCAGAAAGGACAAGAAGGAGGTTCCAGGGAACTACAGGCCAGTCAGCCTCATCTCCATTCCTGGAAAGGTGATGGAACAGCTCATTCTGGAGGTCATCTCCAAGCATGTGAAGGAAAAGAAGATAATCAGGATGTCCTGGTTTCAGTTAGGACAGAGTTAATTTTCCTCCTAGTAGCTGGTAGGGTGCTATGTTTTGGATTAGGATGAGAAGAGCGCTGATAACATGCTGATGTTTTAATTGTTGTAGAGCAGTGCTTACACCAAGCCAAAGACTTTTCAGCTTCTCGCTCTGTCCTGCTAGCGAGCAGGCTAGGGATGCAGCAGGAGCTGGGAGGGGACAGACCCAGGACAGCTGACCCAAACTGGCCAAAGGGATATTCCATACCATCTGACGTCATGCTGAACAATATATAGGGGTGGCTGGCTGGGGGTGGGGGGTGGGGGGGCGGCTGCTCGGGGATAGGCTGGGCATTGGTCAATGGGTGGTGAGCAATTGCATTGTGCATCACTTATTTCGTACACATTATTATTATTATTATTATTATTATTATTATTTTCCTGTCTTAATAAACTGTCCTTATCTCAACTCACAGGCTTCACTTTCCCGTTTCTCTCCCCCATCCCAGAGAGAGAGTGGGGAGGGTGAGCGAACGGCTGTGTGGTGTTTAGCTGCCAGCCGGGCTAAACCACAACACAGGAGTAGTCAGCATGGATTCACCAAGGGGAAGTCACGCTTAACCAATCTGATGGCCTTCTATGATGTAATGATTGGCTGGATAGATGAGGGGAGAGCACTGGATATTGTCTACCTTGCCTTTAGCAAAGCTTTTGACATTGTCTTCCACAATATCCTCACAGGTAAGCTCAGGAAGTATGGGATGGATGAGTGGACAGTAAGGTGGATTGAGAACTGGCTGGATGGCAGAGCTCAGTGGGTTGTGCTCAGCAGTGCAGTCTAGTTGGAGGCCTGTAGCTAGCGGTGTCCCACAGGGGTCAGTACTGACTCGTCTTGTTCAACTTACTCATCAATGGCCTGAATAATGGAACAGAGTGGAACAGAGTGCACCCTCAGCAAGTTTGCTGATGATACAAAACAGGGAGGAGTGGCTGATACTCCAGAAGGCTGTGCTGCTATTCAGAGTCCTGGACAAGCTGGAGATATGGATGGAGAGGAAGCTAATGAAGTTCAGCAAAAGCAAGTGCAGGATTCTGCAGCTAGGGAGGAATAACCCCATGCACCAGTACAGGTTGGGTACTGACCTGCTAGAAAGTAACTCTGCAGAGAAGGACCTAGGAGTCCTGGTGGAGATCAAGTTAACCATGAGTCAGCAGTGTGCCCTTGTGGCCAAGAAGGCCAATGGTATCCTGGGGTGCATTAGGAAGAGCGTTGTCAGCAGGTCAAGAGAGGTGATGGGCCCCCTCTACTCAGCCCTGGTGAGGCCTCACCTGGAGTATTATGTCCAGTTCTGGGCTTTCCAGTGTAAGAGGGACATGGAGCTACTCCAGCGAGTCCAGTGGAGAGCTTTGAAGATGATTAGGGGACTGGAGTGTCTCTCATATGAGGAAAGGCTCGGCCTCATATGAGGCCTCTTTAGCTGGAGAAGAGAAGGCTGCAAGGGGATCTTACCAATGTATAGAAATATCTTAAAGGAGGGTGTCAACAGCATGGGGCCAGTGCATGGCAACAGGACAAGAGGCAACAGTCACAAAAATAAACACAAGAAGTTGCATGTGAATATGAGGAAAAACTTCTTAACTGTGAGGGTGACAGAGCACTGCAACAGGTTGCCCAGAGAGGTTATGAAGTCTCCTTATCTAGAGATATTCAAAATCCACTTGGATGTGATCCTGTGCAACATGCTCTAGGTGACCCTGCTTGAGCAGGGGGTTGGAATAGATAATCTCCGGAGATCCCTTCCAACCTAAAGACTTCTGTGATTCTGTGAGACAGTTTTCTGAAAAGAAATGACAAACAAATATCTACTATTAAAAATTTGGTACATTCTCTCATATTATTATTTCTTTTTTTCCTCTGTAACTGCTTTGTGTTCATAGAAAATGGATTATGAAACTTCAGAAACAGGAATTATTTTATTCAGAAAATATTTATGTCTTAAGCATTTTGTCAGTTTCTAAATAGCTTCATGTTTATAGTTTACAAAGATGCATTAGAACAATGTTCAAAAAAGACTTTTCCAAATAGAACGATGAACACCCACCACAGAAGAGTTTGGATGTTTCTCACCTGAGTGAAATAAATACCCACATACTTTTCTTCAGAATGTGAGAATCATATTCCTAAAGATCTAGTTCCACTAGATGATAGGTTTTATTGCTTTTTGTTTTGTTTTGTGGGTTTCTGATTCCTTCACACTATGTTTTGTATTTGGGGTATTCACAGACAACTGTTTAGTTTACATTTTCCAGCTTGTGTCAACTTCACACCAGTATTCCTGCCAGTATACTAATATGGCAATGACAGACCATGAAACGAAAAAATATTTAAGAAATGAAATCAACTTAAATTAATTTCTGGAAAGTTAAAATTTGCTCATATGCATAGCTCTGCACTAGTCAGTGAGAGTGCTTAATCTAGAAAAAAAAAAAAGGATTTAGATATCATAAAGCTTTTTGCTGTACTAGGTTGAGTGGAACATACATTCTTCTATGCATGTAAAGTCTTACATTAAAGTGGGAATTGTTAACAATGTTCACCAACCACATGCCAGTTAAGAACCCATAAAGAATGGCTGAAGTGAAAAAAATGAAAAAGCAACAAATCTCTTCATCATGTACAAGCATAAGCCTGAATTATTACACAGTAATGTATAATTTCGTAGGTATTTTAAAAAGATATATTCTTTGCAGTTTAAATTTTGAATTGCTTGCATACAGCCAGTGTTATTATAAGCCTACTCCCTGCAAATACATTGTCTGATTTTCTTTTTCCTAAAATTTTATAAGCAGGGAAAGTGGAAGGTGAAAGTCTGAAGACAATTTATGAAATGGTTTTTGAATTACAGGCCAAAAAATGTAGCCTATTTTGAAATGCTGACCTTTGTCCAATGTCATTTTGTCCAATGTTCTTTGTCCAATGTTCTTTCCCTAATACTTGAAAAGTGATTGTTACTAGTCCTCTAGATTTTTCCTGTACTTAAATCTCTGTTTGAAGTAATTCAGAGGCTACTCTTGAATAAAAGTGTTTGAAATTAATCGACGTTAATATGGTTTATGTTCTGTAACATTCTTGTTGCCACTTCTTGGATAGTTACATGCTTGTAAGTACTAACATAAGAAACCTGTTTTTGAAAGCAGAAGGGGAAATATTTGGGATGGGAGGTGGAGGTGAGGAGGAGGTTTATGTTTATTGTGTCGGCTTTATTTAGAAACAAACTCTGGAAAAATTCCATTGTACTTGTTCCCAGAGGAGAAGAGACACCTAGTTCCAGCCAAAGTTAATGTATTTTTTTTAACCTCATGAAGTATAGGTCTGCATTTCTGAAAAACACGGGTGAAAACTTGTTCCACCCTTGGAGGTGTAGGTTACAATTTAAATGTTCTAATGTCATTTAATAGTATAAATACCTTATTTACCAATCAATCCCACTCTTGAATGTAACTTCTGTTTTCCTGTAATTGCGAAAAGATACTTTCAAATCAGGAAACAAGATAATGTAAGTTTGTTCTGGAAAAGGTCAATCAATTTTAGTAGAAAACTTACTATTCTGAAGCTGTCTGCTTTAAAATAATAAGCCAACATTTTTCAAAGATGAATTGTTAGAAAATTTTACTAAAATAAATGCACTGAAACAATTTTCTTCTCAGTCTTTATTCTGCCAATTAAAAAAATGAAATATATTCCTGTCATATCACTTTATATCAGAGTGGCATAATATCATCCTGACATGACTTTTCATGAAAGGGAAATCAATGACTGCATGCAATTTAGTTGTTTTTGTTGGTCTTGGTTGGTTGGTTGTTTTTTTGACTTATCTTACAATATAATTTGTAGGTTTCCTCAAGTCTTATTAATGAAGGTAAATATGAACATGAATTCCTTGCTTTTCTCAGTTTCTTCCTTCTACCTGGTGCTTGTCCTATTTCTCCTCTTCTACATTGTACAGCAGTGAAAGGACTGTTGGTAGAATGTCTAGATGAGCAAAATCCTGCAGTCACTCATCATGGCTGTTTGTGCCAAAATCTGAGGTTAGCCCTCATTCCTTTTACTGGCTTGGCTGCACCATCTGTACATAGCACTATATGTACAGTGCTATTGCTGCAGTGGTAGGGCTATAAGTGTATATATGGGGAAAATGCAGAGAAGTCTAACCGTGGGGGAAAAAAAAGAAGGAAAAGGGAATAGTCCTCCTGTACCTGTCTATCTGTAAAATAATTGTTCACATAAAATGTTATGACATGATATGGAAGACATAAGAGCTAATTAAATCCAAAATAACCGTTTCACTGCCAGTAGATATAAGAATCAAATCATTTTCAACCATGATCTTCATTTGATGATTGGAAAACTGACCTTACTAAAAAGAGCATATAAGAGACCATTGTGAGTGTGCAGTTTGTGTGAAAAGAAAATCCAAAACTGAGGGAACAGTTGACTAAAACAGATATGAATGAGAACTGAAAATGACCATCAAATGTTCTGGGAGTGGGGGTGTGTGTATGCATGTGCACGTGTGTATGTGTGTGTGTAGTTAAAGTTTTTGTTGATTAATTACAGGAGGCTGTTTCATCTGTTTAGTATGTGGCCTTGCTAGCGTTTTTGATGTTATGACTGAGTTTAAAAGGATTTTACACATTCTGTACCTATATGCCTAATTCAAGTGTCTCATGAGAGAATAATAAATCAATGTGTTTTATCCAGTGGAATGTGTAACCAAATAAGAACAAACAGTTCTATTATAGTTAAGTGGCTAATAATCTAAATTACTACTTTCTGTTTACTACAATAATATTGACCTTATGTAGTCTGACTATGTCCCTAACTCTTAGATTGGGAAAAAAAAAGAAAAAAAAAGAACAATTAACTCAATTAACTGAGAGACCATATTTACTTTAATAATGGAATCCGCCTCATATACATTTGTGTTAAACATTTTGCACATGAATCTAAACCTTGTTAGCATAAATTTCATTAAGTGCTCCTCTGCTTTCGTGCCAAGGAGTTTGTACTGCCAATTCATAGTAGAAAATAAAAATAAGCAAGTCTGAAATCAACAACTAGGAAAAAAATATAGCAGTGATGGAAAATTTGAGAACAATGACAATGAGTTTTTATATACAAGTCCATGTTTCCACATCATGAAAGATCAAAAAAAAAAAATTGCTAAAGAAACACTTTTTAACATCAGTGTAACAAAAGCAATCGAAAGAATTACCTAGTCAGCTTATGTCTTTTTATTATCATTATTATTTTTTAAGAATAGTTTATTTTTTAATTTTTATTTTTATTTTTTTTCCCCAGTTTCCTGAAAATTAATGAGGAGTTATTTCTAAGCTATAGTTACTGACTGTTCTACTTGTTACATGGACAGCTAACTGAATCTGACAATTCTTTGATTGTAATACATTCCAGTCACTTGTCACAGTCACTTGTTTTTTGTTGGTTTATTTGTTTATCATTTTGTGTGAGTGTATAGTTCGGTTTTCTTAGAGCTTGTGCTGTGAATGAAATTTGTCAGGCATTTGAAGACAATGACTTGAATTCAAGCAAAGATGTCAGGAGGCCTGCAGGGATGAGCATGGAGCTTCTGACTTAACTCAGACATACAAAGCATACAAGAGGTGGAAGCAGGGTCAGATGACCCAGAAGGAGTATAGAGTTGCTATTTGATCTTGCAGAGTTGGTGTTAGGAAAGATACGTCTCACCTGGTATTGAATTTGGTGAGGAAAATGAAAGGAAACAAACAGGATTTGACAAGTACATCAATGGCAAAAGGAAGACTAAGGAAAACATGGTCTGCTGCTAACAAGGGACGTGGAAATAGCAGAGGAACTCAACACCTTCTTTGAATCAGTCTTTTCTGGTGAGATCAGCCTTCAGGAATTCAAATATCCAATTTTTTAAATAGCTAAAAAGTTGGGGGAAAAATCTCTGACAACATTATCCTGTTTAAAAGGCATAACTATATCCTTTTTTATTTCCCTCTCTTTTTAAAATTGCTTTAAACAGTTTGCCTTCACTTTGTTCCTGAATTATGTTCCTTGCGCTTGCCATTGCTGGTAGGAATCTCATAGGAACAGAGCTAGATTTTTAAGAGATGTTTGAAAGCGAAGAATGAATGTAATATTGCAGGATAAGCTCAGACAGGATAGTTTTTGTTTGAAAGGTACTATCTAGAGATGTATCAGAGTGAGAAGTTATTGTATATTGTGTAGTCATACTGTTATATGACAGTGTGGGATAAATACACTGAGAAAATAGTAGTCACTTGGAATCAGGAAAATCTAATAATTTGAGAAGCAAAAAATAATGTTGTTTTGTAGTAGTGACAAACTCCCTGATTTTACTGAATGCAGAAAACATCTAGACAAAAGCTTGAAATAGCAAAAACAGGTGACCAAAAACAGAGGACAATTTCTTTTTATTTATTTATTTATTTATTTATTGGTAATAGAATCACAGACCGTTTTGTGTTTAAAGGGAGTTGTGGAAACCATATAACCTAACCTCCTTCTAAGACTGGGTCTAGGTGAAACAGGTTGCTCAGGGCCCTATCTAGGTGAGATATGAGCACCTTCAAAAATGGAGATCCCCAAACTTCCCACAGTTTCTTTGAGCAACTTGTTCCAGTGTTAGATCTCCATCAGGGAGAAAAGGTTTCTCTGAATATGTACTCAGAATTTCTTATGTTATAACTGGTGTCTGTTGATGCTTTTTGTAATATGTTCATGTCCTTTACTACAAGAGTGCCAGGAAATCTAATAACTGAGAAGAGGTAGAGCTGTACTGAGATAGAGAATTTCCTGTAAGCGTGCATAGAGTAGGGGAAGAGAACACAAAGAATGAGACAGATGGGAGTGATAACGATGATGAAAAATTGGTAAAATTTAGGGTAAATAGGAATTTAGGAATTTAGATTCACATACATTCAAAAAACATATTGCCTATTCCTTTGGTAACCCTTTAAAAGTCTATAATACAAGATATACTTTTGAATAATCTATGAACTTGTTCAAGAAACAAAGCTGTTATGTGTTGAAAGACTTTAAGTCAGAACTGCTTATATTTTTTTTTCTTTTCACTACTAATAATGTAATAAGAAGCAATGTGACTACAGTCAATATACCAAAAACATTGCCTTGTAACTCCTGCTCAGTCAGTTATGCTTCTTGCTATAAGTCAGTATATTAAAGCAGAGAATAAAATGTGGAATTGTCTAGATATTCCAATTCACAAACAAGCTGAAAAGCACATTTAGTGGCATTCCTCAACTGCAATTTATTTTATGAGAAAACTGACTGATTTTCTGACAAATGTGACTTTTTTTTTTTTTTTTTTCTCCTCTGGTCTACCATAAAAACCTGTACCATTGGCAAAAGAATTGATCATGCAAAGCAGAGCATACACAGGTGTAAAATCAGGTTAGATCTTTGTTCCTATGTGATTAAACTATAGAACAATTTAGCTTCTCTGCAAAGTGATTTTTTTTTTTTTTAATAGAAAATCCAAAATGTATTAGTTTGGAACCACTGTTGCTAAAATAATTTTTTTGCCAGCCGTATTCATTTAGCATTTTCTACATGGCAAAAATAAAAATCTTCTGCTGACATGTAAATATTTTTGATATCCAAAATAAACTGGATAGTATACTTGTTTAGCAATTTCTGCGAACCTCAGATTGTAAATTCATATCAAAGATCAAAGAGTTGTTGAAAAAAATAAACAGGAA
This sequence comes from Cygnus atratus, assembly GCF_013377495.2. Taxonomy (NCBI): domain Eukaryota; kingdom Metazoa; phylum Chordata; class Aves; order Anseriformes; family Anatidae; genus Cygnus; species Cygnus atratus. The sequence goes on from NC_066365.1 coordinate 55,425,538, forward strand.
AATATTTTTTTCTTTGTTTCAAATGCAAAATTTCTGATTTATCTCAATAAATAAATAAATAAATAAATAAATAGAATCTGGTCAGTAAGGTATTAGATTGCATTTATGTTTTGGTATGTGCCTTCAAATAATTCAGGTCTGATTTTCCATTCTCTACTGCTGACTATGTTTTTCTAGTGAAAAAGAGACTCATAATGACGTGTTTTCCTGTTGATAAATATGGGTTATGTATGTAGATATAAATCTGTGTGTGTATCTCTCTCTCTCTCTCTCTGTATATATATATATATATAAATGTATAGACATATATACATATTTGAGCCAGGAATGTGAAAATAAAAAAAGGGATCAAGATTTTATACTGCAACCATCAATATTTATTCTGTATACTTTCAAGGAAAAATGAGGGAAATATTGAAAATAATTTAATTCTTAAGCGTTTCAACAAAGTGAAATTCATTATTTTATTTTGGGGAATGATGAAATATTTTACAAGGACATAAATTTTCACAATAAAATGTTTGAATATTTTCACTGATAATTCCTTAATTTCAAACCACCTTCCTTCTTCCTTCTTCCTTCTTCCTTCTTCCTTCTTCTCTCTTCTCTCTTCTCTCTTCTCTCTTCTCTTCTCTCTTCTCTCTTCTTCCTTCTCTCTTCTGTCTTCTTCCTTCTTTCTTTTCTTCTTTCTGCTTTCTTTTTCTTTTCTGTTTTTAAAGTATCTTCAATTTATATGAAAAGAAAGGATAAAATGTTTTCTAAAGTGTAGAAATAGCACTTCATATTCACTCCTATGATAAATATTGCATAGCAGATTGATTTAGAATAATTTTGATACATGTGTAGCTTTTCATGTTTTAGTTTTCATGATTATATAAAAAAATATTTCTGTAGCAAAAGTGCGGAGATTAAATCTGACACAGCTTCCAGTAATCTTTTCCAAGGTTTACAGAAGGGTCAAAATTCAGATTAATGTGCTAGAGTTGGGGAACTGAAAAAAAATCTTCAGAAATTCCGTGTGCATAGAGTAGCGTAGGGCAAACGTGTGGAATTTTTGTCATATTTGAACACTTGAGGGTTGAAGCTATACATAGTATGTTGAAACAGCAAGGCAAAAAGTTATTTTACTTTAGCTTCTTATGGATATTCTTCTCTATATGGATGCTGAATTTAAGAGTAGCTGAATAAAATTTCTCATCAATATTTTGGAAAGAATGCCTGTATTTTTTCCTGGTTGAGATTTGTATACCGTAATTTTGAACTCCTGCTTGTGGACCTGAAGCTATCCTCAATTAAATTAGGTTGCAGAAGCTGTAAGTAACACAATGTGAATTTACCATTTTTTCAGTTCTCTTGAAAAAACATTACTTTTTTAAATTACAATTATTTTTTTTTTTTTTTTTTTTTTTTAGTGTTTGGCAGTTTTACACCTGTAATTAATTAAATAACAATGAAAATTGCACATTTGGTTATATCTTGGGATAAAAGGAATACACTTTTTCATCTAAATAAAAGAGCACCAGTTTGAAATTTTGCCAAATTTAAGACAATTTTATTGTAATTATTAATTATTGTCAAATAGACTTATTTAGATATAATGATCCTTATTTGACTCCATCCTGCACTTTATTACAATTTCTTCAATAATAATCACTACAAGTATAATTAACAGCTCAATTATACAGTATTTATGCAAGGTATCTACTTGGGCAAAAAGATTTCATTTAGAACAGTGTCTTGAAGGCTAATTTGAAAACAATGGGCAGTCATTAAAAGTAATTAGGTCTGAGAAGGAGAATTGAAAACTTAGGATAGCTTTTGTGTCATATATTTGATTGCACTAAGATCATGAACAAAAACTCTTTCAGAGTGCATTGCTTTTCATCTCCATAAACGTGTTTTCTGTCATAATACTTTTGACTCACTATCTTCAGTCTTGAGAGTGTTTCAATATCTGTTCGGCCTAACTTAGTAAAAACCTCCTAAATACGTTATAAAATGACAGCCTTCAATAATAATAATAAATTAATAATAATAATAACAGCAACAACAACAGCAACAACAACAACAATAACTTGCAAAGCACAAAACAGTTTTATTATGCAGGCTTTTTTTTTTTTTCCCCCCCTTCTTTTCCCCCTTTTTCCCCTTTTTTTCAGCTATGAAAATTTTAAGAAAGACAAAATCTGGTCTGTCCCAGATTTTCAGTTTCTGGCCTGGAGAGCTGGAAGCTTATCTAATTTTGCTTGAAAACAAATGCATTTCCAGCTCATCTGATAATATGCACACACATTTTTTGCTGAGGAAATGTATATATATCAACTTTTGGAGATGATCTCTAGCAACCTTTTACTGTTCAATAGGAGAAAAAAATGTTGCAATAGATCATTATATATATGTATTTATTATATTAATATAAAATAAGAATCTGTAAAAAAATAGATCAATTAGGATGAATTATTTTATTGCCAATTACTTTAAATGGTGCTGAAATAATTTATACTGAGAAAATGGCTCAGTCAGTGGCTTTTTTTTTTTTTTTAAGTTGTTTTGCTTTGCTTATTCTAAGGACCAGGCAGTACTGTAGAAAATCAACGGGCCATTAAAATGCAACTTTGTCATTCAAGACAGATACGTGTCCTTACTTAGAGACAGGTGTGATAAGACTGATTAAATACTGTGAAGTAAATATGTTTATATGCTTATATGTTTAGGGGGAAAAATACAAGAAGATTTTGATTATTTCCTTTAGAAAAAAAAAAAAAGACATGATTTGTAAAAATGTAATTACTGAATGCTAGAATCATCAGTATATCAGAGGATTCTGTTTTCTGCATGACAATATAAAGAAAATACCTTAAAAACATTAAATTGTACTTCTTCCCTCAACTTTTAGTTTATGGAGCTTGCTAAAATGTACTTTTTAGGCCAGTAACTTAGTAAGATATATTAACTTAGCAAGATATGTTTATGTCTAGTATAAAACACACACATAGCGCCACACAACACCGGAACTCACATGAAACATAAGTACAGACAGACCAGCCTGGTTCCTGTCCAGGTGATCAAGACCAAAGTAGACTAGTATAAATACATACGTCCTTACTCTCATTTCTCAAACACACTTGCATTCACATATCCCTTGGCTTTGACTAGGGATGCCTGGGCTCCTCTCCCTGGTATGTAGGTCTCCTCCTACCTGCTGGCTAGGTCAGCCTGAATTTTGCTAGTGAGCTAAAGATGCACACGCATGCAGAAAGCACTAATGTCACTGAGGAAATATAAACATGTCCAAGTCTTTCCAGTTTTTGGCATTCAGACCTCTCAAATGTATACATCTACCAAATATACCCTACCTGACTCAGAGTCACAGGCCCTGTGACCCACAAACTCTTCTCCAGTTGCTGGAACTTAGACCTTGCAGGACTCGGGCACAATACAGGGATTGCAAAGAAAAGAAAAACAAACAAGCAAACAAGCAAACAAATAAAACATAGTTAAGAAAAAGATTGGATAGTCTCTAGGTATCAAACATAAGGCTCAGTCAGGCAAGTGTATTGACTAACATCTGCTTACATGCAAAGGGCTCCTTTAAGTCCTCTGTCCATTTTCCCATTCTTTCTCTTGCCCAATCCACCCTGACCTTCCCCACCTTAGGTCCTTTCCCTAAGTATCCCCATAGTATGTTTTACATAATCCTATATACCCTTTCTGATATTCAATAATCAGATTCTCACAATCCCCTGAGCCCCCTCAGCTATTCCATAATATTGCAATAATAACAATTTCCCACTTTTTATCAGATAAAAAGTCAGACTGGTCCTGTTCAAGGCTGTGTCTAGTAGTTCCTTTAATAACCTATCAGTCTGTGGCTGAAGTGTTCAGCTCTTTGTTATTGTTTCTATTATCACCTCATCATTAATTTCTGTGTGTCCATGTGTTTAATTTATCAATTTCCTTGGTTTTGTTGTTTCCTTTGTACAGAATAGTCTTTTAACAGGTAAGTTAATGAGCCAGATGTTCTCACTTTCTACATACCCTTAAAAATGTTCAAAGATAATGGGAAAATAAAAGGTGAAAATGGGAAATCTAACTTTAAAAAATAAAATTAAAACAACAGAAAAAGTAGCAAAACCACAGCTAAATTTTATGAAAGAAAACCACTTATTTCATTACAAGCTACAAAATTTATTACTTATTTATCACATAACTCACGTCGGGAAGAGGAATAAAAAAACACAGAATAACTCAACCCATTATATAACTAAATAATATAATACCAGTAAGCATATAAAAAGCAATATTTTAAAAGGAGATAAATTTTGCCTTGCTATCTACATTGCAGAAAAAAAAAAAAGGACAAATATATCTTTCTGAAGTTCTATCTTAATTTACAATCTTCAAATTTGTGATAGTAAAGATTAGCATGCAATGCAATATTGAAAATCATTAAATTTTCACAGTCACTTTAAACTTCAGAACTCCTTTGTGAAAGTTGCTAGGTATCAGATATGAAGATAAACAAAAAGATGTAAGTTAAATAACTTAATGAATGTTTGAAACAAATTTGTGTCTATAAGAACTATTGACAGCCCATCCCTGACTGGGTAAAACAGACAATACAGGATGTCATTGTAGATCATTAAAACATAACCAGAACATATATTTTGAAGCTTAAGAGCCATAAACTACTATTTTTAAAATCATTGTTTTATTGCCAAGTCCTGCTAAGTCCTAAAATAACCGTAAGACTTTTATTTTTGTTATGTCTGTATAGTGTTTCTTTAATATTAACTCTTAAACTAAAAATGGTCATCGTCACATACCAAAACAATATTCATAAAACTCATAATGTCATCCTTAGATGTCATATATCATGCATATAAAGCTAAATAATCTTGTTTCAGAGCCATTCTAAAATGGTAAGTGTCCTTATAGTTCAGTTGAAAGGGAAAGCTCAGCTAGAGAGTCTTACTTAGTGAATCTTACTCCCCTGAGAATATTGCCACTCAAGAAAAAGGGTAGAAGTTCATGGCAAACATATTCCCCATAATGTATCTTTCTAGGTGCTTACAATCTACATATTAATAGTTTAATCTATAGGGATTATAGCTTTCTGTTTGAATAGCTATTAATGGACTTTCATTGTAAAAACTGTCTAATTCCTGTGGAGTTCATTGATATGCTAGGCCTTTCATATCCAGTGGCAATGAATTCTACATTTGTATATTAAAGAAATAAATTTTGTTTCTTTTAGCCTGGTAATTGAAAATTTCTCTGAAGGATCACTTTTCTAATTTTGTAAGATTCAATAGTTCTGTTTATGTATACGTACTTCTCATTCATCGCTTTCCTTTTTTTTTTTCAGATGAGAACTCCTAGATAGCTATCAACATTCTGTTTCCTATTTCAGAATCCATTTTTCATCATTTTTAACTTCTCGTTTTAACTTGTCATTCTCGTGATGACCAGAACTGCATATAATATGATTACAAGTCCGAATTGTCGTATTAGTTTTTTGTTTGTTTGTATTTGGTTAGTTAGTTAGTTAGTTAGTTTGTTTGCTTGTTTGTTTGTTTGTTTTCCTTCTGCATTCTGTTTCATTCCTGAGGCCTTCCCAAATTCTATTCCCCAAATTCTTCCCAAATTCTTCCCAAATTCTGTTCCCCAAATCCTAGGGACACCCTACACAGACAGAAATGTGCTATCCCCCACAACCCATCGAGAATGGTGTTTTTATATTTTGAATGTTTCTCTCCAACAAAATATCTTCTTTTCATGCATACAAAAAGGCAGAATTCTTATATTTTAAAGTTTTTGGTACAAGATATATATATAGACAGATACAGATACACAGCATAAAAGATTGGGCTAGTTTGGGCTGGTACATCTTGAAAGAAGGAATTTGTGCTTCTGAAATTTTCACAGTGTAATGAAAAGGAAGTTATTTGGCTGCACAGTGCTTTCCAAAAGTTATGGTTCATTCATATCCCCAAAAATAAAATATTTGCAAGGGATAATACATTTGAAACAGTATTTAGAGAATACATTTCTGTGTTGTGAATAAAATAATGCGTAATTTAAAAAAGAATCTTTTCACCGAAATGATAAACATTGTTCGTATTCCCAGTCTGAGTTACCTGCTACAAAATAGCACATGTTAAAGCACAGTTGTAGCTAGGCAATTTTGTGTTGAAATGCTTTAAAGTTAATGTGAATCCCTTGTCACAGGCCTAAAATGAATTCATCAGTATCTAGGTCATCTCTAGAATCTTTGAATACTAGTGTAATTATTTCTGTGCTTATAATATTATTTGATAGGGGAACCAAGCTTATATAACCATTTCTGAGATCTATATTATAATATAAAATTGATTTAATTACTTCATACGGGATTAAGAATTTCTGTGCTGGACTTTTTGGACATAATGATCCTTTTCGTATTTTTAGATGACATTATTCTATTTTATTAAGTTTAGTTATTTTTGAGGAATATTTCTGCCCAAAGTTATAAACTTTACACATTAAGTTTTTTATATACCATCTGAAAGTATTCTGTGATGCAATAAGATTACAGTTTCAGACTCCCAAATCATAATCATATTTTTGGAATACCTTGTAAAGTTCATGATGTAACACATTCTAGCTTTTTCTAAAACATTCATAAAATATTACAAATGTGATTTTATCATTTTTTTTTAATCTAACACACATAAGGTGCGTATAATTACTGCCAGACATGTTATTATAATCTTTTATTTTATTTATTTTTTCCCCCCCCTAAAATTCACAACTTAGCTAACATAGAAATTGCCTCTATAATCACTCTTTTGAAATTTTGTCAGAAGATTTTGGAAAACCCAAAACAGAGTGTCCAGAACTGTGAAATGTGAATATCTGTGTTTAGCTCAAAATATTAGCTATTTCATAACAAGTAAACATTTTCAGAAGCTGTTTCTGAGGAATAGTACTTTTAGATACTCATCACTGTCAAAACTGATGTTCCCACACATTCATTGTGTTTCTGGTTATTTTTACTTTTTTGGTGCTCCAAGCTCACTTCCCATACAACTATGTAGAGTCATAGTGTTAGGAATGAGGAAAAGATAGCCTGATTTATCACAAGTGAATATGGAGATATCTGAGCTTTCAAAGCCTTTTTTTTGGGTTGGAGGACAGAACTGATGGAAAAAGCATAAAAAATGATGAAAACTCATTCATAGATCTGTTCAGGTTGAATACATTCCTTGATAACCTTCCCTCAACCTCAGCAAACTTTATCTTTGTGATAGTTGGGTTCACTCCAAAGGACAGCCCAAATATGAACTAAAATATATATAATGTAGTTGATCAGAGACCCAGGACCAAGGAATAAACTTATAGGTTCCCAAGTTATTGAACATTTGGAGTTTTGGGAACAAAAATCTTATAAAGACAGTTTAACTAATTTCAAAATTTAGTTTTTCCTCCATGTTGATACTCCAGTAATAAATTTTTAATTTTGTATACAAGAGATATTAAAGAAATAGAAAAAGCATGGCAAAGTTCACAGTGACTTCTGAATATTAGTTCTGACTTTTGATGAGAAAGCAGGACAAGCAGTCAGTTTTTATCTTATTCTGAAGCACAACTACTTAAAATTGATTCTAGGCATCTTCAGTCATGTTTTTTTCTTCAGTTCAAACCAGCAGAAAATAACATGACTACTCTTATGGAAAAAAGACACCACTTGTTTTGTTTGTTCTGTTATTTTTTAAATTGCTAGTTTTTAAGGCAATTAGAAAAACTATCACAGCAAGACTGAAACAGTATCAGCATTAGTAGCTTGAAGTCAAAGAAAAGACACAAAATACATTTATTTCTCATTATTTAAACACACAAATAATAAGCAGCTACTCCATCAGAGATGACTGATATGGATCACTCCAAGTTATACCACTTTATCAATTTTATTTTTCACAAAATATGTATCTTATATAATCTTCTCCTACATTCCTTACATATATGTATATATATATTTGCCAACTAGTAACATAACACGATATAATGACTTTTCATAGATTTCTGAAATGTATTATAGAAACAGTATATTTTAAATACATGAATAGAAACGTACATTTTTTGTACGTATTTTTGTATGTATTTACATACTTACATCCATGTAATCACATCAACATCCATGTGTATATTAGTATGTAATACTAATCTAATTTAAACATAAGAATGAAAGCTGAATGTGTTTGTTTCTCATTTTGAAAATCTTCTCTTTTGTATGCCAGGACTGAATTTCGAAGTATGTAAATCTCATGGATATAGTTTGTAATAGTATCTACAGAAGTGTAAAGAACATGTTCATTAGCTGGCCTTAGGTATCAGTGACTTCAGAAACACTTGAAAGTGAAAGAGAAGTCTCTGAGTTAAAGATTTAGCAATGCACATGAAAATATCAAGGAACAAGTAGAAATTTAACATGGAGCAAGTAGAAATTTAATCATATGCGAATCTACTTTCATTACGGGTATTTTCATTCTGTTACAGAGCAAACAAAGGAATATGTAAGATGGTGACTGATGGAACTGCTACTACAGTTTTTGAAATTCCTATAGTTAAATAGCGAATTCCATCCAGTTATCTATGAAGCTATTACACTAATAACACCAATAAGTCTTTAACAGTGAATGTTAAGACAAAATCTGTAGGTGAAAACAGCAGATAGGCTGCACCAGTATGCTACCTGTAACCTGGGCTGATAAAAAACATGAGTCGCTATGATTTGGGGTTTGTTATGTTAGCTTCTGCTAACATGCTCTCTGTGAACAGGGCCACCAGTTGCTGTATCATACTGGAATTTAATCTACTGTCTTAACTCCTACTTCCTAAAGTAATTCTTTGTTACATACAGTAACAGTACTGACACTTTGAGTTATACAATGATCCACCAGTGGAAAGATAACCAATGCAATCTAAGTAGTGCCATCTATATGTTGTTCTGCAGTACTGTTGAAGAGTTTGGAGAGCTCTGAGCTAGATGCAGATAGTTCCTTAAGTTAAAGTCAGTGGCAGAGCTAACTCTTTAACTCTAATTATCCTTGGTCCTCCTTGTTTCTACTTTGTTTTGTTTTGTTTTGTTTCATTTTCATTAGATTAACATATGCAACATTCCTAACTTGATAACTTAAACTTCTAGTTTCCACAAACAATGTATTATGTAATAATAGTTTATTATTACTTAACACTGAGTTATCACTGGTTAGTGGTTACCATGTTACAGAATGCTTCTATAGTGATTATTACATTAACTGAGTGCTAATATTTTGATTTAGGTCAAATACAAGCTAATATTTATTTATATTTTTCAGTGTTCTTCTACTTTTTCAATTCAGTAGGCCTTTGGTTAGGCCTGCTGCATGATCTTGAACACTTCATATTTATGTCACTGCCATATATTTTATATATCTAATTTATAAGTACATTACATTCTAAATTGTTGTATTTCTGGAGCAAAGACTGTTCCATCTTTCTTTGTATAGTGTCTGTTAAAGTAATACAGTTTGAGCTTACCTATACTTCTGATATTGTTATCTGTATGGTAAATATATTCTTTAACCTGAGAAAAAGTATATTGTTTTTGCTTTATCTGCTTAATTATCTAATTTCTTTTACACACCTTCAAAAAATATTAACTCTTGTATTTTTTTTTTTCCTCAGTGGCTGAGAATCCATTCCTACCAGCAAAAGAGAGGCTCAATTTTATTTCAGTCGAGACTGAAGGATGGAACATAGAAGCTCCAAGCTTTGCTCATTATTTGGGTTATTTCTTACCTAACTTCCTAACAGTCTTTGATCTTGCTAGCGTAATATTCTTGCAATATATTAGGGATGTGATGAAACAGAATCTCCTAATTTAAAATAAGTGGCTCCCAATGCACAGGTAATTGTATCTAAATAATTTTAGACCTACTTACACTTTGCAGCTACATCTATCAAAAAGGCTCAGGAGGCTTGCATAAGGTACTGAATAAAACTAAATTCTTCTAGTGCACTATTTAACAGTACTATCAGAAAAGAAGATTGCCAGAATGTGTCAGTTATGTCTCATCATTGATCAAGAATATGGAGGTTTATTAATTAATTAGTACATAAATCATAATAAACTTAAGAAAGAAAGAAAGAAAAAGTTAAATCTGAGCATCATTAAGTGAAAAGTATCCAGCATGCGAATAAGAAAATGAATCTTGGTTTTCACCATCTTTACCATTCAATCAAAACAAACAATCAAATCCAAATAAAAGCAAGCAAGCAAACAAACAAAAAACTTCTTACATCTGTGTTTCACATCCCAACTTGTTCAGGTATGCCTATTGCCTTCAGAGTGCTGACACATTCATGAATCAGCAGATGCTCATGCAATTTCATCCTTTTGTTTCCTCTTTCTCCTGAATGTGGTAACACCCTGTTCATTCCTCACCTGTCATATTATGTTATGCTTTGCCCTTTGTATCATCTTCTGCCTATCTGTGAATTGCAGACTCCTAATTGCTTCCTTGCCTATCATGGTGCCCTAATTTCTTATACCTTACTTCTCCATCCTGTTTCTTAAATGTAGTCTTCTGTCCTTCAGTTCTGCCTTCATTTGAATAATTGTGTGATTCAGTAATCTTTTTCCTAGCTTGGGATTGAAAATAGGCTGAAAAATTTACAAGGACATAGCCAGTGGAAGTTCTTGCTAAAATTAAACATGCTATGAAACGATGGAGTTTCTGAAGTTTTTATACTGTATTTAAAATATGATTAGAAGTTTTGAAGGCACAAAGGATAGAAAGCTGTATAGCTAAGTCTAACAAGATACAGACTGCCTTGAGTTATTCAGCTACCTGGAGGACCAGGATATCAATGGAATAGAATTGGCTTTGAAAAGCAGTTATGCAAAATCGACTGCACTTGCTTTTTCAATTGGGCATGATTTATATAGTGTATAACACAATAGGTAGCCTATACTAAAATAAAAATTTTCAAACACAATAGGATTCTAGAGTTAAAATCCTGAAAATCACTTTACATACTCATATTTTTCTTAGTTTTGAGGAGAAACTATGGTGCTGAAGAGCATGGCAACAAGATTTTTGTAGTAGATTTAAGACAGTGAAGTGAAACAATTAAAATTGTAATAAATTAAATTATTTGGGGCCATGATTCAGCAGAGTACTTATACATGTGCCTACCTCTAATCTTTTAAGCAGTCTTGATTTCAGAGTTAAATAGATGTGTAATCAGGTCTATACCTGAAGAAAATAGTTCTTGGAAATTCCAGATGGAGGCATGAAACTTAGTCTTTTGACCAAGATCTTAATAAACTCTGTGTTTAATGAAGAAAAAGAAAGGCACATTAAGCATAATTCAATAAAGTTTTGACAAATGGCTTGACTGAAATATAGGTCACAAACTGTTTAAGTTTACTTAAGGAAAGACCAAGGGCAGTAGAAATGCTTGGCTTATTTGCTTTTGGGGAGGAAATAAGGAGAGGAAGTATTACCAGCTATAACACCAAATTTTCCTTAAAAGCTAACTGATTATTCACTTTGTATTCCAATGGTCTAGTCAATATTGGTAGTTGCTAGCAAGTGGACATCAAAGCTAATCATTTTGCTAAGCAAATAGTTTTTACCAGAAGGAAAAAGCAACTTTTCACTTGGAGAAAGCCACAAGAATTCACATTTATAATATGCAGGATAAAAGATTGCCCTTGAGTAAAACTAGTAAATGAATATTTTAGTGGTTTTGCTTGTTCTGCAAAATTGATCATGGCTATAATCAAACTCATTTGGAAAAGAGCCATACAAAAATTACTCAGTAATACTCTGGCTGACAGGAATGCCTTTTTTTTTTTTTTTTAATCCTCTGTGAAAGAGGCTCAGCATTTTTTTTTCCTTTGCATTTTATTTTTATTAATTTGCTTTAAGCAATATTTATAGATATATGGTGGATAGGTTTGTAATGAGTATTATATGCACTCCAAAAGAAATTCACGTTGTTGTTGGATGAGACTATGTCACAGAGGTGAAAAATAGCACATGTAATATAATTTGTTTAGTAGGTAAAAAATTAAATATATCAGTACAAAATTGGTCTTGAATATTTCAGCCTAGGTAATTTATCAAGATTAATAGTGTTAATATCCCTGTCTTACTGTGATATTTGAGTGACTGCTGTAACTATACTGTTGCTGCTTGAGTTACATGAATCTGTCATCTCTCTACAAGCCTTATGAAACAAGCAAACAAGCAAATGGAAAATAAAGCTTACAATTATTAGCATTTTCCTGTAGCAGACAATAGTTTAAGAAATTTTTGTTTTGTATAAATACATATACACATATCTATAAGAACAACTCTCTAGAAAACCAACAAAGCATATTGTCTATCATAACTTTTTGCATAACTTTTTAATAGTTATCTCCATCATGATAGAATATTACTTATGCTGCATGTGTCTCATTTATTTTAGCTGAAACAAAAATTTAGGCTGAACCTTTTTTTTTTTTTTTATTTTTATGAGTGAGAAAGTCTTCTAGAGCAGAAGAGGTATATGTCACTTAGAAAAGAAATATTTTTTCAAGTGGGAACATTTCTCAGCATCCCTTTCATATCAGAAGCATAGCTGTTTTTAGAATTGCTCAGGAGCCAATTTATTGAGGTTTTATTTTCTTCCTGAGGAATATTGGTGTTGTGTAGATTCAGAGATTAAAATCTGGCCTTTGATATAGGGCCAAACACTTGCAAATTATGATTAAGTGATTAAACCAAGCAATTGAATTAAGTAAATCTTTGGTTTATGTTTTCATGTGACATTGATGAGCTGTACATATTTCAAACAATAATTTTTTATTTTTTTTTTCTCCCAAGCTATCTCTTATTCTAGGAATAAACAAAAAGAAATTCCATTCCATTTCTTATAACATCCTCCTCAAAATTTTTCTTTGACATGCTGTCTTCACAAGCTTTGCAGCTGTTCATATTGATGTTCTGTGACTTCTATCAGAAGAAAAGTACTGTTTCTTCTTTTCTTTTGTCGTTCATATACAACCACATAAATTATTGTTGTGGGTGTTGTTTGTTTGTTTGTTTGTTTTATTGGACTTTATACTCCTAGGGGCAGAAGTTGTTTTTCTTTTGTGCTTGAACAGTATCCATACAACAGAACTCCTAGTAATAATCTGTAGCCCCAGAGAAATACAAATAGGGAACAATACCATTGTGTGACAGACTTAATTTCTTTTACTCACATTTCTTCAAGAATTTTATATATATCCAATAGGTGATGCTATTTTTTTCTACAGCAGAGATAGCCCATTAAGTCCCCATAGTCTATGACATATTTTTGCTGCTTTAATTAATTTTTCTTTTAAATTGCCATTACATATAATGTATTGATATTCAGAATCTCAAGAAGGTGAGTTTTTCAAATATATGCATGTTTTGCTACTATATATAAAGCTCTTGTACTTTCTGGTTATGCATTATTTTGAGATTATAATTAAAGACTATAGATGAACTATTATAAAATAACACTCTTGAACAAGAAGCTAAAAAAAGAAGATATTTCACGTTTCACTTTTCATGCTTTCATAGTAACAAATCACATATTTACCTGCTGCATACTCCACATTTGTTCATAAACATTATGATAGAAGGATCTTATATATTCTTTTTATGCAAAATTACTCACTCATCACCACTGATATTATCCTGTTACTTGTATGTTATATGACATTACCTCCAGAGTCTCTATTTAATTGCCTTATATTTAGTGGTAAGAGTTTGTTGATTACTACAATATTCTTGTTAAACCACTATGTATGCTATTGCATATACATATTTGTTCATCCTTTCCTCCACAGAAATAGCTGTTACTGCATCTCAGTACTTTAGTTCATTCTTCTTCTCCCTCTTTTTTTTTTTTTTTTTTTTGGAAAAAAAGGCCAAGACTCTAGATGTGCACTCGCTGAGTGTTATGGGAAACACAGCTACAAACACCCCTTAAATTTAACCAAACCACCATACACTGTGTCTTATAAGCATTACTAGGCATGATCATAGTTACATTGTTACATAGTTTCCCTGTCTTCTCCCATACCCTGATCAGTTAGGGACAGTATCAGCCTCCTCAGTGCAAGTATCCAGTTATGCCCACATGAAAGAAATGATCAGAAATGTGCTTTTAAAGAAAATCTCCCAATTATCTTCATAGACTGTTCTTTAGTTAGTCACATACAGTGATCACAGAACCCAGGATCTGGATTCTTTTTAGATTAAACTTAACTAAAAGGTGTGTTCCTCTTCAAAGAATTCAAAGGAACCTGCATTAAAAAGACATAGTCTGCACATCAGATCCTGAGAAACTATGTGGTCTGCTTGTATTATGCTGTATTACTCAATAATGTTGATGTAGATGAACGGAGTAATATATAGGTCTTTTTCCTAAATATGTCTGAAAGAAATATAGTTGATGGAAGTAACACTTAAGAGCTCAATTCTTCAGGTATGACATAAATGGGCATATAAAATAGATTCTTATAAAATTGTCCCTAGCAAGTGTTAGGCAGAATCTTCAAATTCTGATACTTGTATACCCAACAATTAAATACAGTTGTCATTTCATGTCATTATTTTTATGTTAAGAGGGAGGAGTATATTAATTATTGTCCTTAGTATGATGTGGCTTGTCACAAACTTTAAAAGTTGTATAGACTTTTAAAACAACCAAAAAGGCTATGTTCATAGTTATATACACACATAGAAGGAGAACAAAAAAACAAACCTAAAGTCCTCTTAAACTAACTCTTGATCTCATCTAATCTCTTGAACAGACATATCTAGTTCAGTCTAGTACTTTAATACTTTATTACCTACTTTCATAAATCAGGTCTATAAAAGATGCTCATGAGAAATTCAAAAGATTGAAATACATTTTTTTAAAATTATTATGTTTGTTTTTATTTTTACATACATAGTATGTTTTAAATAGCTTTTTGGTTTGTTTGTTTGTTTGTTTTTTCTTACTCCTCATCTGGACACAGGTTTGTAGTGCAATTCTTCAGGCATCCAAGTGATGTAAATCTGTATTTTTTGCTTGACCTCTCTGAAGGAAAGGTATCTTAGTATAGCAGTTTCAACCAATTGAGTTTCCTTGTGTCTAACTTTGAAAGTGATGCCACCTGATCAGAAAAAGTAATATAGCTATAAAAGTAATTTATTTATAGTATTTACCCAAGACTTTTTGCAAAGATTCTTAAAAATTCATTATTTCAAAATATTCAATATCAAATAACACTGAATTCTATCCTGATTATATTATGCAGTTCTCAGAGTAGAAAGGCTTCCACTGTATAATAGAAATCTCCTGTCAACCTCCTGTGTAATTAATAAGATTTTTAAGAGTTGATATGAATCTCTTTAAGGCTTTTTTTTTTCCTCTAGCACTTTCTCTGAAATGCAACTATGAAAAGTTTTCTCTTTCAACTACATGAAACCTTCATGTATGAAATAGCACAATATATGCGTCTTAGTAAAAGCTGTAGTGGTTATGATTCACACCTGTACATCTACAAATTAAATTTGTAAGTTTGTCTGTTTTAAGTTTATCACCATTAATTAATCCCAGAGTTCTTTATTTAACAATTTTCTCCTGTGAATGTGAATGTGACAGTTTAATTCTTCCTTTCAGTCTATCAGAATGATGCCTAGGACAAAGCATTGTGCAGGACACATCTCTACATCTGGAGGTGTACTTATTTATTCAATACTATTGCATATGAATGGCTGTGTAAAGGAGAGTTGCAAAGGGTATATGGACTTCTTTGATTGTTGACTAATATACTTTTTGGGGAATACAACTAGATTTACCCTTAACTGTAGTTTAATAAAAAAGATAATAATAAAAAAAGCATGTGAAATTTTATCTGAGAAAATGCAAGCTGTATCATGACTCTGTTACTGATAAAGTTACTGATTAAAAACTACTAGAAGTGTTCATAAAAACAATGAGATACACCCTTGACAGAGGTCTTGCCTTGGCAGAAAAGTGCCTCTCTTTGGAATTACTTCCTCAGTGTAGGAGGATTGATTAAAAGGATAGAAAAGAAAAATCTTATAGTGATTGAAATACTAATCAGGTCTTTCAAATCTATGAAAGACACACAACACAATAAAGTTTCATCATGGCACCTATCATTTCACATACCAAACTGTTCACAAATCTTTTTATAAACGGATCATCATTAATTTTTTTATTATTTTTTTAAGGACTATAATAATTCATTTCAGACTGTTCTAAAATGTAGAAAGATCTCCACATGTATATTTAATGAAGAAATAAGACCCTCTTTAGAACAAAGTTGATATTTAATTTCTTTTTATGAATAAGGGCAATTATAGTTAATTTCACTTCCACTTTCCGTCCTCTGTCTCTCTCTGACAATATACGAAACTGAAATGCCAGGAATAAATGGCTATTGCATGAAAGTTTATGTGGTTGGAAAGTGGAAAAAAATGAGCAAAGCCATATCCTAGTGTTTCCAATTCAGATGCTGGAATTGCAACTTCATTGCACATATTTTTCCTATTACTTGGGAACACAGGTAATTTTTAATTTAATTTAATTTAATTTAATTTTATTTTATTTTATTTTAATTTTGTTTAAAATCTTGGACCAAAAACTTACTGTGTTCTTAAAAGTAGAAGTGTTTGCAAACAGTGTAAAACACTTTCTTTCTGTAGACACTTTTCAAATTATATACAAATATACGCAAACTTTGACTTAAAATTTTGGGGATTTATTTGTAGGTTTCCAAACTCCATATCATCTGTTTGAAAAGAAAGTGAAATGACAATTCGAGATTTATTTCTATATAACTGGAAATATACATGTTATTACCATTGTGAATTAAATTTCCTTTAAAATTACATATATATATATATATATATTGCAATTGTAATGCTGCTGCCATATTTGTGCTATAGTTGAAACACTATTGAAAATACCAATGGTTATAAAGGCATAGACTCTACCTTGAAGAATTTGATATGTTTGCTTCTAAACATGCTAATCTTTCACAAGAATTATGTTAAGGTTCCTGAACTATGTTTTTGTTGTTGTTGTTGTTGTTGTTGTTTTGTTGTTGTTTTTTTTTCATAAAAACTTTTTTTTGTTTGTTTCATTTTTAAGATATGCTTTGTTTGTTGGTTTTGTTTTATAAAATGAATGATCTATTTATCTATTTATTTATTTTTATTTATTTTGTCCTTTACTTACTGTCATGCTCTTGTTCTGATATGATTTTCAGAATATAGAAAATAACTGAAAAGTAAAACTTCTATCGGTAGGTTTTATTTTATGCTGTTCAGAGCCCCTAACAGGTCATGTGAGATACTGTTGTTATGCAGCAGCAAGTTGTCAGATAGGATAGAGAATAATTTGTTTCAATGCTGGTTCTTATGTTATGGTGTCTCCTTTCTGTAGACTGCTGAAAATATTTTTATATAAACTTGGAGCATGATGCATTAATTAAATCTGAGGTGGGAATTAACCCTAATATGTCAATTTTTACTCTGAAAAAGTTGTTTGGGAAACAAGCGTAAATTTTATAAATGTTGGATGATTTATAAATGACATAAATCCATGCATGGAAGTCTCAAAAAAAAAAAAAGACAAAACTATTAGCAAAAGCAACTATTATATATGAAGTTTGAAGAACACACTAAAGATTATTGTGTTCAGTTGATATCATATTCCTCATTTCTGGTAACAAAAATATCTTCAGTGTATTAATTATAATTTTAATTCTTTTATAAAACAAAAGGCTAATAAACAAGTATGAGTTATGTTCAGATGACTTGTCTATCACTGTACAACAGAATACTAATTTATGGGGATCCACTTACTACTTTCCTATTTGTTATTCTTTGATAGCCTCTTTCCCTGTGCCATTGTATACATTTTTACAAAGGTTATGTGCATCTGGAGTCATTAATAATTGGAAAATTAATTGACAAATCCTTTTACAGAAATACTAGAAACAGTTATAAATTAAGCATCAATCATTAAAGTAATTATCTAGGAAAACAGAGTAACAAAGCAGAAGAGGAAAATTGGATGAAAATAAAAATCCTTGTTAGGAAATAATTGATAAAGTGAAAAAATGCAGGAAACCGGGGAACTTGTGATTAACTGAAGAAAGCAAAGATAGTATGGTATTTAGAACTTTCTAGTAATTAAGCACTCAAGGATGCTTAATGTCTTTCACCAGCTGTTCACATACACTATGCATTTTACTGTGTATTGTTATCTTTGCATGCAAGAGACGGACACTTTTCCATCTCTTTACACATGGATGCTGGTGCCTCTGGTGCCCTAGGGGAGAAAGGAGAAAGACTGAACCCAGCAGAAAAATCCATCTGTAAATGTATATTCTTGTGATCCATTAGTAATAAAACTGTTCCACTCAATAGTTTTAACCAATGAAATCAATGTCTTGAATTATTTTTTCTTTAATCATGACATATCTCATGTAGATGCCAAAGGGTATTCTGTTTGCTGAATATAGGCCAAGTTTCAAAGCTAGATTTTGTTTCGTCAGTGTTTATTAAGGATTCAGTTTGTTAAGGAACAAAAAATATTTCAATATAATTATTAGCAAGTGTTCTAACCATAGGAAATGCATTTTGTGATTTTATAGCAGTCAACAAAAAAAGCAATCTAATCATCATATGATTTTTAACATGTATACTTCAGTGTATATAATGCATGTAATATTGCAATTAACACTGACATTTTTCACCAGAAAAATTTTTTTACTTATTGTTCAGACCTAAATGTTCCATTTTATAAAGAAATGGCTTAGCTTTCCAAAGAGTATGCCAATTTCTTTAAGAAGTGTCTTTGTAACTCATTGGCTATGTTGTTGACAATTCCAAAACTTTTCTTGAATTGAAATGTCAAAACATGCAGCCTTGAGCAGTGTCCTCCAGCACTTTTAAGAGATGAGTAACAAAAGTACTGTGTTTCACCCATCACTCTACATTTGATTTATATACAACATACAACATTAAAAATGTATACATAAATAAATACATAATCAAGTCATATTTCAGGAAAAGCCTTGCTGAGTTAAAAAGTTATGTCCTTCCTCTTTCTACTTTCATGAACATCATTAAATTCATCCTATTGTTTTGTCCCAGGTGCTGCATCATTTGTAACAGTAGGTTCTTAAACCCTTCAGGCAGTTTTCCTGTGCAACTTCTCATGCAGGAATTTCTGAAGCACTCAGCATGGCCCTAAACCTGTTCCTCTTAAAGTTAATAATGAAAGCTTCTTTGACCCTCAAAAGAAGGAGTGTTAGGTCAAATAATTCTTAATTATTCCATTGAACATGAACTTAGAACTGGCCTGGCACAATTTTTGGTGCAGGCAAATCACCAACAATGATGAAAAATATATAGTGACTTTAAATTTCCAGTTCATTCTTCTGTGTACATAAAAGGATGAGATTTTCTCATACACCTTGCTTTTCCTTCTAGTGGTCCATCAGTTTGTTGAGTAAAGTTTTGTACCACCTGAAACTGTTTGTTACAGCTTATAAATAGACAACCCCAGTATATATAGTGCCATATATAAAGGACAAAGATAAGCAATTAGTGGCACATACTGTTTCTCTTCAGTGCTGCCATCTCTGTCATAACTTTCCATCCAGCCCTTCCCCCGCCTCTTCTATTTCACTGCTTCAGAAGACACCTTTGGGGAGCAGAGATGACTATTTTTCACTTTGAATAATAATCATAAATAAATACAAACTGAGGGGTGGTTTAACTGAATAGAGCAGTTATACCAGCCTAGGTAGATGAGACATGTTCCAACAATGATGAGTATTATAAACGTGCTGCTTTTTAATCAGCTGAGGGAATAGATCAAAAATATTTACAATACTAATGACTTCTTGCAGTGCTAATCCTCACAGTATCACTGCCTGAATCTTTTTCATGCATTCTAATAAAACATATTATTTGTGCTTTGACCAAGTTTGTTAACATCTATAAAATTTCTCTTAATTTATGTTTCATTTTGACTGTTTCTGTCATAAGAGAAATCATGCATCATATTTTGAAATATTATTTTAAAATTAATTAAGTAGTATTTGGACATGAGCGAAAAAGGTTATGAAACTGAAGATTATATGAAAGAGAAATGGACATTATAGAGACATATAATCAAAGACATGGAAATGTCAGCATCTAAGTTGCTTGGCCAGTTTTAATTATGTCCTCTTTAAATTAGCACTATAATACAGTTTTTAATCATGTGATCTAAAAGATTTCTTTCTTTATGAACAGAGCCAAATTTATACCAGGATTTCAAAAGAAGAAGTTAAAGAATATATGATGAATAAAGCTGTGGGCTGAGCTCATAGATGTAAATAGCCTGAGAACTGGATGCTGTACTAGCACTTACGACAAAGTTCTTGTATGATACAAATCTTGTATGACAAATCATGTATGACAAAGATTTCACAGGTTGCTAGTAAATTTGTGTTTTCCTTACCCTAAACACTGAACTTGAATACCCACATGCAATGATTTGTAGAATTGTTGAGTATTTGCAATTTCCTCTGCAGGTAGACAATAGCTTACTTCACAGAAGTCTTATAAAGATAAATCAAGTAATGTTGGCAAAACACTAAGGTACTGGAAGAATACCATAGAAAAGCCAAAATGAGGAGAATAGTTCTCAAAACAAGATTTTGATGGTGTGCAATCAGTAAAGCCCAAGTTTACTCACTGAAGAAACAAGAATAGTAATAGAAACTCCCAGAGTGTATTCAGAGCATAAGCCAGATGTCCTAAAGAGATATAATCACAGAAATAAAAATTGAATCATAACATGTATATCGAGGGACACTTTAGAAGAGTTGAATGAGATGAAAATATACATAGTTAATTGTTATCAGAGATAGACTTTGTTTTTCCTTACTGTTAGTAAAATCCTTATTTATTTCTTAGTAGTGCAAGTACATCAAGTGATTTACAGAATCACTTGAACAAATAAAATGTGCTCAATTATATCCTAGATTATAAGTGGTATTCAGCAGTAACTCGACTTCTTATATGCTGGTTAAGAATGTCATATTCTAAATTTAGTCACTGCAACAGATATCACAGAAATGTTAAGAAGTGGCCTGGTATTGCAGTATTGAAATTAGTTCATTTTTGAAATAAATGAGATTTTTTAAATAACATAAATAAACCTCCAGAGTTTAGATCATAGAATGGCTTGGGCTGGAAGGGGACCTTAAAAATCATCTGGTTCCAACCATCCTGCCATGGGCAGGGATGTCACCCACTAGATCAGGGTGCCTGTCGAACCTTGTCTTGAACATCTGCAAGGATGGGGCATCCATAACATCTCTAGGCAACTTGTTCCAGTGCCTCACCAACCTCTCAGTGAAGAATTTCCTCCTAACTTCAAATCCAAATCTCCACTCTTTTGGTTTAAAACCATTCCCACTTGTCCTGTCACTGTCTGCCCAAGCAAAGAGTTGTTCTCCATCTTTTTTATAAGCCCTCTTTAAGTACTGAAAAGCTGCAATGGGGTCTTCCTGGAGCTTTCTCTTCTTCAGGCTGAACATCCCCAGCTCTCTCAGCCTGTCTTCATAGGAGAGGTGCTTCAGCCCTCCTCTGGACCCACTCTAACAGATCAACATCATTATTGTGCTGGGGGCCCCAGAGCTGGATGCAGTACTCCAGGTGGGACCTCACAAGGGCAGAGCAGAGAGGGACAATCACCTCCCTTGACCTGTTGGCCACTCCTCTGGTGATGCAGCCCAGGATGTATTTGGCCTTCTGGGCGGCATGCACAAAATGCTGGCACATGTGAAGCTTTTTTTGTCCACCAGAACCCCCAAGTCCTTCTCTGCAGGGCTGCACTCAATAGGTTCTTCACCCAGTCTGTACTCGTCTGGAATTGCCCCAACCCAGGTGCAACATCTCATTCAGTTCACATAGGCCCACCTCTCAAGCTTGTCCAGGTCCCTTTGGATGGCATCCCTTCCTTCTGTTGTATCCACTGTACCACTCAGCTTGGTGTCATCTGCAAACATGCTGAGCGTGCACTGGATCCCATTGTAAATGTCATTGATAAACATTAAGTTTAACAATGGACCCCTGAGGGACATGCTTCATTGATTTTACCCAGCTGGGCAGCTGAACTCCACCACAACTGCTCTCTCACTCCCTCTCCTCAAACAAAAAGGGGGAGAAAGATGGAAAGGGGTCAAGAGTTGAGATAAGGACAGGGAGGTCACTCAGCAGTTACTGTATCAGGCTAAACAGACTCAGCATAGGGAGATGCTGAGTCCTGTGTCCATCGATTCCCGTGTGCCAATTGAGCAACAGACCTGCACATGCTGACTGGTACCTATCAGGCAGACTTCAGAGGGAAAAAGGCTAGTCGGAATGAGATCACCTGTTAACCTCATTAAGAATGAAACCTGCAAGAATTGTGGAAGGATTTTAGTCACCTATACTACTTTAAGATAAAAATATGAGGAACTTGTAACATTTGTACTTTTCCATGTTTAAGTATCATCTGAAAAGATGCTTTTAAGGTCTTGCACTTGTGCGGTTAAGTCATATTTAACAGTATTCTTTTCAAATTTATACTTCTCAAATTGTATCATAATATTCTCTACCATGCAAATACTATGAAGTTGAATTATACAATGTGGTTTTCACAATAACGTAATAGGTGTTCTAAGTCCAAAGAGAAACATTGATTTATTAGCTGTTGAAATAATAGAAATATTAATGATCCTGCAGTCTGCTGCCAGAGGCACTTATCTATCAAAACACAAAAGATCAAGTCCAATTATATGAAGTAGTGGTTGCCTGGTAGTCTGCTGTAAATCAATTTTGAAACACTCAAGATGTAGTTGAAAATTAATCTATTTATCGTGTAACAACAGAAATATGGTTCTCATTAACTCAAATCAGCTGAAAGCAAGTTAGTCTTAGTTTTATTCTATGTTTCTGAACTTCTGCATAGATTTTTGAAGTGGTCTTAAACAGATTTGTATGTTTGTTTGTTTGTTTCTCAGCCAATATTTTCTGTGAAAACCTATGAAACTAATAATTAAAAAGTACTCTGAATTTTAAAAGATGAAATTAAATCAGCAAATATCAGGTTGAAATGACTGATAATTACTGATCAATCTTCCCTACCTCCCACATTGGCAGAATTTGAAAATTAGTATAAAGAAGGTTAAAGACTTCAATTCTGTTTCTTTAAGAGCAATTTACAAAATTAGCTGTACGATATTTGATGTTTCTCATTATAGTGACAGATCTAGTAGAGCTACTGTTGTGGTTTATATGTGCTCGCTTCGGCAGCACGTATACTAAAATTGGAACGATACAGAGAAGATTAGCATGGCCCCTGTGCAAGGACGACACGCAAATTCATTAAGCGTTCCATAGGGGTGGATATATGTCCGTTGTCTAGGTCCTCATAAATCACCTCCCATATGGCTAATTCCCTCAGGTACTGGATTCCCTTCTCCATAGTGGTTCACTTGCCTGGTAGACATACAAGTTCTTCCTTGAAGGGATACCTTTCCTTCACAGCTGACAGGAGACGCCTCCAGAGGCTGTAAGGTCGTGCTCCATCTCCAATTGCTTTGTCAATGCCTGCGTCTCTAGCAAGGGATCCCAGCTGCCTGGCTTGCCTGCCCTCTAATTCCACACAATTGGCTACAGTGTCCCAGCACCGGAGCAGCCAGGTGACAAGCTGCTCACCTATGCAGTGACCAAAATCTTTTCACACATCTCGTAGCTCACGCTGGTACAGGTTTCAGGTAATTACTGCTGATTTTTCAACATCTTCATCTTCCTGCTCCACTGATGGCCCAGCCTCATCTTCTCTATACCTAGACCTAGCAGAAGACTCTCTGCATTCTAAACGACCTGAATCTCTATACCATTTTTTCATCTTGTCTACAGGGGCAACTTGCACTGCTACAGCTCATTTCTCTGACCCAGCCACAGGGTTGGAATACCCTCTGCAGGGACAACTTGCACTGCTACAGCTCGTTTCTCTGACCCAGCCACAGGGCCTGCCACAGGGGTTGGAATACACGCTGGGCCCATCACAGAGGTTGGAGCGGCTGCAGGAGCTGGAGCGGCTGCGGGAGCTGGAGCGGCTGCGGGAGCTGGAGCGGCTACAGGGGCTGGAGCAGCTGTGGGAGATGGAGCAGCTGCAGGGTCCATCGTAGGGGTTGGAGTGGCCATTGGGCCTGTCACAGGACTTGGAGTGGCCGCAGGGTCTGTCACTAGGTTGAGAGTAGCATCAATTGCAGCTTGATAGGCATAGGCCAGACCCCAGCATGCTACAGTGATTTGTGTCTCTTTGGAACTGCCAGAGTCATGACACCTTTTTTCAAGCATTCTACCAGTTTTTTAGGATTTTGCAGTTGTTCAGGCGTGAATTTCCAAAACACTGGAGGTGCCCACTGCCCTAGAAACCTGGCCATATCCTCCCACACTCCCTGCCACTCACAACTATCCTGCCTCAGGACAGATCTCTGGATGAGATTCCTAAGTAGTTGTTCAACCTTAAACAAAACCTGAAGCGCATTCAGGAGACATAACAATAACACCATGCTAGTCTGAACATCCCAAGGACATTCAACATCTTGGAGAACTATTGTAACTAGCTCAGAGGATAAAAGGGTGGTGAAGGAGAAAGGGAGAGTGAACAAGTAGGAAAAAATATCTTCCCCTGTCCCCTCCAGAGATTGGCTCCCTGACGAAAAAAGGCAATAGATGTAATTGTTAATAGTTTCTGAGATATGGTTTCCAAAGTATGGAGTTGACGACAGTGCTGAATACAAATACCAGGTTAGGGTCATGACCAGAAATTTTGTCATATCATAAGCCATTGTTACACCACACAGTACCATAACGATCTTAAACCAGGGCCTGGAAAGGATAAACAGCACGACAGGGAGCACATACAGTAAGTAACATGCTATAAAACTCAACTTGGAAAACAGGCACAGCAGACTTGAGATTAAAGCAATCACCATTGTGACTAGCAACTATTAAGCAGGTCTAATACTTATACCAATTTTAGTTTAACACACTCTGGTCACATCTGTCATTATCTCAACCCTTCAAGCCCCAAGTTGGGCGCCAAAAGGGCTGTTGTGGTTTAACCCGGGAGGCAGCTAAACACCACACAGCCGTTCACTCACCCTCCCCCCTCCCTCTCTGGGATGGGGGAGAGGAACGGGAAAGTGAAGCCTGTGAGTTGAGATAAAGACAGTTTATTAAGACAGGAAAATAATAACAATAATAATAATAATAATAATAATAGTATTACTACTAATAACGTATAAACAAGTGATGCACGATGCAATTGCTCACCACCCATTGACCGATGCCCAGCCTATCCCCGAGCAGCCGGCCCCCTCATCCCGGCTAGCCCCCCCATATTAATTGTTCAGCATGACGTCAGATGGTATGGAATACCCACTTTGGCCAGTTTGGGTCAGCTGTCCTGGGTCTGTCCCCTCCCAACTCCTGCTGCACCCCCCAGCCTGCCCACTTGCAGGACAGTGTGAGAAGCTGAAAAGTCCTTGGCTTAGTGTAAGTCCTTGGCTTACACTGTTCACAAAGTATTAAGGTGATAAGAGAGAAATGGGGGTTGTCTTCTGAGTTCACAGTAGGTTTTGTTTTCCAGATGTGTGCTATGGCAATAGGTATTAGGAAAATCAGTCTTACTTTTAAGAGAATAAATACTTTTCATAGTTATTTCACATGTAGCACTTAAACAAACAAACAAAAACACAACAAAGACCTTGTTGTGAAGAACCTACAAACTAATGGTGAGAGGTTGTTCACATATCCGTAAGTTAGATATCACACATCCAATGAGATCAATATGACTGAAAGGTATCAACAACTGCCCTCTCTCCTTGTCCAGGCAGCCTGGGGCTGGGGCTCAGAAGCTGCAGGGGCCCACCCAGCGGGGCAGCCAAGCAGCTGTCCCACACCACAGCCAAAAGGCAGCTGGGGAGTGGCCAGGACAGCCCCAGCCTGGGCAACTGGGCATGTCCATGGGGCTGAGGCTGGGCTGAGGCCAGGCCAAGACCAGGCCTCAGACCATGATGCTTACATGAAGCTGACCTGGAAAGGCCCATGGGGCTTGCAGGGCTGTGGTGACCTAGAGCCTAGCCCTGCTGTGGCATTGCTGGGGAGGGGCTGATGGCCCCAGGGGCTGAAATGGGGTCCTGGAGTGTGGGCAGGGTAGGGGGCAGTCTTAAGGATACCAGAACATGCCTATGGGTGTCCTCAGAGCCCTACTAAAAACAACCTTAAAGAAGGTAGAGAAACATAATGAAACAGCAATTCCTCACTAGAGAATATTTCATTTTTTATATTTTCATTTTTGATTCTTAACATTTTTTTTTCTAATGTGAAAATACAACTCTTTTTCCATGCCTTTAGACCAATAAAATGTTTAATTCTTTTTCTCAGACTTTGTATTTATTTTGGTTTATTTATAACAGGCTGAGGTACTTATGGAGGAGAGCTGAACCTCCAAAGCAAAGACCAAGAAGGTGTCACATCAAAGACAGATCACATTTGTTCTGACAGGCATTATATTTATTTTTACATTTATTTTCCCAAATGTCTTCTGGTTTTCCGATTTGTGTAGGATGATAATATGTTACATGATCTTAGTTACAAGTCTTAGGTCTCACAGGTAGAAAAGAGTGATCAGATTATTCCAACTTGTGACAAGAATGCATTTTGTTGTATGACCAAATGAAGGCAAGTGTCATTGTTTGAAAAGGTTGCAGATATGCTTCCCTACCACATGTTGAGATTTGAATTTGAGGCTGAGGGAGCAGAAACTCAGATCTAACATATTATCACAAGAGCTTATGTGGCCAAAACTGCTATGTTAAAACATAATCATCCCATAGATCAGAGAGAGATTTTTTTTTCTCCCAAAATTATGTTTATGATGCCATAATAGATAGTGATTTATTATAGTTCAATAAGTCATGAACTATAAAATATTTTGCCACAATTAATGGGACTACAGAAATATACTTAAGATGAGCATTTTGTGTCATGCTGCAATTGAGTCTAAAGTCATATGATTTTTTAAAATTATTGTTATTATTATTTATGTTTTACATATGAAGTATAAAAGACCCAAGAATGAATTTTGTTATTGGGCATACTGTTTGTAATGCCATGAAGCCTAGTAAAATGTGACTGTCAAACTTGTCCTATATTGAATACCATTATACACAGAGACAAGCTGCATGGTGAAATAACTTCTAGTTGTGGATGTTCCTACTTTAAATTAAATTCTTTGGGTTACTTATATTGCAGTCTGCCTTTAATTTTATTTGGGTATAGATTCCACATTCAGCTATTGAAAAGAACATTCTGTTCATCTCTATATGATTAAGACTTCCCCAGAATATCATATTTCTAAAGTTCCAGCAAAAAGTGAGAAATTGAAAGTGTATGAAGTTATTTTTTATTTAATAAACAGTAAATGCGTAGTGTTTTTTATTATTTTCATAGTAATTCAGCTCTGTATGTAGAATTTTTCATCACTGAAAAACAACAGAAAAAAGTTATGGGTAATAAATGGAATTTTTGACTATAAACAGAAGACCTTTCATTTTGAAAGAATACATAAATAAAACCCAGTCTTACCTATCTCAGAGAGACATCCATGTGTCCAAATACCATCCAAGGTATTTGTTCCATATTGCTGTTTCTAAATTAACAAGCAATAGTGTGTCACTTGATACACAGTCAAGTGACAAAAAATGAGTAGAAAACTTTCTTCCTTCATGGGCTTTGAATCAAAGCCTATATTCATATGTTTTCAACTTTTTTATTCTTTTTCCATTTTCCTTTTCACTAGGTGACTGATTGAGAGTACCTCATATATTTCTAGATATTCTGTGGAGTAGAACAACTTATTGTTATAAACCAACATTTGTTGTTATAAAAACTACTTATCATACATGTTTATAATGTCTACACAATCCACAAAGTTATTTGCAATGTATTTTAAAATCTATTTTCAGAAAGACTCATTAGCTTCATGAGTTTTTCTCCATTTATGAGATTCAAATGGAAAGACTGTGCTTTATTTCTGATCTTATCTGTAGAATTAAATCACATAAAAATGTCAATAATAGGATCCTAGGAAAGAAACCCTTTTATATACATATATACAGGGATGGAAATGCATTACGAGGTAAGCCTTTGCAACACTTCAGCTATTTTTTGAGTGTCAGCAGTTACATATATTTCATCTGACAGTGTAAATATGAAACCTGAGATTTAAAACTGAATTATACATGCCTTTACTCTACAGTTTCTATTTGTCTGTTTGTTTGTTTTCTGGGTTTATATACAATAATTGAAGGATTGCTGGAAAAATGAGCTGAGATAACGTAATTTCTAATTCCTTGTGTGTTTAGCAATATAACAGTGAAAGGACCTAGAGGTTAGGTTTTATTAAATTTACTTAGGTTTAAAGGAATTCAATTTCTTTTTTTTTTTTTTTTTTTTTTTTAGCCTGAGAAGGGCATATATCTCTTATTACAATTTATTTCTAAGCACTCATTTCTAGCATTCTAGCATTCATTACAATGCTTTATCTTGATTCTGAATTCATGGTTTGTTTGTTAGCCTTCTTTTATCCTTTAGTTGATGAAAACTGAAGGATGTAGTATATTGAAACATCACTGCTATACACTTCTTCTGAATGCATCTGTACAGAATGGAGAAAAGAATGCTGATCATGCAAGAAAATTCCCTTATAAAATGTTTTCAAAGCTTATACCCAAATGTAATATAAGCACTTTAACATCTCTAATGTTTAAATAGACAGTTGAGGTGAATGAGAATGGAGGTCAAACTTAAAGAACTAACATATGGTAACAAGAATAATAACCTAGAAAATACCAAGACAAAAATGTCTTTGGCCAAATAACTTGAAGTATTTTTTACAGTACTTGTTTTATTCCTTTATTTCTCTATAGTTTGATTTTTAAAATGTTATTATTATTTATTTATATTATTTTTCTGTAGCTCCAAAATGAAATGCTTAGCCAGTTTCAGGCTATGGTTTCCATTTGTGTGGTTAGTGCAGAAAATACTTGTTTAATGCTACCTGAGCAGGAAAGAACAAGAAGCAGGAAGAACATGCTGTAGCATGTATGAACATTTCCTTGTAAGCTAAAGGTTTGAAAGAAGTCTGTCTTTCTAAATGACAATTTGTTCTTTGCTCAGCTGTTAGGGAAGTACAACGTATGCCATTCATTACACAAGGAAGATTGCATTGCTTTAACTGGTCACACTGAATTTAATGTTCACTGAGGACATCATGCAGTTCTGCAGGACTGAGTCACAAAAACTATAGTTGGCCTAGCTTTTTTTGAGCAAGCTAGATAAAAGAAAGAAAAAAAATCTTTCTTCAGATACATGCTGGATTCCAGAATTTCCTAAAAGGGAACTCAGAAAAAAAAAGCAAAACAGCTCTCTCAGAAAGGGACTTGGAATTGAAAGAACTACAGTCATACTTATGTATTAACGAAAAGAAGAGAACGTTCAGTTTCTTATCACTGGAGTTTTCTAGTTCAGTTCCATTCCTTATGGTAACAACTGCCATGAATAGAAAAATGTTCTGGGAAAGTACTGAACTCACTGGGATCCTTCCTTTCAAGCTGCACTTACAGTAGTGTCTGGCGACAGACACTGGTACAGCACCATGAACAATTTTTATTTAGAAGCACTAGCACGCTTCAGAGAAATTCAATTTAGATAGAAGTCTTCTGGCCAGGTTTAATTCATGTGTGTCTGACAAGCTATGTCTGCACATTTTTGTGGTACTTCAAGTGTTTTTGTAAATACTTCAGGGACTTTTAGAAAGGGAAAGTAGGTAGTAATGCAGTGGAGGAATAATCTTAAATGATTGTTTGTCTGACAGTATAAATGTTCATAACATGATCAAAAGCATTCTTTCTGGCATGCTTTTGCATGTTCTCTTTTTACTTTTGCATGTGATAGAAAGGCACAAAATACAGTCCAATAAATGCTCTATAATTAAGTACAAACGCTTGTTTCCAGTAAGTCAGACGTTACTGAACAATTTAATATTAAATAATATTTTAATTAAATGTTAAGCTCTAGAATGCAAACGCATAAATAAAAGAAGTCCTCTGACACTTTGAGGTGAATAATCCAGGACCTTGGGATACTGTTGCATTAATCATAGAATCATAAAGTGGCCTGGGTTGGAAGGGACCTCAAAGATCATCTAGTCCCAAACCACCTGCCGTAGGCAGGGATGCCACCTGATCAGGTAGCTCTGGGACTCATCTAGCCTGGTCTTGAAATAACAGCCCTAACTCTCCATCAGTGTAAAAAGGCCAAAATGATACTCAAAATTAAGCTGTGACTGTAATAACAGAACTATTGCAAAATGCAGTGATGATGTATGAGTTTCCTTTACCTTTTTTTTTTTTTTTTTCAGTTGTTAAAAGGTTTCCATGGGTCAAAACAGAGACTTTCTCTCCGGTCTAATTCATATGTTGTGAAAGTGAAGTGCTAGTTCTCTGCTATGCAGTTTGCTTAGTTTCAATGTATCCAAATACAAAACCAACATTGAGTAATATTTTATTCATTAATTTGTTTACATTAAAAGAAGTCAGACAGCCAAGCACCCAAATCAAGAAACAGAAAGGAAATCTGGAAATTAATAATTATAATAATATTTTGATCTCCTAAGTTTTTCTTTCCTTTATCTAATCCAAAGTTATCTAATCCTTTTGCTAGCTCCATATCTCCTGAAGCAATACATTTTATCACAGCACATTTTGTCTCAGTCCTGCTGCCAATCTTTAGTTCCTACTTAGTCACCTGTGACCACATATTGATCAGGAAATGTATATTCCACCATTATAATTGCTTCACATATATAGCTTGCAGTTTTGTAAAAGTACTGGTACATGAATATAAGTCCTCATATAACCCGCATCCTTGATAAGTTATTTGGTTTTGATTATAAATAGGTTACTGGAGAGACTACAGATGTCATTCTGCATCTTCCCCAGCAGCAAGTCTGATTCTTTCTTTGCTTCTCCAGTGTTTTCTTAATGAAAAACAGAAATTTGAAGGCTGAAGAGCCTCTTCTGAATCATGGATGTGGTATGGTCTTAATGAAACCATAGCTATATGGACACATAGAAATCACAACTAAATTTGGAATTCACCCCTATAGAAAGATAAGACATAGAAAGACATTTTCCTGTTAGTACTGAGGCTGACAGCCTTTCCAGTAATCAGGGGTTCTTTTTTTGTTCGTTGTTTGTTTGTTTGAGTCAGGAGATGGTAGGATGTCAGTTATGAACTGACATCTAGAGCTGACCACAAGAGGACATGTTTCAAAATAAGACATTATGAAAATTAATAGTAATGTCAACCTTGTGAAATTTTTAGCAAATGCTAAAATACATTGTGAAATGTTTAGTTCAAAATATAAGCTGGTTCTATTGGAGGAGCGAGGTGATGAAAGTTTAGAAAAATAGCCTGTGGTATGAGATGTCTTTTATATGTATATACTGATTCTCTAAAACGAAACAAAACAAAATGACAAAAAAACAAAAACAAAAATAAAAAACCTACCAACCAACCAATAACAAACCAACAAACTGAGCAATACCTCTGTCTATATAAAATGCAATAGCAACAAGAAAATTTTGCCTGACAAAGTTTGGCTTCAACTACCTTTATAGTTAATTAATGCATCTTTAAAAGCACACTAGCTGTGCTTTTGCAAAATTCCTCAGAAAGAAAGAAAGTATGGCTATTTATGCCACTTTCCTCCAGGAAGATGTCTTCCAAAAAAAATTTCTTCACTGAAGATGACTGAAGCATAAAGGACTGGAAAGGTATAAAACATTCCCATTATTCCTAACAATAATTATAAGATTATGCAAGAAACAAGGGGCGCACTCCTGGTACTGCAAGTAAATATAAAAAGAGAAAAAGCTACATTCAGTTTTAAGATACCACAATGTATGTCAATGTGGTTGACATAATACTGCGTTACCATAATGCAGTATTAGTACCCAGTTTAGGATACTTCATCAATTCTATATTGTAAAAGGATAATATTATGGATGATAATTCTTTGATTCCCCTGTTAAGCCAGAGCAATGGCACAATTTCATTTGATTTTCCTCTGCTCTAAATCTGTATCTAAGATGACTGCATGACTGCACTGCAGTAATGCCTTTTTTTTTTTTTTTTTAGTTGTATGTAAAATAGCACCATTTTTCTAATTTTATAAACTCTCCATTTGGCAGACCTCACATGGGTGAAATCCCTACCAATATAAAAAGTGAATAAGGATACCAGAACTTAATCTGTAATAAACAGCTTCTAGATGCTCTTTCTTAATCTCACATGTGCATGTGTGTGTGATTGTATGTGTGTATGAATAATGTCTAGTGGTTAAGGTATGTTTATGCTTATTATGAGCAATAAAATGGAACATTTAATTCTATTTTTCAAATAGCGCTACAATCAAAAGAAAAGATAGTGAAGGTATCAGAGACTTTTATGGAAGAATGCCATTCTTATTATCATGGACTCTGGGAAAGCTATCTACAAAAATAATTGAGTAAACTAAGCAGTGTCATGATGCCGCTAAGAAAGTACAGTAAAATAAAGCTAGATAAGAGATCCTGGCTTAAGGTACAGCTTATTTGGAAAATACACATATAAGATGACTTAATTTCTAAATTTGTTTTAGCAGAAATACTCTGAATGGTAAATTATCATCCATATCAATGCATTACCAAAAACTAGTCACAAATAAACTTGTCATTGCTTTTGGTTCTCATTCATTTTAGAAAAGAAGTTTATTAAGATTAGAAACATGAATTAGGTAAAACATCTGGCCGTAATATTGGGTACTCCCGTTTTGTATGTTGTAATCAAGGTGTGGGTTTTTTTCAATCATCTTAAATAACAAATTCCTACCTAGGATTATTGGTCTCAGGGACTATGGGATGTAAAAATTATACAAAGTTCAAAATGATACTTTTATCAGAGCAATACTTAAGCTTCTATTTTTTTTCTCTCTATGTGAGCAACCTGAAGGATATCACTGTGAGTGGCATATCTAATTTTCTGTTGAGGTTCTATTAAGTAAGGAAATGACACCGTGTTTCACTCTTTAGAATTGTGGCAGTCTTTCTCCAATATTTACAGTTGCAGAGCTCCATTATGCCTCCACTGTGGTTTAACTTTTCAAAAAGACAATTTTATCCAATGCTTTCTCCTAAAATTGTAGTAAGGAATATGCTTAAGGTCTATTTATAATTTTTAGAATTTATATGTGTACTTTAACTCCACAGTACAATATCAAGCATATTTTTGGTGCAAAGTTTCTGAAATGAACTGATTGATGTATTCTTCCTGGAGGAAGGCTAGAGTACTGCAATATGAGGTTGGTACACTATGCTGACATATTCAAATGTGATGAAGCTTATTTCATTAATCTGCCCTGAATGGCCTTTGCAGCAGATGGAGACCAGGTCACGGGCTAAATGAACTGAATGGATATTTGAATGGATGTTTAAATGGGGATGTTCTGCAGACTAAGGGAATATTATCTATGCATATGTCAAAGGACAGGGAAAATAGGGCAGTGGCTGTTGTAAATGTGTTGAATACTGTAAGACCTAAGAATGATGTAAATGGTATGGAGTAAGGGGTGGAAAATGTGCTAGGTTTGGCTGGGGTAGGGTTAGTTTTCATTACAGAAGCCCATATCACCTGTGTTTTGTGACAAAACCAGTGTTGGTAACACCTTGATGTTTTAGCTACTGCAGAATAGCGCTTGCACAGCATCAAGACCTTCTCTGTTTCTCACTCTGCCCCATCAGAAAATAGGCTGAATGTGAGTAAATGTGGAAACACAGCCATGAGAGCTGACTTGAGCTGACCAAAGAGATATTCTATGCAATATATTGCCATGCTCAGCAATAAAACAGAGGGGCAGATTTTTCCAAAGTAGCTGGTACTTGAGTACTAGCTGAGCATCGTTCTGCTGGTGGTGAGTGACTGCTTTAGCACCACTTGTTTTTTTTATTTATTTTTTATTTGTTTAGTTGTGTGTTTTTCTTTTTCTTTTACTTACTAGACTGTCTCAATTCATAACTCTTTTTCTCACTTTTGGCCTTCTAATTCTCTCTCTCTGCCATCCTGATGGGAAAGAGTGAGTTATCAGCTGTGTGGGGGCTTACCTGCCGTCCAGGGCCAACCCACCTATATAGAAAAGGAAAATATAAGAAAGTAGTATAAATTGTTAAATGTCTTTTGTTTCTATTTTCTGGTGCTATTTCTTTTGTTTCTGTGCTTATGCTTACTGTGCTTTTCTGTGTCCTAAGGTTGTTGGCTGGGTGTGGTGGAGAATAGGTGTTTTAATGAGTTGTCAGCATCTGAGTCCCCTTCTGGGAGGAATACCACGCTCTTGTTGCTGATTTCTTCTTTCTTCCTCTGTGATCCACTTGAAATAATGCCTATACATTTGCTAATATGCTTTTATGCCTTTAGTCTTTCCCCATTGATCTGCAACTCTACATTACTTCACATTTACTATATACAATTGTCAAGATCCCCATTTATTTAACCATGGGTGAGTTTATAACCCTGGGATCTTTTGTGCCCGGACCTGTGTTCCATCCTGTACTCCCTGCCTATACTCTTCTACACTGCATCCTATGTCTCCACTTCTGAAGGCCTCTGCTATTGTATGAGACCTGTATTTTCCTACATTATATTGTCATATTATGTAAATATCTCATTCTGCATAGAATAATTTCTGGTTACTTTTGTCTGTATAAAACTTGTGTTGTACCACACACAGACAAACACACACACACACACAGAGTAGAAGAATTTACCTGGTGCCTTTGAGAAATTGCTATTAGAGCTAAGCCAAGTTAAAACAAAGTTACAAGAAGGTTGAGAAAACATCAGACAGAGCAAGCCTAACACCTCCAAACTCTATGCAAAACTTAACACTCAGTACTAGTCAGTACTGTACCATATATATGCATCTTTACTACAGGACAAAGAAAGAAGATAAGAGACTAATTTAGATGGTTTTGCTGAGAAGCAGACGGTAGAAACTTTTGGCTTGAGTGAAAATCCATGAGTCTGGATCTGACTCTGCATAAGCATTCGTAAACAAGCTAATAAATAAACTTATGAAAGTGTTGAAAAGTGGGTTTGGGAATTTTGATATTCTTTAACATCTGTTAGATTATTCTTTAATATCTGTTAAATGCCTGTTTAAAGTAATACTTTTAATTAAAAAAATAAAATTTAGAAAAATCAGAATGGAAGAGTTGATAGTGGTATTGTATTTCCATGTAATATGCATGAAAATAACATCTCTGGAGCAAATGCAGTAACGGGGCAAGAAAGGCAGTAACTTCGGCTTTTGTGACAGAATATGAGGGGAAAAAATAATCTAAAAGAGCATCTTTCCCATTCAGACAAAAATAGTCTTCACCAAGTAGGAGTAAAAACTGCATTTCACTGATATACTATAAAAATATTTTTTTGTAACCATAAGGATGAAAAACTGCATAATCTGTAATTACTATTATTGTTTTGTTTACAACAACATTAATCTTTCTGAAAATAAAATTATACAGTTAAGGTGACAGGGAAAGCAACAATATTTACGAGTGATAAAAGAATGTGAAGTGACATGTTTCAAGGGTTGTGTCAAAATGCAGAGTGGCAACTGTCTTCTGTTTCTTATGACTAAATTCAAGAATTTATGAGTGATTTCTGAATGTAGGACTGCATTCACAGCATATATTCACAAATTTTGAAGGAAAAATCTCTATTAGTTTCAACTGAATGTATAGTAATTTTTACAGCATGTAACTGGAGTTTATGCAGGTTGGGATGGAAATAAGTCTTTTGCATTTGCCTGCAGATAAATACATAGGTAGCTAACAAAACCTCCAGCAAGTTATAGCCAACAGACTGTACAGCCTGTAAAGGATAGTATTACTATAGTCAATTGCTCTGGCAAAATTAGTCCAATTTGACAAAAATGGGAAAAACAGTAAGTCTCATGAAGAAGTAGAAATTAATGTGGATGGATTTTCAAGAAAGAATTTTGTGGCCAAAAGTTAGCAAGTTTGTATCTGAGGACATCAATATGTAGTAAGCTATTTTAGAGATTAATTTCAGAGCAATTTTAAAAATTGAAGTACATTATATAACCAACTATATATAAATTTATGTTCCTAATTTAAGCACACAGATCTCAAAATCTTGTCTTTGATGATTAGGTGTAGAAATCATATGTAAAGGATTGTCATGAGAGACAATCTGACTGTTCAATTTTAACAAAAATATTTTTTTTTCCTTGCTTTTTTACTGTAAGAGAAAATGGACTTTATAAAATTTCAAATAAAAAGAATTGGGAATAACACTGTAAATATAATACAGAGGCTCTTGTGAAAGCAATTCAGCATTTTGCTTGGCATTTCAAATATAATGAATGTGTTTGGTAGCTAGAAAGAAGGAGACAGTGAAGATAGAGTGAAAGATAAAGAGAAAACATTTGAAAAGTTAAACACAGAATGAACAGAAGGATGAGAGGAAAAAGCTGTTCAAGGAACAGTGGCAATACAATGATCAAGAAACTAATTCACTGAGGAAGGGTTAAAAAATATTGCCTCTATTTATTCTTTTGGATGAAAGAAGAATTCTTCATTTAGACCTGTGTTAGAAAACTGACTGCTGGTTAACAGCTTGGAAGGAAAAACAAAACCTAGCCAAACACATAAAGTTCTCTACAGGCTAATAAATCAATGTTGCTGGCAAATGACCACAGCTGCTCATATGCCACAGATGTACATACGTTGCTTTCTACATTTGCATTGTCTTGTCTTGTTGGATATAAGGCAAGAGTTAGTGGAACTGACATAGGTTTACAGAAGGAAAAGACTGAAACATGAGTACCAAATCACAGAATCATAGAATGGCTCGGGTTGGAAGGGACCTTAAAGATCTTCCAACTCCAACCCCCCTGACATAGGCAGGGATGCCACAAATGTTCCTAGGAATCAAGGGTCATGGAAAACTCTCAGGGAATTCAACATCATATTCTGTTCTCAGGCCAAAGTGAATCTAGTAAAGGCCAAAGAAGCAGCCTACATTTATAGTTCACAGTTTAATTCAATATGAATAATATTCATCACCACGCTTGCAATTTTTTTATGCTGATAGGATGTGGCATATTCTCTACAGTACAATAGAAAACAGATCAGCAAGTTTAATCTCTTTTTGTTTAAAGTGTTTAAAAGCATTGTCTAAAGCACTGATATTTCACAAAAATAAGAAAATAAAATGTAGATGAAAGTAATTGAAACAGTAATGTTTAATTTTATAGCTTTACAAATAAAGTAGAGTGGGAGAAAGAAAAGTAAATGTTCTATATGTTTGTAGTAAACATCAATAACATTGAGCTGGATTGATCTGCTATTTGCACTTTCATGTAAATTTTTCTATTTATGACTAATCTTTAGAAAACAGGTAAAGTAGAAGAAAGCTTAGTAGCTTTCAAGGAGGAAGATGAACAATATTATTGTATCTCCAAATGTTCTGAGAAAATGTGAAAACTTAAAAAATAAAGAAAAAACTAATAATATGCATATTACATGCTGTATCAAAAAACAAACAAACAAAAAACTTTCCGATGTGTCTTATCACTGATTTCATAGTTTCAAAAACACAGTCTAGACATGACAGTTTCTTTCTGCTATGATGTTCAGGAAATATAAAAGTAACTGTTTTCTGTAGACAAGATCTGAATCTTTTGTAAGTTACCATAACACCACTGGCTTTAGGTAAATCTAAGCATTTATAAAAACTGAGAATATGACCACACGTGTATTAGTATCTGTATATTTTGTTTTAAATAATATTTTATTACCTTAATTTTGCTAACAATACATAGAAATAGTCATATACGTGATTTTATTTTTTCAGATATTTATATTAAATACCTTTTTCATTTATAGAATTTCAAAAATAAAAGACACAAAAATTAATTCTTTGGTCCAATAAAAAGGTATCTGGAAAGCAAAGACTGACAAGAAGTACTAAGCCTGCTTGAGGTTATCAGGCCACAATGTTAATCATGTTAAGACTTTCCAAGCAAAATTTTAAGTTATATATTTTTTCATTATGTTCATATGAACACGTTA
This sequence comes from Cygnus atratus, assembly GCF_013377495.2. Lineage (NCBI taxonomy): Eukaryota > Metazoa > Chordata > Aves > Anseriformes > Anatidae > Cygnus > Cygnus atratus. Next base: position 55,463,933 of record NC_066365.1, read on the forward strand.
TGTTCATCTTCCTCCTGAAAATACTTAGGTCAGGAAATGAAATTTTTATTAAGAGGGTGAGGTAAAAGAAATTTTATTTGTACTTGAAGTAAAAAATGATGAGATTTGAAGTAGCTGATAATTCATCCTAAATGAGAACAAGCTTTAAAAAAGTTCAATAGATATATTATTACAATTTGTTATTATTATCTTTCTTAATTAGTATTCATGGTCTGAGAGGAAACAGTTTGGAAATATCAAATTATAACTTAAATTTAGATCTCTTAAACTATCTTGATATCTGTCTATATGGGCTTTAACTTAAAAGTGCCTTTAGCATTGCCAACATTATTGCTGTCAGAATTTTTACTAGGGTGTGATATTAAGTGTTGCTTGCCCACCTAAAACAATTGAAGCTACTGTGGCTAAAAAGAACTTTTAGACATTCGTTTTTCTGAAGAGCAAGACATTTGCTGAATTAGTGGACGTTTTCCATGAGACTTATGAGACTGCTTTTTCTTTTCTTTTTTTTTTTTTTTCTTGGTATATTATGAATATATCCAGCTGGAAGACATTCAGATATTTGGAACTGATAGAATTCATTGCTGTTCTCTATGTATGAATTAACATCCATTGTGCACTCTATTACTATTGTTTTATTTACCTTTGCAGTAATTTGAATTTCTACTGAGATGTCTGTAACATACATACAGTGTGTGTACATAATTCCCTTGTTTCTTTAATGTTCTTGGAACTATAGAGATTACATACACAAACAAATAGAAAAAAAAAAAAAACAACTCTACTTTGTCATCAGAGTTTTTGGATACTTTATCTTGTGGGCTATTAAGAGTACTCCTTAAGTCACAGGAAGCTAAAAAATTGTATTATTTCTACATTCTACATTCTTTGTCAATGTAATTCTAAATGACCAAAACATTCCACCCAAAAAGGGTAAATCATAATTGCATTTAGAAATAGAATAGCAAAAACAAATCATGCAAAGTGCATAATATAAAGTAAATATACAAACCTGAAAAAGAGAAAGAGACATCTTAAAATATTTTACTACAAATAATTTAGAAGTCTCATTCAGTTTAGGCAATGAAAAAGAATTGATAATATAGGAGAATAAGAATTTTTTATTCAGTGTAAATGAGATGTCAACAGGTAATGTTATCAGGTAACAGGTGTTAGAAGTAGGAGTGATTCTGTTGACAAACAGTGAGCAAAATTCTTAGATGTATTTTTCTGTCTCTCTTACACCTTTATGTTGCAGAGTTTTTAAATGTGTGTCTCAGTCTTGTCATTTTGCCCGTGCTATTCCACTGAGACAGATTTGGAGGTGTTTCAGATTATAGTGTTATCACTCTACAAAAGACATTCGATTCCATTTCTTTATCCTCAACTCTGTATTTGAGATGTGTGGTCTCTTTCAGTGCCTAGCTGAGGCACTTATTCATGTAGAAGAATGAATAGGTAAAGACTAAAATAATGCAAGAAAGAATTTTACAGTCAGGAGTTGTATATACAAAGCTATAGGTAGGTCAGTCATTTTATATGGTGGTCCCCCATGTTGGGTCTCTCTAACATCACAAATAATCATAGCTTGTGGTATTCTAACATCACAAATAATCATAGCTTGTGCTATATTTTTGTATGCACCACTAGTTAGATTGTTGTTGAAGCAAAAATCTATTATGCCCTTATAACTATGGCATTTATGTCTATAGTTACTCTAGAGTACTTCTCTGAGATCTTTACACAAGTAAATAGAAACATACAGCAGTAATCTATGAACGTCAAACTGCTGCTGCTGGCAGGAATATCTGAAAAATATGGTAGGAAAAGCTAAATTTGTACAAAAGGATAAACCCATGGTACCTATTTGTATATGATATGTCACTTCATCTTTTTATTTTTATTCTTTTTCCAAAGTATTTTGAAAAGTTACTTTTTTTTTTTTTTTTTTTTTCCCCTTTCTTTTTCATAGTTTCATAGAATTATAGAATATCCTGAGTTGGAAGGGACCCACAAGAATCATAGCATCTAGTTTCTGGAATCATGTCATTAAGACAAGGAATCCATAACAGCCAAACTTCTAATTCTGAATACAGAGAAGAATCTTGCTTTTTAGAAAATCTTAAAATATTTGATGAGAGTGAAATGATACACAACTGTAGGCCAAATTTTTATATAATTTTTTATGTAGCTTTGTTAGCGTTAGACTGAAGTAACTGTTAAATCTGGTCTTGAATAAGTAAGTCATGTCTGGAATCTAACAAAACCTTTTCAATGACTATAAGAGCAATTTCCAGTAATCATGACTCAAATATAAAACCAAATGTGTGACCAAAAAACAACTTATTCAAATGTTTTTTTTCTGTGATCACAAACTTTTCAAAACATAAGCTTTCAATTGTCATGTAACTGTTCTTGTGTAACAGTAACACTTATCAAGAGTTTGAGTTTAGGCATGATTTTTTTGAAAGAATATGCACAAGGACAGCTAATATTATATTAATCACAAGGAATTTCTCTGTGGTCTGACTGGCTGATTTAGTTTTATCTAAACATAACATGATTCAAACCAGCTCTGGTGAATTCACTTGCGTATCTAATAAATAGTTGATGTAATGTCAATAAATTAATTTTAATTTTTTAAGATTTTTTTAATTATTTTTTTCCTAATCTTTGTGCTTGTCTGATAGCTATAATATGCTATTTCTGCCTTTCATAGATAATAGAGGCATGTTGCATCATATAAAAGACCTTGCTCCCTTTTTGGCTTTGGCAAACCAATGAACTCTAAACTTGGATCCGAGCCTGTTGAACCAGAATTATCCCTATCTGCAAACAAATTTCTCAGTGTGAAAACCAGGTTTGTTCTTTGAACTCAGTTTTTCTCTTATTTCAAAATGAATTTGTAAGGGTTCTGAGGAAGTCCAATCAGTTTACACTGCTGAAATATAAAAATTATTCAACAATTCACATCAGTGCTACTAAAGGCCATTAAATAAAGATAAATACAATCTCCCACTGAAACTGGAAGAAGGATTTAAGGGGTCAAAATATAACTGTTCTGACATGAATTTGGCCAGGAGACTTGAGTTAATAGTCTATTTTTCAGTATTCTAGTATCTTAAAAAAGGTTTCTTGTTACACGTGAAAACTATCACCACTAGCAAGAATTTCTCACATCAAAAATATCAGTAGAAAGCTTGTAGAAAATAACCTAAGTGAAAAAATGGAATAAAAATAGGAACAGAACTCTCTAAATCTATGATAGACAAGCATAAGAAAGTTAATGGCAGTTCACTGCATTTTCAAGCGTCACAAAAAAAGGAATCACAAAGTAGATACCATCATTTCTGTAACAGCAGATTCTAACACATTTTCCCACAGATTTTTAGTTAATACAATATAAGAGAATACCTATGAAAGTATGAGGCATTGGCTTATGTCGTCCTGGTTTATTCAAGATGACAGATAACCTGCTTTTTCTCTTTGCTGTATATGATACTACACTTTTCTACCTATACTCAGATACCATCTCATAATATATTTAAACCAAAACCAATTATTACCATTTTATTTCAGCCCTGAAGAATTCATAAATCAGGCTCTATTTATTTATTTATTTACTTTTTAATTTTTACTTTTTGCCAATTATATCAGGTTTTTTGATAGAAGATATTACCTTTAACACTTTGTTTTGCATATACAATGGAAATTTTTACCTGAATATAGAAAAAAATAAAATGAGAAGAAATAGCAAATCTATTTAAAACTTTTTAAGTCTAAAAAAACCATAACAGTTCATTATCTAGAAGTGGAGATAGATGATCTGAAACTGTCCATAATGAGAGAGAAAACTTAAAAAGCAAACCACCTCAGCAACATGTATTAAAAGTGTTCTAGAATTAATATTTGACAATGTATTTTGAAATAATCAAGTAAAATGAGTTGCTTTTTCCCAGAGGTTTTATATATATATATTTATTTTTTATTTTTTATTTTTTTTCTCTTGAGCATCCTATGTTTACCTTGAATAAACAGCTAGAAATATCCAGGAAAAACTGGGGACTTACACCTAGAAAGTTTTTTCTTTACTTACTTCTGTGTTTTCTTTAAATATTTCTCTTCCAATGCAGATGCTTTCTTTACAGTTTTTCATAGCTATTTTGCTCTTACTGCTACTTAGTGCATTACTTTCTGCCGAGAAAGTAGACTATACAGAGCTGCTGGCTTTCTTAAATGGAGAGTAACTCCCATTTTCTACATCATAAAGTGTATAAAAACAAATATGAATCAAATAAACAAAATGATAAAAGCAGTTGAAAGAAATGTCACTATAACACTTTCAGAAAAATCCCATCTTATTCTCTGGCTTACTAATCAAGCTAAATAAATAATAGATAAACTTACTGTCAGTCACTATCTCACAGATCCTTTGGCTCAATAGTGGATACACATAACACATGGTTATGATAGATTAGTAGAAATGAGCTAACTTAAAACAAGCGTACAGTTCATAGGAGGGATATACAAATTTTGATGAAAAATATTAGCTATTAATATGTTATATAGAAATATATGCTTAGTGAATGAATGATCATTTTCCGTAATATAGAGTTAATTTTGTTTGAAACTCTTACTGCAATTGAGACTTGCACTGAATGTCTTTACTTTTGGCTCACAGATCTGATGTGCTTCTGCCAACATGGCACCCAGAACTATCAGGCTGGTTGATTCTTATGATCATGATTGCTTATCTTGCTGAAAGATACAAGAGATTCCTAGGTATGCAGATGCCTGGAGAAACGGACAATTCCTGAAATAAGAATCAAAACACAAAGCTCTCTGCTGTTTCTTATTTTTACTCTTGTGTTAACAGACTAAAAAAAAAAGTCTCTGTTTTATTGTCCTTTATTGTCCTTAACATGGCTGGACTGTGTGCCTCAAATTCCATACCTTAAAATCTGAAACTGTGGTACAGTTTTATTATGGTAATCAAAAATTATCCATATAAATAATACTTCTATTACTTTAAAGACTGTATCCTTTGCTAAGGAGTGATCATACACTCTGACGTATGTGAAAGGTTCCCTTATTTGTTTACTAATATCATTATTTTATTGTAATCATCTGATGATCTTGTGACCAAATCACACCACTGAAAAAAATAAATATATCTTTAAGAAAATTAGACTCTCTTTCCTCTGAGTCTTCAATGTGGGTTCTTGCCTGTCATTGTGCCCTTGTGCTTCTCTGGCCTTGGGGAAATGGACCTTTGGTGGGCTGATGGTTCTCCTGGGATGCACAATAGAGCCACCAGACAGGGTTATTTGCCCTCCTCCCTTGTCCTGCCATTGTCTCTCTGGGATCCTTTGTGGATTGGCAGATAAGGCTTTATCACATAAAAACAGAAATAAAAGGAGAGTGATGTCTGTAGTACTCCTGCTTCAATCGTTGCAAAGATTGGAAGACATTAAGTAAATGAGGCAGAGACCTGCAGTAAGAAAAAGGATGGAGTGAGGGAGAATGTAACTGAGGAATTTCCAGGGAAATGACGTGGATCCAGGTCTCTGCTTCAACATTCCCATGTAATTCTGGATAAGTCACTTAAAGCACATTTTCACAGGTGGACTGTAATTGTGTATTCTTTATTTTCTGGGTGACTGAATTTATTCCCTATGGTTTGATTTTCGGAACAACATGGCGCTTGTAACCACATCATAAGCTAGTTAGAGCTGTGCTTTGAATATATGAAGTGTAATATATTGTTATGTTCTCTAAAAAACAGGTTCAGGTTATGTGAAGTTGAGCACATAAAATTAGTAACTCTTTTTGACCTTATTATCTCTGCATCTTGGTTCTCAACCTGTGTTTTATAAATGATAATAGGACATAAATAGTAATGATGTCCTTCATTATATAATGGTGCTACAGGAATCAGTTTGTTTGGGGAAGCGGGCAGTCACTACTATTACTAATGATACTGTTTGATATCTCCTATATCACTGATATCAAAGCAAAGCATTTTGTGATACGATTAAATATTATAGCTGTATAAGAGCATTCTTCACATATCTTTCTTTACTCTTTATTTTTTAATACAACAGATACTAATTATCCTACCCTTAAGCTGCATTTGAGGGATTCCCTTCTAAAGATCCCATGAAATTGGGTTTCTCCCTACAATACTCTCACCTGCTCCTGCAGCTTTTTGGGTATATGACCTGTCACATGTATATGCCAGTTTAGTTCTACCAAGAATCTCTGTTAAGAAGATGGATACATGTGATTTATTTATTTATTTATTAAGTGCACTTTTCACCTAATTCCAGGTGCAAATGGCAATGGGAAGTGGCAAGAAAGAGAGGAAAGTAGGAAACTGGAGAAAGCCCAGACCAAACTATACCGACCATTTCTATGCTGTCATAAAAGATCATTGAAGTAGCAATCTATACAAGGGTAACAGATGCATCTAATCACTGTGTTAAAATTTGACATCATAATGCAGTCACATTGCTGCATCACATATCAGTAAATGTTGTAATGTGTGCCTCATGGAAGATAGTGAATAATCTTTTTGTACTCAGAGAAAGTTTAGAGTACTGTAAAAATATGCTGATAGTGGAAAACAACATAAACTAAGTTTTCTGCTCTCTATGCACTATGCATTCCATGCAATAGGAAAATATTTATTTCTAATGTGATTCTACTATAATGGAGAAGACTGTTTCAATGCACATGAATAACAATATGATTAATCCTATTATATTCTTTATTTTGATTATTCAGCTTTACCAACTCAATAATAACTTTCAATAAATTTTCCTAGTGTTTTATAAATAAAGATGCATAAGATTCTCATTAAGACTTATGATTGAATATATTTTAATTTGCTGTTGAAAAGATGTCAGCTTTTAGTAAGGGGTAAATGCAAAGAAAATTGTCTATGCTAGGTTAACACTGACTTAATTATGCAAATTAAGTGAATTAATATGTGGTTGAATTTTATGTGTTTGAGATGGTGACTATGAAAACTAATGAGTCACATGTGATAATAAGAAAAATAAGGACACAAGGGAATCAAATAAGTTTACAATTAAAAATGTGCTACAATTTTATTTGACCAGATATTCTTTTGTATATGATCTGTGTAGAATGTGATCTCATTTTTCTGTTGGATCTATATTAATAAAGAGTTTAGTTTGAAATCACATCCTACTATCAGTATTGGAAGCTGGAAACATTATGCTCACTTTAAAACTTGAAGAAATTGCTTTATTTTCATTCTATTCTTGACTTTTTTCCAAGATAACCAAATATATCTGTACTTTCTTTCATTCAGATTATGTTTCCCAGGAATGAGAGAAACAAAAGCTTGGTCAGCTGTATAACTCAAGGAAATATCAGCAAAATTATTTGACCATATAATAGGAGAAAACAGTATTTAAATCATAAAATATACAGTACTGACTGATCCTTTAGCATTGCACAGATAAGTGAGAAGACCCGAAGAGATTCTTCTCGGAGCAGTAGCTGTACAGGCTTTTATAAAATGTTTCATCAAAGGCTTTCCAACTTGCTCTCATTGGAATCTATAGCTCTGTTTGATTGCAGAGATGAGATAAAAAGTATAGACATAAGTCCATACATGGCAACTTACACTGGCAAAAGAAAGCAATGTGTTGTCTCTCTTTTTCATATCCTTTTTTTTTTTTTTTTTTTTTTCTTTGTCTGATTATCATGATGCAGGGCAGGGTCCTCAATGTGGTCATGAGGATTTCAGCAGTTCATCAGTATTTTCTTCCATTAAAAGAGTCTAATTTTTTATCTCTACGGCATGCACTGATACAGTTTAAACTTCCGAAGTCAATTTGCATCAGATACAAACAAATACATTTATAATGATTTGTAGCTCTTATGATAGTTGTTTTATATTCAACTGAGAGAAGCAAAACCTTTTGGTCATCTACTTTACAAAGCATTTTTACCCATAACGACCAGTGATACTTGGCATTTTTTTCTATTTCATGAATTTTTGTATTCCTTTAAAATGTGTCTTCAAAGAGGTCATCAGTGAACCCTGCAGCCATCCATGTAGCAAGGGACCTTGGAACCCTTGCTTGTAACGTAACCGAAGAGTAATTATTATGTCATGAGTGATGTGGGCAGATTGTGAAGCACAGTAAATTTATGCATCAGTCACAAAATTTATACAAAATTAAATACAATAATTTCATGTTAATGAAACAGACATCTTTTTTCCATTTTAGCTGAGTTAAAAAAAAAAAAAGAGTGAAAATAAAGATGATCCAAATGCAAGGTGCCGTGGCCTGGAACTATTACGTAACTTCCCTAACTGTTCTTCAGCAGACTGCCAGGTACATGCCTCCATTTAATCTTGTGTTAATATCCTTCTCTATTTTGACCTGAATTGGTCTAGTATAAGTGGATAAGTTAACACTAATAGTGCTCTGAACTAATCCCTCCCTATATATGTGCTAGAATAAAAGTTGTGCTGTCACAGCTGGCTAGAAAAGTTCAGAGATATCTGAATCTCGGTAAGCTAACTGCAGTGAAGCAGCAGGATGATCAGGAGAAATGCCTGACTGAAACTTAACTCAAGGAACAAAGCTTTTTCTCTGTCCCACTCTGTGGGCTATCTCAATTTTACAGCATCAAACATTGCCTATGCAGAGAAAAGCCCAGACAAGAAAAAAGACCAGAATTGCTAAGATGACAAACTTAAAACCTTTGACTCAATATAATTATCAAATAAAAATCAGTGCATTAAGAGAAATCTTTGCTATGTTATTAGCATTATCAGTTGATGTGGAAAATAAGTTTCTTCGGGGACAAAAGTGTCAAGAAAAAATTAATTAATAATGGAATTAGATTTGGAATAATCTGTAAAAATAGGCTGAAATTTCTTCTGTTCTAAGCAAAGGCTTAAATATATAATGTTTGGAATTTCACTTTTTTTTTTTTGTTTGTTTGTTTGTTTGTTTTTAATAGGTTAATGCAAATGAGCAAAATGGTTCTATACCCTGCAGCCACAGAACTATGAATTTAGATGAGTCATTACTGGAAGTAATTCATGCTAAGTCAGGGAACTATGGTGAGATTTCTATGAATGTAGAGATGCTACATAAGTTTGATTCCAAATATGCAAGACTAATGACACATTTCTCTACACATTTCTATTTGTGTCCATGTGACTCTGATGCACAATAACTGTAGCTAAATTTTGGTGTAGGTACTTTCTGTGGAAAAAAAATCCACCTGTTCTAAGCATCTGAAAATATACGTTATGTCTGTGTATTGACAGCATTTTTAACATAAAATAAGTATGTGATATTCCTTTTCATGGTTTGGTTTCATTTGGAAAAGCAGGTGTATTATTTTCTCTGTCTGAAATAGCAAAACTGGGAGGAACTGGAAGGGGAAACAGATTTATAATGAATTTCCTTCCCCAGGTTTCCTTGAAAGAGAGAAATGGAACAAAAGATCACACATGCACTTCATTTCAGAGTGAGCCCTTATAGGTTTCACAACTTGGGAAGCTCAGTCTCAGTTTGGACACATAAATCCTTTACTTTTATGTGTTGGCTACTGTCTGTAGGAGAGAGACCATCTTATCCCATAGCTCTGTGAAACTGCTGACTAAGACTGAGAACAGTAAGGTGGCTGATGTTTTCATTTGACCATTATGAACTTTCTTCTGAGGAAGTAATAAGGTGAAGTTGTAGAAAATCTATACTGGTTCTGAAAATAGAATTTCTATGCTCATAGCCATTTACTTTCATGGAGGGAATATTCCTCTGCTTCTCTTCAGAGTATTTAAGAGCAGCCAAATCATCTATACATTGTGAACACTGGATGGAATTTAGATTGAACAGCATGACAAAGTATATATAAAGAGGCATCATGAAATATCACTTTGATCTGACATCTTTTAAAACAGATTAATTATGTCCATGATATATATTATTATTTCTTTAATATATTATCTTAGTAGCCATTTTTAGATTGCTACAACGCAAGAATGATGTGGACCTGTTAGAGTGGGTCCAAAGGAGGGCCACGAAGATGATCAGGGGGGTTGGAGCACCTCTCCTACAAAGAAAGGCTGAGAGTGCTGGAGTTTGTTTGGCTGGAGAAGACAAGGCTCCAGGGAGAACTTACTGCAGCCTTTCAATACTTAAAGGGAGCCTATAAGAAAGAGAGAGATTTTACTAGGGTCAGTAGTATTAGGACAAGGGGTAATAGTTTTAAATCTAAAAAGGATAGACTTAGATTTGCTATGAGGAAGAAATTCTTCAGAGGATGGTGAGGCACTGGAAAGGTTGCCCAGAGAAGTTGTGGATACCTCATCCCTGGAAGTGTTTAACGTCATGTTGGATGGGACTTTGAGCAACATGATCTAGTGGAAGATGTCCCTGTCCATGGCAAGGGGGTTAGAACTAGGTGACCTTTAAGGTCCCTTCCAACCCAAACCATTCCATGATTCTCTGATTCTATGACATCATATGTACACTTTTGGACATACAACTTATACATGCAAATATTTTTACTCACTAAAATGTCAACATTATTGACTCGCTAGTCAAAGTATAACAACTACTACTTTAATCAGTATGTTTGTTGTCTTGTCTTTTGCAGTTGATTACTTTTTTCCTTTTCTTTACGTTTATCTGATGTTCCTTTTCCTGCGTACCTGCCCAGACACTTCTTACACTACTGTAAACATTTTGTCTTTTTCAAAAAGTATTCTTTTTTTTTTTTTTTCTCACAGCTCTTCATTGGTTATACTACCTCGGTGTCAGAGGTATGTCTTTTAGCTAATCATATAAATAAATTCCTTCATCAAGGGTGGGTCTCTTTGTTGATAGCAATGAATTTCAAGTAACGGCATAAAAATACTGTGTGATAATATTTACTTCAGTTAAAACTTGGCAACAAATATTGTTTCCCTTTGAAAATGTTTTATATTTCTGGTTTCACAATTCTGAACCTTCACTTCAGACAGGCACTTCAAATTGATTGTTGTTGAACAAAAATAAAAAGAAAATATATAGTAATGATTCAGAGTTCAGTAAGTTGGCCTTAAAAGTCTTGTTTCACAGTGACCTCTGATTTTTCACACACAATTAGCTAACAAACAGAAATGTAATGAAAGAACATACAGGAATTCTAACTTGTAAGCCCATTATCTTTCTGCAGTCATAAGATCATTATTATTTGCAAACATTGTATATCAGGAAACAGGCCGGTGTTTTTTGATCATAAACATTTTCAAATGTGTTATTCAATTCATTTCTCCCTTCAATATTTTTAGCCAAAAGCAGTTATTTATACTGATCTACTACAAAGCAATATTTTTCCTAAGCAAATCTCTAGCTTATATCTCTAGCTAATAAGCAGAGAAACTCATGTAACTAAGTAATTATGCTAAATATCACAAGGAATTTTTATACTAACGGTAGTTCATTCATAAGAAAGAATCACCTCAGGCAATTATACACTTCAGATTAATGGAAATAGTTTATTTTTGTCAGAGATTTTCTTATATGTTTAAACATCATCTTTTGTCTTGAACTCTTTCTTTAATTGTGCAACTATTCTGGAATTTAAAAAATATTGCCTTAACATTTTACTCCATTAACTTTTATAGAGCTATAACATTGAGTATTGTTTCTTATGTACTTTGTCTCGAGAAGTGCACTTAAAGCTGCAATAAACAGGCAACTAAAATTTATCCCAGTTCAGACGGGTTAGTAATTATCAGTAGAAATGTACTCGTATGAGTGAGATGGACATTCTTTATTTTAATTCTAGATCTCCATAGCTTATTTTGTTGTTAAATGAACTCTCAACAAGGGGTCAAAGGAAACTTTCTTCCTACCCTTGTGTGACTAGAGTTCTTAATTTTTATCACATTAAACTTCTTAATTACTATGAATGTTTGCATTGGTTTAGCATATCAGATGTTTTTGTATTTTATTTTTTTTTAATTTCAGTGTTGTTTGTTAGGGAATAAGTGAAAGAACAATGAGTATCTAGTGATTCTGGCTGATTGTGGTATAGTAATCTGAAAACTCTCCTCTGCAGTGTACATGATATATTCCCATTTAACATCAGTTTAGCAATATAGGGAAAGTAAACATTAAAAATGCACCCGTTTGTTTATGTTTAGACTCAGAAATGATATGCATATCCATAATAAGGCAAGAAGATGTAAGTTTGGAGGAATCGATTGCTAAAGGTTACATTAAGTACTGAAAAATAACAGTAAATTATAAGAATTTTGAAAACATCATGAAATATGTGCCTTCCAGAGAACCAGGAATGGAAAGAAAGATAAATGGAGATTCTTTGCATATCAATGTAGTTCTCAGAAAGGACAAGATGACAGCAGAAAAATTAATTTATTTCTTTGTACTGATGGATGTTGTGGAGAAGCTAAGGGAGATTCCTGCACCAAAACCTTTGCAAGAAATTAGTCTGAAAATCTATCAGGAGAATAGCTTTAGAATTGCTTGATTTAATATGTTACTACTTATTAAATCACTAATAATAACTAGTTTAATAATAAGCTGCTAGAATTCAGATATGAAACTCCTGAACTAGTTGCTCTGTGTAATATGGTGTCTGAATCAACCTTCATAACAGAAACAACTGTGCCAACTGTGCCAACAAAATTAGAAAGGGACACTTAAGCAAGTTAAAAATAAATATATTGTGCCTCACCGATGTCTTAAAGTTCTTCAGAGGAGTCAGTGAGACAATGATCTAGACCATACAGGTGTTACAGACAACTTAGTGGGTTCCTTTTTAACGGACTTCAGTTAATTTCTTTAATCTGTTACAGAAAGCAGAAGGAAAGATACATTTGCAGATTACTAACAACAGTTAAGTATAGTAAGTGAAGAGTAACAATCAGGGTCAGTTTTCACAGAGGCTGATGGTCACTAGTGAAATCTCTCACAAATCAGCCATGGACTTAGCATTGCTTTTGAAATTCATAAAATATATTTGATGTGAATAGTAAGCTTAGTTGCCTAAGTTGCCTATAGTTAACTTAGTTGCCTTAGTTGCCTAAAACGTAGTTACTTTACTTTTTTATACAAAAGTAAAACAAAGATTTACATCAGAATCTTGGTGATTGCTCAGTGAAACAGAAGATTAAATTCAATATTGTAAAGTAAAGCACAAAAGAGAAAAATATTCCTTCCTATAGGTGTAGAGCTGCTGGCAAGAAATTAGATATTTTTTCTCAAGAAGCCATCTTTCATGAAATCATCACAAATCATTTAAAACTTCACTTTAACGTCCATGTCCAGTCAATGGAGTATATAGGAAATCAGCAGGTAAATAGTGCTGAAGAAATCAGGAGATATAATCTTGTAATATAAAACCAGAATTAAACAGCACACTTTAAAGATGGATCACAGCATGTAGGGAGATATGAAAGAAAAATATAACAGGTTAGGAGTCTTCAGTATGAAGAAGAGACACATGTAGATATTTATGATTAAAGGCATATCAATTTAAAGGAAAATAATTTCATATTTCATATTTCATATACTATTTTTCTGTCGTATTCTATATAATAGTTATCATAGTGCTATAAAAGAGAGATCAGTGAATAAAATTTAAAAAGTAGAAGGTTAAAACAAGTGTTTTATTTATTCATTTATTTGTTTTTTTTTTTTTTTTTTTTAGGATTATCCTAAAGAATAGGTGGTTGCTAATGTAGAGAGTTAAAGGTGTTAGGTAAGGATTTTGGTTGCTCTTTACGAGTACTTAATTCACTCTATTGCAGAGAACAATAGGTTCTGCCTTGATGTATTTTAATTTATTTATCCTTACAGAAAATGATTCTGGTTCAGGTTCTCAATACATATCACATTAAATCTGTAATAACCCTGTCAAATCATAGCAATCAAAGCCAAAAGTTTTGTTCATTTGATCTGTAAAAGGTGCACACAAGTTGTTTTTATAATTATTCAATACAATATTCTCCATATGCAACCATTTTTCTGGTCCACAACAATATCTGTCCTCAACTTCTAATAAAAAAAAAAAAAGTCAGATTAAACAAATAAGAAACATTAATTTTCCCTTCATTTTGCTCCACTTCATGTATGTATGTATGTATGTGCTAACATGGTATACTTTTACGTTTTTATTTTTGTTGTCGTTTTCTAAATAAAAGATCTGCAGGGAGTCAGAGAGAGGTGGTGTGTTCCCAACACCCCAATATAATTGATGCTATTTTCAAACTTACCTAAGGCAAAAAAAAAAAAAAAAAAAAAAGTACATTTTGGATTCTCTTACAAATCAGCATTATTTTCATATATGTAGTAGAATTACATTATTTATCATGAACAGATAACAGATGACAGATGTAGTTCTTATTCTGTCTTGTACCACATAATTTATGTTTCTTGTTATTGATGTGTGTCACAAACATCTTTGTAATTGTGCACTCAGTTTTGAGATTTAACATACTGGATCTTGTACATTCCTTTCCTTATGAAACAAACAAACAAACAAAAAGAAATAAAATCATACAAGTGATAAATGTGTCAGACTTGAATGTGATTTTTCAGTAGTTTCTCAGAATATGTAAAACAGGTCTTAGCCTTTTTCAGTTTTGGACTACCAATGTCACCAACAGTACAGTAGGTATCTTCCTTATTTATCATTAAATATGCATCAGATTACAGATTGTATTTCATGCCTAATCTTCATGGAAATAAATAAAAAAAGTTTTCATTTCATTTTCATGGATAAAATATACAGAGTTTGCAAATCCACTCGCTTTATATTGATATAATTCTACTGACTCAAAAATGGTGAACAGATGTAACAGCTGACAATCTACATTCATTTGTCAATCTCTGATACTTATTTTATGTGCCTTTTAGAAGACAGCATTCTCAGAATCACAGAATCACAGAATCATCTAGTTTGGAAGAGACCTCCAAGATCATCTAGTCCAACCTCTGACCTAACACTAACAAGTCCTCCACTAAACCATATCACTAAGCTCAACATCTAAACGTCTCTTAAAAACCTCCAGGGATGGTGACTGAACCACTTCCCTGGGCAGCCTATTCCAATGCCTAACAACCCTTTCCGTAAAGAAGTTCTCCCTAACAACCAACCTAAACCTCCCCAGGTGCAACTTTAGCCCATTCCCCCTCGTCCTGTCACCAGGCATGTGGGAGAATAGACCAACCTCCTTTAGTGTGTTTTTAAACTGTATCAAATAACATAGTCCTCAGCTTCCACTGTAGGTTTCATGACACTACTTCACTGTGATAAAAGCTAAAGTGTGTATATAACTCACAGATAAGGAAACTAAAATTATGAATACAAAAACCCTGAACTTCTCAAATTCCTACAGAGCACAATTCAAATGAACTTATGGTAAACATAAACTTTTGGATTCTCATCCAGACTGAATGATCACTGTTTTGCAGTTTTCCAATGCTAGCCTCAAAAAGCCTACTATATTACTGAAGACATATCTATCTCCTTCCTGTCTGTGACTCAAAGACAGACCATTACTGAAGATCAAAATGAGCTATGAGTGTATCAAGTATCTCTTGTAGATAACCTTTTGTAGATATTGAAGTCCTGACCATGACGAGTGTGCCCTCGTGGCCAAGAGGGCCAATGGGATCCTGGCGTGCATCAAAAGGAGCGCGGCCAGCAGGTCAAGGGAGGTGATCCTCCCCCTCTACTCCGCCCTGGTCAGGCCTCACCTGGAGCACTGTGTCCAGTTCTGGGCTCCCCGGTACAAAAAAGACAGGGAACTCCTGGAAAGAGTCCAGCAGAGGGCCACAAAGATGATACGGGGCCTGGAGCATCTTCCCTGTGAGGAAAGGCTGTGAGACCTGGGTCTGTTCAGCCTGGAGAAGAGAAGACTGAGAGGGGATCTTATGAATGTGTATAAATACCTGAAGTGTGGGAGACAGAGGGATTTGGCCAACCTCTTTTCAGTGGTTTGTGAGGACAGGACAAGGGGCAATGGCCACAAGATAGAGCACAGGAAGTTCCGCACCAGCATGCGAAAGAACTTCTTCACCGTGAGGGTGACAGAGCACTGGAACAGGTTGCCTAGGGAGGTTGTGGGGTCTCCCTCTCTGGAGATATTCAAAGCCCGTCTGGACGTCTACCTGGGCAGCCTGCTCTAAGGAGCCTGCTTTGGCAGGGGGGTTGGACCTGATGATCTTTCGAGGTCCCTTCCAACCCCTTCGATTCTGTGATTCTGTGTGATTCGGTAATTTGGATATGAAGTGTGCATAGAGCTGGGACTGTACACATAGATTCCAAAGTGACTGCAAGAAAGTACTGTTTTGATCAGAACATGTGGTTTAATATATCAGTGCCTCCAAGCCAAGAATTCATGCTGTCAGCAAGAAACACGCCATATGTGGTGCTCAATTGCTCAAGCTATTATCTCATTGAGCCTAAGTGGTTCCTGCAGAATGCAGAAAGAAAATGGCCTGAATTAGCAGAAAAAAAAATCCTGAAGATCTTAAAACTTGTAATACATTTTTTTTCTTTTTATTTTTGTCAGCTATCACTAGTCTTTTTATTTTATTTTATTTTATTTTATTTTATTTTATATTTCCAGCTATTACTTTTCTTCATAGCATAATTTTGCCAGAAGACAGGATTAGAATTTAAAAGATTATCTGTGAGCTCACAGCTTCATAGTAAGTACAGAGCAAATCCATTTGGAATAAAGACTGAAGTAAAACATAATGCACCAGATGAGAAACAAAACCACAAATGATAAAGTCCAAGTAAAGTACATATATGCAAACTTTTATTGTCTTCATTCAAAACACAACACAAAATCCAGTGTTGATTTATATCTGCCTATTTCTGATACCTCCATTTAAGAAGTTTCTTCAGCTTAATTTTCTGGACAAGGCAGTTGCTGAGAGATCAGTTGGTCAATAAGTTCTTCTGCGATTCAGAAAACATGCTGAATAGAATCTATATTCCTAGATTGCATAAAATAATGAAATGTATTGTATTCTCCACCATCATTCAAAGTTAAAGGAATCTTTACACATAAACTCAGTAGCAGTACTATGTTGTCTTATTACAGAGTGAAAACCTCAAAGTCATATTCTATATTTTAAATAATTCTACCATTAAAATTTGTTAATAGTTGCTGGTGTCCCAGAAAACATTGAAAAATAAACAGGAGAGATGCAACTCTTGCTATCATAAAAAAAAGGGGTGAATTGTTTAATATTGGTTAATCTCTGATTATTTTCACATTTCAGGATAGACAATTTATTTACTGGCCTCAAAAGGCTATTGGATTGTCTCTATTTCAAGTTTTTTTTTTAGTATTAGTATTTTTAGTTTAGAAGAATGGAGAAGAATGGAAGAAATATTATCTATTTGTTTTTTAATGTTAGGTGTCTGAATGAATAGGAGATCGGTTGCTAGAGGATAAGTGAGAAATGAAGTTGCTAGCTTTCAAGCATGAATAAGTTAGAAATGTTCTCAAGCCTTTTTCTGATATTTAAGATTTATTGTCATTTCATATTGTCATTAAGCTGAGCACTCATTTGCTCTGTTATACTCTAAAGTGAGAAAAAAATAAAAAAACTACAGGTTTTGAAGTATACTTGTGGTATCACTTTTAGAAATGGTTTAAAATAATTTTGGATGTGTGTGCAAAAAGTATCCAAAATGACTGTAAATCCCTGTGAATATCATGGGAAATTTGCTTGCTTTTTGTTTTGAACCAAGGATGTTTCTGATTGTTATCAAGGAAGAAATTCTTCAGAAGAGGAAAAGGACAAGAGAACACATTTTCAAGTGTAATAAGGAGACCAGTACTGAAATAAGAAAAGGAGATATCTAAAGCAAGCAAGTGCAATCTGATTGAAGCTTGTGAGTAGCTCAATAAAATAACTTAATTGCTTAATAAAAATCTCAAGCATGGGAAAAGATTGAGCAAACTGATAATACATTAGAAAACAGTAGGTAGCAGAGTAAGATGTTTTATCTCCATTTTAATCGTTTTAATTTTTGTACACACACTTATATAAAAACTGTTAACTGAGCTGGGAATTTTGGAATTTAAACCATACACATTTTTTATCAATCTTTTTAACAGCTTATGTGTCCCAAAAGCTTGGCAAAAACCAGGCAGAGCCAGCACTTTCCTGTCAGATCATCAAGCCTGAGGCAAGCACATACAGCTATACACTTTCACCAGCTAAAATCTAGGAAACAAACAAACAAACAAACAAACAAACATAAAACAGGAGCACTTTGAAATCTATTCAATTTTCTCACACATACATTTTTGACCTAATATAGTTCAGAAGAAAATGTTTTTCCAGAAGGCATTTAGCAAAGAGCCTTGACAGTGAAAAAGACCTTGCATACTCCTTTACTTTCCATTTTGGAAAACAGTTAATGTATTTCTGTTATTTGTGCTAGTTTGTTGCTGTTGTTGTTGTTTTGACTCTAGGGTAGCATACTGAGTTGAATTCCCTTTACTCTTTTTTTCTGCTGTTTGTAAAAGGCCAACTGTTGAAAGTAGCTATTACAGATGCTATTTGAGTTGCATTGAGCATTGTTAATGAAAAAAACTGAAATACAATGTTTTTGACATTTACAGCAGACCACATTGTGCAAAAGCTACTTTTAATCAACTAATCAAAATATCTAAATGCTTTTCCTTCATTACCTTCCATAATGACTTTCCTTTAAATATTTTAAAAAAATAATAATTAGATTATGTGGCAATGAAGGTTTTACTAAGGTTTATTCTACGTTGCAATCTCTGAATTGCATTTAATTCCCAGCCCTAAAACAACAACAACAACAACAAAAATTCTTTTTGCAAGTTTCCAAAACCATTTCTTTGAGACAGTTCTAATTTGTTGTTTCTATTTGTTAATGCAAATATGCTGCTGAGAATTTCATTATGTTTGGATAATGGACTCAACTTTTGCTGCAGATTGATTATATGCTACTAAATTTTACTCTGTTTTGCAGATGTTGTTTATAAAGTCTAACATCTACCTCCTCAACATTAATTTGGTTCAGATAGTAATATTCATCTGAGCTGTTATTGTTTTAGCAGCCACAGTGTGTAAAAGCTGAAAAACTACTGCCTGAGTTTCCAGCATTTACACTGTTTTGATGATGGCATTTCTCACAGCTCTGGCCCGTGCCTGAGGGGTAAGTTATACCAGTAAATAGATAACATAAAGCCTATTACAATGACTATAAATGAATATATAACTTATTTCCTGTTAAGACAAGGACTTACTCACAAAAATAAGGAAACCTGGAATAGGCCTAAATTAGTAGAGGATTTACTAAGCCAACAATTTACATCTAAAATTGAACTCTTATTCGATGTGTTGAACTGAATGTAAGGGATGAGCTTTGGGGAACAAAAACATTTAATCCATCATGACAAAGCAGGAAGAGAACTTAAGTAACAAAAGGCCAGTCCCCAGGTTTTCCATTTCAGGGTATGAAGCAAAAAAGGATAGCATTTCCCACTTTAGAACTTTGCTCTTTAGGTTCTTAAAATATTTATTTATTTATTTATTTATTTATTTATTGTCTCACTGCCAATAAATATTTCTGGGTGAATCAAAACCTCTTTCATTTCTTGAAAATTATTAGAGGTTTCATCTACGACCTTATGCTCATGCATTCAAGACTACATTAGCAACATTCTACTTTTCTAAACCAGTACAAACTTATTTATGATCCTTTGGTTAATTTCAATCTCCACACTTCAGTTAGACAATGCTATAAGAAAATGCAGAATTTACATTTTCAAACAGAGTGTAATGGGAAATCTAAACTGCTACTCTTACAGATACAGAAAGGCAGCTGTGAGTTGAGCTCTAAATTGCTTTCAGGATCTTGTGTAGTTTTACATTTTACCTAACTACACCATGGAATAAAGAGCAACAACAAAAAATCCTTGCTTAAAGCTGTGTTCTTTCCAGCAGGGTCATTCACACATACAGAAAAAATCTGTAAGTTTTTGAAAATACTTGAGCATTCTGTCTCTTGTTGTCTAAAGTCTTTGTCAACTCATTTGTTGTATTTTCAGACTTCATGTCTACATTTCTTTCCTTCATGTTTGCCTAGCAGGCATATACCCACACTCTCACCTCTCTCACCAGGACCTAGCTTGTGACTGGTGTATTCAAGCAGTTGTGATGAGCTTTGGGAATAACTCTGGTGAAAATAGCTATGATAGACAAGACTTCTTGTGAATTTTATGCAGAATTTGTGGAATGTGATTAATCACAGAAGACATATATAAAATGTTCTCTATCATTTTAATCAGGAGGCTGACTACGATTGTAATTGGTACATTTTGGGTAATTTAACTAATTAATCTGTTTCAAGAAAAATAATGTCTGAAGCTCTTGGCAAATCAGAAAGATCTCATAATTTTCATTTGCGATTTACATGCTGGAAAAGTATCAGCCAGTAATTCACAATTCTGGTGTTATACTTAGTTCTTCTGCTTACCCTGTATGTAGTACCAATACTATTTTATGAAGAGAGTTCAGCAGACCTGGTACCTTCAGGCGTTACTACTATTTCCACTAGAAAACTGTAGCAGGTATTTGTAACCTGTCCATGTCTTTCTGCTCCAGTCTCTGACAAGTTTTAGGGCCATAATGTCAGAGTTATCTTGAATATTTTATTAGACTTCAGAAACAGTGAAAAGTAAAACAAGGTATATCATTTTAATTAAATGTCCATTAATAACTCACCTGCAGGTTTGAACATCTTTTGCTATTTATCAAGAAGATAAAGGTTGTACTGTATTTGATTCTTGATTAGATGGTGTTTACTGTGCTACAGGTAGTTTGGGAGTTTCAAGAAAGAATTTCCAAGATGAATTAAGATACTTGTTAACTAAAAATCAATGAGAAACAAAGGGTTAGAGGAATATATCAGGCTGACTGGGCACAGACTTTGGAGACGCAAGATGTATTACTATGCAGAGATGCATAGAGAACGGTCACAGAATCATAGAATATCCTGAGTTGGAGTGGACTCACAAGGATCATTGAGTCCAACTTCTGGGTCCCCAAAGCAAATAGCAAATTCTAAAACTGAGACAAACAGACACTTTTCATTTTCTCTGTTCAAGAAAGATAGCATGCTGTGCTTGATACATCCCAGGATACAACTGGCCCTTTTGCCTGCCAGGGCACACTGTTGTCTCATATTCAATTTGCTGTCAACCAGAACACCCAGATCTCTTTCTGCAAGACAGCTCTCTAGCCTCTTATTCTCCAGCATGTACCCAGGGTCGCCGCATCCCTGGTGCAGAATTTGGCACTTGCTCTAGCTAAAGTTGATGCAGTTGATGATTGCCCAGCTCTCTCTGTAAGATCTCTCTACAGCCTAAAAAGCCTTTCTGCCCTCAAGGAAGCCAACAGCTCATCTCAGTTTAGTGTCATCTGCAAACTTCCTTAGTATATATTCAAGTCCTTCATCCAAGTCTTTTACGAAGGTATTAAAGATTACTGGCACTGAAATGAGAGCTCTTCGGAACCCCACTAGGACTTCAGCCTGATGTAACCCCATTTACTATAACCCTTTGAGCTAGACACATCAGCCAATTGTTCACCCATTTTATTATGCAATTATCTAGTTGTATTATGGACATTTTGTCCAGAAAGATACTGCGAGAAACATCACCAAAAGCTTTGCTGAAATCCAAAAAGATTGCATCAACTGGCTTCCCTTGGTCATCTATGTGGGTAACCTTGTCATAAAAGGAAATTAAGTTCATTTGACAGGACCTTCCACTTGTGAACCTGTATTGGCTGTGACCAATGACTGTGCTGCCTTTCAAGAGCTTTTTGATAACAGCCAGAATAATCTTCTCCATAATTTTACCAGGCACTCAAGTGAGACTGACAGGCCTGTAATTACCAGGGCCTAGTAGTGTTTAGTGGGAATAAACTAAATATAGTTATCATTAGTTCTTCAGGTGGGGGAAATCGTGTATTTTAAATATCATTCCATAAAATACTCCCATAGATTTTTTCAGAACTTATTAAAATAATATGGTATTCCAATGTTTTTCATGCAGTGCAAATGTTGGATGTGAATCATGCTTTGGAACAGAATGTAAATCTATCAACTGGACCAGTGAAAATAACGTGACTGAACAATACTTAGCAATATTTTTTCCCTTCTCTCCTTTTTGGTAAGGATTTAGAATTCAATATCCTTTACAAACAAACAAACAAAACAAAACACTTCAAATCACAGTATTTTTAAATCTCATTACAAAGAAAAAGAAAAAATATATAAAGAAAATATATATATATATATATATTTTTAAAGCAATGTCATTAAATTTTTTTATTTTTTTTTGCCCCCCCCCCCCCAGCTGTAAAAGAAATTTGTGTTAATGATTTTGGAGGGTTTTACTGATTTTTGGTTTCACTTATTTTCCTCTTAACTTTACATTCTTACATTTTTCAGCTTTCAAAATGGATGTATCCTATGAGATTTTTATGGTTGTAGTTTTAATAGGGAATCCACTTCACATATTCCTTTTTTTTTTTTTTTTTTTTAATTCTAAAGAAAACTCTTCATAGTTTACCAGTGATCCTCTAGATTTCACTGTCATCAGATAGAATGTCTAGTTCAGTGCAGATTTTACTCTACGACTGTGAATGTTTTATTGCTAGTGTTCTGTTTCAATGTATTTCTCCATTCAACCAAGCTTCTTGTGAAGCTAGAAGTGCACTGCTAGCTTCCTAATATTTCAATTTTTGCTTTTTATAAGTGCTTAGTAGGTTTAGTCGATAACGTTCTGAAATGATGTGGCTGGAAAGAAACTAGCATATTTGATTTAAATTTACATTGTAGAATGACAAATGTAACGTTAATATTAACTATTACCCTGCTACCCTGCATAAATTAATCTTTTTTATGTTATCTTGAAATGGAAGTGACTGTTGACAAACGCAAAGAAAAGTTAAAATAATGCACAAGTGGATAATGTGAGATCTGTAGGTCATACATAGCTAAGTTCAGAAAGGAATACAGAACTCAACTGTGATTACTTTTTGTGTTAAATTTAATCATAATATTTAAGAGAATTTCTGTAAAAGAATTCCTGATTACCATTTGCAGTGTTCTCTGAGCAGCAACCATGCCTTGATACAGTCAAAAAGAAAGAAAAAAAAAAAGAGAAAGGAAGAAGTGAGAGGGAGGAAAAAGTATTTTGCAAGTAGAAAATGAATAAATTCATCTTCATTATGTTCTTACTCTTTAGTGTACAATTTCAGTGTAGTTACCTTGTTTCAAAATAGTCAAGAGGTCTGGTTTGTTGTAGTAAAATATGTTTTGAATCATATGCTGAAAGATAAAAGACTACCTTTTTAAATTACAATTGAAGAGGACTTCAAAAAAAAAAATCACAGAAAAACCCTGTGTGTTCAAGTTCAGTACAGTAGCGGATGGATATTGACAGGAGAAGACAATATAATGATAAAAATTATAAAATTATAAAATTATAAAATCATGGGACAAAATAGTTTGAAAATATAATAAATTGAGTCAACTTTTTTTTTTTTTTTAGTAAAATCTAACATCTAACAAATATATATTTTTTTCAGCTGTGTTAGCTATGCATATGCTATGACACCATAAGCAAATAAAAATATAAACTTAAATATTAGCATATAACTGTACAGTTTTGCACATTGATTTTAATGCCCATTCAGGACATAACTCCACAGCATGGCTATTCCAAAAGAAACCAGGAAATCGCTGTTGTAATGAGGTGTTTTGTCATCAAGTGTATAAATGGTGCCTGTCAGGTAGTAAGTTGTTTTTCCTCCTATTTTAAAAGATCATCTGATACTAAGTTCTATGAAATGAATTCTTCTTATAGTACTCAAAATTTGTTCCTCAGATGAATTCAATTAATAGATAAATTAATATGACTAAAGTAATCAATTCTTTGTGACACCCTATTGAAAATTTAGAGTAATAACCTATTATGAAAGGAGAAATTTTAGAGTTTTTGTAGAAGTTTAAAAACCTGAAATTATTACAAATAAGTGTAGCTTACCCCTACTGAGTATAACATCCAGATTTGTATTTTTACTTCATAACTGAAATTAATATTAATATACCTTTAATTACTAATTTAATTGAAGCTTCAGTTGAAAGGCAGCTAATCTTAATAGCATCTAGCTCCTGTAGAAATACACTTCTGAATTTGGAGATATCAAAAAATAAATAAATTCATTTGTTTTTCTTGTGGTCTAACTCCAATACAGAGCTAAACATCACCAAGTCACTTGCTCATTCCCCCAGGTGGAATGGGGGAGAGAATGAGAAAGGTAAAAGTATGAGAACTCATGGGTTGAGGTAAAGACAGATAATAGGTAAAGCAAAAGCTGCGTGTGCAAGCAAAGCAAAACGAGGAATTCATTCACAGCTTCTCATCAGCAGGCAGAAGTTCAGACATTTTCATGAAAATAGGGCTCATCATGCATAACAGTTTCTTGGGAAGACAAAAGACATCGCTCCAAACATACCTCTCTCCTCCTTCTTTCCCCAGATTTTATTGATGAGCATGACAACACATGGTATGGAATATCTCTTTGGTCAATTTGGTTCAGCTTTCCTAGCTGTATCTTCTCCCAGCTTCTTGTGCACCCCCAGCCACCTCTCTGGTGGGGCAGCATGAGAAGCAGAAAATTCCTTGGCTCTGAGTAAGCACTGCTCTGCAACATCTAAAAGTATAGGTGTGTTATCACCACAATTTTAATCAAAAATCCAAAACACAGCATCATCTAAGATTTAGGTTCAGTGATCCCAGTGGGTTCCTTCCAACTCTATTCCAGGCAAAACCAAAACAACAGTCTGTATATTTACTCCAGAACAAAAAGTGCTTTGTAGTGACCTCTCAGTTAAGAAGTAGCAGCATATATCTGAGTGATTTTAATAGCCTCTGAGAGGTCATAGTTTGAGTTATTCAGTTTTTGTCTACCTTGGCAAGAGCTCCTCTTTGTCTAAACAATAATTTTTATTTTTTTTTGGTTGCATTTAAGTGCACTGAGACTGCATATATGGAAGAGAAGGAGGAATGTGACCCTTCATTTTAATTTTTACGTGTCAGCAATTTTAATTTGCCTGTTTTGTTACATATGAAAGGGCAAATATAACTCTCTAACTCAGTACTTTGCAAATCTTTCTATAGTATTTACCAAATATGGAGAAAAATCCTATCATTTCCAATTAGCAAGGTTACAGACTGTCAGTGTCCAAGACTGTTATGCTGTACATGCCAAAGATGCTGAAAGCCTGCTGAATGGATGCAATCTACAAGCCCATTTTAATACTCATACTACATAATTACTATGCAGAACTATTACCCTATAATGATATATTCAGTCGGTATGTGATTTCAAAATTATTTAATTTGTGTTAGAATATACATGAGTTAACTGTGAATAAAAATGGACCTTCTCTTTTTCCGATAACATGATATATAACAGTAATATGCAAAGAGAAAATTTTGTGAACTCAAACAAGGGCTCTTCTCATATTAAAACACAAACATCATAAATATGATCTGTTGAGTTAAATATACAGACAGGTGTGTATCCCTAAATTTAAGGTATGAACAATTAATAGAGTAATAGTACAAATTTAAAGACAGTATTGTTATGCAAATCATTCTAGTGTAAATTTATCTGAAACTTTTTTAAGAAAAAGATTGTTATTGACCTGATTCTCCAATACCCTGTAGACTCTTGTCGAAAGCTTAGTTTCCATATTACCTTTTGAAGTTGTTGCAGAATAGGTGAGCAGTTTGTTCTACCAACAACTTAATTAGGAAGAATAATGTCCTTTGGGACGACAAAACCTTCTTCATATTCAATCATCTAGTCCAAAAATATACAGGGTGGAGTAATGAATCTTAAAAAATGCCAATTTAGTGAGTTTCTAATCACAGATACTTCATCAGCTGACAACAGAAAAAACTCAGTAGGTGTAGCACTTCAAAATCTGGGACAATTTACATGTAATTTCTGGAATCAGCAGGGATAAACAGCTGGATAAAAATAAAAAGCTTGTTGTAATTGAAAATTGCCTTACAGCTTCTTTGTGATTAAAATGAAGTTCAGTTCCTTGAAATCTTGTTCAGCAATTAAATCTGTTTTACTTAGGCAGTGAAATATTGTCTATTGTCCTTGAATGATAAAACCAGTACAGACATGCGTTAACATTTCATGCTTATTGAACAGATATGCACACAAATATTTGGCAAAATCCATATTGAACAACAAGAAGACTTTCTTTTCAGCATATTGAAGAAATGTTCTTTGTCACTAAAAGAGGTTGTGGTCGTCTATATTGCTTATGATTGCTTATGACAAATTTTGGTGACAATCTGTTCTGTTTTCCACCAAAAAAAAAAAAAGAGAAAAAAAAGTTTTACACCTCTTTACTTCAAAATAGAGTAATTCTAATTCTATCTGAAAGCCAGTGTAATAACTTTATCTAATAACTGATCAAGTTTAAAATTAGACTGAAATTTAAAGTTAACCTCTAATAGAATTCTTGTTTATTTTGTTTTTCAATTTTTGTATCTATTTGCTTGCTGTGGAAAATTGAGAAGTGTGAGAGCTGATTTTCTTAAAATAAAACAGGTATTATATACTTCAAATATTGTTTTTTTTTTATTACTTACTTCGTTAGTTTTTGAGTAAAAAATTACACTGAGAAACAACTGTTTCTTAAAGCCCTTTTCATTTTAATGTTCTCTTTTATTTTTTTAAATTTTTTTTCTTTTGTGTGTGTGTGTTCCAAAGTAGTAAGCCTCCAATTCTTACTATGTTTACCTAGAAGAAGTAAACCTTGAATTAATAAGGTTAAAAAACATACACACACACACAAAAACCCTACTTGAATCAGAAAGGCAAGTTTTATATTATTTTTTTTTTTTAAAGGAAAATTAATAATGTGACTTCTAATCTCCAGCAGAGGAATTTGCTTTCTTATGCATACTCTATTCTAAAAAATGCATGTAGCCATACACTTAACACTCATGTCCTGGTTTTGGCTGGAATAGAGGTAATTTTCCTCCCTGTAGCTTGTATGGCGTTGTGTTTGGATTTAGGATGAAAACAATGTTGATAATACTGACGTTTTAGCTGTTGAGTGTCTTCTGATGCTTCCTTGCCAATGAGTAAGCTGGGTGTACAGAAGAAGCTGAAAACAACCCATCCAGGACAGCTGACCCAAAAAGACCAAAGAAATATTCCATAATATATGACATCATGTTAAACAACAAAACCAGGGGGAATTGGGGGGGGGGGAGGGGGAGAGGGGGTTGGAGGCTGCCATTGCTCAGGGACTGGCTGGAACTGCCAGTGTGTGGTGAGCAATTTCACTGTGCATCACTTTTTTTGTTTGTTTGTTTGTTTGTTTGTTTTCTTCCCTCACTTATTAAACCATTTTTTTCTCAACACTTGAGTTCTGAACGGTTGTGTGGTACATAGCTGCCTGCTGGGTCAAATCACAACTTGATTTTTTTTTCCCGATGTACATTTTTGCATAATTATAACTTCCTTAATATTGATATAGTCTTAATAAGATATCAGTTCAGAAGATAATACTATTGAAACAGGTTAAAGTATATACAATTTCAATTGAATTAGTAGCTAAAAGTTTTTTTTAATCATTCTTTCATCTTAATATATTTCTAAGATACATTCAGTTCCAGGTAACTGATATATCATTCTAACAATTCCAGAGAGCAGATAAAGAAGACTTTCTTGGCAAAGAACAGGTGACTGCAATACCTAGATTGCTGCACTGACTGAACTAGTGAAAATGGCCTGAGAGAACACGTCAGAGTGTTTATAAAATTAAAAAGAAAGAAAGAAGGAAGGAAAGAAAGAAAGAAAGAAAGAAAGAAAGAAAGAAAGAAAGAAAAAACCACCAGCAATAGAGTTAAATGAACTTGAAACAATATAAAATAAAATAAAATAAAATAAAATAAAATAAAATATAAAATAAAATAAAATAAAATAAAATAAAAATATAATAAAATATAAAATTAAATTAAATTAAATTAAATTAAAATTAAATAAAATTCTGTGTCTGAATATTATTTAAAACAGCTTGTTTTAAATGTACTCTAACAGGTGCTGATAGGCCACTTGAAAGTCAAGTGAAAAACAAGGAAGATAAGGGAGACAAAATTATAGACCAGAAAAGTGGTCAGTCCATCAAAACAGGATGATGAAAAGGAGGGTTCAGTTTTAAAAATGAACAGAGAAGATACAGAAAAGAGGAAGAATAACTGTGAAGGGACTGTATATACACATCCAAAATATAATTCAGAAAGAAAAAAAAAAAAAAGTGCACTAGCTACATAAATAAAGCATTCTGTGCCAACATGTTTTAAAACTGGAGTGGGAAATCTAGAATTGATGTTACTCTTGTAAATAATTGAAGCTAGACAGAATTGCTATTTCATGATGTTGATGATGATTATTATTGTTATTTTTATAATTATCTTTTATTTCATTTAAGGAAATATTTCTGTCCATATCACAGATATAGACAAGCTTCAGAAGGAGGTGACACATCAGTTACTAACTAGCATGCAATTAATCAATAATTTCCAAATGACAGAATATATTACTCAACAAAAAACACACTTTTTATCTAGAATTCCCTTATCTGGGGAATTTGTGGAAAAAATCTCTGGTCTAAGGAGTAACACTGAACTTGCAGACTAGCAGGTACTTTCAGCACTATATTAATGTATTTTCTAGCTACTGTCATTTCTACTTATGTTATAAATGCATTATAAATCTATTGTTTAAAAAATGCCAGTTAATATGTTAGCATGTTAATTATTATTATTATTTTTTAAATCATTCTTAAACTTAAAAAAAATGTTTTTCAGCAATGAGAGTTTGGTATGAATAAAAGTTAAGCGAGCCATGACCAGAATCTAACAGATACTGTAAGAGTTCCCTGCAAGGTTCTGAATAACGTGAAGGTGGGGACCAGACTTGTATTCGGCTTCCTAATTTATCTGGAACCTGGGGAGCATGAGGAGCTTTCAGAATAGGATGTAAAACAGGAGCAAAGCATGTGATGGTTTCCAAAATGCATACTGGAAGTCTGGAAATGCTGTTTGTAAGAAAGTATTAATCACAAATCACAATAACGAGAACACAGGATGAGCTCTTCTGCACCAGCTGTTGCAATCATCTCTTCTGGTATTGCAGCACTCTCTGTCCAGATGTAACTCCTAACATTGATTCTGGTCTAAGTCTTGGGCTGAAAGGAGAGCTTGATACCTACCCCTTGCTGAAGATGGAAATGGTCAGGGTGCCTCATCCTTGGGAAGATGTACTCTGATAGATTAGATTCTGTGCAATGCAAAGTGAAAGAGGGGGAGGTGCATGAGAAAGGGAACAGGCTTCCTTGCATATAGAATGATAAGCAAGAAATCAAAAGGATATTAACAAAGACTTTATTAGCAAGAGTCTAATATGGCAGGCATGTAAGAATTGGTGTAGCCAGTGCTGAGCAGATACAGCAGAGGAGGATCGAAGCTAGAAGCTTGTGATTTCTGGCTGTAGAAAAATGCTTCATCTCCCCCTTCATGTATTTACTCAGAGGATAAGCTCACAGTCCCAACAAGAAAGCAGTTTAAATACAGTTTGAATATCAAATAGACACAATCAAGATTTCCAAATTTGAACTGTTATTGTCTTTTCAACTCAAAGTCATTAATTTGCTTTAAACTCATTGCTGAAAAAAAAAAAAAAAAGAATTGATATAACACTTTGTTAATTATACATTGTTCTCAGTATGCTAGGTTCCTAGGTATCTTTTGAGTTGATTATTTTTGTCTTCTGTGACAAATAATTGCATTATTACATTTCTTTTTATATTAGTGAATACAAGAAAATGAGTGGGAGAAAATAGGGTTAAGGTAAGTTATGCAACCAGTTAATTAACATAAAGTATTGCTTTTATGTCTGAATGATTGGTTTGACATTCTTAAAAATGTGTTTTATCCTATCTGCAGTGAGTTTAAAACTTTCTTAGACAATCAGCAAATCTGGAGTGCTGGTTTTGAGCTAAAAATACTGCCATGTGGCAGTTTAAAGATGAAGATTTAAGTTTTTAGAAAAACTAGTTCAAAAATGTAAGTTTCTGAAGCAATGACTTTTTTGTGACAGGCTAAAGAAAAGTTTTGTTCTCAGTTTTAAGGTGGAGTACCTGGCTAAAGCAAAATATAGACTCTTTCTCCTTGTACACTATCCAGAAATTCAAATCCCTGTTATTGCTGATTCAGTTTATGAGTTTTAGTTTCTTGTTTGCCTGTCATTATGGAGCCATTGACTCTATTGTAGGAAAGTCCTCCCAGCATCTTCTTTGGTTCCACTTTGCATAAATAAACAAATATCCATTGGGACAGAAAGAAAAAATCCCAGGATCAAAGCACTTGATTGTTTCATAGCATGGATGGATGCTTTAAACAGCTTGTCTCTCAGGACCTGCTCATTTTTAGACCGCTACTAAGACAGTTGGCTAACAAGGCAAATTAAAAAAAAGAAAAAAAAAGTCTCACCACAATATCAGGGGTGAGTACAAGCCATCTGAGCTACTGTGACCTAAAGGACCACTACGTAAACTATACCAGACAGAGAAGACAGTTTGTTTTACTGAAGTGAGTTTTCTGGCTTTGAGGGCTGACTTTTTTTGACACCTTTTTCTGTGGAATGAAAACATTCTAGTAGACAAACAAGGTTATAAAACTATTCACGTGTTGATGACAGTGCATAATCTTCTGTGACAGTTCAGAAATGAGCCTTACATATATTGACAAGCAGATCTAAGTGGCCAGTAATTGTTAATACTAGTGATAATGAACAATGATTATTTCAGAAGATTCATTTTGCCACAGAAATATTTATTACACAGTTTATGTTCAAGTAATTTGAGGCATACTGTCAACAGAAAAGTAGTCCTATTAAATTAAAATGTTGAAGTGTAAATGGATATCAGATGTGGACATTTGAATCGAAAGAAAAAAAATCACAGGAGAGAAACTGCATTGTTTTTGAAGTGTTAATTTCTTTGAGAGTGTATGGGGTTTTCTAAACAAAATTTGAAATTATAGCACAGAAAAAGTCCTCATTATTTACGACATTATATATGTTAACTGAAAATTGATATCCTAGAATGTAACTGCCAAGAAAGAGCACTATATGGTGTTGTAACCCTACTTGTTAGAAACAAAGACATTTTAATGTGAATGATTATAATGACATCTTCATTGCTGTTTTGTTCCTCTTCTAGGAATGTTTTTTATTCTGATGATATACTATTATGAGTAGATATAATTCAATCCTGGAAGCAGAACTGATTAAATTACATTTGAAAGATAACAATTTAAACATATATTTTTCCTTTATTATTAATAAAAAATATTGGGACATTTTGAAGAGTATCTTGAAAATAATTTACCATCTGGTTCGTGGTTTCCCTTGAAATTGAATTACCTTCAGGTACTTCCATTTCAGGTACGCTTTAGGTACAAAGAGCATACAGTTTAGTCAAAAGAGCTTGTAGTTGGTCTGAAGCTATTCATGAATCCTACATGCTATTCCAGTTTATCGTAGTTTTCTGTGTGATTACATTATTTTGGAGTAACGGAAAGATACAAAATTTGAAGACTTCCTGCCAGGCATAAACCTGTACAATTTCCTTATTTCTGGATTCACAAGTCATAGAAAGGATGCTTCATGGGAGGTCTAACCCACTGCTTCTTCCTTAAATTTAATATAAAATTATGCATGTGACCTGATATTCTGCTCTTTCTATATGCAAGAATGATTCAGACACTTTCCTTTGTTTTCACTAATGCATTTTTATTTATTTATTTTTGTATGCTAATTTGTACAGATATATTAAATCAGATGGATGTGGTGTCTGTTCTGGCCTTCAACTAGAGTAACGTGCCTAAAAGAAGTCACTAAGAGTTATAAAAGAAGACATTACTGTTAAGTTCTATTTGTGCAGCTGAGAAGAGCTGTCCCTTATTTTTTACCTAGTAACTTTTGGTCAGATCTTTTAGAAAGCAAGACCATGACTGATGCTGTGGTGTACCCATTCCACTAAGGATGCTTTGTGTACAGTACATAAGTATAATATTCCATCAAATTCTTCTGTGATTTTAATGATTAGTTCAGATTTTGTTTCTGTCTAAACAAAATAAATGGGTTTTCTTCTTTAAATCTATAAATGCTTGAAGTGTATTCTGCTTCATTTACTACTGTATAAAATATATTGTTGCCAATATGGCTTTTGTGTTTACATTTGCCTAATTAGATGATCATAAAATTAATGTTTTTGGAATAGCTGTTAAAGCTTAGTTTAATTTTTTATTATATTTTATTTTATTTTTCCAAAATTGAACATTAAACTTTATGTTCAATTCAGAACCATTCAGGTGATTGACGAGAGTGTGTACACACTTATTTTAAATATGGTAGATCAAATTTCTTCATATTCTTTTCTAAGTTTACTAGGGAACAGCTACTACTACCCAGACAGTGCAGTTAGATAGCAACAGTTGCTTCTGCAGTGTCACTGCAACTCACAAGTGAAATGGTGTCTGTCTTAATGGCTCTATCCTGATATGTTGCTGCCTATTGAATTGCCCCAAGAGGACTTGCTTAGTACTGACAGCCCTAGACAATCTGGTGAAAAAAGGAACAATTTGTCTTCATCTTTTAAATAATTTTCTTCCTTTTTGGTTGGTGAAGTATGGTAAAAGCTTAGTTTGTATTAGTGTTCTTTTAAGAATTTCTTCAATGGCATTGCTTTACAAACACATTGAGAATAAG
Source organism: Cygnus atratus (assembly GCF_013377495.2). Taxonomy (NCBI): domain Eukaryota; kingdom Metazoa; phylum Chordata; class Aves; order Anseriformes; family Anatidae; genus Cygnus; species Cygnus atratus. Next base: position 55,496,893 of record NC_066365.1, read on the forward strand.
CTGGGTAACTGAGATGAACAGTTAAATAAGAAAATTATTCTTACTTTATGTCAACAACACATCCTTGAACAGTTTAGGAACCTAGACAGACAAAAGGATAACTTAAACTATTTTAAATTCAATACTTCTTTTTTTTTAAACTTAATTTTTGTAATTTTCTTAATTTCCATTTTATTTTGATTGATAGATTGATTATTTATTATTCTGATACTGATATTTCTGTGTTTGAATGAAACTTTTTGCATTTCCTTTTGTAGGAAGGCAATAAAATAAGAATGGGAAAGATCCAAGATTCAAGAAAGCAGAGAGGAAAGATAGACACCGTCTATTGCATTATAATTGTATCTGTCTCCATCTGCCATTCTTATTTGCTCATGTATTCTAGTTAATTAACAGTTAATATCATGTATACAATTTTGGGAAAGACTAAAACCAAGTGTTCCTGGTAATCATGATATGAGAGAATCTGAATCATATTCCTGCTCTGAATTAGGAGACTGTTAATCCTGGAGATGAATTCTTCAGTCACAATCTATGTGCTCTTCTGGGATTTCATTTTTTTGTTTTCTGAATGGAAAGTCTTCAATAGACTTTGGAAAAAGATATATTTTAATCTGAGTGACAGGGACTATAATCATCTGGTTTTGAAAGCTTTGCCAAATGACTTGCTCTAGACAAGTATGATTTTGACTTTTTTACTAGAGGAGTTTTAATCTAAATTTCCAGAAATAGATAATAATGAAACACCAGCAAAAATAAGAGAATCTGATGGAGGCTATACCCTCTGTAACCTGTCACAGGATACATCAATCGGCCACCTTTGTAATCAAAATACTCATTATGTAGACAAACCAAGGTGAGGATTAATAGTACTCAGTGATCCAACAAATCCACAGTTTGTTGGATTAGAAGTGGGATACTGTTTTTGAAATCTTGCTGAAGGAAGAAGGCAGAAAGGATAGCACTAACTCTTATGCTAAAAGGCTATGATTTGGTGGTATTAAGAAAATTAAGGATGAACAGTGATCCTTTTTATATGTAGCTATTTTGAAAATCATTATCTCATGACAGAAAACACCAGACACTTCAGTAGGAATTCATTTTCTGTGGAACATGATATCAAATCAAATTTATTAACTTTGGTGATATTGGCTGAGAATGGAAATGAGGAAGAACAGGAAGGACCTAACTGCAATTCTCGAAACTAGTGCATGATATACAGAATGTATTCAACTTCCAAGATGCCCTACAGAAGTGGTATTGATAGGAAAAATTATGATATATGGAAACAAGTAATTTTCATGACTCAGGTGTAAAACACATTTGGTGGTACACAGAAGCCTTGTGATGTTATAATATTTTAGTCTGTATATCTGTTGAGCTTTTCAGAAGACTGCCAATTCTGTACCACAGTGTGAAATGTTTACAGCATTTCTGAAATGAAAGGCAATTCTCTGAAAGCACATAGTACACTGCATTTGTGTGTGTGTGTGTGTGTGTGTGTGAAATGCTGCGCATACCACTCAGAGATTAAATGACACTTGAGCCTGTTGTACACTGTATACTAACCAATCAAATATAAAAACAACAAAAAACATTGAAAAATTTCAGTACATAGGTACATCAGCAACCAATTAATTTTTCATTAAAACTCACCTCCTCCTTTAAATGTATCAGAAATCCAATATTGGTTAACAAATATATTTTCTGTTAAGCCTGTATGACATTGGTTTTGACTTTATTCTGTCTACTTTTCAGTAAAATGAGCAGCAGTATAAAACTTATCACTTTTTTAACCCATTTTAGTGCTTGAAGGGAAAAAGATACATTCATTAGATGTAACTAAAGTCAGTTAAAATTATTTGAACTCTGATTTTTAACTTTTTTTTTATCAAATTTGACAAAAAAAAAAAAAGTTGGTTTGTTTGGCCCTCAAAAAATCATCTCTAGAAATATCTTTCTTGAAATATCTTGCTTGAAAAGTCATTGTACAGTTTTTAGAGAAAATAACCTTTCAATATCCTTTAAAATATTTCATTACATTCACCCTGAGGGTAGTCAATAAAAAGTTTTGGAAGGCACAATGGTTGTAGCAATTCTAAAGTCTGAAAGTAAGAAGAGTGTGAAATATCAATGCATTATTACTTATTTCTTCCTTAAATTTTCAATAAAGATTAAAGAGGCATGTTCTCAGTTCACTAATACGTTGTTTTTGTAACATTTAAATACCACATTTATGCTGTGCTTTGACTGCCTTTGATTTATGCTGCTTTGATTTATGCTGTGATTAAAACATTGGGATAGGAATTCATAGTTCTTTCTTAGAGTTTATTATATGACCTTGATCAAGACAACATAATTACAAATGTCTTTACAGTATTTGTTTCAAAGGTGATATATATCTTTTTGGATTGGCATAAGGATGCCCACTTCATCATCATATGACCACTTTTAGAGAAAATTACCACAAGAAAATATCTTCTTGGGTTCTGGTGAACAAGTGTAATTATTTGAATTGAAATTCTTTGAAATGGCAGTATGGCAGGTTTTGTGGTGGTGTTTTGTTGATGCAGTGTTTTGTTTTGTTTTGTTTTTGTTTTGATTTGTAGAATGAAACTCCTTATTTTATCCAAAATTTTCAGACCTTATGAACTCTGCAGAACAGTTAACTTTTCAAAAAGTTTATCCTAGAATTATTTTTTTTAGAGTGAAAGACAGCAACATTAATTACTTTTGCCATATTCCAAGAGTTTTGTTGCCTGGAACTCTAAAACAATGATTGCTTAACATGGTGACAACTGCCTGGCTAGTTATATTTTTTCCAAATATTCCTAACTCCTTTAGAGGTTGAAATGATTCGTCATCATAAAGTTTGGAAACAGAGGTTAGGAAAGTTTTTAATTGATTTAATTGACCTGAGTTTCAGTGCAACTGCGTTAACAGCAATTCTGACAAGCTGTTTAAAGGAAATTATACTCCACCTGGCATTGAAAATATTCTACTACTGCACCGCTTACACTGGGTTTTCAAACCTGATTAGGGCCTATTGCACTTATATGGTCTGGAAGCTCATTGACAGCTATCATCCCTATGACATTCATAGCCATTACAAACTCACACATTTCTAAATGCATAAATTATGCTTGGTAAAATTCTCTGGAATCTACTTATACCTATTTTTAAAGGTACAGTGCAAATACCAATTGCATTTCTTACTGTCAGTATAAATGTTCAGCACATGACTAAAAAAATCCACAATATGATGTGGCACAATCCACATTATTAATTAAAAGATTTAGTTTAATATAAACTCAAATATATTTACAGATATATTTCATTTGCTCTTTTCAATGTGAGAATTACTTGGAAACTATCTATAGTTCAATCCATTGTAAATCATCCTATTAATCCTTATCTGTCTTTAATATCAATAACATCAGAATGTCAGAGAAGCACAGCTTAAGAATAAATGTTGATTTGTATTAGTTACAAATGTGGATAAACTTAGTCATGTAGATTTAAGCGTCTCTCTGAGATTTTTTTTTTTCCTATGAACAGTGTCTCAGACTGACACTTCAGAGAAACACCAGACTAAGCAGTTATCAGAATTAAAGGAAATTACTAGCAGATGGTTCATGCAGTGCAAGGAATCAGTAAATGGAATGGGATAACTGCTTTTTTTACACCTGTGCTGATTTCTGCTGTTGACTTGAAATTATCACCAGCAAATATAATTACTTGACAAATTTATAAATATCAAATTTTCAAAACAATGCATAGATTTGCTAGGATTTCAGTTACAATTTTTTGTTGCATACTTTTATATTTTTAAATTAATTTTATGCTTAATTTATTTATCAACATATAGAAGAGGTAATTATTTTTTTAATACTGTTAAGTTTATGTTATACAACATCTTAACTACCTTTTTGATTTCTTGATTTTTTGATTTTTACCTTTGAGAGATAAACACTTAGGCTGCTCTCATGAGTTTTGAATAAGGTTTTGATAAAGGGGGGTTAATAAATATTTACAAGACTTCAGAGTAAGTACCTTAAAAAGCATTTAATTAACATAATAAAAGAGATTGCTATTCAGCTGTAATGATTATCAGTAATTGCACCACAGAATTTTATATAAATAATATAAACAGGAAAATCATAAAACAAACAAACAAACAACAACAACAAAAAACACCCCTATGTGTTTCTACTAAACTTTAATTCAGGTGCCAGAATTTTGATGAAAACAAAATACTAATACAGTTAATATTGGGTTCTTCTGTAAGTCTTGTACAATTCATTCAGACTCATAACCACGTTAGTGATCAGACTCACGAATGAAAACTAACAATGACTAATCCTATTAGAAGTTTATAAAAAAAAATCATAATTTTCCTTAATCGTTGCATTATAGGCATGTGAGTTAATGAAAGAAATTTCCTTTATGAGAAGGGAAACCAACTAATGTTCTAGTTACAACAGTTAAATACAAGATGTTAAAGATAGTGTCAAATACTGCTAGTATTAATTTATGTTTATGTGGCACTACTATTTTCAATAATATCAAAAAAATGGAGGGATGAGATACTGTTTATGTGTGCATATGTGTATTTGCACACACATATTTGCATTTATTCATCCTTATATACATAATTATATATAAATGCATATTTGTACACACACATTGTAACTGCAGTTTCCTTTAAGAGTTACAATTACTTTTTATAGTGAGAAATGTAGTTTCTTTTATTTCTCTGTATTCCAAAATAAAAGTCTGTAGAAAAATAAATGATAATATAACGTTCTTTTAAAAAATATTGAAAAGTTCATAAGGTATTTCATATGCTGTTGAGAGAGGTCACTAAAAGACACTAGAAATTTACAACATAAAGGACTCAAAATTAATAGAACATTTGTTTTCATCTTTTTGCTAAACAGAGTTGTATATTAAATAGAAGGAACTGTTCCTATTATAAATGCATAATGATATTTTTTAGAAAGAGAATATGAGATCTCATTATTTCCACAGTAATTAACATTGATCTAATCTCAATTCTAGCAGAATGGAATTAAAATAAATTTCATTGAGGTCTGATATGTCATTTGTTTTCAGTTTCTCTGTGTTTTTTATTTCTTTGTTTTGAAATGGAATCTGTCTGCGTCATTTTTGTAGTTATCTGATGTCATTCACTAAAACAGGGAAATCCTTGAATAATTCTTAGAAGGCACTTCAGGAGGACTCTAGTCCTACCCCCTGCTTAAGCAGGTTCATCTGTAAGATCAGAGCAGGTTGCTTAGAGTTTGATTCAATCAGGTCTTGAAAACCTCCAGGGATGGAGACTGCACAGTCTCTCAGAAGCAACCAGTTCTAGTGTCTGACTGTCCTCAAAGGGAAAAAATGTTCTCTACAAGCAGTACCTTGCTAAAACTTGGATCATAGAATCATCTAGGTTGGAAAAGACCTTCAAGATCATCAAGTCCAATCATCTGCCTAACTTACTGAGCCCCATCACTAAACCATGTCCCTTTGTACCATGTCCACATGTCTCTAAAATACCTCCAGGGAAAGGAACGCCACCACATTCCTGAAGAGAATCCCATTCCAATGCTTGACCACAGTCTCCATGAAGGAATCCAATCTAAAAGTACCCTGGTGCATTAGTAGTACATTAGTACATTAGTACATTAGACTGTTTCCTCACATCCTATCACTTGTCACTTGAGGAGAGACTTACACTCTCTTTGATGCAATCCCCCTTTAGGTAGTTATAGAGAGTGATGAGGTCTCCCCTTGGCCTCCTCTTCTGCAGACCAAACAATACCAATTCCCTCAGTTGCTCTTGATCAGTCTTGTTTTTTAGTCCCTTCACCAGCTTCATTGCTCTTCTCTGGACAAGCTTGAGCAACCCAATATCCTTCTTATAGCAAGGGACCCAAAAGTGAACACAGTGTTCGAGGCGTGGTCTCACCAGTGCTGCGTAAAAGGGAACAATCACTTCCTTACTCCTGCTGTCCACATGATGCAGGCAAGGATGCCATTGGCCTTCTTGGCCACCTGGGCATGTTGCTGTCTCATGTTCAGTTTGGAGTTGACCGGCACCCCTGGATCCTTTTCTGCTGGACAACTTTCCAGCCATTCTTCCCTAAGCCTACACTGCTGCATGGGCTCACTGTCTCTCATGCTCTTGCCACACACCATTATGATGAACCTGACTGCATGTTCTTTTCAATGAGATTGGTTGCTGTCAGCTTCCCTCAAAGCCATGTCTTCTCCAGGATGAACAAGCACAAGTCCTGCCAGCTTGATGGCACCTCCATAACTTGTTCTAGTCAATCAGTATCTTTCCTACATTGAGGGTCCCAAAAATAACAGCCTTACAAGTTGAGGAGAGTGGGGATAATCACTCCCATGGACCTCCTGGCTGTGCTCCTGTTAGTGCAGCCCTGGTTACAGTTGGCCTTTGCTGGCAGGTCATACTGCTGGCTCACGCCCAGCCTGCCGTCTACAAACACTCCCCAGTCCTTATCAACAAAGCTGTTCCCCAGCCAGTCAGACCCCAGCCTTTATCAATGCAGGGGAGGTCTTCCTTCCCAGAAGCAGGACTTGGCATTTGTCCTTGCTGAACTTTATGAGGTTCCTGGTGGCACATTCTTCCATCTTGTCCAACTCCCTCTGTACGGCAGCCCTGCCATGGAGAGTTTCAACTCTTCTCCCTAATTCAGTGTCATCTGCAAAGTTGATGAAAATAGATGTTGCAACCTTTTCAATTCATGCCATGTATTTAATAGATATTCATCTGATCATTGTCCTTGCATGAATGTGTGTATGCGAGTGTGTATGGGGAATTTATATTTTTGATTGGCTTGGGGACATTTCTTCTGATTACATTTTTTGGAAAATGGTGCAGCAAAGCTGGCTGTCTAATAATGCTGAGATTGATAAGCTTTATTTTGATATAAAATTTATAACATATTTCTATATTTGGCAAAAGAGTCATAAACATTTATCAGAAAACTATGTAGCAATAATATATCTTTAAGGGAAAAATATTGTCCTTTAAATTTGATGGTTCAATATTTGATATATGGATGAGTTTTAATTACATAAGAATATGTTTTAAAAAACAAAACAAAACAAAAAATAAAACACAATACTTTCCCACACTTTATTTTCATAAGTGTGACTGTTTTAAAAAGGAAATTAACATCAGGATCAGAAAAGTTTTTTTTTTTTCTTTTTTAGGTGATGCTTATTTTACAGGATCCAAAAGTTTAGTGATGAAAGTTGATTCACATGAAGGCAACAGGCCTAAGTATCTGTATTTTGTGCAAGGGGGGAAGTCTTTGTACAGGTAGTGTCCCCTGCACACAAGGTATGCTGTAAGGAATGAAATCACAACTCCATTCATCATCAGGTGACCAAAGGAACACATAGATCAGAATAAAAGTAAGGTGCTTGACAGATAATTAAGACATAAAATAGAACACTTCAGTATGTAGAGAAAAATGCACCTTATAAATAGCAAAACTAAAACTGAAGTTATACATAAAAATAGGAAAGACTGTGAACAAAATACAACTGTAATTATTGAAAAAAAATATATAGCAACTTGTAACATATTGATCATTGCATTCGTTAAACTATTATTTAAATATATTGCTTTCATAAAAAATGGAGAGCAAATTGATGAGAAACATGAACCCTTGAATATAGAGTCCTAGGATAAGAAACAGTAAGAAATAACTGAACTACTTGCGATTCTGTGTTATCCAACTTAATTAAAATGATACTGTTCTTAGTAGTGATAATGAAAATGAATTCTTCTATACCAGTTCTTTGGAGAAAACGCTAACCATATTCCAATTTTAATTAAAAAATATTTCTTAAAATATTATGTAGATTTCAATCATTAATTTATCTTACTGTACTGTACAAATACTGTATCAAAGAGTAGCTAAACTGACATGTGCTAACAAAATGTTACCTTACCAAGTTTAGAAAATACCACCAAAGAGATATTCTTGTTCTACAAACTAGTACAAATGCTGCAGTAATAATAGCTGACAAATCATTTGTCATTTTCAGAATATTTTATACTATTTGGAGACCTTTGCAATTTTTCAAATTGATTAAGAGCTGTCATTTGCAACATTGATAAGTTCTTATGTACCAAAATCATTCCTATTCATGTCATTCACTCTTTGCCTCCTGGGATATATTTTCCTAAAGGCAACAGTGAAACAAGCTGTATTTTCCTGGACTACCCATATAATTCTCTGTTTGAATAAATCTCATGATATATTATTTTACTAGATTTTGCAGCTTTAGATCGCGGTAATTTTAATTTCACTTTTTATTAGTACTTTCTTACATAATTTTGAAAATAAGCTGCTGAGCACATATAAGCACAGATCTCGATAGTAAAATGTTATAAATGAGATTGCTAAAATATTTTGACTGTTATTCAAATGAAGAGAATATGGAAGTATCTTTCATCTATAGGGAAATGCTACATAAACAAACAAACAAGGAAACAAAACCAAAACCAATCAACCAACCAAATACACTTCTGTACAGAAATAGTCAAGAATTGATTACAACTTTAATATTCTTTCCTTGCATTTATACTTAAAGATTTATATCTACAGTTGGGTTCAAATCATGTATTTCTACCAGTGATATAATTTTATTATGAAGCATAAGTTAGATAAACAGCTTCCTGTGAAGGTGATATCTTTGCTATTTATAGGTTTGCCTGCTGGTAACATGCTACTGTCATGATATCTGTTATTTTGGAGGGATAATTAGAAGATTCTTACTTGTTTCTTTCTAGCCGGATATCTGTATGACCAATTATTTCTGTAGGGATTTTGGCATTTGGTCAGATGTCTCAAGAACACATTTAATTCTTGCCTAAGGATGAAATGTCTTCAATTTCCATGAAAATTTTCACATTGGTTCCCTTGGATACAGGACTTTGCTATAAGACAATTTGTACTAAAAGTGTTCTTTGTTCGTGGTATGTGTGTGTGTGCGTGTGTGCATTTTCCCTTTTGCCCAGTGGCAAACTAATTACCTAGCAACCAAATTATTTCTTTTTCGGTGCTTTACTGTCATGCAAGGCATTCATGGTGCTAGGGGCTTAATTTATATATAATCACCATTGTACCAATGTCTACCCAGCACTATTAGTTTCCATTTTCTTTATGCATTATATGGTAGCATTTCTGCACCTTCATTCTACTCAGCAACACTCTTCTTACTGAAAACTGAGACAATACATTTGTTTAGTTTAGGATCTGCATCTATATCGTATTCAATCTATAGCCTATTATTTTTTCCTTACATTCCTCCTTTTTTCTTCTTTTCCCCTATCTTCAGACCTAAAATTCACGTGTAGCTTTTGTTGCTGATTAGTTTATTTCTCCTGTCTTTTTTGGTTCTCTTCTGAGTCTCAATGTCTTTCCAATTTGTGACCATTTCTCTGTTTATGTCATGATTTCTTATCCTAGTGTCATTCCTCCTTATTTCCCAATTTAACTTGTAAATTTCAGATTGTCTTTGGGCTTTTGTGTTTAAGAAGAGCTTAGGTTTCTGCAGATATAACCTTATATAATTGCCTAACTACTCCTTTCAATGTTACATGTTTCCATTTGGAAATTAAAGCCCTATTTGCAGCAGTAGTATAACAGTATTGGTTATAGACTCCAATTTTCTGCACCAATTCTCTTGCATTTAGTTTATACATTATTGCCATAGAGGACTGTCTTTTCTTAGCTAAATCCCATTCAAAATTTCTCAATAACATCTTTCTCATGTCTTTTTGACTGTATTTAAGTGAACCTGTACTGAAAATTAAGCATGAATTTCACTGTTTGGCCCTGGAGAAGAGTCATGAACAGTGATGGGTGACTGGTGAGCACATAAGAAGCTAAAAAGCTGTATCACAGTGTACAGAGATACACACTGCCAGGGCAAAACATGCAAGACATGGTAGTCCAAGAAGCATGTACTTTCACAGTAGAGCAAAATTTTCGTATTTCTCAGCAGGAGCAATTCACATATTCTTAGAATAGTAAGAACTTGGAAAACAAGTATATTGTTGCTTGGTCCTAATTCTCCTGGCACCATAGACCAGTTTTAGAGGACTCAGATCTGCACAGGAGACCATGACCATTATTATTATTATTATTTTCCTGTGGTTATGTTTCTGTTTTTATATTCAATAGTTATGCAATACAAAATCAATCTGAAAGCCTGTGACTAAGGACACAGTGAGACATATCAATGTACAGACTTCAGCTCCCTTTTGTTCTCCTTTAGGTCCCATTATTCTTGATAAACATACAGTAATATATGCACAGATACCAAGGGATGAAGATGATGTACATCGTGCCCAATCAGTAACCTGAAGAATTCAAATATTTTCAGAGGAGACAGTAAATCTGCATTCTCCTAGGCAGAAACTCTCTCTGTGTCTCAAATGTCCCACTCTCTTGCATGAATGAAAAATGTATTCTGTGTAAAACAATAAAATCTACAAATCTAGGCACTTTCTCTCCTAGTAGATAATCCTTTTGGAAAACAAGTGCCTTAATCCCAAGCTGATACAAGGTTGATGATGTTATGGACAGTCGTCAAGCTAAACTGCTTAAATATTCAGTGTTTACATTTACCTTCTCTTTTATATATGTGCATAGGTCTAAAGCATGAGTAATTTAACTTTTCAGAAAAAAAAAAAAAAGTTAATTTGCTATTTTTCTTGTGTTTGTATTACATTATAGATTGTGAGTTGTGAGTTTGGTATATCTTTCAAGCTCCCTATTTTTTCCCTGCAGCTAAGCTGACTAAATCAAGACATATAGCGGTATGGCTGGTAGTAATTTTTACTTCTAGGTATTTGAAGCAGCTCATCTGTTTCTGCTTAAAATTTATGATTCTCTCTCTAGTTTATTCATTTTGTGCAGACAATATTTTCTTGTCTTCACAAAGTCTAAAATCTAAATCTTAAACTGTCTTCAAGGATTTAATGATCTGGTTCTAAAAGCTCAAGCTATTGGGTTAATAAAGTCAAGAAGGCAGAGATCAGCTCTGACAATTCTTCTTAAATTGTCTTCTCAGATATACTCATAAAATATGCTTGACAAAATGACATAAAAAGAAATGTCTAAGGAGGAAAAAAAAAAGTTGAATGAACTGTTAACTTTCATTGTGCTTTCCATATGCTTAAGTCAGGGGTAATTGCTTGTAGCTTTCTGGTGTACTGTAATGTTCCAAGATGCAGAATAATCTTTTTGATAGATGCTATCAAGTGCCTATTTAAAATCAATAAAAACATGTGGTTCCTTGTCTTTATGCTCAAGGAATTTCTCAGTTGTCATAGAATAAACATCTGCTTGATTTTTGTTCCTTGGCACGAAATCTCACTTGTCATTCTGCCAGTTGACTTCTGGTGTGTGGTTTGAGTCCACATCATACCACTCTTAGGAATCATCTTGCTGGCATAGTTCAACAGATTCAGATTTTTATTAATAGATATTTCACAAAGAAAGAGACTAATAGAGCTCTTATAGTTTCAGCAGCTGTGTCACAAATTACTTACTGTTGGTGTTTTTTATTCCTACAGAGCACTGTCTTCTGAGATCTTTGTATTATTAGATTATCATTTTAAAGAGGAATTGCATTGTATCTCTTATTCTAAAAATAAAATTGTAGCTGTCTTCAGGGATTTAAGCTATTGGAGTTCAAGAAAAAATTGTATTTCATTCCAAAATATTTCTCACCATGTAATCTTTTGCTCTTCAAACTTACTAATCTTCCTTTATTACAACTGTTTCTACACCAGCAATTCTCCATTCATAATGCTAAAACTGTAGTGTTTAAAAATTATTAAATTGAAGAATTGTGTGCAAGTAAAAGCATTAAAGACAATGAAAAGCCAATTTCTTTAATGTGGTTTATCTAAGACGTGAGAAAGTGTCAGCTTAGTTACAAGGAAACAACAACATTATTGTGCAAAATATATATATATGTTTTTTAAATAGGAGAAAAATATTCATTATATTTCAGTTCACTATGCAATCAATATATGTGTAGATCTCAGTGTACTGAAAATAATAGGCATGAGAGTACCTGTGGAGAACATTAATGTGCACCTAGAAATGTGCACCAAATGTACAAAATCTTGTTTTCCTTCATTAAGATGTTTTAGAAATCTCATTATAAACCCCACTGTATTATTAAAAAAAAATGAAAACTACATCTAAACTACATCTAAACTACATTGTCCCAAAACTACATTGTCCCTTTTCATCCAAGGATGACTTCAGATTCATGGCACCTCATGAAAAGATTCAAAAAGATTTTGAAAGGGCGATGCATTAACACTCTGTCCTGTTTTTGGCTAGGATAGAGTTAATTTTCCTCCTAGTAGCTGGTATGGTGCTGCGTTTGGGATTTAGGATGAGAATAATATTGATAACACACTGATGTTTCAATTGTTGCAGAGCAGTGCTTACACTAAGCCAAGGACTTTTCAATTTCTCACGCTATCCTGCCAGTGAGGAGGCTGGGGATTCACAAGGAGTTGGGAGGGGACAGACCCAGGACAGCTGACCCAAACTGGCCAAAGGGGTATTCCATACCATCTGATGTCATGCTGAACAATTAATATGGGGGGGCTGGCTGGGGTGGGGGATCAGCTGCTCAGGGTTAAGCTGGGCATCGGTCAATGGGTGGTGAGCAATTGTATTGTGCATCACTTGTTTGTACACATTATTATTAGTAGCACTATTATCATTAGTATTATTATTTTCCTTTCTTTTCTATCCAGGTAAACTGTCTTTATCTCAACCCACAGGCTTTCATTTTTTTCCAGTTCTCTCCCCGATCCCACTGACGCGGGGAGGAGGGTGAGCAAATGGGTGTACAGTGTTTAGCTGCCAGCTAAACCAGCTGCCAGCCAAAATATGTTGTGGATAAACCACAACATATTCCATTATCAAACCGTTTTAATGTTAGAGAATCAGAATTTCCAAAATCAATATGCTGGCTGTGGTGATTTTCAGAATTGTGAAATTTGCATTTAATGAGCAAAATCAATTTCAAAATCTCTACAGTAATGATTTTTATTATTTTTATTAGTAGTTTAGCAAAGCTGATCTTTTTTCACTTCAACTATGATTCCAGATATCTACTTTCCCTATCACAACAATTAGACAATTTCTATGCTCTTAAAAGGCAATATATGTCACTGCATATTGGAGACTGAATTTATCTGACTGAAGTGGTATAAATTACTGAAGTATTAATATATATTTATTTTCTTATGCCACTTGTCTTACTCAGATAAAAGCCTTAGAATATTACTTCAGACTGCTAAATGTCCCCTTCTCAGATAGGAAAGATGGTTTGCAGTAATAACACTGACATAACAGAAATAAACTTGAGATCACATTTTTATGGTAGTCATTCCTTTGTCAGGTATCCCAGTTATAAAAACATGTTCATTTTCTTCAGTAACTGAAGTATATTTTTATTACTTAAAAAAAAAAAAAGCTACAGTTTTAGAATTCTGAGCATTATGATATAGATATCCTGGGCTTGGATTATATTATCTACTTGAACTCAAGTGTATTTATTTGAAAAAATTTGCATGTGTAACATTCTATCATGGACTAAGTCAAGCACATAACAGCCTTGAATCATTATAGCTGACACAATGGAAACTAATAGTTGCATAGCTCAAAAATGTACACAGATATAATTATAAATGGGAAGATGAGACCAAGGGGCAGAGGTCCCCCACACCATTACTAATGATCACTTCTTACAGAAAGGAACTTTTCATATGTATATTTGCTCTTGGAATTCATTTTATACTGTTACAATTGTAAAACATAGTGTAGGTGGACAGCTATAAGCATGGACTTTTTAGCTGATGCATTGAATTTATTGTGCAGGTTAATGAATGTCTCCTGATTTTGTCCAGCTATTTGATTTCTCATTATGTGAGAAAAGGAAGAAAAGTACCTGCAATAATTGTACAGAGTATATCACGTACCTTGTTGGCCTGAAAAATCCTCAGGGAGGCTGCATTTCAGAACACCACAACTGTCTGATGTCTGATTCAGAATCACTCACCCCAAACGCAGTCTGAAAATAACTACATATTTCGTGAATACTGTCATTTTTCATATGAGATTGAAAGTGACCGTATGAAAAGGACTACATACATTTTAACATACCCTGAATAAGGAACTAATAGAAAACATGCCTTATAAGAAATTTGTATATTGAGTTTGCTTCTGGGAGAAATGCTGAAATTTTGTAGGCCACTCTAAATACAATTCTTTCTCTTGAAGTGAGAACAATACTTCTCAAAAAAAAAAAAAAAAAGAGGAATGGATTGTTAAAGAATCATACAGACTAGTTTATTTGTTCATTTTGCTTTTAGGGTAATCAGGTTTTGTAATTTAGGGATCTGTTCTAAAATCCCTGAAATGTAGTCTGATGATTTCAGCTGCATCACTTACACAGTAATTTATGTTAGCTAGTTTTAAATAGTCAGTACGCAGAAATGCCAAAAGCATTCACTGAAAGTGAATATTTTTGTTCAGTTTAAGTATCTACATTTCTCATCATTATGCTCATCAAATGAACGTTTGAAAACAAAACCAAGCACTTTTTATTTAATTATTTTTAGTTTATTTTCCCTTCCATGTCATTGATTCATTTTTTAGTATTTTTCTAATGGTGGAAACTATTGAAAAAGTATAATTGGGTTAAAAGAGGTTTTTTGTTTGTTTGTTTTGTTTTATTTTGTTTTGTTTTATAGTTTCCCCAAATAAGGTTTTTCTTCATAGCACTAATCTTGTATTATGTTTTGTCAGTTTGCAGTTTTCTTTTATCTTCAGTGGTATACCACACTAATTTATTATACTGTTCAAACACTGTGAAATAATGTGTATGGCTATGGTTCATTCGGTCTTGCAAATCAAAAACTGATCTCAAAGTCTAGCAATGTTTTTAGTAAACAGGAAGGAAGTTTGCTAGTCTTTTACCTCACCTTACACGGAATTCATTCTAATGTTGAAATTTCAAACAAGGTTTATGCTTAGCTGCATCATTTAAATTGAATAGTAAATCAAATAAATTATTTGTAAATTATAGTTATTAAGCTAAATTATTCATTACCAATCAACCAGAAACTCAAGTTAAATTTCACTGTTTTTTGTTGTTGTTGTTGTTGTTCTTGCTACTGAATTTGTTAGGCTAGTGACAGGTACAGTGTGTGTTCTTTTTTTCTATAAACTATATTTATATTGCTTTTGTATTCTTGTTACTCTTTTAATCAAAAACATTGTAATTATTCTATGAAAAACGCTAATTATTTGTGTCAAAAGGAAAAAAAATATTTAGGTCAGGAAACAATTCTGACTAGCAGCAGAACTTATTAAAGCGATGTTTTTCATATGCAGAATTCTGATGAGATTACATACATAGTTTTCAGATTTAATGCTTATTGAATGATTCAAATATATTCACAATGTCAGATTATTTAAATGTACACAGTTTGAGTCTGATATTATGGGAAGCTATATGAATCACATCTTTAAAAACTGTTTTTGAGATGTTCTGTAACCTGCAGCTAACCTAAACCAGTAGAAATATACTGACATCTTGGATTATAATCTAAAATGAAGTGTTTATTGGATCATCTGAGGTAAAGCTAAGTTCTTTGGAAGCATAAAATATTTTTTATTTTGGAATTATCATTTATGTAGGAATAATAATATTTTGGACCTTTCACTGTTTTACTGTGTTATTTATTTATTTATTTATTTATTTATTTATTTATTTATTTTTCCTTTCTTTTAAATGGAAATAATTTCAGTCTGCATTATAGATTAAAAAAAAAAAAAGATTATGTTCTATTCTTCAGACTCGGGTGATATAAACCGAGCATGTCTTGTAAGTGTCATATTACTGTTTTCATTTTAACAGCACCAAGAATATATACATGCAAATATTTTCAAATAGAATAATGTGTTTACTTGCTTAGAAGAAATTATATACATTTTTTATCGAGCCATTAAAAAAAAAAAAGTGAGTCAATTATAAAAGTGGAGAAAATAACTACATTCAATGACATTATTTGGAGAACAAGCAGAAAATAAATAAATGTATAGACTGAAGTGACATGCCTGCATAAGCTATGACTATTCACTGCACTGGTAGGTTTTTATTATTTATGTGTTACCATAAAACTAGCAATTATTCATGAAAAACTATTTTCAGATCATGAAACATCTGTTGATTTCAGCCTAGTCCTTAGGCCACTTAATCCATACAGAACATGTTTAACCTAAAAAATTTGCTGACAGCTTTCTTTATTAATTTAGGTTTTAAAAGGCTTAGTTGATCTATATAAAAAAGAAACTCGTCCTTGGGTCAGTCCCTTATGACCTTTCATGATCTTTTAACACTTGTTCAGACTCCTGGTTTGCTGCACCAGGAATAGTACAGCTATAGTATAGAATCTCTTTTGGCCATACTGCTGCCTCTTCATGATATAGACAACAATAATACATAAACCCCTGAAAAAGAACTTTCTTTTTGCTCTTGCATTTGTTAAATGAGTGCACCTTTTAAGCAGCTAGGTAATGAATTAACACATAATAACCCCAGATTAACAGAATCTGTCACAAAACACCTGTAATATTGTATAATGAGGTCATACAAACATAAAAAGCTTTCTGAATAGCATATAATTGCACTAAATATAAAGAATAAACCCCACAGTTATTCATGTGACTGAACCCAAATCCTTGGAGATATATCAAAGAGGGACAAAGTCTGGATCATTAGGCAAGTGACACTGAAATGCCAAGAAAGAATCTTAGAAGCCTTAAGTTTTTAATGTGGTCAGTGCATAGATTCTGGAAGAAATAATCAACAGTAGTCATTACTACTTATGTAATGTTTAGAATTTCTTGTTTAAATTCAAAGCATATATTATTTGAGTTATTCTTTGAGGTACACAGTTTGATCCAACCATGCTGGTCATGAGAACGTACATACATGAAAGCATATTCACAGTGTTCACATTTTGTCAACTTATTTAAATATGACATTTCCACTTGCTGCACCAAAATCAATCAATCAATCAAACAAACAAACAAAACCCAACTAAGAAACAAAACTAACCAGCCCCCCCTCCCCACCCCACCCCCATTTTCCATCAGTGAAATGTTCATGAAAAAAATCTCCATCATGCCTTTGGAAACATTTTTTTTTTTTAAAGAAGAGTGAAATCTCTGAAGGTCAATTCAGAAAAAAAGTATGACCAGCAATTACTACAGAATATGGAGAGAGTATTTGAACATCTCATCTTTTGCTTGTAGATCAGTGTTTCAGGCAAAATAAAACCTTTCTGTAACTGCAGCGTAGAACATCCTGTAACACAACAGATATGCACTCTGAGATTATGTAGATCTCAAACTAACCTCTAACCTCATAAGGTTATCAGTAATGAAAACGTCTCCTAGATTTTTCTATAGAGCATTTCCTCCAACAGAAGCAAAGTATATATGTAGTCAAAGTATGCTGCCGTTAAAACGTATATAGGTGAATCTCAGACAAAAGTTAAATATCGTATCATTTAAAGTTTTTATATTTGTAAAGTCCAGCTGTTCAAAGTGACAATTACATGGAAAGACCTTGTTGTTGTTGTTGTTGTTAGAACAGAATAAACAATTATTAATCCACAACTGCTATGACTAGAAAGATATCCTGCAGAACATGTTTATGCAGTATCATCACAATTATGACCAGTTTGAATAAATCTTGGTCTTTGGAATTTAAATATATCTAAGACTTCACCCTTGCAAAGAACAATTCTACCTAACTTTGAGGTTAAACTCTGTGAGTGTGTGTGTGAATTTAATGACGTGTTGATATTATAACTTGTTGGTTGTGGTTCTGATTGATTTTGGGGCTGCTGATTATCCATAAAACAAACTAAAAACATTTATATATTCTACTAAATTGGATAGGTGTCATGGACTTTGCAATAGAGAATACCAAAGAGGAAAACAAATAGTTAAAACATTTATCTTAAAAAAATACCAGCTGGCTATGCTGTTGGTTAATGATTTAACTTCCTTAGAAATTAAAGAAAGATTTAAAATGAATAATTATAAACATAATTTTAATAATTCTGTGGTTATTCAGTGTAAGAATGAAAAAAGAGCTCTAAGAGTCTGAATATGTCTACAAAATGTGTTGTTGTTGTGTATTATGTGACCTATTGTTAAAAGGAATTGTCACAGATCTTGTGAGAGATTTGTGATTTTATATTATAGATTTATTATTTAACAATATATATTAATAGTACAATTATTATATAGATATTACTATAGAATATATTTTAAGATTATAGATTATATATATATTATAGATTATATTTTAAGGTTGGACTATATGATCTGAAAGGTCTTTTCTAACCTGAATGATTCTATGATATTTTACTTTTTTGGGGGAAGAAATGTGGAACAGGGGTGGAGGAATAAGAGAAATGTAGAGTGCTTCTTGGTTCTCAACAAGAAACTCCCCAAACCAAATGGTTTCATAAAATAGATGTTTTAATAATATGGAATAAAAAGATGAATATAGATAAATAGGTAAATCTTATAACTCCAGATTCTGAAAACCCCATCTTCACACTACATTGGATGCACCCCAGGTGAATTTTCCCATGGCATGCTATGCAGTTACTCTTTGTGGAAAAAAAAATCCTCCATTTTGGTCATTCAAGCTATTATATAATTTTCTTATAAGGAAACAACTCTGTTCAAAAAGGATTTTCACATGAGAACCTCCTGCTGCACTGCTAACAGAGGCAAGGCTGTGCAGGTGGTGTAACTAGCAGTACTAAGTGGGAGGTGCCTGCGAGCTACTCTGTTGCAATGACCTGGCTGAGGTTATTCTGTGGCCAGAGGATTTGTGCAACAAGAAACAGCCTGAAAGCCATGCTAGACATGCAGCATAGTACAGCACAAAAGGGTCCTGGATCAGGTTAGCTGTTCTGTGGATCCTTGTGCACTTGCTCTATGGTGCCTTTTGCACAGGTATATGCTTCCTTGCATCCACATATGTGGATCCCTGTGTACTCCTTGACATATAATAGTCTCCTGGTCAGAATCACTGCATTTCACCTCTTGACCCACATGCAGTTTACCTTTCCCAAAGATATTATAGGTTGAGAGTTACATTAGTAAAGTATGGGCTTCACAGGCCCTAAGTACAGAACAGACATGTCCTGCTCAAGATTACAGACTCCTCAAACATAATGTCTTCTGCACAGCTCTCGGTGTAGTACCGTAGCATTGAAACAGTAAATTAGGTTACCATTTCTGAAAGAGCACGGAGTATGCCTCTCAAAAATAAAATAAAATAAAATAAAATAAAATAGAATAAAACATTAAAAAAAATCTATATTGCTCTATATTGCTCATTCACTTTCAATGAAGGGGTGGGATACTGACATCGGACAGGAAGATCATTGGGCCAAAACGGACAATAAGAAATAAATAACATAGTATGTTTTTTTTCCAGTCTGGACTCCAGTCGAAGATACACTATATTACATAAATAGTAATGATAGAGAAGTGTAATGTTATTATAAAGCATAATTATTTAACAAGACGTGGAGATTCAGCCATATGCTATATATATTAATATTAAATTAACATATAAAGTTTTCAGAAACAAAATTGACCATTGGTTTTATTTAAATAAAATTAAAAGATAATAATACTTTTTGGAAGCCTAAACTTTTTAAACTCCTACCCAATCTTTTCGACTAATATTGCCAAAACAATAACAGTCTTTTCTTAGAATCATAGAATCATTAAGGTTGGAAAAGACCTCCAAGATCATCTGGTCCAACCATCGCCCATCAAGTCCAACCTTTCCTTAAACACCCCTGGGGACGGTGACTCCACCACCTCCGTGGGCAACACATTCCAATGCCTGACTACTCTTTCTAAGAAGAAATGTCTCCTAATTTCTAATCTAAACCTCCCCTGGTGTAACTTGAGGTTATCCCCTCTAGTCCTATCACTAGTTAAAATTTTGTACAATTATTTCTAGCTTTTCCTGTATATTACATACTCTTCATTGTTTTCACCTCAATTTCTTGCCTGAAATCACTCACCTTTCTTCAGTTTAAGTGGTGCTGTACAGTGGTTTAAAATTCTTTCTGCTATCACTGTTACTGAGGCATTGATCTTCAGCTGTGCTGAACTGCCCTCAAGGAGGTGGAACCTGCTGCCATTGATTGACAAGAAATACTACTTTCAGTAATTTTGATCAAATGCATTCAAGAATGAAAAGACTAACAGCAGTACCAATCGAGGTATTTTGTGTCCATTCTGTAAAATGAATCAAGCTTTCAGGAAATTTGATAACATACTTTTACATTGATACATTTGTCAGGTACAGAATATAAAAAATTAATGAAACTAGAAAGGTGCCAACAAAACCTCGTGCCATGAAATGTAGGAAAATACATATAGAAAACAATATTTTCTTCTTAGACTAGAAATTGATTGTAGTACTTTTATATGGATCTCATTTTCATCTTATAGTTTTTTATTTTCTTTTCTTCCTCCCGCCCCGAAAGACTTGTTTGATTGTCTGGTTTTTGGTTCTCTAGTTCAGATGGCATGGAAACTTAACAGTATAGTATGGATGATCTTGATTCTTATAAATTTCTAATTATTCTACTGATCCAGTCTAAGACACGGAGCAAAAATGTAAGTACCTTTTTCTTTAAAACATTGATTTATTGACTGCTTGTGCTGGAAGAATTGCTATACCATCTTCTTGATATAAGGTATACTCTTCCAAGTGTACAGAAGAGCTGAATTCAAGGACCATTCCTATTCTTTTGAGGAATTTACTTCCCTTGTTGCTTTTTGAGGTTACTTCAGTCATAAAATTTTCCCAAGTTTGGGCAATAGAGAGTTTCTTTAATATTAGTTCAACTAAAACCATCACTGATTCATGACTTCATTCCTTAAGTATAATTATCATACATTTTTACATATACATATATACTCATATACCTGTGCATTTACTGTAAATGCTATGCAAACAAACTGCATGAGAGACAAGTGTAAACTTTTATCTGATTATTGACTTTAAAGCTATATTTGGTAGTGATGAGACTGTAGGTTATAATCTTTGAAAATGTTCAGTGTGGCCTTACACTGTTCTCACTGATATCAATGGTAAAAAATGCTGACTTCAGTAGGTCACTACTCTTTTAGAAATCTTCTCCTTAATATATGTCTCCTCCTTGAAAAATAATAAATAATAATCTTATTTCACTAAAGCATTAATTTCTGCCAATTGTTACAGAGCATACATCAAAACTATTTTCATTGTTTCAAAGTTTTTGAGAAGTCCTTTTCTTTACATTGTTGGCAAAAAATGTCAAACTTTTCTAAACTATTTCCTGCTCTACATAATGATTAAACACAATGCTCCACAGACATCTTTTTTCCTATAGCTTTCATTGGTTGTAGTTATTCCTTTAACTTTCTGTTGACAAGAGACACTGAAAGAGCATATGTGACTCTGTCACTTAGGCAGTGTCATTGCTGCATGTTGTCTTTTTTCCTGTAGCTCTCAATTTTGTAATTTATTATTTTAATTTATTAATTTTTTAATGTTGAGGTTTTCCTCCCTTATTAATTTTGTTTATTGGCCAGGAGGTTTGGCTGTGAAACTGATATTTAACCTAAAAACTTGAGTTATTTTATTCTATATTCAAATTTTAATGATGCAGATACAACAGTGCTTGACGGAGCAGTCCTCAGTGACCACATTGTATTTAAGTATGTATTTAAGAATACTGTCAGGTAAGGATTTTCTGATTTAACTACATCTCTTTAGAAGATCACTTTTTGTTAAACAGCTGTCAGATTTTACAGCCCCAGCATCTCTGAACTTTCTTTATGAGTTATATACACAATTTCCATTGCTTCTTTTGAAAATCCAGAAGTAAGCCACATGACTGCTGTACTCTTTAGAACTGACATTTAAGAGGTAACTTTTCTTCCATTCTCTTACCAACTAAATTTATCAGATGTAAAGTCTGGAAGAAAGAAGAATAAACAAAAATATCCTTCCCTCTAATTCTTATGCCATCCTTTTTTCTCTCTAAACCCATGCAAAATTCCAATGGAATTAATCTGTTATTAAACATGGTTAACAGTAAGTAGATTTTATTTATTTATTTATTTATTTATTTATTGTGATTGTAGTTTCCCGTCACTAAACTGACTTCATTAATCATGTTATGAAAGTGACCACCACCTTGATGTAGTAATGCAATATTTCTTTTTATAGTCATCACTACTGTTTCTATTGTTTTTACGACGGACACCTTGTCATATATGCCAAATCAGCCAGGGTTCCTTTTCACAGTATTCAGAGAACATATCCAAATGATGAAGTAACTTTTTACTTTATGGTATCTATTATCCAAAGAAACTTGGGAAGAACTTATAATTTTAACCCTATCATTTCCTTATCCAAAGAGTCACAGCAGAAAGTATACTGCTTCAAGGTTTATAAAAGTAAGTTCTATTTTAGTTTATCTGTGAAAAATTAATTAAATAAATAAATAAATAAATAAACATAAAGCATATTTGTTGCAGTTTTTCATTAGAAAATTGAATGATTGAAAGTGAAACTGCAAGAGTTGAAAGTGCCCAGGAATGAAAACATTGTTTTCTCAAAGTCTGCTCAAAAACTGTTCCATCCGTTCATATTTGGCTACATTTTCAAGGTTTTTCTTGAAGACTAGGGTTTGAAAGCAAACAAATATTAGAGATAAAAGCTTCAACATTTCTCTGAATTTCACTTCAATAAACTTCCTATTTCCACATTTGTTTTTCCTTTGGCTTATTGTTTACGGAAATTACATTCTTTAAAGAAATTTACTATTACAGAGCAAAGCTACTACTACAGATACAAGAAGTGAATAACAAAATTCAGGTATTGATGCATTCTGTAGTAAGTGATAGAATCTCTCTGGTTTGAAAATCCTAACAGAAGAAACTGTAGTAGAACATTTTTGCAACACATGTATGTTTTAGGTCTCTGCTTCTACATAAACTGTAGTGAAGATATCCTGCATCAGGATCTGATCTATTGCTCACAAGAAAGGTGGTGCTAAAAAGATTATATGTGCCTATGTCACACATAATATTTAAAACCATATTAGAAATCCAATTCAATGTTTTGGGAAGGACTTAAGTGATAGACAGTTCTCAAATTCTACTGACGAGGGGAATTTAACCTGGTGGTAATTATTACACAAGAAACCAGCAAAAAGATCAGTTTTATTATCAGCTAAAAGATATATGTGAGTGTATGTTTTTTTTTATTATTATTATTTTTTTTTTATGATACTGAGGACTGTGTAATTAAATCACTGGAAAGATCCCAAACCTGTTATATTAAGCCCAAAGAATGTTAATCAGTGATTTTTTTTTTTTTTTGCTTTTCTTTATTGAAAAAGGCAGTTCCGAAACTCAATATTAAAAATATCAGAATAGAAACATACCCAGTTACAGTCAATTGTTGCCTGATAAGCAGTGTATTTTTAGACTGACATCTCTTTGGAGAGATGGTCTAAAAATGGCAGAGAAGGAGTGTGGTTTTTAAACGTAAAGCCAGAAACAACAATCTGGATTTGCAGCTAGTCTCAAAGCTCTGTATCTGTCACTAGGAGCTGCCCCTGAGCAGTTTGGTGTATTTTAGGTGTCTGTAAATAGTAGATTGAAAGCATTCTGTGTGCCAGAGCACAAAAGTGGCAGGTTCACAAAGGAAATCAAAAACATTGAATGTGCAAAATACTGGGTAGAACAATAGGAATGTTCTGTTCTTTACTCTTTTCTAAGCAAGTGACATTTAGGCATTGTCAGAGGTAGGATACTGGTGATATATTGTGATCAGAGGCCTAGTCCATTATTGCTGTTTTTATACTCTTTGATTCTTATGGCATTTCCAACACAAATATTTTTTACATTGCCAGTGCTTAAGGGTTTATTCCCACTGCAACAAACTCTGAATCCGACAGTGCAAGCCATACAAACTCAAAATCCCCTCACTTTATTATCCCATAAATCCCCAGTGATTTTGAAGAGGAGAAATAACATGTCCACATTTGATCATATGCTATATCTTTCTCTCTTAAATTCTGTAATGCAATCTTCACTGAAATGCTAAATTAAAATATTACAGGTAACAAATCTAAAATATTTTTTTAAAGATAAAAAAAACTGGATATAAAATAGTCATTTTGTCTAAAACACATTATGGTGCAAATCCTTCTTTTCATTTTACTTAATGATAATATTCTACAGACTTCAACAAAAGCAGGATCAAACCTCTCACGAGCAGTGGCATTTTGATGTATTACACCAATACATCAGCCTATGCAGCTCCTTGATGATGTATTGCACAAGTGCTTTATCAAAGTGTCACTGCTCTGATGAAGGCATAGCACCTTCTGGCAATGCCCTGTAATGAAAACTGTTACATTGTAGAAGAGGTTATGCTATGTTATGTGAGGTTATGTTATGTTATGCTACACTATGCTATACTATGTTGTGCTATGCTGCGCTATGTTATGTTGTATGTTGTTGTACTGAGGAAAATATCAGAAAAAAAAGAAAGACTAGGTTTCAGGAAGGAGTGTCAGATACAGATACACCGTTATCAAACCAAATTGCCACAATTTAGGCACAATTTAGTGCCATAGAACTCCTGGCACTAATGTTACTTGAAACTTTTAGTCCTGTAATTATTCTATACCTTGATTTTTGTTTAGACGAAATAACCTAAAATGTGAAATGAATATTTTGCATCAAAAAGTACTTTCTAAGTTAAAGAGAATCCTTACTTTAGACTAGGAAGGTTTAATCCCTCTTTCCAAATCACTATGTGGCAATGATTCCTGAAGAAGGTTATTTAGTAAGATATCATAATTATGGAAATTCAAGACAGAAACCTGCAACTGTGTGCAGAACTGTCCCTGGAAGGTATAAAGCAGATTACATCCTCTTGTGTTTAGGATACTGGTTGACTGGGAAGACAGAAAGGTGAAACTGGTTTTACAAAATAATTCGATGAAGTTCTTCACCCTCACTTCCTTTCTGAACTTATCACATCTCCTTAGTGATACTGTATCTAAAAAAAATAATAAAAAAAAAGTTAGATCAGATTATGATGAGATCAGGTCATCAGGAAAGATACACAAAATCATTCTACAGAGCTCTAAGTATATTTCCATTGCAACAGAGGTCCCAGATAAACATCTAAATAAACACATAAAGTATAAAATGTATTTTTGATTTTGTTTTAGTTATTATTATTTGAAACTAAGACTAGAATTTGAAAACTAAGACTAGAAATGCCATAATCCAGAAAAGATGTAGTCAAGAATAAAGAACATAGAAAACTATATAATATTTTGCCTCAGTTTGGATTAGATGTTTGTAAGCTCTGTTGTGAGCATCATGATATTTTTATTTTGCCTTGCCCAGAAATACCACTATCAGGTTTGAATTTGTTTATTTACACATAATTAAAAAAATATATATATTTTTAACATAAGTTCTTTAAAACCAAATAGTAACATTGATTTATTATATGTAGATTGTAGTTTGTCTACCATTTCTGCCTTTGTGGAAGTTTGTTAAGAAGTAATGTTTTAATGATATATGTTAGAGTGTACTTTGGGGAATATCCTGCTTTGTGTATTTCAGTGGACAATGGGCTTAGCCTAATTTTTTCAGAGCTCAAAAAATGGATTAAATACGGTATGAGTCAACACAAGCAGGCAACAGGAACAACCATAAACGCAGGGCTGAAATGCAAGAACTAAATTTGTTTTCACTACCTTGCCAACTGGGAGATCCTTGAAGCAACAGCTGGGCAGAGGCACACAAGCAGGGAGACAGGCACTGCTAAGCTTGGCCCATGCTATAAGATCACTGACCTGCTGCTCATACCCATTTAGCAAAAGTTTGCACAGGTGTAGTTTACCATCATACTGTGGTCCTCGCTGTGCTTTTTGATCCATGTCCAGGCTGTGTGTGCCTGGACACAGGCACAGGCAGAGACAGGGTCTATAAACAGTGGGGCAGGCCTGCAGGAGGCTGGTCAGTGTCATCAAAGCACTAGTGAACTCAAGACCTGATAGTTCCCAAGTGAGACTCATAAGAAGCGATGCTTTAAAAGTTTGCCTGAAAACACTCATGGCAGAAATAAAATAGTGCTATCATCTAGAATTTTGTTGAGAAAGCTTGACGGTAAATAAATACAATCTTTTGGGGCTCTGATAAACCTGAATGAATTACACTATTTCTTCTGAAATAAGGAAAATGATAGTTTCTTGTTTTAGGCTTTTAGATGATTGACATCACAATTAGATTATCAAATAAATATATAATCTGGGTTCTTGTCTGAAACTTGCATTTTAAGATTAAAGCTTTTGAAGTATATGTCAAATTGTGGTAGCTCACTTCAAAGTTTTAATTGAGCAGCTTGCATGCTTTCTTCTAAAGCTGTAATCAGAAGCTTGTGTAACAAGATATAGCAGTGCCTTATTCTCTCAGGAGGGGGAAGCACAAACAAATGAGCAGCATCCTTAAGAGATTGGGGGGGGGTGGGGGTGCATTATAGTTCTGGTATTCCCAGGAAATTCATGGCTGTCACATAGCTCTGGCAAAAGCAAACTCATATTAGTAGCTGATATTTAGTTGTAGGGAAAGAGGTATAAGAGTGCAATTTAAGAATATCCCTTCTGTCATTTTGCATCTCTATTTTCTTTTATGACAATCTCCTGCTAATGTTCAGTCATCTGCAAAGAGACGCCCCATTGCATTCAGCTATCCAAGGGTGAGAACTGATTTATAAAGATGTTTTTGATAAAGAGAAAATTACTTCCTGTAAGCATTTTCTCTACAAATGGAAGCTGTGATGTACTGTCAGTGATGTACCCTTTCCCACTGTGCTGATAGGTATTTGCATGTATTCATTAATTTCACTTTTCACTTGAAAAAAAATGGTTGATAGAGAAACTATTTGGGTGTTTTAATATGTCAAAATATGAAATATGGTGGTTGTCTAATATCCCAGTAAAAAGAGAACAAACTGGTATTTTTGACATATTAAAACACCTAATCACTTGGATTTTATACCAAAACTGTGTACCCAAGCAGACAGACAACAGTGGTTATAGATATATGTGTTTGTGTGCATGCATAGATCTGCTTTCTAATTAAGGCCCTAAAAAGTTAATATCAGAGTAACAATAATCACTGAAAGTTACTTTAAAATGTGTTTTTATATACTGTAGATTCAGAGAGTATAAAACTCTTACCATTCATACTGATATTTTGAAGAACGTAGACACAGCACTTCCCTGAATTAGTTTCTGTGTGAATTAGAACTGGATCTTCTGGAAAAGTATACAGTATTTATTCTCATTTCACCCCCTCAAAACACAGCTGCTTGTATAGTTTAAGGGTAATTTTTAATTTGCTATAAGTTGGTGCAAGATAACAAAGGTACCCATATCAAAAGACTTTACTTTAAATATTTGAAACCCTTGTTTATTTCCATTGATTTTATACTGAGCCCAGTTCTTGCTACTTTCATGCAAAATTTCTGATACAAATTTATTAACTTTTGCACAACACTTCTACTTAATATGAAATTGTGCAACATTACAATTTTACATAGGATGATGTACATATTTATCAATAAATAACTTATTCGACAGTAAAAACTGTCATTTAAAATCAGACATGGAGGACATACTAACTTCAAATTAAGTTAAAAAAATCTGACATTATTCAATAAAAGAAAAAGAAAGGTTAGTAGACAAAGCTCAACTGAACCTGACATTCTTTTCTTCCCTGACTGTCTATATTCATCTCTTATCACTGTTGAATTGGTATTTAATTATATTTTCCAGTTACTCAGAGCCTAGTGGCAACCTAAGTGCTGAGAGAACATGTCTACAATGTGATATACAATTATTCCTTTAACCTTTTGATGATCATTTTGACCTCTGCTTTCAGAAGATTTCTTGAGGTCAGCTGCTTGCTGTGTAATCCTTCAGAATCTAGTTGCCAATAGTCAGGATGCTAAAGGACACTGCAGGCTCAAAATCTCTGTGTTTATCCTTGTAGATTTGTACCATACTTAGTACTACAGGATAAAACCCTGTAAAAAAATCCTGTAAAAATCCTGAGGGGGGTGGGGGTGGGGGGGGTGGAAAGATACTAATTTAAAAAACTGGTAATCATACTAAAAAATAAAACAAAAACTGGTATCATACTAATGATACCAGTGAAAACTTGGGAGGAAATTAGATGAGGAAATATTTCTTACTGCACCTCTAACGTGAAAAGCTTTGGATCAGCACTTTGGAACTGCTTTAAAATCTTCCATGGATGCCTTATTTATTTCCATAATTAGAAATTAAGGTGGTCACTACCAAACAGGAAGTACTGTTAAGCTAAATGTTAGTGAAAATATTAGTTGGTATGAAATACACTGTTTCTTATATATTATTTTAAGTGGCAATACTGTGGTAGTACTTTACTAGCTGTGATCCCTCTAGTAGCCCTCACTTGATTACTCATAGAAATCACCTGAACCATTTGGAAAAACAAGTTGTAAGAAAGTCCTGTATATTAGTAAAAGTATGTGTTATCTATTTATGCCTTTTTTGTTTTCTTCTTCTTGTATATTTTGCAAATAATAGTACCAAAACTTGGTAAACTGCAGATATATAGGTTTGATGTTTGTTTGTTTTCAATCCAAATAGTTCACATAAATAGAAGGAGTATTATTTTATTTACACTTACCTGGCCAAAGTTAAAAATGAGATCCATTTTCCAGTTGTAAACTATTTATTTTTCACTGAAACTGAAGTGTTGCTACTTAAGCCCATTGATTTTTGGAGTAATATTTTCCATATTTATCTATATTTGAAGGAAAAGAGCTACCCCAGAGTAAAAAGGTGCATAATTTAGCCCTTCATTTTCCAATAAAATTGATGTCAAATAATAGATAGTTTCCTGTCCAAAATCTTATATGTCATGTGCTGTCTCTGAGTTTTATGACCAAACAATACCAAACAATAAACTTGACGAAAAGGCTACAATAATACTGCTGGCATAGTTAAAGAAAAAAAAAAAAGAAAAAAAAAAGAAAAAAAAAAACTAAGCAGCATAAGAGTTTTATATATCTTTCACAGAAGAGAGTGTCCTTCTCTCCTTCTCATTGAGATATTGCTACTATCATCTGGACAGAATGTACTTCCAAGTACATTAAGGAGAAAAAAAAATCTGAGGTTGATTTTTTTTTTTCTCTAAACAAAGATTTTTCAATAATGAGCTGAGGAATTAACTTCTGTTAAACAGATATGGGGATTGATTTCAAAAGCCAACCTATTTGTTAAAGACACGTATAGACTGTACATCAATTGACTTACTCTCCAGAAAAAAATAAAAAATAAAAAATAAAAATTGTAATCTATTTTCAAGTCACTCCGAGACTGGCACTAGCAAGCACATTGAGGTAAATATTTGCAAAATCTATCTCAAAATTCATAAGATAAAATATTATTTTGTCTCAGTTAAAGCATGTAAAACAAGGCAGAATTGTCAAAAGCATCCTCAATGTCTAATTTGATGAGGTATCTTACCAGAAATATGTAACTATATATACATATATATATGTTAATTAAACACACTTGTATTTCAGAAGCCCAAAGATTTAAGTAATTCATAGAATTTTTGCATTTTTTTCCCACTTTTTCTTACTTTTGTACCTTACCTTGAGTATAGGAATACAAAAGTTGAGTTAAGTGTAGGAATTGAGTTGAGTTAAGTATAGGAATACAAAAAGTATAGGAATACAAAAGATGACACGTCATGAGACATGTCATCTATCACGGAAAGCCCACCTGATAAACACGTGGCTCAGAGGCTGGTGCCAACATAGAATTTTTATTTTATTTATTTTTTTTTACCATGGGGTGCTTTACTCGGCACCCGGCCTGATGGCCGCAGGTGGGTTCCACCTATCTCTAAGGGGAAAATGGATCCTAGCCCAGGAGCTGGCAGGGCTCATTGAGAGGGCTTTAAACTAAGTAAGAAGGGGGATGGGGCTGAAATAAGGCTTGTTAGAGGTGTACCAGGGGGAACAATGGCAAGGCCGGGGGAGAAGGCAGTGGCCCGACTGAAGTGCATCCACACCAATGCACGCAGCATGAGTAACAAACAAGAGGAACTGGAAGCCATCGTGCAGCAGGCAGGCTATGACTTGGTTGCCATCACGGAAACGTGGTGGGACCACTCTACTGACTGGAGTGCTGCAATGTCTGGCTATAGGCTCTTCAGAAGGGACAGGCAGCACGGAAGGGGTGGTGGTGTGGCTCTCTATATTAGAGAGTGTTTTGATGTTGTGGAACTTGAGGCTGGGAATGATAAGGTTGAGTCCCTGTGGGTTAGGATCAGAGGGAAGGCCAACAAGGCAAGCATCCTGGTGGGGGTCTGTTATAGACCGCCAAACCAGGATGAGGACATGGATGAGGAGTTCTACAGGCAGCTGGCAGAAGTTGCGAAAACATCAGCGCTTGTTCTCGTGGGGGACTTCAACTTCCCAGACATATCCTGGAAGAACAACACAGCCCAGAGAAAGCAGTCTAGGAGGTTTCTGGAGAGCGTGGAAGATAGCTTCCTGACGCAGCTGGTTAGAGAGCCTACCAGGGGAGGTGCCCCGCTAGACCTTCTGTTCACAAACAGAGAAGGACTGGTGGGAGATGTGGTGGTCATGAGCTCTCTTGGGCAGAGTGACCACGAAATGGTAGAATTCTCTATTCTTGGCGAAGTCAGGAAGGGGATCAGTAAAACTGCTGTCTTGGACTTCTGGAGGGCTGACTTTGAGCTGTTCAGGACACTGGTTAGCAGAGTCCCTTGGGAGGTGGTTCTGAAGGGCAGAGGAGTCCAGGAAGGCTGGGCACTCTTCAAGAAGGAAACCTTAATGGCTCAGGAGCGGTCTGTCCCCACGTGCCCAAAGACAAGCCGGCGTGGAAGAAGACCAGCCTGGCTGAACAGAGAGTTGTGGCTCGAGCTTAGGAGAAAAAGAGGGTTTATAATCTTTGGAAAAGAGGGCGGGCCACTCAGGAGGACTATAAGGCTGTTGTGAGGCTGTGCAGGGACAAAATTAGAAAGGCCAAAGCTCATCTGGAGCTCAATCTGGCTACTACCGTTAAAGATAACAAAAAATGTTTTTATAAATACATCAGCACAAAAAGGAGGACTAAGGAGAATCTCCATCCTTTACTGGATGCGCGGGGAAACTTAGTTACAAGAGATGAGGAAAAGGCTGAGGTGCTTAATGCCTCCTTTGCATCAGTCTTTAGCGGCAAAACCAGTTGTTCTCTGGATACCCAGTACCCTGAGCTAGTGGAAGGGGAGGGGGAGCAGAATGTGGCCCTCATAATCCACGAGGAAATGGTTGGCGACCTGCTACAGCACTTGGATGTACGCAAGTCAAAGGGGCCAGATGGGATCCACCCGAGGATACTGAGAGAACTGGCGGAGGAGCTGGCCAAGCCGCTTTCCATCATTTATCGGCAGTCCTGGCTATCAGGGGAGGTCCCAGTTGACTGGTGGCTAGCAAACGTGATGCCCATCTACAAGAAGGGCCGGAAGGTAGACCCGGGGAACTATAGGCCTGTTGCTTTGACCTCAGTGCCAAGGAAGCTCATGGAGCAGATTATCTTGAGTGTCATCACGCGGCACTTGCAGGGCAACCAGGCGATCAGGCCCAGTCAACATGGTTTTATGAAAGGCAGGTCCTACTTGACGAACCTGATCTCCTTCTACAACAAAGTGACACGCTCAGTGGATGAGGGAAAGGCTGTGGATGTGGTCTACCTTGACTTCAGTAAGGCTTTTGACACCATTTCCCACAGCATTCTCCTGAAGAAACTATCTGCTCATGGCTTGGACTGGCGTATGCTTCGTTGGGTTAAAAACTGGCTGGGTAGCAGGGCCCAAAGAGTTGTGGTGAATGGAGTTAAATCCAGTTGGAGGCCGGTCACTAGTGGAGTCCCCCAGGGCTCAGTGCTGGGGCCAGTCCTCTTTAATATCTTTATCGATGATTTGGATGAGGGGATTGAGTGCACCCTCAGTAAGTCTGCAGATGACACCAAGTTAGGTGCGTGTGTTGATCTGCTCGAGGGTAGGAAGGCTCTGCAGGAGGATCTGGATAGGCTGGACCGATGGGCTGAGGCCAACTGTATGAAGTTCAACAAGGCCAAGTGCCGGGTCCTGCACGTGGGGCACAACAACCCCAAGCAGAGCTACAGGCTGGGAGATGAGTGGTTGGAAAGCTGCCTGGCCGAGAAGGACCTGGGAATATTGGTTGATAGTCAGCTGAATATGAGCCAGCAGTGTGCTCGGGTGGCCAAGAAGGCCAACAGCATCCTGGCTTGTATAAGAAACAGTGTGGCCAGCAGGTCTAGGGGAGTGATTGTCCCCCTGTACTCGGCTCTGGTGAGGCCGCGCCTCGAGTACTGTGTTCCGTTTTGGGCCCCTCACTACAAGAAGGACATGGAGGTGCTCGAGCGAGTCCAGAGAAGGGCGACGAGGCTGGTGAGGGGTCTGGAGAACAAGTCTTAAGAGGAGCGGCTGAGGGAGCTGGGCTTGTTCAGCCTGGAGAAGAGGAGGCTCGGGGCGACCTTATCGCTCTCTACAGGTACATTAAAGGAGGCTGTAGCGAGATGAGGATTAGTCTATTCTCCCACGTGCCTGGTGACAGGACGAGGGGGAATGGGCTAAAGTTGCACCTGGGGAGGTTTAGGTTGGATATTAGGAAAAACTTCTTTACTGAAAGGGTTGTTAGGCATTGGAATGGGCTGCCCAGGGAAGTGGTTGAGTCACCATCCCTGGAGGTCTTTAAAAGACGTTTAGATGTAGAGCTTAGTGATACGGTTTAGTGGAGGACTTGTCAGTGTTAGGTGAGAGGTTGGACTCGGTGATCTTGGAGGTCTCTTCCAACCTAGACGATTCTGTGATTCTGTGATTTTGTGAGTTTTCCTTCAGCAGCATTGCTTTGGGCAAAAAAGAACTGTGATGGATAGTAGAAAATCTTCTCTCATTACTTTATAATGTAATAGCTCATTACTAAACTGAGAAAGGATCTAATTAAAACCACTGGGATTCTTGGCATGTTTGTTATTTGCGTAATGCAGGGCATCAACTGAAAATGAATTTTGAGCCTTAAAAGATATTTTGACCTATATTTTTTATTAGTTTTTGCTCCCTTTTTTTGTTGTTGTTTTGTTTTTTTCTGTTACTTTGTGCTTTTTTTTTTTTTTTTTTTTTTTCCCACTTAGAAATCTGTGGGGTCAGCCTTTTCTACCAATTATATTTCCATAGCTGATCTGAATACTAATCACTTTGTCAATTTCTGTAGCAGCTTATAATGAATGAGTATTGTGAATTACCAGAGCTTGGGTAGTTCTCAATTCATAAATGAATAGTACAAGAAAAATAATCAGTAATTTGTCTCGTTATGTAGACAGAAATTTGATAAATAGGCAACCAATTAATGAAATACGTGTTACTTTTTGAAAACGTCGATAACAGTCATAACACAGGAAGTAGATTTATGTGATGGCTGCTTTGGAATAACAAAAGCAAACAAACAAACAAACACTACAAAACATGGTATAAGGCTTTAAAACTTAGTATCTAATATATGGTTCTCTTGTTAAGGGGACTTAGCAGAGTCAAACATTTATCTGTTTCAGAGCCCTGCTAAGGACTTTCACTGAGACAGTTTCACAAAGTTGAACATATTTAATAAGTTGACAGATATAACAGCTTCAGAATTGCCATTGAGAAATACACTTACTGCAGTAACACTAATATATGATAATAGCGCTAGCAAAATGTTATCCTAGGTATTCCTTGCCAAAAGGTGAAGTCATAGAGCTTACAAAGAAGACGTCCCTGTCTTGGTGGAGGAGAAGGAGCACAGCTCATCAACTGGCTCTTCTAGGTTTACAATTACTTTTTTACAAT
This sequence comes from Cygnus atratus, assembly GCF_013377495.2. Taxonomy (NCBI): domain Eukaryota; kingdom Metazoa; phylum Chordata; class Aves; order Anseriformes; family Anatidae; genus Cygnus; species Cygnus atratus. The sequence continues at coordinate 55,531,092 of NC_066365.1, forward strand.
TTAGTTATCATCTTCGTAGCCCTCCTCTGGACCCGCTCCAACAGATCCAGATCCTTCTTGTGCTGGAGGCCCCAGACCTGGATACAGTACTCCAAGTGAGGCTTCACAAGGGCAGAGTAGAGGGGGACAGTCACCTCCCTTGACCTGTTGGCCACCCATCTGGATATGCAGCCCAGGATGCAGTTGGCCTTCTAGGATGCAAGCATACTCTGTCAGCTCATATCAAGCTTTTTGTTCACCCAAACTCTCAAGTCCTTCTCTGCAGGGCTGCTCTCAATATGTTCTTCTCCCAGTCCGTACTCATGTCTGGGATTGCTCTGACCTAGGTGCAGTACCTTGCACTTGGACTTGCTGAACCTCATTTAGTTCACATGGAACCACTTCTCAAGTTTTTCAGGTCCCTTTGGATGTCATCCCTTCCTTCTGTGGTATCAACTGCGCCACTCAGCTTGGTGTGATCTGCAAACTTGCTGAGGGTGCACTTGATCCCGCTATGTTATTGATAAATATATTAAACGTTACCTGTCCCAGGACATACCTCTGAGGGACACTACTCATCACCGGCCTCCACCTGGACATAGAATCATTGACCACCACTCATATTTTGTGCCTTCTGCAATAGGGTAAATTTCCTGGTACAGACCTTGATCAGAAAAATGATTTTTTTTTTTTTGATATATTTTTATCACAAATTATCCATCTACCCTGGATTTGCTGATTTTTTATTTTTATTTTTTTTAAGAGTTGATTTGTAATGTAAAATGATAAGAGAAGGGCAAAACCTTCATCTTCTGACCATGAAGATATCTTGGCCATTTATTTTAGTGAGGTTTAACTAAAATTAACTGGCAAGTTCAGTGTGTGTGGTAGATGGGCTAGTACACATCACAATTCCTTAAAAAACAAAGCAAATAATTAATATTATTACAAAGTGCACAAAAAATGTAGAAAAAGCAGGAAAAAATATGTGATTGCATGCAAAATAGATACATACTTATCAAGATTGAGAGAGGTGATCCTTTACTCCTATTTCTGAACTGGTGAGGCCACACCTGGAATGTTGTGTCCATTTCTGGGCTCCCCAGTACAAGAGAGACACAGGCATACTGGTGAGAGTCCAGTGCAGATGATGAAGGGATTGGAGCACCTCACCTGTGAGGAAAGGCTGAGAGAGCTGGGACAGTTCAGCCTGTAGAAGAGAAGGTTCAGATGGCATCTCATCAATGTATATAAATACAAATACCTGAAAGGAAAGTGCCAGGCTTAGAAGAAGAAGCAAAGGGCACATGCTAAAATGCAGGAGGTTCCCTCTGAATATCAGGAAACACTTTACTGTGCAGATGACTGAGTACAGGCACAGATTGCCAAAAGAGGCTGCAGAGTCTCTCCCTCTACAGAGAGATGCATTCAGCAGACATCTGGACATGGACCTTGGCAACTGGCTCTAGGTGGCCGTGCTTCAGCATGAAAATTTGGCCAGATGACCTCCAGAGATCTTTTCTAACCCCAACCATTCTATGAATCTGTGAAGTGAATGAAGTAATATAGAATCTAAGAGATTTTCTTGCTTCATCATTTTTAATCAGTCTTTTGTGACTGTACAAATGTTCTCATAGTAATAATTTGTGATATCACATGTAAAGATTTACAGCTTCACTGGGAAATACGTTGTGCAGGAAGATCAACTGGAAAAACAGAAATTTGACACAAATATGCTTAACATGCTAACTAAAATAGGAAAGAAAAATTGAAAAATATGAAATATGTTGTACTTAATTTTATGCTTTCCAAGGATTTCTTTTTGTTTGACTCATACATTCATGATTTCAGTCTTTACAAAGTAACCTCAGTTACAAATATGTGCCTATCTATTGTAATAAAGAGTAAGAAATGGTGATCTATATATGGAAAATCTAAGCTTTAGCATTTTTTTGCTAACCAAAATGGCTAACTCCACAGAGTTTGATGCATTGTCATCTCTAACTGAGAAACACAAAGACTGACAGTGTGATATAATTTTCTGAAGATTATAGACAGAGAAAGAGTGTATGACCTCTTACAGTGATCTACTGATATCTCATTGCTTAAAGAGTTAAAATGTCTGGTATTTTCTATTGTCATCTCCCAGACTTCATCTCTTTGTTGAAAAGACTGATTAGTAAGTATTTTAAGTTCTCTTTATAACATTTCAGTGGATACACTGGAGACCGAAATATTTAAATATCTTCAGAGGAATATTTTTGTAATGGAAATCATTCTATGAATGATTTTTTTTATACCAAATTCAATTTAAAACATGAAGGTCATTGTATTCTTACCTTGGTTTGAAGCTATGCTTGTAGGTGTGCGTAACTTCAGTTCCACTAGGCACTGACAGTTACATGGATATGATAAGCTCCCCAGGCTTACTATTTTATGGACTGTTTTTTTAGACAGTTAAGAAAGTTTTTAACAAACTTGTTCATTTCACATTTTTAATTAATTGGTTTGATAATTTCCAACCCAATAATATCACTAGAAAAAGTGGAAGTAAAAGATGTGTTTAGATTGTTCCTTAATATTATAATTAATAATTTCTAAATTGCAAGAAAGATAACTTACCATTTCTTAGATTCACTCTTTATGGGACTGGGTCCTAATGTATTTCACAAAATATAATAATCAGGATACCAAAACTAAAAGCCTTAATGTCAAGAAGATCTGAAACCAATAGATTCTTGTGCTCTTATGCTGTTTAGATGATACTCTTTCTATTCTTGACCTTGTATTAGTTTTGAAGGGGAATAGATAGTTTATGTAATCTCTACTGGTAGGGTGGTTTACCTTTTGTTTTTATTTTCCTTTCTATATTACACTAATTTAGATCAGCAGATATATTTATGGGAATATTTACAATATGAAAGATCAGTGTCCTTCCATGAAAATATAATTTCCAGAAGAACATGAGTGAGGTAAGGGGGTAGATGTCCTTCTTAAAAGAAGTTAGGCATGAGGTCCATAATTCCTACAAAATTATTACTTGGGTTTCTCCACTCATTCTCCCAATTCAGTTGGGTCAGGGTGAATAGTTATTCGGAATTTTCAAAGAGACTTGAAAAGTCCTGTGTAGATCATTTTAAGAAATAATAGCTAACCTAAAAAAGAAAACAAAAAAACAAAAACAAAAACAACACATAATAGTAATTTCATACCACGTTTATTTCACATCAGATTGTCTATGAGATGAACTTAACTCTCATGTTAAGCTCCTACGTTTAAAATATATTTAGATAGCATTTAGTATTTTTGTGAGCTGATTTTCTTTACAACACAAGAGTTCTAATAACCCCTCAAGTAAACTGTAAAAGTAATTTAATGCAATTTTAGCTGTATTCAGCTGTGCAGATACATCTTGATTAAAGTTATTGTTGGCCTACATATAATCACAAGTTGGTTTTTTTTTTTTCTTCTCTATTTTTTTTTTTAAGTTAAGTATCAGTTGCATTATTTTGATCAGCTTACACTTTAGATACATGTCACCACTTAGTGTCCTACTTCCCTAGATTTTATTTACAAATCTGTTATTCAGAGAGGACAAACACAAAGAAATTCTGATAATTTTATGAAACATCAGTACATTACAATATAGTAAATGAAAGACTATTATGTTTCAGATTGGTCTGTACACTTAAGCTCCCAAAGGAAATTGGTAGCTGAATTGATTATAATTTGTGTGGAATTGACTGTACATGCATGTTAAGCAATTTTCTACAAAATGACACAAAATTGGAACATCACTATAGCGATATCATACTGTACACAATTGTAACTAAATATTGTAGACTTAAATAGAAACTTGTTTGATATGTATCATGTTCTGTAAAATCCAGCCTTATTGAAATGATTTTTATAAACAGTACAAATGTTTATGCTAAACATTTTGAAGAGTTTGCTAGGAATGTAAAAAAAAAATTCTAATTGCAAGTGCATGTTTATTGACAGCACTTAAAGATAATGTGTTTGAGGACAGTAGCAAAGAAGATGAGGTGATTTTTATTCTTGTTCTCCCGCAGAAATATGGTGCCTTTCCTCCATATCGCTAAAGAACATTGGAGTGCTTGCATGCAGATGCAAGGACCCAGCATTTCATGACCAGCTGCAGGATCTTAGCAAAGCACTTCAAGTAAAATTTATGAAAAAGTTCATTCATCTCCCATGATCTAGCATACAGAAGACTTTTTAAAGTCAGTATTTTGCTTCTTTCCATTAAAATAATCTTAAATAGGAGCTTTTCCATCATCCCAAAATAGAAATTCAACAATACTTCAGCTCACTCCAAACCATCTGTTTACACTCCTTTCTATGACAAACTTAGCGATTTGCATTTTGCCCAAGCTGTCAGTTTAGCCTTTGCCGATTTTAAATAACATCCCACGATTGTGGTAGTTCTTTTCAGTCATAGTACTAGAATAAATTTTAAACAAAAGAAGGAATGGCTCAAGATAGCTGTATAGATATGTGAAAGGAAGCTAAAAATTATGTAGAAAACAATCAGTGAACACAAAATATGTTATTTGACATGTTTTAAAAAAATTGTACCATGAACAATATACGGATTATACAATGCAAATATAGATACTTATTTGTAATACAATTTTGCCATGTAAAATATGCTAGAGGTAGCCTCCCCACAACATGGATTTATATTTTTTCATTGCTTGTTAGTCAAAGCGCTTCAGTAAAATTGTGACCAAGATATGACTCTGAATTGATCACCATCTAATAATAGATTAAAATGTCTTTTGTTTAAAATTAAATTGTTGTTGTTGTTGTTGTAGTTTTGTCCTTATTTCTCAGGGGTTTATACTATCTCAAAACAACAACAACAAAACACAAAAAGCAAGCAAACAACAACAACAAAACAGTTAGATATAAGAAGAGCCTATACTCTTTTTTTTTTTAAAAACATGTTCATCCTCTTGACTTCAGAAATAGTGGAGTCTGTTGCACTCATTTGCAGTGTCATTAATGTACACATGCACAGTGTGAAGAGAGAACAGTACTTGAAAGAAAACAAACAAACAAACAAAACTGGAAGAAGTATAAATGACCATATAAATGACCTGGCATTCATGAATGCTTTGGTGTTCCTTTAACATGGAATGGGTCTCTTACCGATCATTTAAAAGGAGCTGGTTGCTGACCAGACTTGATATTGCTGACGTAAAGATCTCTGAAAACGGTGTTGATATCACAGGGCTCTTAAATATAGGATGTTGTGCCCAGAAATATTTAGCTTTATAACTAAATTTGAAAATTGACAAACTTGAATGGATTTATAATGTAATCAAATATGTTCTTCCATTCATGTTCCATCTACCATCTGTTTAATGTAGTTTAAAGATTACAGAATTAGTTTGACATATTTGGCTATATTCATTTAAAAAACAAATCATTAAGAAATGAAGGATTCCCTTCCCTTCCCTTCCCTTCCCTTCCCTTCCCTTCCCTTCCCTTCCCTTCCCTTCCCTTCCCTTCCCTTCCCTTCCCTTCCCTTCCCTTCCCTTCCCTTCCCTTCCCTTCCCTTCCCTTCCCTTCCCTTCCTTCCCTTCCCTTCCCTTCCCTTCCCTTCCCTTCCCTTCCCTTCCCTTCCCTTCCCTTCCCTTCCCTTCCCTTCCCTTCCCTTCCCTTCCCTTCCCTTCCCTTCCCTTCCCTTCCCTTCCCTTCCCTTCCCTTCCCTTCCCTTCCCTTCCCTTCCCTTCCCTTCCCTTCCCACAAAACAAAATAAATTAAAAACAACAACAAAAAAACCCCACCAACAACTAATCATAAATAGTTTGGAATTGTTAGCTCTAGCAAGTAGAGTCATTTCTCGTGCAGAACAGACTGACAGAGGCAATGCATAGTTTCATTACCTTGTCTTACCAGTGTGTTTTTGATCTCAAAAAGTACCCATTTTAGGGAATGAGCTCACTCCATTTCTATTGATGATTATTTTTGTCCATTTTTGGTTTTGCTAATGTAGGTGGTTTTCATTGTGTTGGTTGTTTAAGGAAAACAAGATTAATAAAGGATACATCAACCAATATTTAAAATAAAGTAATTGGTTTCAGTGCTGTTATTTCACACTTCAACAACAGAACAAAGAGACAGCTTAAAAACATACTTTGTGGAAAAAAAATACTTTGAGAAGTAAGTAAAGAAATTCCATTGTACATCTAGTTATCAGTTTTAAAATGTTCAACAGGCTGTTTTCTCTTCTACATTTGTAGATGGAGATATCTTTTATTAAATCAGCTGTCATGATTAAAAAACCAGACAAACTTTCAGTCTCTCAAGCCTTTCTTCAGATCTGAAAGAAAAGCTCTCTGAAGGATAGCAGCAGCTTTCAAATTGACTCAAAAGTTGAAAACCATTAATTACAGTTTATATATGTAACAATTAAATTAAGTACCAAAAGGTCTTCATTCATTTGAAGGTCTTTTGACCAAAGGTTATGTACAGAAAGACCATTATTCTGAATTAATTCATATATTTAAGTTATACATTTTTCAACCTACCTTTGAAGAAAAAGTATTTGAAAGAAAAGGAATTTGGGTACATACTCTAATTGATATGTGTTTAACTAACCTCTGAACAATTACTCTTAGTTTTATTTGAAAACTGCTTCATTTCTTGCACATGAAGAAGAGCTATTGTGTTGAATGTATACATATATAAATATTCATCTCTACTAGCTGATATGATAAAATAAATCCCTTCTATTTAGAAAGTTGTTTTAAGAAGGAAATGACATAACAAAAATATACTGAAAATCCCTCAGTTTCCGTCAGAGTTTGAAGTGGGGATTGTTAAACTCCAGTAATGGTTGTACTCTCTCCCAGTGTTATTGATTCTTTCACATGAAGAAGAGTTAGTGAAGTAAAACTATAAGAGGTGCTGAAAGAAGATCCATCCACAACAGAAGGCTGGGAAGAAGCAAATAGTTCAGCATAGGAAATGCAGAAACTTTGTGCCTTTTTGTTGTTTTCTACAGATATTCGAGTGGTATCTTTTTTTATCTATTGTTTGTTGTCAGAGTTTCATGAAATGGTTAACAAATTACAAATGAAATGAGAAATAACGTGATATAAAGTAAGCAAAACAAACTCTAGAAGTGAACACTAACTAAAAAAAAAAAAAGAAAAAAAAAGAATGAAAATAAGCAAAAGAAGTGAAAAACAAATATCACAGATTGAGAAACCAAAAGTCATTATAAACAAGATGTAAAAGACAAATAAATACAATAACAATATTCTTCCAGAAACCTAGAGTCATGTCACATAATTTGTGGGGTAAGTTACAATCATCATTTATCTTCATAACATTAATATAACTTCGATCTGGTCAGTAAAAATGAGATAAGTATCACTTGAAAATGAAAGTGATTTTTTTTTCATTATTTTTTAAATACTTTTTATCCAGATGTTATTTACTTAGGTCTATTTTTCTGGCATCCAGGTCTGAAACTTCCAGATGAGAGTCAGTTTGGCCATTAAACTCAGGTAACAACCAGATACTCCAGCTACTGCTGGACTTAGTTTGAATGGTTATATTTGTCATGCATTAAGAACTTTTTTTTTTCTTTTTTTTTCCCCTAGGTTTCAGTAAACAACAACAACAACAACAACAAAGTCATTTTCCTTAATGTGAGAACTTGCTTGTGAAACAGAGAAACAGTTCAAAGGTTTAGATTCAGATGAAGATTTTTAAAGGGTTTGTATTATGGCAAAATATTTGATGATAATAAGCTACAGTCCTCATCAAGCTTCGTTCCTGGCCAATGTAAACACTTTGTAACTTTACAATGACTTTTCTATATTAGGGATTCTTTTATTTCAGTCAGTTTGTTTAGCTAGACTTGATTTTAATCTTTTGTACACTAAAAGACTGTGGAAACAGACTCAAGAATGTTCATTAAAGATAAAAACAACAAAGAGTTGTTTCAAAACAGGATATTTAACAGGAACTCTATATGTTTATTATGTCTGTCAGAACTTTTCTGCAATAATTTTGAACTGAGAAAGCTGGATTCATTACCTTTGTAATTTTGTTGCTTAATTAAAACATTCCACTAGAATTGCTCAAGGGATGAATCCTTATTTTTTTTGTTAGTAGACTAGATTTTCACTTAACTTTAATAGTGAAAGCAGAAAACAATTGGGATTTCTTGTCTGATATGGTAGAGACTTTACATTTGCTTGAAGCATTTAGGGCTTGAGGTTTTCCAAAATGCAAAACAAGTTACTATAAAATGTTAAGGACAAGATTGCTGCTATAACCAGGTTCTATATGACATTCCCATAATACACTGAGTTTAATAAATGAAAAGTATTACAGACTTTCAAAAACTAAATTAATAATCTCTAGTTTGTATCATTCTTGGTGTATGAGTAAACAACTACATAGAATAATGTCAAAATATCTTGCCTCCTGCTCAAATTTAGATTTTTTCTGATCAGAAAAATGTGGGCTTCTGAAGGTCTAACATCTTTACTTTGTATGAAGTACTTGAAAGAGACTTATAACAGATTATTGAATTCATGACATATAATTGAAACTGCCAACAATCAGGAAAATATGGATTAATTTTTCTGATTATACAATTTCAGCACTGCTCCTTCTTTTAAGACTCATCTGAATGGAGAATAACGCACTACAGATCTTTCTCTGAATGGTGACCACAGCATATGTATACAATATAAAGTGAATATTATATTTTATTTTTAGGGCAGTGTTTTTAACATGACTCCGACAGAATTCTGATTTAAGAACTTAAATAAGAGTGGCCATAGCTTTATGGGCTAATTTCCTTTGAAGACAGCTGTTACTAACCTGACAAAAGGATTTTGAATTGGTTTCTGTTTCTTCTTCCGAAGTATAATGTAAGTGAAATACAAATGTGCCAAATAACCAATATAATAAAAGTTATCACTTGGATAAATTTTGAAAAAAGCAAAATTATGAATCATTGAGGTGATGTAATGATTTTTTAAACAATAGTTGCTAGGAAAAAAAAAAAAGAAATCAAATAGGTTTTATGAATGTATTGATTAAAGCTTAGTTTTTATGAGTATTTAAATGTATTTTTCTCCTCAAAATGTTCATATTTTGAATATATCACTTGAGTTTAGTTGACGTTATTAGTATGCAGCCTTCCTACCTGAAGCACTTTATGTATGCAATTTACAGCATCTGGATCTTTTAATTAAATTTTTTGAAGTTTGTAATTTTTTTGGATTCAAGTCTGGGTCAGTGATCTGGAAGTCATCATTTACAGTGTACACACAATTAGTTAGCTCATTGAATAGGGAAAAGTCATTTTGAAAGTTAAAATACAGGTCACCTATTTATAAAATAAATAAATAAGCAAATAAAACAGAAACAACAAAAAATTATTTTGCCTTTGACTTGCTGATGTAGCAGTCCTTCCTACATTTTGTGTCTAACATTCATGCAGGGAAAGTTAACAAGTTTACATCACATCCTGAAAATGGTAGTGTGTGCACATCTATGTATGTATACATATGCATATATATATATAAATTATTGAATTTTAAATTGAATTTGTATTGAAAAACAAAACAAAACAAAACATAAAACCTCGGCTTTCATGTGGACTAGATGGACAGCAGGGATGAAATAGAGAAAAGGAGAACTATTGAACAACAGTCCAGGTGAGCCACAATCACAGAACTTTATTTTTCCAATTTTTCATTCAATTCAGTGAAGTGACAAAAAGCAAGAAAAATCTACTGAATGTACATGAAACCATATGGTATTTCTAATATTTCAAGCCAAAGGACAGGGAATTCTTAGGATAAAGCTTATGTCTATTTTTCTTAGAAAGACTTAGCCTTATATATATTATATATACATTTATTTATATTTCTATATGTCTAATCTATCTATAGGACGTTATTGTTAGTTATATTCATTCAAAATACATTTTCTGTATCACAGACTATTAAGGCTCTGATCCACAAATGGATTCCAGAAACTAACACTACATAATCTTAAAAGTGAATAAATAAACCAACAATTGTAATAATACTAGTAGAACTTAGGCCAAAGCTCTGAATCATATTATGAAGGCCCCAGAATATTTATGGCATTTTAAAAATTCTTGAAGATACTGAGCACTTAGGAAACTGCATTTGTATTTGTTTTCTACTGCTGAAGTGAGAATCCATGCTGTCTAACCCTATTCAGTGAAATAGATTTGTCATGTCTTCAGAATTGTTACATCTTTTATCTCAACTTCGTATTTTGTATACCTAAGCATGCATTTTTGAGAGGAAGAATTGGTAATGTTGTTAGACTGTGTTTCATTTACCATCTAATCATCAGAATAGCTGTCAAAAAGACTGATGACGTAATCAAATCAGAAAAGTAAATACTAATTTCTGTTAGAGGCAGTTGAATTTCAGTGGTGGTGGCAAAAGACATAATTATTGCAAATATTTTAGTGAGTTTTCCTTTGTTTCATTTTCTACCAGCTGTGATGTCAATGAACATCTAGTCCTGCAAAGCTTCACATGTAAGAATAGTACTCATTGCTTTTAAATTAATTGCTCAGATGATAAAACTATCAACAAGAGGAAGGTTTGTGGGATCAAATCAATACCTATGGTTTCATTTGTGTTTCATAATCTGTCAGGAAACATACCTCCTGCTGGCTCTGTGAAACTCAGCTTTAAATTTTATATTTATTTTTATTTTTTAAAGTGAGCAGACTGAGTTTTGCATTCATTTGAATTTTCTTAAATATTATTTTTAATTTATTTTTTTGTTTCTGCTTCCTTCTTATTCTTAAATGAATTGTAATATTGAAATATCAGAGTTCAAATATCAGTGATATTTCAAGTTCTAATTCCAAGTAAGGAAAAATATTGCATAAAAACATTATAGAAACACATAGAAAGAGGCTAGTAGCTAAAAAAAATATCCTTTAGCAACAATACAAAGTTGCTAAACAGATAGCAGTAGGCTTGAATGTCAAATATTTCAGAAGGGTATTTTTCTTATTCTATCCTGTCTTCATTAAGTTAAATAATCAATTTATTGTATTAAAAGAGAAACAATTTTCCAAAGATTTTCCATACAAACTCAAGCATGCTTAAAGGCCCCACTGATTTTTTCTGAAGATCTGACAGCATCCTTCTGACACTCCCTATTCCATTTTGAGATGGAAAACAATATAGGAAACAAGGTTTTGAGTTTTTGTTGTTGTTGTTATTTTTTTCCAAAGCTCAAAACATTCAGATTATGTAGATGTATAAGTTTTGTGTTTTTTTAGTGTGCTTGAATTCAATAGAGTTATGCTGATTCATATCAACTGAAGACTTTAAGAGTTTGGCACTCCTATATTCTTCTTGCTTAGGAAATAACATCTAAACTTTTCTTAATTCTCTACAGTAGTATGAATAACATGCTGTACTTTCATGAACATATGAATATATTTTTGAGTCATAGAATTAATTTCTTCACAAATCCCTCAAAATTAAAAATATGTGCAGTCATGCAACTACTTATGTCTTTGAAAAGGATTTATTTTCTTCCTACTTTAAATGAAAGAGATAAAACTCAAGAAACTGAATAACAGTCTGTGATCTGATCCAAGTCATCTCAGAATAATTCCAGGTCTGTTATGCTCAGCAGGAGAAAAAGTGCAAGTGAATATACTTTTTTAAACTCTAAATTATAAAAATGATTTATGATTGCAAAACTAAATATTCTGCCGCTAATAAAAGGATATCTAAAACAGATTAAGGGAAATATAAGTAATTTCAAATGAGTATACTTTTGTCTATTGTGAGTTCAGTGATATTTTTCATAATTTTATGTACACAGTTAGCTATAATGACCTTTATTCTTTCTCAGACTGCTAGAAAACTTCAGACACAGCTAATCTCATTTCTCATGTTAGGTTTGAACCAAAGTAGCTTGCAAAATCGTTATTATTCTCTGATATAAGTAAAATACTAATGCCTTTCTTTTTCTAAATATTATCAAGACCATTAATACAGCTGATTAAATCAAATGCCTTATCTCTTTACCAGCCAATAGTTTAGTTATTAATCTCCTCCCATTCTCAATTTCTGCTTCCAGGGCTTTTTTTTTTGGAAGGCAATCAATCTCTACAGTTCGGCCACAATCAGTTTGAGGACTGAGGATAAGATGAACCCCATTTATTAAGGAATGACTTGTGAACCAACTTGGTTTTCCATTTTAGAGGAACACAAGAGGATCATACCAGTTGTTTCTGACTATCTAGCTCAATTGGTCGCACACTGGAACAGGCTCCCCAGTGAAGTAGTCACTGCACCAAGCCTGTCTGAATTTAAGAAGTGATTGGACTATGCTCTTAGTCACATGGTCTAAAATGTTGGGTAGACCTGTGCAGTGCCAGGAGTTGGACTTGATGATCCTTATGGATCCCTTCCAACTCGGGATATTCTATGATTCAATTCAAGATATGCAACTACTAGTTTGTTTTTTTTTTTCTTTTTTCTTTTTTTCTTCTTGCCTGTGTACACTGCCCCTTCAGTTCCTGTTTCATCATAGCCTTCCCGATTATTATTTTTTAATTATGTATATATGTTTGGTTCTTTTCTTCTAGGTCTGCCCAACCTTTGTTACTGACTTAGTCTTACCACTCACCAGAACCACTCTATTCTGCTTCCCAGCTTTGATTACAGCTAAGATGCTCTGTCTATACTCTGTTTTTTATGTTCTTTGGTTCTGAGGGCAATTATTACAGACATTACTGGGATGGATGGAGAAGGTCAAAAATTAGAAGTACAAATGTAATAATCAGTGTCCTGATTAGTAGAAGAGGTGTGATTTAAATCTGTACCCCCAGTTCATAGACAGAGGAATTAAAAATAATAAATCTGGGTTTTGCATGGTTTGTTTGTCACATTTAATGATAGCACCTGTTCTGTCAGTCCAGGATTATTTTGATCATCCCATAGATTGCAAGATTATGCAGGTCTGTGAGTGTCCATAAATCATATGACTGTCTGTAGGTGATCCTGGTTGGCAGGGGGGTTCGACTAGATGATCTTCAGAGGTCCCTTCCAACCTCAATCATTCTGTGATTCTTTATGTATTCCAAACCAAACCTCTACCAGTAAGCAAATAAACAATGTGACTTCCAGTAGATGCTACATTAGAATATACGCATCAGTGCAGTGTTGACAATGTGATGATTTTTCATGTGCTTGGAAAGTTACTGCAGGATCAGGAGCAAAGAGAGGTAACTGAGTCTGCTCCTCTGCCTGTATATCTGAAGTATATCTGAGTTTCTTCTGACATAAGAGCCTAGAAAATAAAGACATTTTCAGAGAATAAAAAACAGAACTGAAAAAGAATTGGATACTCTTTACAAAAGGCATTTTAATATGGGCAGTGGCTACCTATGCCCTGCATTCCAATTTGCCTTTTGAAAATGATGGAATGCTATTACATTCAGTGAAAAAATAATTTTAAAATGAGCTCAGAAATATAATTCAGTATATTTGCTTTGCTAACAAAGACACAGAAAGAACAGTTTTTATCTGCCAGATGTCTGTACAGAACAGAGTAACAGGTATCTACCAGATAAAATTCACATCTTTCTATGAATTTTCACCTCAAGACTGTTATTCTAAAATGAATTCGAATAGTACTGAGGGACAGATAATTTTCAGCTAAATAGAGAAGCAATAACATTTCAGAAGGCAGAAGTGTTATCGTCCCACTTCCCATACATGCAAAAATAGCACTGCACTTTTTCACAGGCTGGCGTCTGTAGAGTAAAAAGTTGGAAAGTTCATGGAGAAATAGTTTTTTCAAAAACTTTGTCTTTCTGAACAGGATATTAGGCTGTCAGTTTGGCACCTTATTTTAATATCTATTCTACGTTTTCCCTGTTTTTTCAGTATCTCCTTTTTACTAGGGATGTAAAAATCTCAGTGTAGATGTTTCACCTGTTTCTAATGCATTTGTTTCTAATGAATTTGCACTTTCAGAATATTTCTTTCAAGAACTGGAATGACATCAATAGTATTTGTGATTTCAAACTTTTTTCCCTATAGACTCCTGAACCCTTCATGTTCACAAACACATTTCTTCCACCCCTCAGATCCTTCTTCTGTGAAAACCCTCTTTGCTCTCCTGTTCAAAATCATTTATTTCTTGTGACTGTTAAATGTCTGCAGAGGAAAATAAGCTGTTATAATGCTTCCATAAACAGAAAAGCTAAAAATCCCCTAAACCCCAGAAACTGTCTTACTTGAATGCACCTCCTACCTATAGCTTGATTCCTTTTCTCCCTCTCCTTCCTTGAACTCTCCTTGAAAAAAAAAAAATGCCTGAAAACTTATCTTGATTTGGATGAAGAAGTCTGCAACAAGGGATTTGCTAATCTGTTCTGTCACAGTTTGCTCACTCTTGTCACTACTTAATATAGCCTTGCCAGGTCTAGAGCAGGTTTCTGTGGTTTTGTTCTGAATAACTTACAACAGTTCTCACATTCATTTCCTCTCTTTAATTTTCTTTAAAAGAAGCAGAATGTTAAACGAAAGTGAGCAGTGTGTCATAATTAATATGCAGGTGGGATTCACAGGAACTTGGCTAGCAGGATTATGTAAGACTTCATAGAGTGTATTCTTCCTATTAAGTCATATCACAGTAATAAATATCAATTAAGCAGCAGAAGTAACTTTCTTTATAGCTACTATCTCATATTTATTTTACTAGAAGTGGAATGTTTTATCAAAGCCCAACAGCTAAAGCTCAAGAAAAGATCAAGCTGGTTTGAAAGCCAGGAGGTGCCAAACTGTTCAAAATTGGAAAGATGTACATGAGTTCTCTAGTTACTGGTACTTTTGCAACACTTACAGACAGGGAAAGCAAGAAAACTGCAAAAAGTTTTCTTACCACTGTGTGAGTAAGAGGAGACTTTGTTGGCAGCATTGTTGGCATCTCTTTTCCACAGGTTTAAATGTATTTCTGTAAGACGGTGAGACCAGATTCTCTGAGTTAGCTATGGCAGCAACAGAGTCTGGAAAACCATATGCCCTGAACTCGTTAGTTTAAAAAAAATCAGGGTTTTCATTTCATAGGAAACTTATAACCTGATCTGAGGTGTGTGGGTTTGTTTGTTTGTTTGTTTCTTTAGTTACAAAGAAGAAAGATAAGAAAATCCTTACAAAAATAATAGCATCATTTAACATTTTGTCAGAACCATTCTGGTTCTCATTCAAAAGAATAAGCATGGATAGTTGTGATCTTAATTGCCTAAAATCTCATGATGATTCATTGAAATTTACTATGTATAAATTAATTTACTAATTTTAATAAATATATATTACCTGTATAGTTGTATTTTCTCTAATCAGCTAAACTACTGCCATAATAAGAGAGAGAAAAAAAGATCACTGGGCATGATTCTATTCATCATATGGTAGATGTTTGAAGTAGATCATAAGTATCACCATCTAAAAGTGCAAGTCAACACTTAGTGCCTCACCTACAGATCTAACTGCATATAATTATGTCCTTGGAGTGAGGCTATTTAAATTTCAAATATTTATGGAGAACAACTAATCTACAGGAAAATTTCTGTGGGATTTATGAAAGTGTTCAACATTTTTGTATGCTCTCATACAGATTAGAGCATCTCTAATCTAAACTCATTAAAGAGCATCTTTAATCTAAACTCATTTAGATTAGTTCATTTTCAATATGCCATTCAGACACTAAAATAGACACTAAAAATTCCTGTTATTAATATGGGTTTAAAAACATATTTTTTTTCCCTATCATTGTTAATAGTAGGAGTAATGTTAAAAGAAGTCCCTTGAAAGTTGTTAATTTTGTATCAGAATATAGAAACCACCTCAAGAAGATTTTATATATATATATATATTTACATAATAGTAAGTTAGCTTTTGCTTAATCTTATTAAGTTCCAGTTTGATAAACAAAAAAAATCCCTAAAACATTTTTTTCTTAGAAGTTTAAGCAACTATGCCTTGTTGAAGGAAATCTGGATTACAAAATCATAGAATCATAGAACACCCTGAGTTGGAAGGCACTCACAAGGACCACCAAGTCCAAATCCTGGCTCCACACAGCACCACCCAAAAATCAAACCATATGCCTCAGAGCATTTTACAAATGCTTCTTGATCTCCCACAGGCTTGGTGCCATGACCACTTCCCTGGGGAGCCTATTCCAGTGCCCAACTACCCTCTCAGTAAAGAACCTTTTCCTAATATTCAACCTGAACCTCCCCTGATGCAGCTTCATGCCATTCACTCAGGTCACTAGATGAGTGCTGCATATTTGTCCAGAAGGATACGGAGAGAACCAACATTGAAAGCTTTGCTGAAATTCCAAAAGATTGCATCAACTGATTTCTCTTGGTCAGCTAGGTGGATAACCTTGCCATAATAGGAAATTAAGTTCAATAAGCAGGACCTTCCCTTTCTGAACCCATGTTGGCTATGACCACAATGATTGTGTTGTCCTCAGGTGTTTTTCAGTAACATCCAGAATAATTTTCTCCATAATTTTACCAGTTACTGAAGTGACACTGACAGGCCTATAATCACCAGGGTCTTCTTTTTTGTCCTTCTTGAAAACTTGGACAACATTTGCCAACTTCCAGTCAACTGGGACCACTCCACATTCCAAAGACCTTTGAAAAATAATTGAGAGAGGTCTCATGATGACATCAGCCAGCTCTTTGAGTACCCTGGGATGAATTCCATTGGGCCCCATCATCCAACCAGCTGGAGCAGCAAAACCAACACAAGTTTGGAGTTGGCTGGGAGTTTATCATTCCTTTAGCCACAGTCCTCCAACTCATGGCTCTGGGTATCCCAGGGCTCATCATCAGTGTTAAAGACAGGGGCGAAAAAGGTATTAAATATCTCTGCTTTGCCTATGTCTATACTCATCAACTAATGGACCAATGTTATCTCTGGTTATCCTCTTTTTGTTAACATACTTAAAAATCCCTTTTGTTGTCCCACACAGTACTGGCCAGCTTCAACTCTAATTGAGCTTTGGCCACACAAATTTTCTCCCTACAATGGTGAATGGTATCTCTGTAGTCCTCCCATGACACCTGACCTTGTTTCCACTGTCCATACACTTTCCTTTTCCTCCTAAACTCTAGAAGAAAATCCCTGTTCATCCAAGCCAGTCTTCTGCCCCACTTGCTTGAATATTCAAAAATGCAATTAAGTTCTGACATCTAATATATTGCAGTGGAATTATTTCTTAACATAGTATGAATTCTGTTGAGAAACCTTCATAAAGATAGAAATACCTATTATTTTTCATACCATGAATGCAAGAACCCTAAATTAACCCTTCCATTTGTAGTTATTATTATCTTTAAAGGTAGTATCCAGATAAAGAATAAAGGTTGTCAAGAGGTAAGAAGGAGACCTTTCATTTAAACAGCATTCAGAATTAGTTTTTTATTCATTTAATCTGTATGAGTACAAACTGTCCGTGTGAAGAAGATCAGAAACTTGAGGACATATTTAGTGCACATCTTTTTTAAGGAGAGTATGTTAATTCGTATGTCGTTGCTACACCCCCCCGCCCCCTTCTAGGATAAAAGAGAAAAGAAAAAAAAACCTCTAGCCTGTATTTGTAGAGGGTTGTGCTTAATTCCAAGTTGACAGAATATTGCAGGAAGAATTATGTTGAACAGCGTCAGTTTATTGTCACTTTTTGTTGTCTATCACTACAGCAAAATCTGGCAGTTTGCCTGAAAGAGTAAGAACCACACTTCCAGTACAATATACAATTACAAAACTGAGTTATTGGTCTGATCAAGAACCGCTTTGCTGTAGGCCAGTGTCTGAATATGCAGTGTTTTATTTGTTCGTTTTGTGCTTGGGTGTTTTTTTGTTTTTTTTGTTTTTTAAATTTATTTATATAAGACAATTCTGTAGTTTCAATTCCTTGTGAATGTTGAATCACTCACAAGGCAAAAAGTGAGAAAAAAAATGACAGAGGGAGGGGGCAAATCTCTAAGTGTATCCTCATAAGGGCTGAACTGATTGCTATAACATGTTTCAGTTATCAGAGAAAAGAATCATTCTGGGATTTATATTCCCTTAAATGACAGAGAGATAAAATAGCTAGAAATTTTGACTTGCTAATATCAACAGGATCATAGAACAATTTTGGTGGAAAGGGACGTCTCTAGTCCAACTTCTGGCCCAAAGAAGTGTTAAGTATGAGGTTAGACCATGTTATTCAGGGTTTGATCAAGACAGGTCTTGAAAATTCCTAAGAAAATCTTGGCATCTGTTAGAGAATGCAGAAACCAAAGGGTACTAAGCAGTAACTAATATAATTCTTGCCTATAGAACAGGTAATAGACTATCTTA
This sequence comes from Cygnus atratus, assembly GCF_013377495.2. Classification (NCBI taxonomy): domain Eukaryota; kingdom Metazoa; phylum Chordata; class Aves; order Anseriformes; family Anatidae; genus Cygnus; species Cygnus atratus. Next base: position 55,549,514 of record NC_066365.1, read on the forward strand.
AATTAAAACACTAGTAAAGAGGAGCATGTATTGTTGCACTAATTTTCTGCCATTTGCATACTGTTTAAATCATCTGTTAAACAGGACAGGTAAGCTATTTGCTTGACTATTTTTTAATATGAACCAGAGTGAGAAATACCACAAGTCATTATTGGCTAAATACTCCTGGAAGAGCAGAGCTCAAGAAATGAAAGCTACTTTAAGAAATAGTTGTAATGACTGTTTAGATGCATAAAATGGGAGAACTCATGTTGTCTTTAAAAGTTTTTTAAAAATGCATATTTTGGCAAGAATTTTGGTGACTTCAGTCCTTTATCTTATTCCAACATTATTAGCAATTTTTTTTTTTTTTTTTTTTGGTTACTTCAGAGGATCTCAGCTGTATCTTATGTTCAGGGAACATTGTTTAACACCTTATAAATTTCTACAATAGGAGTTTTATTTTTGAAGTTGTATACTGTCGAATGGTTCTATACATAATTCAGATCTTCTGTCTTCTCTATCACATTTTTTTTTGTGTGTGTGTCTGTAACCACCATCTCTTCAAGATTTAGTGTCAAGAAGAAGTGTATGTTCAGGGAAGGTTGCCAGTCTACTTTTAGTAATGCCATAATTATGATTCCTTCACATTAATCAGAAGTAAAGACATGGGAAAGTACAAAAACTAGTGAAAATGTTCCAAGTGCACTGAATTTTGTCATCACAGGGCTCATGATTAGGATGATTGTCATTCTTTGATTGAAACAAAGAATATTGAAGAGTTACAGATTTAGATATTAAAGAGTTAAAGATCACATTAAAGAGTAAGAATTGTCAAAATTTAAGGAAATAATATCCTACATTTACATTTTTAAGAGTACCTCTTTAGTCCTGTCAACTCTGTACTTTTTAACATAAACAACAATTTATGATTAGATAAAAATACTATTTACGGCTGTTTTTGACATAGTCTAACATTTCTTTTTTAGCAGTCAACAATATAGATATGAAATGCAACTTTAATGGAAAACAGATTCTTAATATGATCAGTATTTTAGCAGGTTTGTACAGTCTTTGTAAGTCTGTTTGCACAAGGAAAATATTATTTCTTAAATATACATCCAAGGAAGGAAGGAATGTTACAGTTTTCATAAATACTGAAGAACAAGAAAGACTTTTGAGGTTCTCACTAATTCCAATCAGAACTGAAATTTTGAAAATCATGTATAATAGTTTTTCAATTTTTTATTGTTGTCAACAATTTGTGTTTTCCTACTTTGTTTACCTTTCCCTGATCATCCTTATCATCCTGATAATTTTACATGCTGTGCTGACTATATAAGGAATACATATTTCTTTTTTATAAATAATAGTTATGAAACTATTTTTAGATATCTGATTATTATGTCAAAACAATTTTACTAGAGGTGGAATTTCTTAAAATAAATAAATACAGCTATCTATAATCTTTCTCTTTTTTAAATATATATATATTAAGGGAAATAAAATTTTATTATGAGATAGTGAAATAAAATTATTATTATTATTTTATATTTAAAATTATCACTATACCTTTTTAAAAATATATGTTTCACCTTGGGAAAATGTAAATGCTTCTGAATCTCTACACAAAGATTACAAAGATTAAAATAAACTTTAAAGAATATCCAGTTAATTTTTACTGAAGTTGTATTCTACATTCTTCATTTACAGCAGGATGACCCTAATAATACAGAAAAAACTCAAGAGAAAATACCTTAAAATTATAAGATTCATTAAAGGATGAAAGTCATCGATGTCTTTGATCCTTTAACAGGTGTTTTGGATGAAATTATATACTTCATTTCTAAGAGAGAAGCAGTAATATATAGCAGCATTATACATTGATATAATACCATGATCTAACAAAGCTTAATTGCAAACAAGACATTGACTTAACAAGATTTGAGTTGGCATGATTATTTACTGCATAGAGGACAGGGTAAGTCAGATATGTCAGGGAGTTCCCCCCATTGAATCACAGGGTTCAGAGTGAATCCCCTTCCTTTCTAAACTACTTGATACTGAGGTTGATATCTTCCTGAGCAAGGCCTTGGATTTCAATATGCAGTGTCCACCGAATTAAAAGATTCTTCAGTATGGTATTCAACATGGCTACTTTTTTTTTTCTCCAGGCTACACCAATCTGATGTACAGAAGTGTTGCATAGTGATTCTTGTCAATCTGTTGTTTTGACTTGTAATTAAATTTTCACTGTTCCAAATTAGAATAATATTTAACATAGCATTTTTATTGTTTAGTGTTTTATTTTGTTTTGACTACACATGGACAGATCTTTCTTGTACTTGTGAATGAATGTATTAATTTGTTGCTCTTTGTCAGGCTCCAAAACTCTCTTTATTGACATCTGATTGGGGTCCTGTTAGAAAACCAGGTGGGAAAGTTTCAGACACAGCAGATGATGGAAATATGCAGCAGTAAATAATATTGATAATTTTAGATGTTTAACTTGTCCAATGAGGAGACGAAGAACCCTATGTTATCTGTCACACAGAATAGTAGATGATTAATTGTCAGTAAGCAAAACTTTCTTCAAAAAGTTTCAGTATGAGAAGTAATTCACTAAAATATTTGTATACACTTAACATTGAATAAAACAAATTTAAATTTACAATTTAAATTTAATTTTGTTAAGTTAAAATTAAAAAAAATATATGTTAGTTTATTTGTTAACAAAAATAGACAATACAGATAACTGAATTATTCATAAGAAATCAATCACCTAGCTCTTACAAAACACCTCAGAGGTATATACATTTTTCTTTCTCACAAGTGTTCGGTAAAAATAATGATCAATGGATATCAGTCCGTTACAGAGATTTCCAATTTCTTGATGCCTAGATGCTTTGCAGACACAAAATGTAGCAGAAGAAAAGTAAGAGATTTTCCCTGCATTTGTGCACTGGTTATAGCAAGTGCTTGTCTGTGTAAAATTATAAAAGTCTGCACTGCAAGATGTGAAAAAAGATCATGGTTAAGCAATCAAACATTTGATTTCTGGTTTCCAATGTAAGATTAGAAATGAATAACTTCTTAATCATTGATGAAATTTAGTAATATGTACTTTAAAAACAGAAACAAAACTTATTTGCCAGAAGCTTGTCCTTTGACAAAGGGCATCCCACTTAGCTTTCTTACATATATAACTTGTGTCATACTTGCTCATATGTGATGTATAAATAACATAAATTATCAGTGTACCATTGCACCAATGAAGAAAAAGCACATTTTGAGCTGTATCAGCAAAAGTATAGACAGCAGATAAAGAGATATAATTATCCTCAGTCTACTCAACACTCATTAGGCTCTACCTATTGTGTCCAGTCTTGGTCCTACCAGTTCAAGAGAGAGATTGAAAAACTGGACAGGATTCTCTAAATGGTAACTGAGATGACTGGAAAGTTGGAGAAAGTGAAATTAGAAGAAAGTTTGTGGGATATTTTCTGTAGAACATACACAATGGAAATGTGATGAGGTGGGTTGGGGTAGGTAGGTGGGGATCCAGCTTTCCAGAACTTAAATCCAGCTGACTGGAGAGATTCCATATTTTTTTTTGTTTGTTTTTGTTTTTTCCATTCCTGCTATTCTATTTCTCAGGTGTAGACATACCTGCTAAACACAGTAGTATAAAGATTTGCAACAACCAGTTCATGTTGTCTTTAAATATTATTTTGTTTACCTTTATCATTTCTAAAGGATATTTGTCTACTGCAATTTTCTTGCTCTCACTTCTGATATGTGGATGACCTGTTTTCAGTAATGAAAAACCCACTTACGTTCAATCTTTGTCTGAATTTCTCTGTCAGTTCTAATAAGTTTTCTTGTTGATGTTTTGGATTTAAAAAGTCCAACAACCTTGGTGTATAGTGAATTCAGAGATATATATCTTTTTCTATGCGAGTCAGTGTGCATGCACCTGTGAGTATAATGTAAGAAAAGCAATTTCTCTGTAACTTCTTCAGAAAAGGAAGCATAATGTCTACTTATTTTATATATAATATGCTAATCAGGAAGATCTATGAGGTTGCACTTCTCCTAAATTACCTCCAGAAAACTGACAGTTAATATTTGTCATTTGGCTAAAATTATATAGTACAGTATAACCAAAGAACATTTTTTGTTACATTTTCTAGACTGCTGAATATTTACAGCATCAATCAACATGTATTTTTGACATGCAAATTCAAATGCAAAAAAGAAATTATATGAAAAATAAAACAGAAGCACTGCTGGAATATTTTCAATAGCTTCTAAATTGTTCATCAACATTAAAAATGAGTTTTGTTTCAAAATGGAACAGTTAATTTCCCAGGAAAAAGTAGTGACTTTTTTTTCAGAAATGTTCAGCCAAAATTATGCCTTTTGTAACCTTTCCAAAATATGAATACGCTGATTAATTCACAAGACATAGATCTTGAACTACCCTTCTAAACATCAAGAGCTTTCATTGAAGGCCAACCCGTAGCAGCTTATTCCAAAGAGACAAGCTTTGACTTTCAGATTTTCATGTGGTCTTTTAGTTTTCATTTATGCTTATGCTGTATTTAGCTTATCCCATCTGCTTCCAATTACTTTGACTGCATATGTTTTGGTTTTGTTTTTATTTTGGTGTGGTTCTCTGTTTCTGATAGGCCTGTCCTTTCAGATGAAGAAGTGTTGATTCCCCTGAAATTAAATATTTTCCAAGATAGAGCAGGAAAACTGCATAGTTATTTCAAGCATGTTAATATGGATCAAATCTCAGGTGTTTGTGAGATGTAGCAAGTTAAAGTGCACTAGAAGGCTTACTGTGTAAAAGACCTTGTAACTAAGCTTTCCATAACTCTTCCAGACTGTGTTTATGAGGATCAAATTGTTATCAATCATCTCAGTAGAAAGTAACAAAGTAAAACCTAGCTAAATCAAATTAATGAATTTGATCCTCTTGATATTTTTTTCTGCACTGTAGCCATATTAATATAATGCTTTATTTTTTTTATCTTTTTTTTTTTTTTTAAAAAAAAAAAAACTTTTATACTGTTACTAAAGAACCAATCAGCTTACTGGAGATAAAAGAAAAGTGTTTTATTCAAGAAAGGTTACTGATACTTGGACAAAAATAAAGCTAAGTAGGCTGCAAATATAGAAGTTATGTATTTGGAAATATAATTTGTTACACTGGGGCCCCATATTGTCTGTTTACTAAAGCAGGTGGATTTGCTGAAGAAGAGAAGTGCTGAGGATGCAATGTGCTGACCCACATATCAGTTCCCAACAGACTGTTCCAGCTGGTATAGTTTATGCTTAAAGCTCAAACAAAGCCAACAATTTTCCTTTTCCATTACCTTCTGCTGATGAAATAGAAAATAATATAAATATTGTTAAGTTTTCTTCTAGGAAGATCTGTAATCAAGTCCATACTTAGTTACTTATGTTTTTTGTGTTTTTCTTTTCTTCCCTTCTTATTCTGTTTGATTTCTTGTGTGAATAACAAATACAAATTTAGAACTAGAAAACTCATTTCGTATATTTATTAAATTCATCTACTGTGTTGTGTTTGTTTAAACACAAACATTAAGCCTTGAACTTCAGTCTAAAAAGGAAAAGAAAATATTAGTCCATTTTTATTTTGTTTTTCACTTTCACAGATGTTTAAAACAGTAAAAGAGCAATAGTAAGATATGTTACATTTTACCTAAAACTTAAGTTTTACACCTTACCAGCTATCTATTCTGGAGCTTTTAAAGTTTGTTTAAAAAGTGTACTAAGATTAATGCAATCAGAAAGTTGATTTTCATCTTATTTAAGATGCTTTAAATCTCACATTGTAATTGCGTATTTTGTTTAACTAATAACATTTTGTCAGCTCAGATCGCTGTTAAAAAGAATGTGAAGAAAAATGCAGAGAAACATATGCCTCTTTAGTAATCAAGGCTGTTGCAATGAAAAACTTTAATTTTTGCAGGAGGCAGAAATTTTTCACATGAAAATATTTTCCACATGCACGAATATCAGAATGCAATACTTCCTCATAACAAGGAAACAGAATATTGTGAGGCTATCATACTTGTGGTTCAAGAATAGTTTTTTTTCGCTTTAGTCTGCTGACTCCTGCTCACTAGGTTCAGAGTACACCAGAAATTGATCATGACTGATCCTTATGTGTACACTTTGTTCCCATAGATCATTTCAACATATATTTTTAAATCTGTAGGGTATTGAATTAGATAGAAGACATACTGCTTACTGAAGGATGACACTTGTTAATGTATACCTAAATAGGTTATTTTAAATTGTTGTCCCAGATATGTATAACAGTGGAATAGAATTTTGTAGTGGAATTTCATGAGGGTTTGTGTATGGAAGGTTTTGGAACTTGTACCTGATGCTATAACATCACAGTTCATTAACTGAAGACTTCTTTAAATTTAATCCATGTATGAGATTTGTAATCAGTTCATTGACTAGAAATAAATATGATTGATGAGGATGCAGATATGTCCTTGATGCAAATGTGCATTTGGTATTGCTCATGAAACAATAATAGAAAAAAACAAATGGTTAATTTGAATAAATGGTTATGCACAAAGTTCAGTAAGGTGCTAAGGTGTTAAGGGTTGGACTATTTTTTTTTGGCTAGTTTTCAAGATCATGGTGGAAAAGTATTTCTCGATTATTACAAATTAAAAAAAAATGCCCATTCTGGGCAACATTTTTGTAAATTGTAACACGTTAATAAAATATCCACATTTTAATGCTTTTCTCATAGTACTTCATGATGTCTATAATGACTTTAAAATTATTATTATTATAATTATTATTATTAATACATTTAAACTTTCCAAATGTGTCAGAACCTTTGATTTTATTTTTGAATTTTATTTTATTATTATATTTTTTTAATGCACTGACTTCTTCCTTTCTAGGAAGAAAATCACCCAGGAAGTATTATTACAGGAAATATTCCTCTTTAAGAAAATTATTTTGATATTAAAGTATCAGTTTGGAAAATGCATTTTAATGTTTACCATATAAAATGCCTTTATTAGTGATTGTGCACTGACATGTTCAAATAAAAATACTTACTCTTCTCTTTAATCCATGAAATAATGCATATTGTATTGTGTTTAGGAACCTTGACAACACAAAGAGATGCTTCATATTTAGAGCACATAGCACAGTACAAGAAGAAAAGGAGTGCCTGCATACTTTAAGAGGGGATAGGACTAATTCAATGGCATAGTGATTTGGAATTTATGAAGTATGACTACTTTGTTTTTGGTTTTGGGGAAAGACAATATTAGAGCATCATCAATAGATATAATTTTTACAGTATTTGCCCAAACAATAGAACATTTGACAGGAATGATATCATCTTTCCCAGCATGGGAAAATTTAACATCTGGAATTGCTTTACCAAGCTTCATGTAGCCATTTTATTTAGAGGACAGAGACACCTAAGCGAGCAGAAGACTGAATTTCTTTATTCATTATTTATTCCTCCAGAAAAAAATAGATTTAAATCTCTGAATCATTACTATAATGCAATAATACACTTTCCAAGAGGGAGCACTGTGCATACAGTAGGTTATTCAGAATTCAACATGCACATAATCTGATCACAACATCCTAACCTTTCCTCACTTTATTTTCCTTGATAAACTAATACTTTCTGTTCTTACGGGCTTCATTGTTTGTTTAAAATTACAGTTGTTGGATCATGACTCATCAAAATGGTTTAGTAGTTGTATCTACTTTTCTTTATTCATAGGAATCCTCTCATAGCCTAAAAACACTAAAGCAGCTTCTCCCTTGTCCATTTTGGTTCTTTCCCTTCAGTTTCAGTTTGGCTCTTAGGTTCAGCTAAGGAAAAAGGTGTATATTTTTGCTGTACCTAATTAATCATCCATTTTCAAATGCTTCCTTAAATCACAGCAGCCATTAGAATATTCCATCTAAATGCCTTGATAATTGGAGAAAACAGCAAAATACAGCTGCATAAGAATTAAAAGAAAAACAAAGGTAAAAATCTTAAATTTCCTATTTGTTCCTACAGCAATCAATTTTGCTGACTAGAAAGAATTAATTATGCTGTTGGTCTACATATTTTAATTGGGATTTCTAGTTTTCAATTCTATGTAAATTTGTTTGGTAGAAAACTAAACCAGTGGTCACCTTATCAATATAATAAGCATCATACTATACCTTGTTAAACTACATTTTAAGCACCTGCTGAGATCATAGGAAAGACTAATTTTCACAAGAAACATTTACTCACTTTCAATGACAATTTGAGCTCAGTATCCTTAGAATACAGTTCATTCCAAATCATTTCAGGTTCTTTGCAACAAAGTGAATTTCGGTTTAGAGAAAAGTCTTAGTACATTGCATCAGTCTAAGAGCCAACTGAAATCTAAACTCAGACAGAAAAAAAGCAATCTTATTCTCAGTCCAAAGCCATTATACATGTACGTTTGTGAGCAAAAAAGAAAAAATTAAATATTTACATTTTTCTTTTATCTTTTTTTTTTTTTCCCCTGTGGAACTGCACAATCTAGAAGTAACACTCCTTCAATAATGTCAGAAAAATATAGACCAATAAACCATAAATGGGTGACTAGTTTTTGTAAAAGTTAAAGCAAGCTCAATAGGAAAACATAACATGTAAGCATAATTGAGTCCTTGAGGACAACAGAGAAGGTACAGAATCCCTATTACTATGCATTAAAATATGCACACTTTTGGTAATATCTTTACATGAATCAGACATTGTAAAATGCCAGATATCATGTCTTTCAGGGTTTTTATTTAAGCTCCTTAATCAACAGGTGTTTGCTTAAGGAAAAGCAATAATGGATGAATTGTTTCGTCTTTCCTGTCAATCTAAAATATGAAAGAATATCATCAGAAAGAGAAAAGAAAAAAAAAGAAAAGAAAAAAATATTCACTGCACATATTTTTGTTCTTGTAATATATTTTTAATCTTCTTTGGTACTTTAAAATTAAGCTTCTTCTTGAACTTTCCTGATACAGAATCCAGTATTCTGCTTCTCTCTGCTTCTTATTTATCTATTCATTTATTTGTTTGTTTCTTTATGTATTTTATCTAGAAAAGAAATTGAGAGAACATTCTCCAAGTTCATTCAGTCCTTGTCTTATTCCTATTTCCTGTTAGTTTCCAGGTAAAAATATGTTCTTTTCTTTGGGGAGCCTTTCCTTCTTCCTTTCCCTTTCCCTTTCCCTTTCCCTTTCCCTTTCCCTTTCCCTTTCCCTTCCCCTTCCCCTTCCCCTTCCCCTTCCCCTTCCCCTTCCCCTTCACTTCCCTTCCCTTCCCCTTTCCCCTTCACTTTCCCCTTCCCTTTCCCTTTCCCCTTCCCTTTCCCCTTTCCTTTCCCCTTCCCTTTCCCCTTCCCCTTCCCCTTCCCCTTCCCCTTCCCTTTCCCTTTCCCTTTCCCTTTCCCTTTCCCTTTCCTTTTCCCTTTCCCTTTCCCTTTCCCTTTCCCTTTCCCTTTCCCTTTCCCTTTCCCTTTCCCTTCCCCTTCCCCTTCCCCTTCCCCTTCCCCTTCCCCTTCTTTCCTTTCCCTTCTTTTTTCCTTTCTTTTCCTTTCTTTCTTTCTTTTCTTTTTCTCTTTTCTTTTCTTTCTTTTTTTTTTCTTTTTTATAGATATATGTGCGAGTACATAAAGATATAAATACTTGGTACTTGCTGATGACTTTTACACATTTGTTACTCAAATGTTCTAGCATTCTGTCATTACAAATCTTCTGAAAGAGTAGTAACTGCATTTTTCCTCCCTATGACCACATTTAAGTTGGTGGTAATGGGTTAACTTCACTTTTATTAAATATGGAGATAACTGTGGTTTTCTTTGACCAGTTTCAGCATACTTTGCAGAGACCTATTAACCTGCCAAATATTTTCTACTTCAGTCACAGATGCAGTCATGACTAGTCATCTGGAAATGAGGTAATTGGGGTGTAACAGAACCCTTAGTCTGTATCCATAATTCATTGCTCATAATGAAAGAAGAACCGAAGGTGCCCTATGAAAGAAAGTTCTTATGGTAAGTTAAGTTTTGTAAAAGATGATAAAGTTGATTGCTCTCCTGGTTGTGACGTCAGTGTACCATCTGTCAGGAGGGAGAATGAAGCTCATATTTCAGCAACACAAAAACCCAGGGACTGGGCAAGGCTGGTCAACCTCACCTCAGTGCCTGAGGCAGTGGTGGAACTAATCCTGGAAACCATTTCCAAGTGCGTGAAGGACAAGAAAGTGATTGGGAATCGTCAGAATGGATTCACAAAGGGGAACTCATGCTTGACCAGCTTGATAACCTTCTACAATGAAATGTCAGGCCTTGTAGATGAAGGTAGAACAATGACTATTGTCTACCTTGATTTCACTAAGGCTTTTGAAACTGCCTCCCATAACATCCTCACAGAGAAGCTGATGAAATATGGGCTAGATGATCAGACAGCAAAGTGGATTGAAAACTGGCTGAACAGTTTGGCCCACAGGATGGTGATCAGTGGTATGAGTTATAATTGGAGTCCAGTAAATAGCAGAGGTAAATACTGTGTCCAGTTCCATTCAACATATTCATTAAGCTACCAGAGAAAGTCCAATGAAGGGTCATTAATATGACTGAGGGAACAAACTCTCTCCTATGAGGAAAGGCTGAGAGAGAGAGAACTGTTCAGCCTATAGGAGAGAAGGCTCAAGAAGGATCTTATCGATGTAGGTAAATACCTGAAAGGAGATTGTGAAGATATTGATGTGTTGATGGAAATTAACAATAGGTGGAATGTTCCAATTATTATTTTTTCATAACATTAATTTGGTGCCATGTATTTGTATTGTGTTATTTGACAATTAAAGACATTATGAGATATGTATTTTTAAAATCAGTATCTTGTACTTAACATATTTAGGCTAAAATGGAGATGTTTGTGCTATTGACCAGTGTTTCTTCCGTATTCTCTCTTTTGCATTATTTTCATTTTAAATTAAAGAAAATAATATGAAAGATTAAAGCTGGTGTAGCACAGAAAGTTTTAATTATCAACCTTTCTGTGACTCTGTGAAATATTTGGATTTTAGAGAGTAATAACTATGAAATACAGTTGATACAGAGGAGGAAGGAAGACCACTATACTGATATTATAAAAAATATTATCAAACTAGGAACTAAAGTATTTTCAAGGACTACAAACTAATTCATTTTCTTTTTACTGTGTTTTCATTTGTAAACAAGCTGAAAATACAGAATTTTGTTTATAAAGTATAAAAAATAGATATTAAGGAAATAGTTTTGGGGGATTTTTTTTTTTTTTTCACTTGAGGTAAACTTGCTAAAATTAAAGTTCTCTTCCACAAATAAACTTACACAATAGTCACAGAAATAGGAAATGACTGAAAATGCTAAGGAAATATTCTGAGTATCAAAAGCTTACGGATCTTATTAATTTACATTAAAAGATAAACATTGGTTTATCTAAATGAGAAAACAGTGCCCAAAGATAAATGTTTAAAGTAAAAACTTTCAATTTTAAAGTACACACAAACTTTTTTTTGCATTTTGTTTTTCTAATCAGTGAGTGCAGTATTCTTGTCACTAACAGAATCTAACTTACTTTCACAAAGTTCTGGAGATACTCAGCCACTGAAGGGTTATTCAGAAAGTAATGCAGTAGAAAAAGATAAAAAGTTCCACTCGTGTTTCCTGCCAATACTGGATATTTCCTGGTATATTGTCCAATCAGATTTGAAAAGATTCAAACATCACATGCTTCTTCACCTCAAAAAAGGAATATTTCACTGATGAATACAGGTGAATGTCTTAAGGATTTATTTTGGTATGTCTGACACTAGCCTTACATCTCTAGACTATTACATTATAGGGTTGTTAAAGGCTATGATTAATATTATTCCTTTCTTTCATCGCTGTGCCATTTCTATTTGGAAGTAGTTGATCCTATTTTCACCACCAAGAAAAGATTTTCTGACATCTATAACAGTTTCATTTTCCTTCCTCTATAGAAGTGGAGAAAAAGTAAAATGTTATTAAATCACTATAGCCACAGTATATACCCTGTGCAGGTTTATAACTTCTCACTGACCAGCCCTTCTCCATTTTCCATGACATTCACGATAAATGCACTAACAATATTTATTCACAGATCTAAACACATAATACTTAGGAGTATGGAAGAGAAGTCACTTTAAAAAGACAAAAAAAGAAAAAAGAAAAAAAGAGAAAAAGCAATATAATAACATATAATAGCAATACTAGTAAGGACGTTCTTAGCTGTACCTTTAGAAGAATTAGCTTTCTTTCTGCCTAATTTACTAAACAGACTCCTTAGCAGCAGAGCTGAGTGGGGCAGAAGGGACTATATAACAGCAAGAGTGTTAGAGATTGTGCAATAATTTCAAATAAAATAATTATCATTACTAGCTTGGCAGAAGTTTCAGTAAATGCTGAAGAGGATAAAATTGCAGGTGCTGACTTCAGAGAGTTGTAAAAAATCTCGCTAAAGTATACATTTTAAGTTTCTGATTTTTTTTTTCTCCTATATTGCCTCCTGCTGCTGAAAGCCCACCTGGTCTCTATTACATCTCCTATTCAGCATATTTAAAGTTCGCTACAACTGTTTCAGGGCTAAATGTTTTCAAATTATGTTAATACAGAAGATTTTGATATTATATTGTTCAAATGACAATGAACCTTTATTATTTTATTTTATTTTATTTTATTTTATTTTTATTTGTTTCTTTTATTGCTAGGTTGAAATTCAGACTCCCTTTAGAGCAAAAGATGCTGAACTCTGGAGAAAAAGAGCTTGCAATGCATCAATTTTTTTTTTTTCCCAGTTTCATCTAGCAATGGAATAGAAGCCATTCCTATTTAAATCAGCAGTCACATGAATGAAACAAATATCTGGCCAAATGTTTACAAGAAATGGTATTCATAAAATACTACCATACTACAGAAATATTTCTCTATGGAGATAAACGTTTAAATTTTAAGAGCTCCATTTCTCAGGGGTATTACTACAGCATGAGTCTCAGAGGTGTTAAGCATAACTCATCTATCTTTGTATTTCATTCTCTATTTAAGATCAAAATACATTTTAGATTGCCTGTAACCTCCATACTCAGTTAGAACTCTGACTTCAAATGTGTTTTAAAATCTTTGCCATAGAGAAGAATTTTCTCCATACTACAGAACATTTAAGAGAAAAACATATTCAAGATGATTGATTTTCATATAATAACTATATTTTAAATTTGCTGTACTATTTCAATCAGTACATGTTTTCTATTCTGAAAAAAAAAAAAAAGAAAAAAAAGAAAAATAAAATCTATATAGAATATGGGTTTAAACAGTCTTCAGAGACAATCTATATGGAATATAGGTTTAAACAGTCTTCAGAGACAACTTGGTTTAACAAAGACATTCTTAAGCATGAGTTTCCTGTAGATCATCAGATGCAAATGATTTAAATACATTATTTTTTTTTGTCTTTCAGAATACAATAAGAACACTACCACATTCTAAAAGCCTCAGAGTGTCTCTGGAAGGGAGCAGAAATTGTTGCATTTAGCTCACGCATTTGTTTCAGAATTGTAAAGATATTAAAGCAGTCTTTAAGCGGATAATATTTAAGTCTGTTTTTGTTGTTGTTGTTGTTGTTGTTTGTTTGTTTGTTTTTTAACCTTTGAACATATGAGAATAACAATGTTCATGACATCATTGAAATAGATGGCCTTATTTATTTATTTATTTATTTATTTTTGATTGGTGATATAGCACTACACAAATAATGGGACTTGAAAATAAGGTGTTGCCTTGATGTGTATGTAATCTTACAGGGGACCTGTCTTTGCAAGAATTCAGTTAAATTACGAACAGACACACTTCTGATCTGTATTCTTCAATTAAATGCTTAAAATCATAATCCAGACCAGCTGGCCCAGTTGTTGCCTTAGTCTTAGTAGCTGCTAGTATAATTACTATTAAAGAGAATTTCTGAGACACTTTAATCATAGAATCATATAATCATAGAATATCCTGAGTTGGAAGGGACCCACAAAGATCATTGAGTCCAACTCCTGGTTCCGCACAGGTCTACCCAAAAATTCAGACCATATGACTAAGAGCATAGTCCAAACTAAAAAAAAAATGTGCAAATAAAGCATATAAGAAGTTTTTTTTGTTTGTTTGTTTGCTTGTTTGTTTGCTTGTTTTCTGTGTACTAGAAGAAAAATCTGTATTTTTCTTTATGTGGATTTAGACTTTCATAGATCTATAGTTTTCTTTCTTTCTCCACCTCAGTGTAATGGCCATATTCAAGTGTCCTTCAAAATTTTACTCATTACCCAGTAAAAATAATACAGGGTTATGAATAATCCTAGGTCAAAATGTTTCATTGTGTGGATGATTGTGGATGATTACATATGCCACACATCAAAAAAAAACTATTCCATGCATTAAAAATAATATCAAAAATAAGACAGTTTGATGTTGTATTTGCATATTCAAGCACCAGTTTGGGAATATTATTATGTTTAAGACTTATTTAAGACTAACACAAGATAAACAGTGAAGTTCTATTAATAATTCTGGGAAGGACTGGAAAGCTTACACATTAAAATATATATATATATATATATATTTGAGAAATGTCTCACCACTAGCTCACTCTAATTTTAATATCTTAAGAGTGTTGCACAGATGTAATCCAGTGAATATGATTGCTGCCATTACTAATTAAAGCCCACAGGCTTTGTACAGACTTGACAAAGCAGGGTCTTGGGGCTGGTCTGGACTTGCCTTATCATGAGCTAGTTTTACCTTGTTTTAACAACGAGTTGGTGCCCGAGTGTCTCCCTCACCCGCTTGAGCTGAAGCTCTGAAGCTTTCTTTGGTCAAGTCTGACCAGCTGTGGGAGTCTTAGTACAGCAAACTGTTGCTCTTTTAGTCTATTGAGGCTGCCTGTTGTATAGCCTTCAAACTTGAGCTGGAAAGCAGTGAACTGTAAGTAGACAGAGATGTGAATGCACATAGACATGACCCTACGCAGCAACCTATAGAACTGGTTCCATGAACATCAAGGTCCCTCTGGAGAGCCCCAAGGTTGCTGACAGTTTGTTGAGTCCTGTTACTTGTTCTGCATGGGGACAGCCACCTCCTCTGGCCTTAGGTCCTGGAGGACCACTGAAAGGGGGTGTACAATTTCAGATAAACAGGTAGATACTAGTAAGTCTTATTGTATGACAGTTTTACTATTAGTTTTTTTTTTTGCCTGTTTGTTTATTTTGGTAATAATTTATACTACAAGTATCTGGATTAGTGTAATAGGATTAGACATAACTCTTGCTCCATTTTGATTAGATTTTGAGTTAGACTTGACAATAAATAGTTCTTGCCTCCACATGTGAGTTGTGTTCCATTTTTTGTCAATCACAGGATTTTGAGTGCAACACTTTATATTAAATTATCTAACCTTTTCCTAGAAGCAGCTCACCATTTTGGTAAAATTATTCTAGGAAGATTTAGCCTGAAGCAGAAAGCTGATAGAAAAATTTGACCTAAACAGCATGTTTCTCGTAGCTCTTATTCCTGAAAACAAGGCTTTACAGTGAAATTTCACGTTAACCTATGAAATAAATAGCTCCATATAGTACAGAGGACATGTAATCAAATACAAAATACTTTTTCTGAAGACGATACTATAATAGTGTTAGAGTTGTTCCAGTTATACAATAGGATTATTTTTTTTAATTTATTTAATGTAAAACAAATTAATGGAAATATTTTTGGTTGTTTTTTAAGTTTATGCATTTTAGACTCTGTTAGATTTATCCTTAATTATTTAATAATTAATTTTATTTATAAATTAAATTGTGTTATTGTATATCTATATACATAGAAAACAGTCTTTGTTCTATTGTATGACATTCACATACATCTAACACATCTACCTAAAAACAAGAGTGTTTTGAAATACTTTGAATTGTGTGATAGAATAGTTAGCACTGTCTTCCACTGTAAAATATAGAACCATGAATTATATAGCCAGTTTGATATAGAGGGATGAATTTTTCAAGTGTCTAGATAATTTCATAAAAAAGCAATGAAGTTTATTTAAGAAAATTAAATTTAAGAAAATTGCTGTTAATGTGTGTTTGCAGCCCAGAAAGCAAATCATATCCTGGGCTGCATATAAAGAAGTGTGACAATCATGTTGAGGAAGATGATTTTCCTGCACTACTCTGTGCTCATAAGACACCACCTGGAGTGCTGCATCCAGCTCTGGGGTCCTCAACACAAGTAAGACAGTGACATTTTAGAGTGGCTCCAGAGGAGACCCACAAAATGATCAGAAGGTGGGAACACCTTTCCTATGAAGAAAGGTTGAGATCGCTGGGGTTGTTTAGCCTGGAGAAGAGAAGGTTCTGGGGAGACCTTATTGCAGCCTTTCAATATATATAAGGAAAGATGGAGAAAGACTTTTTACCAGGACTTTTACTGGCAGGACAAGGAGAACTGTTTTAAACTGAAAGAGATTTTTATGGGATATAAGGAAGAAATTTTTTACATTAAGAGTTGTGAGACAATGGAACAGTTTGCCCAGAGAACACTTCATAAGTGTTCAAAGTCAGGTCAAAAAGGGCTTTGAACAACCTGATCTAGTGAAAGATGTCCCTGCTCAGGGAAGCGGGGGTTGGACTGGATGATCTTTAAAGGTCCCTTCTAAACTAAACCATTCTACAATTCTATGAGTGTATGATTTTACAGAAATTAACAAAGTACTGCAAAGTGGTCTGATGTCAGTAAATCTTTACTAAAAAGGCTATTCTATTTGAAGAAAATCATTCTTTTGTCCCATTCCTTTTTCTGTAGCCACAAGATTCATCAGCTGCAAGAAACTTAATGTTGTTTCCAAGTGTAGAAGTGTGAAGGTCATGAAGGGTCCCACAATCCATGTACAAAACTAAGGTATGTCTATCCTCTCTATAACAAAGACCTAACCTCCTTGTTAATTTTCATATGTAGGTGGTATTCAGTGATGTGCAACCAGAGTCTTTCATGGATTTGTGATAGTATGGTCAGAGAAATATTAACCATATCTCTATCTTCTCTAAGTTAAATTTCTTAACGGCTTATGGGAGAGGAAAATCCAGAAAGTAGCCAGAAGAAGACATTTCTTTTCTGATCTTGAATAACTATGTAGCTAAAAGGCAAATACCTAAGAAACCAGGATGAACAGCACCATCTTATCACCCTCCAACACCCATTAAAAAAAAAAAAGGGTGATTTGATGCAATATGATATATGACATGAGGCTGTTTCAGGACTTGGAAAGACATTTTTAATGCAGATCTAAAGAAGAAAAACTGATGGACAATGCTCCAGATGATTGTGGTGGTTTTACTTGGGTGGGCAGCCAAGCTCCACAACTGCTCTCTCACTCCCCCTCCTCAAAGGGAAAGAGAAAGAAAATATGCAAAGGACTCAAGGGTTAAGATAAGGACAGGGAGATCACTCAAAATTATTGTGATGGGCAAAACAGTCTCGGAGTAGAGAGATTAGTAAAATTTATTGCCTATTACTAACAAGGACAAAGAAGTGAGAAACAAAGGAAAGAAAACAAAAACACCTTTCCCTCATTCACCCTCTTCCACCTCCTCCCCCCAAGCAGATCAGGGGAATGGGGAACGGGGGTTGTAGTCAGTCTGTAGTACCTCGTCTCCTCCACTCCTTCTGAGTCACTCTCTTCCCCTGCTCCACATGAGGTCCCTCCCACCGGATGTTGTCCTTCCTGAACTGGTCCTGTGTGGGCTTCCCACAGGCAGCAGCTCTTTGAGAACTGCTCCAGTATGGGTCTGTACCATGGGGTCCAGCCATCAGGAGCAAACTGCTTCAACATGGGGCCCCCACGGGCAGCAGCTCCTGCCAGATCACCTGCTCCTGCATGGTCCCCTCTACACAGGCTACAGGTCGGGCCCAGAATCTGCTCAGGCGGGGGTTCTCCGTGGGCAGCAGCCTCCTTCACCTGCTCCACCTGCTCCACCTCAGGCTTCTCCACAGGATGCAGTGTGGAACCCTGCTCCACCATGGTACACCATGGTCTGCCGGGGGACAACCTGCTTCACCATGGTCCTCTTCACAGGTTGCATGGGAACTTCTGCTCTGGCACCTGGAGCACCTCCTTCCCCCTCCTTTACTGACCTTGGTGTCTGCAAGGCTGTTTCTCACTCTCATTCTCCCAGCTGCTGTTGTACAGTTTTTTTTTTTTTTTCCCTTTCTTAAATATGTTCTCACAGAGGTGCAAACAACATTGCTTATTAGCTTGGCTCCAGCAGTGGTGGGTCCCTGTGGTCTGTTCAGATTTCTGTGAAAGATAAGCGCTAATGGACTTCCATTTTTTTTTGATTCAGGCATGATGGAGGTAGGAAGATCGCCCAAAGATTCATAAGCTGAAGATGTAATGAGTATTCTGATCTATGAAACAAGCTGCTGATTAAGGGGGATGGTTCTGTTCAAATCTCCTTGATAGTAAAGTTTATCCCTTCTGTATTATTTTTAACTATGTTTTTAAGCCAGTGTCAAATGAAAATGAGTAAGCTTCAGAGATAATTGGTATGCATTAAAAATCAGTAAAATATTTAGTAATTCTGTGAAAAAAAAATATGTTAAACACCTAGATACTGGGTTCAATATGTTGTTTTGAGTCACTTTGTGACATGAGGTGGTGGTGCTGGTGAATCTTTTTGACAGTACATTATTAAGATTAACTCAATTTCAGATGAGGTGTTGTCTGAATTTTTAATCATCTGCTTTGGAAGTGAGCTAATGGGTCTTTTCATTTTTATAGAACATGTTTTATTAAAAAAAAATCCTTTGCATGTACAAAAGTGAGGAGTCTGATTAAATATGTATGCAACAGAAGCTAGAAATAAAGAATTCAAAGGACAACAATGGGGAGATTTGATTGACCTGAGCACTTCACAAACATTTCTGTAGGGTACTGTAGTTGCTCACTGGATTAGAAAAGTTTGTAACTATGATGTAATGACTTTTTGTTCCCCATGGAACTTTCTCCCTTTTTATCCTAGTCATTTTTTTTCTTATATTGCTAATGATATCATTCACATGAATGCCACAAATATTTCATTAAGTAAGTTACAAAATGAACAGTATTTCAAACTTTGAAATCTTAACAAATTAAAGAAAAGGAAGGTATAAGAAAAATAAGAGGGACACATTGCTCTCTTCAGTGACTAAAAAACTGTCTCAAAATTAGTTATTCTACTTATTTCAAAGGCTTTTTTCAAAGAAGAACTCTTTGAAATTTGAGTATTTTGTAACTGAGAACAGAATAGCCATGTGGAAACTACAATCAGAATGAAGACAGATTAGAAAATAGGTATGTGGATAGAAGTTTTCTGTCCAAATTTTCGCAGTTCTTAACTGAATTCTTATTGTAGACTCTTCCATCCTGCACTTTCCCCTTCGTCCCTCCTCCCAGTTTGTATATATATAGAAAATAGATTTGGAAATCTAGATGTTTAGCAAATGTTTGCTTCAGAAGTGCATCCCAATGCCATACAACTAATGCAAATGGCAACCCAATGCCAAAAGCTTGTAGATCATATTAAAATGACTCCAGTCTAAGATAATGGGTTGTGAAATAGGTCTACCTTTTACCCATTTCTGTCATAGTTCACAGAATCACAGAATCACACAATCACAGAATCGTCTAGGTTGGAAGAGACCTCCAAGATCACCGAGTCCAACCTCTCACCTAACACTAACAAGTCCTCCACTAAACCGTATCACTAAGCTCTACATCTAAACGTCTTTTAAAGACCTCCAGGGATGGTGACTCAACCACTTCCCTGGGCAGCCCATTCCAATGCCTAACAACCCTTTCAGTAAAGAAGTTTTTCCTAATATCCAACCTAAACCTCCCCAGGTGCAACTTTAGCCCATTCCCCCTCGTCCTGTCACCAGGCACGTGGGAGAATAGACTAATCCTCATCTCGCTACAGCCTCCTTTAATGTACCTGTAGAGAGCGATAAGGTCGCCCCGAGCCTCCTCTTCTCCAGGCTGAACAAGCCCAGCTCCCTCAGCCGCTCCTCGTAAGACTTGTTCTCCAGACCCCTCACCAGCCTCGTCGCCCTTCTCTGGACTCGCTCGAGCACCTCCATGTCCTTCTTGTAGTGAGGGGCCCAAAACGGAACACAGTACTCGAGGTGCGGCCTCACCAGAGCCGAGTACAGGGGGACAATCACTCCCCTAGACCTGCTGGCCACACTGTTTCTTATACAAGCCAGGATGCTGTTGGCCTTCTTGGCCACCCGAGCACACTGCTGGCTCATATTCAGCTGACTATCAACCAATATTCCCAGGTCCTTCTCGGCCAGTGTTGTGGTTTAGCCCGGCTGGCAGCCAAACACCACACAGCCGTTCGCTCACCCTCCCCCCTCCCTCTCCGGGATGGGGGAGAGAAACGGGAAAGTGAAGCCTGTGAGTTGAGATAAGGACAGTTTATTAAGACAGGGAAAATAATAACAATAACAATAATAATAATAATAATAATAATAATAGTAATAATGTGTACAAAGTGATGCACAATGCAATTGCTCACCACCCGTTGACCGATGCCCAGCCTATCCCCGAGCAGCCGGCCCCCCACCCCGGCTAGCCACCCCTATATATTGTTCAGCATGACGTCAGATGGTATGGAATACCCCTTTGGCCAGTTTGGGTCAGCTGTCCTGGGTCTGTCCCCTCCCAGCTCCTGCTGCACCCCCAGCCTGCTCGCTAGCAGGACAGAGCGAGAAGCTGAAAAGTCCTTGGCTTGGTGTAAGCATTGCTCTACAACAATTAAAACATCGGCATGTTATCAGCGCTCTTCTCATCCTAATCCAAAACATAGCACCCTGCCAGCTACTAGGAGGAAAATTAACTCTGTCCTACCTGAAACCAGGACAGATATCCACCCCTTATTCCATACCATTTATGTCATGCTCAGGTTACACTCTTTCCAATACCTTCTAATTAGTCACCATTTTCATCTATGATATATAGCAACCATGGTAGTGATGACATACAGTGTTATATGATAATTAACATACTACAATTCAACTCATGGGCTATTCTCACCCAGTATTAGGTCCCCTTGAGGTACACACCGAACCTCCCCATTCTTTTGCATTACCCACCAAGTGCATCCAGGTCCCTGGGCAAAAGCAATCCCACGAATGGGCTTGCCTTTTCCTGAGGCAGGAGTAGCCCAGACTGTCTTACCCAGCATGTTTCTTACGTGCACTACAGGAACTTTATCCCCTTCTACAGTGCGTAACAGGTTTGATTGGGCAGGTCCAGCTCGGTTGGCAGATCCTCTAGTATTGACTAACCAGGTGGCCTTTGCCAAATGTGTTTCCCAATTTTTGAATGTCCCAGCACCCATCGCTTTCAGTGTAGTCTTTAACAGTCCATTGTATCGTTCAACTTTCCCGGAGGCTGGTGCATGATAAGGGATGTGATACACCCACTCAATACCATGTTCTTTGGCCCAAGTGTCTATAAGGTTGTTTCGGAAATGAGTCCCATTGTCTGACTCAATTCTTTCTGGGGTGCCATGTCGCCATAGGACTTGCTTTTCAAGGCCCAGGATAGTGTTCCGGGCGGTGGCATGGGGCACAGGATATGTTTCCAGCCATCCGGTGGTTGCTTCCACCATTGTAAGTACGTGGCGCTTGCCGTTGCGGGTCTGGGGGAGTGTGATGTAATCAATCTGCCAGGCCTCTCCATATTTGTATTTCAGCCATCGTCCTCCATACCAGAGAGGCTTTGACCGTTTGGCTTGTTTAATTGCAGCACATGTTTCACAATCATGAATAACCTGTGCTATAGTGTCCATGGTCAGGTCCACCCCTCGGTCACGAGCCCATCTGTATGTTGCATCTCTACCTTGATGGCCTGAGGTGTCATGGGCCCATCGGGCTATAAATAATTCACCTTTATGTTGCCAGTCCAGGTCCACCTGAGCCACTTCAATCTTAGCAGCCTGATCCACCTGCTGGTTGTTTTGATGTTCTTCAGTAGCCCGATTCTTGGGCACATGAGCATCTACATGGCGTACCTTTACAACCAGGTTCTCTACCCGGGCAGCAATATCTTGCCACAATGCAGCAGCCCAGATGGGTTTGCCCCGGCGTTCCCAGTTGTTCTGCTTCCATTGCTGTAGCCACCCCCACAGGGCATTTGCTACCATCCATGAATCAGTGTAGAGATAGAGAACTGGCCACTTTTCTCGTTCAGCAATATCTAAGGCCAGCTGAACGGCTTTCACTTCTGCAAACTGACTCGATTCACCTTCTCCCTCAGCAGCTTCTGCAACTCGTCGTGTAGGACTCCATACAGCAGCTTTCCATCTCCGATGCTTTCCCACCATACGACAGGACCCATCAGTGAACAGGGCGTATTTCTTCTCATTTTCTGGTAGCTTGTTGTACAGTGGGGCTTCTTCAGCACGGACCACCTCCTC
This sequence comes from Cygnus atratus, assembly GCF_013377495.2. NCBI lineage: Eukaryota > Metazoa > Chordata > Aves > Anseriformes > Anatidae > Cygnus > Cygnus atratus. Next base: position 55,572,099 of record NC_066365.1, read on the forward strand.
CTCTGCTGATATCCCAAAGTACTTGCCTTCTGGCCAGTCCATAATCACTTCCAGGATTCCTGGGCGACTGGGGTTTCCTATTCGAGCCCGCTGAGTAATCAGTGCAACCCACTTGCTCCATGTAGCATCTGTTGCATGATGTGTAGAGGGGACCCTTCCTTTGAACATCCACCCCAGTACCGGCAGTCGGGGTGCCAGGAGGAGCTGCGCTTCAGTACCGATCACTTCCGAAGCAGATCGAACTCCCTCATATGCTGCCAATATCTCCTTTTCGGTTGGAGTATAGCGGGCCTCAGATCCTCTGTATCCCCGACTCCAAAACCCCAGGGGTCGACCTCGAGTTTCCCCAGGTTCTTTCTGCCAGAGGCTCCAGGTGGGACCATTCTCCCCGGCTGCGGTGTAGAGCACATTCTTTACGTCTGGTCCTGTTCGGACTGGCCCAAGGGCTACTGCATGAACTATTTCCTGCTTAATTTGTTCAAAGGCTTGTCGTTGCTCAGGGCCCCATTCAAAAGCATTCTTCTTACGAGTTACTTGGTAGAGCGGGTTTACAATCAGACTGTAATTTGGAATATGCATTCTCCAAAACCCCACGACACCTAGGAAAGTTTGTGTTTCCTTTTTGCTAGTTGGTGGAGACATAGCTGTTATTTTGTTGATCACATCCATTGGGATTTGACGACGTCCATCTTGCCATTTTATTCCTAAAAACTGGATCTCTCGTGCAGGTCCTTTGACTTTATTTTGTTTTATGGCAAAACCGGCCTTCAGAAGGATTTGGACTATTTTCTTCCCTTTCTCGAAAACTTCCTCTGCCGTGTCACCCCACACAATGATGTCATCGATGTACTGCAGGTGTTCAGGAGCCTCCCCCTGCTCCAGCGCAGACTGGATCAGTCCATGGCAAATGGTAGGGCTATGTTTCCACCCCTGGGGCAGCCGATTCCACGTATATTGGACTCCCCTCCAAGTGAAAGCAAACTGTGGCCTGCACTCTGCTGCTAGAGGGATGGAGAAAAATGCATTAGCAATATCAATTGTGGCATACCACTTGGCTGCCTTTGATTCCAGTTCGTACTGGAGTTCTAGCATGTCCGGCACTGCAGCACTCAGTGGTGGTGTGACTTCGTTCAAGCCACGATAGTCCACTGTTAGTCTCCACTCACCATTAGACTTTCGCACTGGCCATATGGGACTATTAAAAGGTGAATGGGTCTTGCTGATCACTCCTTGGCTCTCCAGTTGACGAATTAGCTCGTGGATGGGAATCAGGGAGTCTCGGTTGGTGCGATATTGCCGCCGGTGCACAGTTGTGGTAGCGATTGGCACTTGCTGTTCTTCAACCCTCAGCAGCCCCACAACAGAAGGGTCCTCTGAGAGACCGGGCAAGGTAGACAACTGTTTAATGTCCTCTGTCTCTAAGGCAGCTATGCCAAAAGCCCAGCGGAACCCTTTTGGGTCCTTGAAATATCCTCTTCTAAGATAGTCTATGCCAAGGATGCACGGAGCATCCGGGCCAGTCACAATACGGTGCTTTTGCCACTCATTTCCAGTTAGACTCACTTCAGCTTCCAATACAGTTAACTGCTGGGATCCCCCTGTCACGCCATAAATACAGATGGGCTCTGGCCCTTTACAGCTTGATGGCATTAGAGTACATTGTGCACCGGTGTCTACTAAAGCCTTATACTTCTGTGCGTCAGACGTGCCAGGCCATCGAATCCACACAGTCCAATAAACTCGATTGTCCCTTTCCTCCCCCTGGCTGGAGGCAGGGCCCCTCTAGTCCTGGTCAGAATCTTCGTTTCTGTGTTTAAAAGACTGCCTGCTAGAAGTTGGAGCAGCAAACTTTTCAGAGAACCCCTTTCTCCCGATTGTTTTCTTTTGTAACTCACGTACCCGTGCCTCTAGGGTCTCAGTAGATTTTCCATCCCATTTTCTCATGTCCTCTCCATGGTCACGTAGGTAGAACCACAGGGTGGCGCGAGGTGTGTACCCACCATATTGTCTTCTTTGCACGGATGCGCGTTTACCCCTAATAGCCGAGACGCTGGTTCGTACAGGTGGGGAAGAAAATACACTCTCTTTAAGTTGGTGGACCTCTTCAAAAAGTTTCTCCAAAGTATTCTCTTTTAGTTGGTGGCCACTGGTTCGTTCAGGTCGGGGGGAATATAAATTCTCTTTAAGTTGGTGGACCTCTTCAAAAAGTTTCTCCAAAGTATTCTCTTTTAGTTGGTGGCCACTGGTTTGTTCAGGTGGGGGGGAAGATAAATTCTCTTTAAGTTGGTGGAACTCTTCAAAAAGTTTCTCCAAAGTATTCTCTTTTAGTTGGTGGCCACTGGTTTGTTCAGGTGGGGGGGAAGATAAATTCTCTTTAAGTTGGTGGAACTCTTCAGAGAGTTTCTCCACAGCCGAGACGCAGGCCTGTAGGGAAGAGGAGAGATTTCCTTCGTACTGCCGGAGTTGTTTAGCCATGTCACCCACTGTGGGATCTTCACCGTCTTTCCAGGATATTATTGCCAATGTGCTGGCCCATGTTGATGGTGCATTATGTACAAACTTCCGCCATATGGGTCGAGTACACTGGACGTCATCTGGATCTGTGGATGTTTGTGCGTCGTCTAGGTCCTTATAAATTACTTCCCGTACGGCTAATTCCCTCAGGTACTGGATTCCCTTCTCCATGGTGGTCCACTTGACTGGTAGACATACAAGTTCTTCCTTGTAGGGATACCTTCCCTTCACAGCTAACAGGAGACGCCTCCAGAGGCTGTGAGATCGTGCTCCATCTCCAATTGCTTTGTCAATGCTTGCATCTCTAGCAAGGGATCCCAACCGCTTGGCTTCCCTGCCCTCTAATTCCACACCATTGGCTCCAGTGTCCCAGCACCGGAGCAGCCAGGTGACAAGCTGTTCACCTATACAGCGACCAAAATCTTTTCGCACGTCTCGTAGCTCACGCTGGTATAGGGTTCGGGTAGTTACTGTTGATTTGTCAACATCCTCATCCTCATCTTCATCCTCCTGCACACTTGATGGCCCAGCCTCGTCTTCTCCACGCCCAGACTTAGCAGAAGACTTTCTGCGTTCTAAACGACCTGAGTCTCTATACCATTTTTTCACCTTTTCTACAGGGGCAACTTGCACTGCTACAGCTCGCCTCTCCGACCCAGCCACAGGGTCTGCCACAGGGGTTGGAATACCCTCTGCAGGGGCAACTTGCACTGCTACAGTTCGTTTCTCCGACCCAGCCACAGGGTCTGCCACAGGGGTTGGAGTACCCTCTGCAGGGGCAACTTGCACTGCTACAGTTCGTTTCTCTGACCCAGCCACAGGAGTGGGAACGGCTGCGGGAGCTGGAACGGCTGTGGGTGCCGGGACGGCTGCGGGAGCTGGAGCTGGAACGGCTACGGGAGCTGGAACGGCTGTGGGAGCTGGAACGGCTGCGGGAGCTGGAGCTGGAACGGCTGCGGGAGCTGGAGCTGGAACGGCTGCGGGAGCTGGAACGGCTGTGGGAGCTGGAACGGCTGCAGGAGCCGAAACCGGGACGGCTGCGGGAGCTGGAGCTGGAACGGCTGCGGGAGCTGGAACGGCTGTGGGAGCTGGAACCGGGACGGCTGCGGGAGCTGTCACTAGGTTGATAGTAGCATCAATTGCAGCTCGATAGGCACAGGCCAGACCCCAGCACGCCACAGTGATTTGTGTCACTTCGGAACTGCCGGAGTCATGACACCTTTTTTTTCAAGCATTCTACCAGTTTTTTAGGATTTTGCAGTTGTTCAGGGGTGAACGTCCAAAACACTGGAGGTGCCCACTGCCCTAGAAACCTGCCCATGTCCTCCCACACTCCCTGCCACTCGCAAATATCCCGCCTCAAGACAGATCTCCGGATGAGATTCCTAAGTAGTTGTTTAACCTTAAACAAAACCTGAAGCGCATTCAGGAGACATAACAACAAGAACATGCTGGTCTGAGTATCCCAAGGATATTCAACATCTTGGAGAGCTACCGTAACTAGCTCGGGGGATAAGAGGGTGGTGAAGGAGGAAGGGAGAGTGAACAGGTAGGAGAAAATATCTTCCCCTGTCCCCTCCAGAGATTGACTCCCTGATGAAAAAAGGCAATAGGTGTAATTGCTAATAGTTTCTGAGATATGGTTTCCGAAGTATAGAGTCGACGACAGTGCTGAGTACAAATACCAGGTTAGAGTCATGACCAGATATCTCATCATTTCATAAGCCATCGTTACACCACACAGTACCATAACAATCTTGAACCAGGGCCCGGAAAGGATAAACAGCATGACAGGGAGCACATACAGAAAGTAACTTGCTATAAAACTCAATTTGGGAAACAGGTACAGCAGACTTGAGATGAAAGCAATCAACATTGTGACTAGCAACTATTAAGCAGGTCGAATACTTATACCAATTTTAGTTTAACACACTCGGGTCAAATCTGTCGATATCTCAACCCTTCGTGCCCCACGTTGGGCGCCAAATTGGCTGTTGTGGTTTAGCCCGGCTGGCAGCCAAACACCACACAGCCGTTCGCTCACCCTCCCCCCTCCCTCTCCGGGATGGGGGAGAGAAACGGGAAAGTGAAGCCTGTGAGTTGAGATAAGGACAGTTTATTAAGACAGGGAAAATAATAACAATAACAATAATAATAATAATAATAATAATAATAGTAATAATGTGTACAAAGTGATGCACAATGCAATTGCTCACCACCCGTTGACCGATGCCCAGCCTATCCCCGAGCAGCCGGCCCCCCACCCCGGCTAGCCACCCCTATATATTGTTCAGCATGACGTCAGATGGTATGGAATACCCCTTTGGCCAGTTTGGGTCAGCTGTCCTGGGTCTGTCCCCTCCCAGCTCCTGCTGCACCCCCAGCCTGCTCGCTAGCAGGACAGAGCGAGAAGCTGAAAAGTCCTTGGCTTGGTGTAAGCATTGCTCTACAACAATTAAAACATCGGCATGTTATCAGCGCTCTTCTCATCCTAATCCAAAACATAGCACCCTGCCAGCTACTAGGAGGAAAATTAACTCTGTCCTACCTGAAACCAGGACAGCCAGGCAGCTTTCCAACCACTCATCTCCCAGCCTGTAGCTCTGCTTGGGGTTGTTGTGCCCCACGTGCAGGACCCGGCACTTGGCCTTGTTGAACTTCATACAGTTGGCCTCAGCCCATCGGTCCAGCCTATCCAGATCCTCCTGCAGAGCCTTCCTACCCTCGAGCAGATCAACACACGCACCTAACTTGGTGTCATCTGCAGACTTACTGAGGGTGCACTCAATCCCCTCATCCAAATCATCGATAAAGATATTAAAGAGGACTGGCCCCAGCACTGAGCCCTGGGGGACTCCACTAGTGACCGGCCTCCAACTGGATTTAACTCCATTCACCACAACTCTTTGGGCCCTGCTACCCAGCCAGTTTTTAACCCAACGAAGCATACACCAGTCCAAGCCATGAGCAGATAGTTTCTTCAGGAGAATGCTGTGGGAAATGGTGTCAAAAGCCTTACTGAAGTCAAGGTAGACCACATCCACAGCCTTTCCCTCATCCACTGAGCGTGTCACTTTGTTGTAGAAGGAGATCAGGTTCGTCAAGTAGGACCTGCCTTTCATAAAACCATGTTGACTGGGCCTGATCGCCTGGTTGCCCTGCAAGTGCCGCGTGATGACACTCAAGATAATCTGCTCCATGAGCTTCCTTGGCACTGAGGTCAAAGCAACAGGCCTATAGTTCCCCGGGTCTACCTTCCGGCCCTTCTTGTAGATGGGCATCACGTTTGCTAGCCACCAGTCAACTGGGACCTCCCCTGATAGCCAGGACTGCCGATAAATGATGGAAAGCGGCTTGGCCAGCTCCTCCGCCAGTTCTCTCAGTATCCTCGGGTGGATCCCATCTGGCCCCTTTGACTTGCGTACATCCAAGTGCTGTAGCAGGTCGCCAACCATTTCCTCGTGGATTATGAGGGCCACATTCTGCTCCCCCTCCCCTTCCACTAGCTCAGGGTACTGGGTATCCAGAGAACAACTGGTTTTGCCGCTAAAGACTGATGCAAAGGAGGCATTAAGCACCTCAGCCTTTTCCTCATCTCTTGTAACTAAGTTTCCCCGCGCATCCAGTAAAGGATGGAGATTCTCCTTAGTCCTCCTTTTTGTGCTGATGTATTTATAAAAACATTTTTTGTTATCTTTAACGGTAGTAGCCAGATTGAGCTCCAGATGAGCTTTGGCCTTTCTAATTTTGTCCCTGCACAGCCTCACAACATCCTTATAGTCCTCCTGAGTGGCCCGTCCTCTTTTCCAAAGATTATAAACCCTCTTTTTTCCCTAAGCTCGAGGCACAACAAAGTTGTACCAACCTCTCAGGAATCTATTACTACTTACCTACTTACCTCCCAAATCTTTGGTGCCAATGAATTGCAAGATACAAGTTTATTGCCCAGATACTCAAAGCAATGAGTCTGGGAAAGAGCCTATTCTGAAAGTTCTGCTGGGAGACAAAGGAAAAAAAAAAAAAAAAAAAAAACAGTACATTTGTTTCTATGAGTTGAGTACTGTGTATAGATGTAGTTTCTCTTCTACATGGAAAGCACAACACTTCTATACCTCATATAAATTGTGTGGCAACTTATAGCACACAATAGGTTAATTAGTAGTAAACACATTTGTTGTAGGTGAGCTAGCAAAGACCTCTCTCCCATCATGCAAGACATGCAACAAACTTGTTTTGAGTGCAAAATGAGGTAAGTTGTACAGAACTTTTATCTTTGACAGTCAGTATCTTATCTTTGACGTTACCAAACATTTAAGTAGATGGTTGTTAGAACAAGAATGGATTCAGCTACCTATTGGGCTGATGCTCTTCCATCCAAAGGAGAACATCATTAAGATAAACTATTTAAAATAAAAACTATTAAAATGAACATTTTAATATGATGGTACTCATTATTTAAGCACTGTAATCAGACCCTGAAATAGAAAAAGAATGAAAGATAGAGAAGAATATTCTTATTTTTCCCTGTCTGGATGAAGCAGAAAATTATTATAACATTTGTGATCTGTTAAGATCATAAACTTTGATAAGATTTAGTGTTTTTATATTTAAGAATAATATATGCAACTTGCACATTGGAGCATTATCAGCTGGGGAATTAGTTTCCTTCCCCACCTCCAGAGAATACTGCAGTATACACAGGAATAGTTCTTTGCTTATTTATCAGCTAAAATTGTCTGAATTATGTTACAGTGGCCAACACCAAGAATATGAGATAATGGGCTGCATGGTCTGTTACTTTGTTATACTTTGATAATCCCTATATGCCTAATCTTTCTTAGTCAAAATAAGTAAATAAATAAATAAAAATCTTCACTAAATATTTGCAACAGCCAAAAAGACTTACAAATCTTCAGCCTAGAGGCTATCTTTGTATCCTATACTTCCCTCACTGAACAGTAAAGCTATTTTGGATCTCAGAGGTGTTTTTATATTTCAGCTGTAGTATGCAACATTGGTGACATTTTTAAAGGTTTAATTAAGGAATACTTATCATAACAAAATTCCACAGGAAATGCTGGATGACAAAACCCTAGTGTTATAAAATTAATTGCACCACTAATACGTACCTGAAACAAGTGGAAAGCTTGAATCCAAAGAAACAACTCATTAATCTTCAACCAGCTGTACTATGGTAGGTGAATCACTTCTGTCTTCGCATCAAGTTATCTAGATTTTATTTATTTATTTATTTATTTAAGTAAGAGATATTACGTTGCAGCCCAGATATGTATTGTATACAAATATTTACAACTGGAAAGTATTTCTGTGAATTTATTCATTAAATTTCTTAAAATATAACTTTAAAAATACATTTTCCCTTTAATAAATAGTATCAAATCTTTCCTTTCTCCCTTCCTGTATCCATACATTATTTGATTATTATTGTAAATTGTAACATATTCTTCTTCAGTAAATAAGTAATAAATTAGGAATAACTGAAAACTGCTGAACCTTTCGTCTGTTTTCTTTTCTCTTTTACTCTTCACAAATTCTCATCCTCAGAAATCAGTTATGACACTTGACCTTGACCACATCATATGCCACAGCTGAGTTCAATATGAAAGATAAAAGATAGAAAAATTTACCAACAGCTCAGAGAATTTTTCATGGTATGAAAAAATGTCTTTACATTGCTCAAAAATTTAAAACATAACTCCAAGTTACTATAATTATAGCTACTACTTCTGACCATGACCATAATAACATCCTAAGGTCCACCTAGAACTGGATCTCTGATTTGCTTCCACAATTTAATTTTTTTTTAATGCCACGGAAGATTTTGTCTTTCAAGTTGAGACAGATTAATACTCTTGATTTTCTGAGACTATGAAACTAAGACTCTCTCAAAAGTAAGCCTTGGAAGTACCACAATTTGGAAATCAAAAATGAAGAAGTACAAAATCTTAACTATCTTTGTTTTCATTCAGAAAATGAGATCTCAGCCTTATATAATTTGACCTCATATTTGAGAAATACTGCAACAATAAACAACAAACAAAAAATGGTGAAGACAGAGAGGACACAAAGATTAGCATTTTCTGACTCCAGCCTGGCAGGAATTTGTAAAATTAACTAACCAGTGAAGAAAAATGTCTATCTAGAACAACTACGTAGCCTTGTCAGGACTGCCGAGACTAGGCAAAGAAGGACCAGTTCCTTGAAAGCTGAAGAGTTCCTCAGAGACCAGGAATTTATGTATGGAAAGAAGATGAGGAGAAGCAGTTGCAGGTGCAAGGAAGGAGACAGTATACAGTATGGCAGTACTCTATGGATTGTGTCAGGGAATCAGCTGCGTCCTGAAGGAACGCACGAGGTGTGATCTTTAAAGTGAAACTGCCATGTAGATGAAAGGATGAAATGGCAATTAAAAAAAAATAATAAAACCTTTTCTTGGTTTGGGGAGTGAGAAACAAAATAAACCATAGCAGATGCTGGAGATTGTTTTCATTTGCATCCCTGATCACTTCAGAAAAAGCAGGATTTTCAGTCCAAACAGAAAGCTCAGGTGTCATTAGAATCAGGTACACAGAGGCACAGCTGCATCTGACAGAAATAGAAGTAGGTTTCCATACCTGAGCACACTGACTAACTCAGCATGAGTGGAGCCGATAAGCAGAAAACAAAAGTGAGGAAGATTCTATGACCAGGAGAGAGCTGGAGTACTTTTGCTGCCACCAGGGAGGGATCACTCAGCAAAGACAAATCTGACATCCTAACTGAATGTATGCAATTGCAACAAATAGGAAAGTTTCAGTTGAAACTAAACTTCTATTATGTATAATAAAATAGTAACTGCCAAGTACCTTTCTTTTAAGGGATGATATTTTAATCCTTTGAATTGCCAATTTAAATGATTGCCTGTTCTTTGTTGTAAGGTATGTATTTTCTCTTAAATGTTTCTTTTCAATACAAGAGTTTGAAGTCACGACTGTGTTGGTGAACCAGTCAAATACTAGTGTAATACTAGCTGACAAATAAACTTTTACTGCCTGCTTAGAAAAAGTGATGCACAGTGCCCTAGAACTTTTCCTTTTGTGATTTTCTAACGGAAGGATATTGAACTGCATTAAAAAAAAAAAAGCCATGACTGGTGTTTCATGTTTGAACTTTTGACTTTTAAAGTACATAATGACTATAGTTCAATACTGGAATTTCAGCCCAGAAAGGGAAAGAAATACAAGAAGAAATGGTTCACTGTAATTGCTCAATCACAGTAAACTACAAATATTTTCCTTGTATGAGGCTGAATATTCACAGTGAAGGTTCAATAACTATATATACCATTTTTAGCTCTGAACGCTGAAAGCATCTGAAATGCATCCTACAGTTTTCCAAACCCTCTTATGAGACTAGCACAAAGGGAAACCTTGACAGAGTGATGTTAAGCTCTAAGAATAACTGTTGTGGATATTCAGTCGTGAATACGCATTGCTGAGAGACAAAGATATCTTTATTTGCAACTGTTTCATTTCAGCCTGAACACATTGTTGTTCAAAATGAACCCATAATCACAAACGACACTTTACATTTTATGCCATATTTTAAATAATAATAATTAAAAAAAATGTATGTTTTTGTTGATTGGCTAGTTTTTTGTTCATTCATTTATTTAAAGATCATAGAATCATAGAATCATAGAATATCCCGAGTTGGAAGGGACCCATAAGGATCATCAAGTCCAACTCCTGGCACTGCACAGGTCTGCCCAAAGGTTTAGACCATGTGACTAAGTGCACAGTCCGATCGCTTCTTAAATTCAGACAGGCTTGGTGCAGTGACTACTTCACTGGGGAGCCTGTTCCAGTGTGCAACCACCCTCTCGGTGAAGAACCTCTTCCTGATGTCCAGCCTAAACTTCCCCTGCCTCAGCTTAACACCATTCCCACAGGTCCTATCACTGGTGATAATGGAGAATAGGTCACCTGCCTCTCCACTCCCCCTCGCGAGGAAGTTGTAGACTGCGATGAGTTACCCCCTCAGCTTCCTCTTCTCCAGGCTGAACAGGCCCAGTGACCTCAGCCACTCCTCATATGTCTTCCCCTCTAGGCCCTTCACCATCTTCGTCACCCTCCTCTGGACACTCTCCAACAGTTTCATGTCCATTTTGTACTGTGGTGCCCAGAACTGCACACAGTATTCGAGGTGAGGCTGCACCAGCGCAGAGTAGAGCGGGACAATCACTTCCCTCGACCGACTAGCAGTGCCGTGCTTGATGCATCCCAGGATACGGTTGGCCCTCCTGGCTGCCAGGGCACACTGCTGGCTCATATTCAACTTGTTGTCAACCACAACCCCCAGATCCCTCTCTGCGGGGCTGCTCTCCAGCATCTCGTCGCCCAGTCTGTACGTGTAGCCAGGGTTGCCCCGTCCCAGGTGCAGGACCTGGCACTTGCTTTTGTTAAACTTCATGTGATTGGTGATCACCCAGCTCTCCAATCTGTCCAGATCTCTCTGCAAGGCCTTTCCACCCTCATCCGAGTCCACAACTCCTCCAAGTTTGATGTCGTTGGCAAATTTGCTCAAAACACCTTCTAGTCCTACATCCAAATCATTTATAAAAACATTGAAGAGGACTGGCCCTAAAATGGAACCTTGAGGGACCCCACAAGTGACCATCCGCCAGCCAGATGTGGCCCCATTTACCACAACCCTTTGAGCCCTGCCTGTCAGCCAATTGCTCACCCATCGTATGATGTTTTTGTTTAGCTGTATGCTGGACATTTTGTCCAGTAGGATCCTATGGGTAACCATGTCAAAAGCTTTGCTGAAGTCCAAAAAGATCACATCAGCTGGTTTCCCTTGATCGACTAGATGGGTGATCGTATCATAAAAAGAAATCAAATTTGTTAGGCAGGACCTACCCCTCATGAACCCATGTTGGCTGGGACCAATGACTGCATTGTCCCCCAGGTGCGCTTCAGTAACTTCAAGGATCATCCTCTCCATAATTTTACCAGGCACTGACGTGAGACTGACAGGCCTGTAAAAAATGTTATGTGATAATGAGACATTCAAAAAGACAAATTTGAAACATACTTCCACAGTATCTGCAGTTTAACTAAGTTAATTTCAAACGTGATTGCAACACGTGGATGATCCATATGTGGACTACCGTGTCCATGTGTAATAGGTCAGTGCACAGAAGAACAAAAGGATCACAACATGAAGTTTCATCTATTATTCAGGCACTCCTATTTGAAAGATTTACAATATTAATTGGGGGTTCTCTTTCTCGAGGGTGACTTCTATAGTAATGCTCCCTTCAAAACTCATGTAAAAGCTCCAGAAATGTAATGTAATTTTGGGGCATTGTTTGGTAAACTTCTGAAGAATTGGAAATATTTTTACATGGGTCAATAATTTTCATGAGCATTGTTTTTAGAATATATTTCTCTGCTGTCTCTAGTGAGTTCTCATATATAAGACAGTAGAAAGATAAAGTGGATCACGAAAAATAATTTTATCATAGCTTCTACGAACAAAACTCTTGATGTTTGTTTTGTGGCTATATAGAAAACAACAAGGTTGCTGCTACAGAAGCAGCAAACTTATTATATGTACCCTCTCACGCTGTTCAGTTAAGCAATGCAATAATACTTATTAGTAAAAAATAAAAAATCATTTTAAAAGAAAATAAGTATCTGACTGAAAAGAAAGTATTTTTCTCTATGGCCACTGTTGCTTAATCTGTGAAAATAGTAAAATGTTTTTATTATTTTTGTTCCTTACTACTGCACGGAAAATCTACTCAGTTCACATAGTTTAAGTCAATTCAGGATTTAAGCAGTTTATTTGTTTATTAATGGCACATAATTATCTCTGAGTCAGTGAACTACACATTCAGGGTCAATTTCACTAACAGACCAGACTAACTACAACTGAAATGTTGCTATGGAGTGCTATAGATCACCTACAGATTTCTGAATGCCCTTGCATACTCCTAAGAAGTTCTGATCAACACATGCATGCACACACACACACACACATATATATATATATACACTCTCAACATATATACACACACGCATATGTACACTCTCAACATATATACACGCTCACAACAGGCCATGTGAATTATAAGCAGACCCCTCTCTCTCTGGGCACTGCATTGTCCCCTACTTGCACACACCTGTGTTGAAGTGGGTGCTCTGGCTTTATGTGTACCTGTGCTGCTCCCTATAAGCAGCTAACGGACATGCTAATGACAAAGCCCTTCTTGAGGCCACATACCCCCCTCATGGCATGGGTCCCCACGTGCAGCTCCTCATACTGTCATTTTAGGGGCTGGTGCAGCCTTCTCACAGCATCCCATGGGGAGGCTGCTCTGTCTGGCCAGGGCAGAGACCATGATGCCCTGAGGAAACTCTGGCACACCAAAGCAGGTTCTCTCTGCAGCTCTGTTCTTGCTGCAAGCTCTCCCCCTTGGTTACAATTTTCATGCATTTTTAAAAATTCTTTTCAGGCTTAGTCCCTTCTTTGTTTCAAAAGTCTCTCTGTAAATCTCTGCTGTAATTGTTGCTGTTTAATTTCATTGATGGTCAGTGATCGTCTTTCTCATCAGTTTTGTGCTTACAGGCTCCAGACAGCTTTATGTGTTTGATTCACGTGCATACTGTTTATAGTCACAAAAGTGTTGCTCTGGGTTTTTTTTGACTGTTTACCAGTGGTGGGCCCCACAATTACTACTGAGTAAAAAGTGGAAAATCCTTTCAAACTAAAACAAAGAAACAAGAAACACCCTGTAGTCATGCAAAGTTAATTCCAAGTGTAGTTCTGTAACTTTACTAAAAATTAAGAAACTCAATACTTGTCAACATGAATTGCAGGATGGGAACAGATGTCGTGCCATACTGTTATGCCAGCCCTGCCTTTGCTCCTTATGTTTGTATTACTTATTAAAGGAGTTTAAAAATTGAATAGAAAATGATTCACAAGTAGTTCTGAGCTACACAATTATATGTTAAAGCACTTGTAACTCTGAAAAAGAACAAATATCACCTTTAAGAGATAAATGAAGCACTGAACAGGTACAGTGAATACTCTACCAATATTTTTCTGTACATAGTGCTGAATTCTGAATACCTAAAAATAAGTCTTTGATCCAATGGGTCTACTAGGAAAAACATCAAAGTTTACTTGAAAATTTTAAACCTTATATACTTGTATTATTATTATTATTAAATATTTGATTTTGCTTATTTATTGATTACTCTTTGCTGGAAAAATACTAGAAAACTGAAGGAATGAAACAACTTTTCGGTTAACCCCAGCAGGGAGCTATCCACACAGCTGCTCTCCCACCCTCTTGAAGTGGGATAGGAGAGAGAATCAGAAAGGTTGAAATATGACAATTCATAGGTTGAAATAAAGACAGAATACTACGTAAAGCAAATGATGTGAATGCAGGCAAAGCAAAACAAGGAATTAATTTGCCACTTCCCATTGGCAGGCAGGTGTTCAGGCACTCCCAGCAAAGCAGGGCTCATCACACAAAGTTTCTTAGGAAGACAAATGCCATCACTCTGAATATTCCCCATCCTTCCTCCCTCTTTCCCCCACCTGTTATTAGTGAGCATGATGCCATATGATATGGGATATCTCTTTGGTCATTTTGGGTCAGCTGTCCTGGCTGTGTCCTCTCCCAGCTCCTGGTGCACCCCCAGCCTCCTTGCTGGCAGGGCAGCACCAGAAGCAGAAAGGTCCTTGGCTCTGTGCAAGCACTGCAACAATGTCCTGGTTTCAGCTAGAATAGAGTTAATTTTCCTCCTAGTAGCTGGTAAGGTGCTATGTTTTGGATTTAGGATGAGAATAATGTTGATAACACACTGATGTTTTAATTGTTGCAAAGCAGTGCTTACACTAAGCCAAGGACTTTTCAGCTTTTCACTGTCCTGCCAGCAGGCAGGCTGGGGGTGCAGCAGGAGCTGGGAGGGGACAGACCCAGGACAGCTGACCCGAACTGGCTAAAGTGGTATTCCTTACCATCTGATGTTATGCTAAACAATATAATAATATACTGTGGTTACACCACAACAAACAACTAAAGCATTGGTATGTTATCACCACTAGTTTCATCAAAAATGCAAACCACAGCATCATATGTGCCTCTGCAGACAAAATTAAATCTATCCCAGTCAAAACCATGACTAACTAAAAATATTTATGTAGTTCTAACTTCTGTTTACTGTTTTTCTATGAGAAGCAGTTTAGTTCAGTCTTTATAGAAAATTGATGTCTATCCTTTTCTCCCAAGTGGTTTTACTTAGTGACTTAAAGACACTAAGTATACAGTATATAATCATAATAATAATTTAATGAATGCTGTGTTTATAGACATTTATTTTCAAGTGGGAATTTTAGTTGATTGTAGAGCATAATTTTTAGAATGTAGCTTTGCAGATACAAATGTGTGACTTGGCATGTCATTTCAGATCAGTTTATGGATTGAGATTGCCTTTAGAAAGCAATGATGACTAAAAGTATAACTTCTGGCAGCAACCCATAGGAACATACCTGTCCTGTTCTTTGAACTTATGTGACAAAGGATGAGGCAAAAACATAGCAATAACTGTAAGTGGTTTGAGGGTTAGATGACATACAATAAAAGCACTAGTTCAGCATGTTCATTTTCTCTCAGATACCGAGTTCTTCTTTCCATTACATTCTGAGGAATGTACTTTTCAACTACATGTCTGTCTGCAGATCAGCATCACTTCTATGCTTCAAGCACTAATAATTTAAAGCCTTACATCTTTGATATTGCTTCCCTGCTAAGTTTCTTCCCTTTCAATTATAATATTGACTTTTCTTTATAGTTGCTTGCAATACTTCATGTTATGTTATTGCCATGAGTGTTCATTCCTAAAAAGATAAAAGTGCAACGCACTTTTCAAACTTTATATAGGTGATTGCAAGCCTCTGAAAAAGTGATATTTTTTTTTTCTCTTTATTTTATTGAAAATAAAGAAGGCAGAAGGTGGTCTATCTTCCTCTCCTAGCTCCCAATTTTACTGTGTATTGTGTATTTGTGTATGCAAAATGTGAAATTCTGTATATTTGATAAGTAGTCATCTTCTTCACCTGCTAGTTATCTGCAAAGTAGATCATAGCAAGTGCAGCTGGTGACTATGAATGATGAGCAGGTGCTTAAGACAAGCCATTGCCAATATTGCAAAGCATAGCTACTTTGAGACTTTTTTTTTTTTTTCTTGTTCTTTATTAACATTTCTAATAAACTAGCTCAGTGCTAATGTCTGTTTTTATAGCACCTCCCTCCCTCATTTACTTCCCCAAAAATATGTTAGCTCCCCTGCACTTGTGAACCAAAGGTTAATGGATGGCAGGTCAAAATGGAGATAGCAGGTGATGTATAAGTAAAGACTCCTGCAATACTATCAAGAAATTGAAACGTGAGATGATTACTCTAAATTTAATCTTTTATTTTATGTCTCCAGACATCATCAGGAATTCATTACCCATCAAGCAGACCTAATTTGAGTTTCAAGCACAGTGGAATACCAACCAGAAAGAATTTGGCCTTGATGTTTCTCTTCAATTTTGATACACCTGCTCTGAAGATATCAAGGGATACACATTAATCTGCTTTTGCACAGAACCAGATGTTACCTTTTGTAGCAAGTCATTAAATTTCAAAGTGGGTATTCCAAATGTAAAATTATTTCATCTTTTGACTTGTTTCATTCTTAGTCTTTATAGGGGTGTTCCTGTTATATTTTCTTGTTTCAACATCACCTTTTTAAAATAACTACTTTTTAAATTTTATTTTTTTTTCTCTGTTTGATTTCATTCATAAATATATTTACCAACACATATGAAGAGACAGATTTCTGGACTGAGCTAGACTGTAGTTTTGCATTTTTTCTTGCCTAAAGAGTGATCCATAACAGGGCAATATGTTTTTTTCCTAGAAGCACAAAATGTGCCTCATGTCATGTCATCTCCACAGCTGTAGAAAGAAAAACAGTTACCTAGTTTCAGCCATAGCTAGAGGAGATACTCCCTTCCCATCCTTCCCTCATTTTCTGACCTTTTTTTGAAGCAAAGGTGTAGAAGTGATATTCTTTTTCTTTGAGAAAAAAACAGTGGATAAAATTATTTTGCCTACTCTGTTTTTTGTGTCTGATTACTTCATGTTTGAACACTACAAACCTGTTATTTATTACAGTTTGTTTCCCTTTGTAGAGAGGATGAACATACACTATCTCTCTTAATGTGATGATGGCCTATCTTAATTTGTACAGCTATGAAGATCATAGAACACTTCATACACTAGGCTATCTACAAAAGACATAAAATAGCATTGGTATGCTAGCATTAATATTATAAATATTTACATTAACATTTTTTATTTGATCCGTTAACCCTAGAACCTCTAGAACACTCCTTTTGGTGAGTATATTATATCTTTATCCCTTTTTCCCTTACAAAGTTTGAAATTTTGAAAGGATGTTTTAAAATCTTTCCATTCATGGGTTTATGAATGTTTACTCTGTAGCAGGGGTATCTATGGACTTGTAAACCCGGATACATGGAGTGTAGAACAAAGAGCAAGTATCTAATATTAGAAATATACTGTATGTAGTAACTTAATCTATAATGTGGACCTGTAGACTAGTGAAGATAAAAGAAGGTGTAAAATTGTGTTAGAAACCACACACAAATAGTCCCAAGTGGATCCTGGACTGAAATAAGAAATAAGAGAAATAAGAAAATGCAGCTATCAAGATAACACTTATGGTGAAAAATTTGGGTTGCTAACAACTTGCTGTAAATCTCATCCTTTCTTCTTTAGGACTACTGGTATTGCTGGTCTGGGCAGTCAGCATACCAAGAATTGGGATACACTAGGAGACTTTTGTGTAATATTTTAAAAATTGTATAATTAATACATTTTGTTTGGCACTCACTGGGTATTTTGGATTGTGAATGTCAGCGTCACTGTATCAGAATACTTGTAATAAGTGGTGTAGACTGTTAATATTTTATTAGTTTGGCAATGTGTTCTTGACTTCCTGTAAAAGGTGTGTTTCTCTTTTTCCCTGTTGTGAAATGTGAAGCGTAACATAGTCAGCAGATTCTAGGATGGATGCAGCCTTCCAGAGCACTTTATTCAGACTGTACCCTAATTCCTCAGTGGTCATCTGACTAGTTGTTCCTAGTTGGGAAACATGGCTTTATTATGTGTGCAACTCTGAGTAATGGGAACTTGTAAACTACTTAAGCATGGAGGATGTGACACCTATCATTTGTGCATACTACACATATGCATTTGGTTCATAGACCATGTATTCTACCCTGCCCTAAATGTTGGGTTGCTTTGATCTGGGGGTCAGTTGCATAGCTTGTTTGCTGCTTGTCATCTACAGCTACTGAAAGTGCTGGGAGCAATATGGCAGTGTGTAAGCATGGAGATCATCACCAGAGTCTAAACATCACAAGGATACCTTTTTCCATATCTCACAATTTTTGTAAATGTAGCCTTGATTTTTCTGAGAACTGTATAACAAATTTTATCATGATAAATTGGAAAGGCTATATAAAGATTGCAATATCAGCTAGTACTCTGCCAAGACAAGCAAAGTTTGCATCTTATTGCCTACCACAGAGTCTGCCTTTTTATTGCCTATTTAATGAACTACAGAACTATCTTTCTTTTGTGCTTGGTATTCATCTTGGCAAAAAGCTTCTCAATGGTTGTGTTAATAGAATTAATGCACAGCAGTAAAAGACAGTAGAATTCCAGAAATAGAATTAACAATCTGATTTACTTTCACCAGATGACTAGTGAGTGAACACATATGTCACTGAAACAGATGTGACAGCTAAGAGACTAATGAACTGCAGTGGACATGAATACCTGCTCTGAACACTGAAAGTAAGTACACCTGTGCTTCTCAAGAAGCAGTCTATACAATATCTACCATTAAAACCTGAGCTAGATTACTTAGCATGTGTTTTTAATAATTAAATAACATGATTTTACAGATAGCATCTAAATAATTCATATGAAATACAAATCTTGACTTAACGTTTAGGTTTTTTATTTTATAACATACACTTCTGACTAGAAGTAAAAATCCATAAAGAGGCACAATCTAACAGAAAAACTGCAATGCACCATAATGCACACATTGGACATGAAACAAATGGTCTGCAGTCAAGCAGAGAAAACCTCGTATAAGGTAAAAACCCAGGACAGCAAATTACAAATAACACGTAAGTTGAGAACTACTTTTCAGAACTATTTTTGAAAATCCTTTTTATTTGTTTGCTTAATTTATTGAGTGTCCTTTATTCTGTGCTACGAGCACTGCTCTTTGATAATATGGTTTTATTGCCCTTGCAGAAGCTAAGCAGCAAAAACTGCCTGTTCTTCTTTTTCTCTGAGGTGAACAGATTAATGTGAATGTGTCTTACCTATTTCTATTTGTTCAGTAGGAACATGGTACAAAGGAAGTGTGAGCTAAGAACTATTTCCTCAAAATCTTTTTTTTTTTTTTTTGAGTTTAAAAAGGCTTTCCTATGTGTACTAAATCTAATTCAGTATTACCATTGGAATGTCTTAGAGACTGGAGAACAGCAGCTAACAGCAGTCTGGGGCCTCACTCTAATAGGTTCGGTCAGTCAGATGAAAGCCTTCCATTATAAGTCTCTCCTGAAAGTGATGTTATATGAAAGATACTAAAGCTCTTGCACTTCTTCATCTGTGATAGCAAATGTATTATGTGTCTCCATGAGTTATACACAAAAAGAGTTAGATACTGTTTGTAAAACAAGCACGCGTGCTGGGTTTAATCACCACAAGCAAAAGACAGTTTAAACCTGCTACTAACAGCACTTTGGCATATTTCATTAGTGAGTATATAAAAGCCTCTTTGATTTTTCAAAATATATTGGAGATGTTTTCTTTTTAAGTGCTGGTACAAAAATATTCCAACTGGTCTTCATTATTGATACTACTTTTATGCTGTGCAGTTTCTCTTTTAACAGTTAAAAAAATGAACTCAGGCAGTGAACTTGTATGATTAGTCACTGGCCTTTCCTCTCTGGGGCTATAGTCAAACATGCCTTTCGCAGGAGAATCTTATTCTCTTAAGATCAGGTGTCTGTAAGTCTACAGTGTAATAATTTGTGTTGACCATGGCTTCTAGTCATTAATAGTAATAATAACGATTAAAAATGAATATTTTATTTTATTTTGTTTTATTCTCTTATTTAATTAGAGGATAAAACTTTCTGTTCATTCAGAAATGGCAGGGAAGGAGGCTGGTGTGGCTGAACAGGGAACTTTTTGCTGAGTCTCTGGGAGAAAAAGAGTGTTTATGCCCAGAAGGGCATAAGAAGGGACAGGCAACTTAAGGAGAGTACAAGGAAGTTGCCAGCATATGCAGAGAAAAAATCAGGAAGGCTAAAGCCCAGCATGAGCTCAACCTGGCCATTATGGTCAAGGATAACAAAAAATGATTTTACAAATATATTAATGGCATGAGGAGGTCCAAGGAGAATCTCCATCCTTTAACTGAATTCAGGGGAGAACATGACTAAAGAAGATAAGGAAAAGGCTGAGTTTCTTAATGCCTTCTTTACATCTGTCTTTACTAGTCAAACCACTTATCCTCGGAGTACTTAGCCCCCTGACCTGGAAGTTTGGGACGGTGAGCAGAAGAAATCCCCCACAGTTCAGGTGAAAACAGTTTGAGACCTGCTGCTCCACCTGGACTGTCACAAGTCCATGGGGCCAGATGGGATCCACCGAAGGGTGATGAGGGAGTTGGCGGATGTGATTGCTGAGCTGCTTTTCATTGTCTATCAGTGGTCATGGTCATCTGGAGAGGTCCTGTACGACTGGAGACTTGCTAATATGACGTCCATCTATAAGAAGGGTCGTAAGGAGGAAATGAGGAACTACAGGCCTGTCAACGTAACCTCAGTGCCAGGAAAGGTGATGGAACAGGTCATCTTGAATGCAATCACACAGCATGTGCAGGACAACCTGGGGATCAGACCCAGTCAGCATGGATTCATGAACATGAACCGGCAGTGTCCCCATGTGGCCAAGAAGGCCAACGTCATCCTGGCTTGTACCAGGAACAGTGTAACTAGCAGGACTAGGGAGGTGATTGTTCTGCTGTACTCAGCTCTGGTGAGGCCGCACCTCAAGTACTGTGATCAGTTTTGGGCGACTCAGTACAAGACGAACATTGAGGCCCTGGAATGTGTCCAGAGAACGGCTACGAAGCTGGTGAAGGGTCTGGAAGACAAGTCCTCTGAGGAGTGGCTGAGGGAACTGGGGTTGTTTAGTCTGGAGAAGAGGAAGCTCAGGGGAGAACTTATTGCTCTCTACAGCTAGCTGAAAGGAAGGTATGCGGAGCTGGGGGTCAGCCTCTTCTCACAGGTAACTAGTGATAGGACTAGGCCTCAAGTTGTGCCAGGGGAGGTTTAGGTTAGAAATTAGGAGGCATTTCTTCTCAGAAAGAGTAGTATAGACAAACTATTACAAAAGCTATAAATGATGCTTGAGCTCTTTCTGATATGGGGAATAAGCATTAAAACTAAGCTGTAAATTAATTTTACTTCATTTAGATTTGCAAATAATGAGTTCTTTTTCTCTCACAAATACGTGCCCACATGCTTGATTGATTTCAGTGGAAATATGCACTGTATGCTCTTTTAAGAATCTCACTCAATATATCAGAATTAGCTTCCAGCTATTTTTTCCATGCTATGAATATTTTTTGAGCTGAAACCTGGTGAAAAGTCTTCTTCAGAGATAGAATGTATTAGTGGTTTTAATAGAGCTGCAGTGATATAAGTAAAAAGTTAATTACCTCATGTTATGTTCTTTGCAACTGTGTATATTATTTTAATACATCATATAATTTAGATTCAGACAGCATTAGTCCCTAAAACTCATGTAGGAAAACTTACACATATTATATATGCTACAGTTGATTGTAAAGAACTGATCAATTGACATCTATTGCTTTATGTTAATTTTCAGTTCTGACAATCTGATCAATAAGATGCCAAAGAAATTCTGTTAAAAAAATAAAACAAAACTAAACATCTGGAATCTGATCAATAAGATGCCAAAGAAATTCTGTTAAAAAAATAAAACAAAACTAAACATCTGGCACTTCATATATAGCTTAATCATCCTAACAGCTGAAGGCTGAAGTCTACAATCTTCATTTATTCCATTTCGTTACCCTGATCACGGCAGTAGTCCAAAAAACCAACCAAACAAAAAAGTCTAAACACCTCCAAAGCATAAAAATGATTATACTGCGTTTTACTAAAGGTCTAAGTCTGTATTCTGTCCTAGACAATGGCAAGACAGATACCAAAGAATTTCAGCTGTCCATTATCCTTAGAAACTTGGGTATGGAACAGTCCTAATTATGCTAGGCCTGTACGTTTTGTTTTGTTTTGTTTTCTATAGTACCAAAAAGAACGTATTTTTGAGTGTCTAGGAAGCCCATGCAGTCCACATACACTACACACTAGCTCTTTAAAAAGGAAGCATAGCTGACTGTCTTGTCCTATTTTAACTGCCTGACTGTAATAGTGCCGCCAGAGAACTGCATACTTGTACAAGGGTACAGGGAGTTAGTGATCTTCAAACCAGATTCCCTATCATGTATACTTTGAGCACTTTGAACAGCCTGCAACTGTTAACATACCAGCTATGCCAGTGTCCATGATTACTCAGGCATGTACCTCTCTAGCATGAATTTGTGCAACTGCTCTCTATATGTGTTTGTCTAGTCCATTTAAAATTGTATATGTATGAGCCAGCAATGTGCCCTTGCTGCAAAGAAGGCTAAAGGTATCCTGGGCTACATTAGGCAAAGTATCACCAGAAGGTCAAGGGAGGTGATCTTTCCCCTATGCTCATCACTAATGAGCCCAAAACTGGAGTAATGTGTTCTGTTCTGGTCTCCCTGGTACAAGAGAGACTTGGACATACTGGAGAAAGTCCAGTGAAGGGCTATGAAGATAATGGAGGGCACCTCTCCAGTGAGAAAAGGCTAAGAGAGCTGGGATTGTTCAGCCTAGGGAAGTCTCAAGGGGAATCTCATTAATGTATATAATATTTAAAGGGAGGATGAAATGAAGATGAAAGCAGGCTCTTTTCAGTGGTTCCCGTTAACAAGACAAGAGGCAATGGGCACAAGCTGGAAATCAGGAAACACTTCTTTACTGTGTGGCTGAATGAGCACTGGCATAGGTTGCCCAGAGAGGTTTTGGAATCTCCCTCCTTGGTGGTGTTAAAAGCTGCCTGGACATGGCCCCGGGGTAACCTGTTCTAGGTGTCCCTGCTTGAGCAGGGAAGTTGGGCCACATGATCTCCAGAGGTCTCTTTCATACTCAACCAACCTATGATTCACATACATTGACAATAACAGTTGCCTATAGGCAAATCAAGAATGTCATGATATAAAGAGCAGTTTAACCAACAAACGACAACAGTCAGTAACAAAAACAAAGTGTTGTAAATTAGTTCATAAGGGACCAGGTCCATTTTAATTTAATAAATGTACCAAAATTTTCAGTTATCAACTTTATTCTTAGGGTGGAACAAGAACATTACATATTTAGCTTATTCTGCTAGGCTTGGACCACAGTGCTATACTGATGATTGTTAAACATGATGTTAAACATGATGTAAACATTGCTAGCACAATAACCTATTTATTCAATACTGATTAAAAAAAAAAAAAGTAATGAAATAATCTTTTTTAGCAGAGAATCTATATAATTTCAGTGATATTACACATGCCTTATACCTTGAAATTCAAGACTCTGCATTACTATAAAGATGTTGATAAAAGAAAAACAAATATTTAGGGAAGCTGGAAACAATAGCAGAAAGGGTACAAGGTTTACCATTGGCAAATTCTTGGCAGAATAGTGGTACCATAGCAACTCATAAAAAACATTTTTCCATGACTGAACTTAACTTTTCCTAATGTTGGCATGTAATGTAGACTTACAGAACTTTAATAAAATGTCTTGGGTTGGCCTACAGAGACTTCCAAAAAAAAAAAAAAGATGAAGTTGCCAGCCTTTTTTTTTTCTTTTTTTTTTTTTTTTCTTTTTGCTTGCTAATATATTGCCAGTATTGACAACATTCCCTAAAGACTGAATTTGGTGAAGAATCAATCAATAAATGAGCTATTGCATTCTGTTGCTCTTAAAAGAAGAACTGAATCCTTTCTTTTTTTTTCCTTTCTGTGTCTTGAAAAAGAATTATTAGTCATACATGCAAAAAAAAAAAGTCCATGTGTAATGAAATCATCTGAAGGTAGAGCTACTCTTTCATGTATCATTTGACAAGAAAGTGAATTCGGTTAGGACTAAAGATGCAAATAACTGCCAATAGATTGTTCATATTTATCAGCCTTATTAATTAAAAGGATAGAAGATATGCTTATTTAATATGATGTGTTGAATATTTTACATCTTTAGGCTTTCCTGGATAAATACACATTTGATTTGATTTAAAACCTCTTCTTAAAATAGCCACGCTTAGCTAAAAGGTTTCATTGCTAAAGATGCTGTTATATCCTTCCGTAAAGTGGTCCAAGTTTAGTTTTTCAATAAACTCATCTTTAAGATGAATTTGCTGAATTTATCTTCTAGCTACTGGATTTCATTGCACTTTTATCACTAATAAAATAAAATTCAAATTTATTTTATCCATCTACATTGTTTAATCTACCTTTCAAATATCACTTTGTTAAGTAGAACAATTCCTTGAGCACAACCTCTAAATACTTTTTGTAATTCTTTTATATACAATACATTGACTTTATTCTTGAATTGGCAACATCAGAAACAGTCATAAATTTACTGTGGCAGTGTCACTACCACTCAAAAAAAGACACAGTTTAACTTAGTTTGGTTTGAGAGCCCATTTAGTTCTTATCTTAACAATATGACTTTAGAAAAACAGTTTGTATTTAATATAAATATATAGATAATTTAGTAATATATTCAATTCCACAGTTAAATTTACCCTTCTTGATTATTAAACAAATATGTATTAATGTAAGAATGTGTTCTTAATGTCTTTTTTTTTTTAATATTCCATGTTTTCCTATATCATATTAAATAATAGTAAATGGATACATAAGAGAAAAATTCAAACTGTGATAAATGCATGTTAATTAAACATTTGTAAATCTATTAAATATATATGTTGATTTTGTGTCACATATTTTACAACCAATTTTCCACATGACCATTGGCCACCAAAAGTATGATATCATTAACATAAAACTACAAAAAAAAAATGTAAATGCAATTTTAAAAGGTCCATCTTCCATCCTTCATACAGCTATTATGTTCTCTTTTTTTAATTCTGACTAATTAACTCCTTGCTAAGTTTTGTTTTTTCTATTTTTTCTACAAATGATAGCCATACAGAATCACATAATGGTTAACTTCTCTTCCCACTTCTCTTACTGGGTGGGTGGAATTAATGAACACCAGGAGCATGATGACTGAAAGAAGATAAGTAGTTAAGAAAGACAGATCACATGACACAAGAAATCTTAACACTCAGCACTAGCTGAAAAGAATAAATATAGTTTATAATCCCTTTACCCCCCGTGTTGTTGTTTTTTTTTATTTTTTTATTTTTTTCCCCAACATATTAGTGCATCTATTTCGATACTGTTCTGGCTGTCAAAAGAAAAAAAAAAAAAAAAGATCTGTCTGGGATCAAAACTCAAAAGCACGATGTACCAGCACTTCAGAGATCAGAGCCACAGTCAGCGGGATTTTGCTACCAGCTATTAGGGATGGTAAAATGGAGAGAAGCAAAGGAGTGAAAGCTGATCTTTCTCACACTGAAATCAATAAGAGATTTGCCACTGACTTCAAAAGAAACAGCAGCAGGGCAAAACACACAGCCATGGAGAAAACACTCAGAAGAGTATCTAGAAAGAAGACGAAAGAAAGAAAAAAGCAAGATGTTTAGGGAGAGAGAAAAATGGTTTGAGAAATGGTAAAAATGCAAAAGGTTAGAAAATAGAAAAATATCCTGAATTAGAAAAGCTTTCACAGATTCATAAAGTACCTCCTTATCCTGTTTTAAATGCTATTTTCATCTCAAAACAAACAAAGAAAAAAATTCTTAAATTTGTTCTTGTATTAGCAGACCATTTCTTCAGTAAATTTGACTACTTACATTGTCTGGGCTTTAGGCAAGCTGTTCCATAGACTTAAAGGTTACTTCACTTCCTCCATAGCAGCCCGACGAGCATTTTTTTTTTTTAAATAATTCATAGAAGAGAGTGAAAAGCGAGCTACATTAATTCTACCTAGAAAATCCTAAAAGCTGCACCAAAAAGCCCGTTTCTTATGAAGCCAAATATCAAGTGAGCTTATGCATGCATACACGCATATGAATTATATGAATGTTTGTGTATTTGCTCATGATTTTATTAGATTTAAATTACAGATAAATAGAAGAGTGAGTTCATTGTACATGTGCTGAGGTCAGGCTGCAATCATACTTTGACGCCAAGAGAACCTGTAGATATTTTAACAGATCTTGAGCTGTTATTCTGGTGCTTTCAGGTGGAGGTTTTGTAGTAGGTTTGTATGACATTACTTGGTATTCCATGTATCCTTTTCCTTAGTCTTCTTTACATGTCTTTTCTATGTGACCTGTCCTATGAATTAATAGGGAAAAAAAAGTAAAAGAGAAATCAGACTCTGGATCTTCTCTGGAGAATTAATTTCACACAGTTTTAATGTTCTAACTGTTAAGATTCAAATCTGAGTATATTATTTGATTTCTCTGTATATTCAGTGGAGAAGGAAAGTTTTCCCCAGAGACAGATTTGATGCATCTATTTGAGGTTTGTGGCGTTCTTTTCCCTAGGTGTTTTTCATTCTTTTAGGAAGTCTTCTTCCTTATTGATAATCTAGATATCCTTGTTGACTTATTTAGAATGAAGGAATGACTTTTAAGCTTACAGTTAAATAACTGGCTCCTTTATTCATGATATTTATCAATGATGACTACATATTAAAATTATATATAACTCTACAAATTCCATTTAAAGATTCCACCACTACCAGTTAAGAAAATATTTCAAATGAGCAAATTCATATATATTGATATGTGTTTAAAAATCCACTTATTTATTCCTCCAATTGGCAGGAATAATCATATAATATAAGAAATAAAATACATAAAAATAACACATTAAAGTATTTCTAAATGCAGAAAGCTATTTATTATTCACAAGTAGGTTACATTACTAAATGAAAATAGGATTAATAAATATGCACATTAATATGAGTTTCAGTTCTTGAACAGCAATTGAATGTTTCTGATTCTATGAGTCCTGAGTCCTTGTATATCACCTAAGCAACCTGAGAATTCAATAAGGATAGTATTCCATTCAAATAAGTGGATGTGTGGTTTTGTTTGTATTTTTTTCTTTCCTTTGTGCATTATTTATATCTGAAAAGTAAGATAAGTTGGCTCTGAAGAAACTCATCATAAACTGTCAACGCACCAGGTAACAAATCAATGGTTGTGTGTTTTCCAGAGGAAAATATATTTCAGTTTGGGGCCCTAAATTCATTATGCCTCAGTGCATACTGAGTGAAAAACACTATCTTTGTCATTAATGTGTTTATAAAAGGCTCTTGTTTTCGACACCAGAGTCTGTTGCTTGCTTGCTATTTTATGTTTTCTTTGATGTATTGTCTGACAGTAAAAGCTAATGCACTCAGCAGCTCTCAAAGACTTTGAATTGATTTTAAAATTTAAGTAAATTTTTAAACAGGAACAAGCTTAACTACATTATTAATTATTATGAATTATTGCAATATCTTAGTGAGAAATTTAGATTAGTTCAATAAAAAGTAAATTTACGCTTTGTGGTGCCCAAGAATGGATTTTAATGATTTAGTTTTTCCACAGTGGTGATATTTCTGTGAACTTTTCATATCTTGCTGAGTTTTTGGGTTTCTTTTATTTTTATTCTGTGAAGATTTTTTCAGAAAGGAGAAAAAGGAGAAGAATACTAAACAATTTCTAAGCCAAACATTAAACAAACAAGCAGACAAACTCAACTGCATTTCCCAACATAGTTTAGAGGCATCGTAAACCTATTTTATTGTTCCCATCTAACAGTATGACAAAGAAGTACCATGAGAGAAGTTTGTCATCCATAGAAATTATATCACCAGAAATCATGCCAGAAATCATGTGCTATCTCTTAAAGAATATCAATGTGGCTTTAAAATCACAACTAATTATGAATCATTATGTGGCTACTAATAGAAATAAAATTCTGATATTTTTTTTTCAGATGTCAGGGTGTTACTGTTTTGTATTTATCTGTACATGGCTCCCTAATCACAATGGGAATAAATGTAAAGTTTTTATGCCAATATTCAGGTAACCAAAGCCCTTTAAGAGCAGAGATAGTCTCCTCTATATTGCAATAAATAGAGTAATTATGATTGTTCTGTTTCCTTAACGTACTGAAGAGCAGGTACTATTTCTTTTAAAGCAGGACAACTCCTTTCCAAGTACCTCTGGTAGTGCGTTCCAAGTATCTACCTATATTTTGAAGATATATTTCATACTTGACTTCTTCAAAAGCTCTTTTTATAACTTTTTTTTTTCCCCACTTAGGTTCCTCGAGAATTCATCTTTGGTATGTATTTTTCAGGATAGAGCAGAACATGTAACAAGACCCACGTAAAACAGACATAGACAGCTGAGACTCCTCCCTCCTCTCTGGCTGGTAGGGAGAGAAGTTCATTAGTGAAGATGCACACAGGACTCTAGGTTTATGAGTACACACATACATTCACAGACATTTTGAGCACCCGGCATGACCCTTCTGTCTGTCCAGCACCCCTGCCTGATTCCCAGGTCACCTACTTGCTGGCTAGTCCAGCCTAAAGTTGTTTGCTAATGCACACACTCACACACTTGTTCCTCAGGAACACCACATTCGCAAGACTCCCTGGGTGTACCAGCATGGACCCACCGCCTGCCTGATACCCTGGCATAGATCCAAGGCCCCTGCTACTCACCAGCTAGTCCAGCTTACAGTTTGCTAACACATACACCAACACTCCATGCACGCTAGGCTGTGTATTCAACTCACCCCCCCTCTCCCCCCCAGCAGCTGGCACCAGGCAAGTGGCTGTGTGACACATGGCCCTGTTCCAGCTGTCAGTGTGGAGGCCTGCACTTGCCTCACTCATGCTGCCCCCCGCCCCCCCCTACCCCTCCAAATAGCTAGTCTGGGAACACACACTGCTCCAGCCCCAGTGGGAGCAGAAGACCCCCATTTCCTCCAGTAGCTGATACCAGGACCCCACTTGCTCCATTAGCTGGCACCACAGGCTGGAGGCACCTACACCTCCAGTCTGAATCCAGTAGCTGGCACCCAGCCTACTGACACTGTACCCCCCCCACGGCCCCCCCACCCCAGCCAGCACTCTGGGCTCAGAGTCCATGGGGCCTTCCCTAGGTATAAAGAGGACCCTACAATTACTGATGCTAGGACCCTCACACCAGTAGCTGACACCGCAGGCCTAGGGCACCTATACCCCCAGTCTGACTCCATAACTGGCACCCAGTTCACTCACACCAGCCCCCACCCCCCCGCCAAGCATCAGGCAGTTTGGACTCAAATTCTGTGGGACCCCTTTTGGATACAGAGCTATGGCCCCTCCAACTACTGATGCTAGGACCCTCACTCACTCCAGTAGCTGGCACCACAGTCCATGAACACCTACAGCCCAGGCCTGACTCCAGTAGCCAGCACTAAATTCACTCAAGACTGCCCCCACACAAGCTGACACTTATTCTTTCAAATGACACACACATAGCCACTCCAATTCTACCCCAATAGCTGGTTTGGGAACACATACCTCTACAGAGCCAGTGGCTGGGAGTAGGGAACTCCACTTGCTCCAGTCCAGCTGGCATTGAGTACCCCCTCCCCACACACACACACTCCCAGTAGCTGACACCACAAGCCAGGGGCACCTACACCCCAGGTCTGACTCCAATAGCTGGCACCCAGTCCGGTTAGACCATTCCCCCCCCAGCAGCTGGCACTCCAGGCTCAAAGTCTGTATGACCTTTTCACATCCAGAAAATTATGGCCCCTCAAACTACTGATACTAGGAACCAACTCACTCCAGTAGCTGGCACCACAGTCCATGGTCAGCTACACCCCTGTCCTGACTCCAGTAGCTGGCACTAATGCCACTTGCACATAGGTCCCACCAGCAACTGGTGCTGAGACTCCTGCACTCTCTCCTTTAGCACAACAGTCCAGCGTGCCATTTCCCAACCTGAGTTCACAAGCTGGCACTAAGGTTTTCTCACCCACATCCAGGTTTTGCAACTAGCTGGCACTTAATCCTCTCAGCCCACACACAAATGACAGAGAGAGTATAAATACACAGTGAGATGGTTAGGAAAAGGATTTAATGTGAGAAATGTATAAGAAGATAGACTACGGTGATCAGGCATAGGGCTCAGCCAGACAATCATATTGACTGGTCCCCATTTTAAATACTACTGGCCCTTTTCTACCTATCCCCCCTTTTTGTTCCTCCTCCTCACCTTTTGCCCTGCACATCCCCCATGTTTTTGCAGAGCTCTGCAGTTTCTGCACCCTCCTAGTCTGTGCCCCCTTGATTCACAATCTTATCAGTTGCAAGGTTCATCCTTCTTGGAAGTGGTGCCTGTAGCTTGTTAGCCCACCAATTAGAGGTTTGTTTCTTGTGATTGTCTCCTACATTAGAAATCCCTGACCAGATAAACTTGCTGGCATAAACATTCCTACATCCTCATGTGATTTCATAAATTAGCATGACTGACTAGACTTGGTTCCTTCCCATCATTTCCTCCCTTTGTAATTATCCCTTATTGCCTTGGAAAAGGGCCCTTGACCAAGTACACACGCTCTTTCTACATACACTTGCAACTTCTTTCAATTTCTGCTCCTGACAACTGCAGGTAAGAATACCACCAGGTGAAGCAATGAGGCCCTCTGCATTCAGAACACTTCCTAGTTGAGCCAAAAAGGGAAAACACATTAATCAAAGCTAAATGGAAAAAAGCATTGGACCTCAAGTCCCAGCAGGCATTGGGCAAGTAGATTTTCATTATGTCAGTCTCCGTGTAGGGAGAGAGGATGAAATCAGGAAACCCAGGGTGTAGGGATCAAGGAACCAAGTAGGGAAGAACAGTGATTGGACCGGCTAGTAAGAGAGCAGACAAAAAGTTGTTCTCTTATTTGAGGACTCTTTGAACGGATCAACTACATATTAACATATTTTAAACTAAAATCCTGCTGGCTTATATGAAAAACATGGGTAGGTACAGAAATGATAGAAATGTGGTGGTAACTTATCCTTGCCATGTAACATAATGGGAATATTTTTGGTGTTTGAATCATTGAGGAGTATATATATATACCCTCAGGTTATATATATATGACCTCATTGTCAGGTTATGTGTTAAGAAAGGGCACAGACATTCAGCCAGCTGGAAGTACACATCCTCTGGCTTTTTCAGACCATCCTGTCACTTAGCAAACTCTCATAAGATGCTGGAGAAAATCAAAGTTTTCTTCAGCAGACTGTCAATGCAGGCAAAGATAGAGGAAGCAAAGCTAAAAGGAGCTGGAAGAGTGACTGAAAGTTGTCCTAGTGCTCTCAGTTAATGACTCATAAAAGCAAGAATAGCAGGATTCAACCTCCTGTTAAGGAAGTGGAGAAGAATAGTGTATCTACAAGATTTCCCTCTCACCAAAGGGAGACTTTTGTAGCCATATCCTGCTGAAAAATCCATACAGTTAGAAACTTTTTTTTTTTCTTCCTGCCATGAATTGTGACAATATTGTACATTGTAATGTCCAGTTCCATCTACTGCAAATGTGTTAGTTAAAACAGCACAGATCTTGCTGGAGGCTAATGACAGTTTCATGTTGAGATACGCATTAACGGAATTATTAGATTGTTTTCAGGCCCCATGCCTGAATGTTAAGTGCTAGTTTGCACATGTCTGTACGTATTAGAGAGGCTGGCAGATGCAGTCAAACAGATGTAGAACAGTTCAGAAAACTGCAGAATGCTGGTCTGCATGTGCATGGCCTGAACAATATCTAGGACTGCAATACATCTGTAAAGAGTTATTTTCATAAAGGAACTATTTATTTTACAAACGAGGACTTTTCTCAGGATATATAAAAACATTGAGCAAGTACTGAGGACACAGTATAAGGCCCAAAACAAGTAAGAAAGTGTGATTCTTAAGGGGGGGGGGGGGGGGGGGGGGGGAAGTGGCAATTTTGGTTAGACTATACAAGAAAAGACTTCAACATGTAGAAGTGTAACTTCTGAGAATGTGGAATTTCCAGGCAAAATCCTGGTAGGCGGTACTAGAAACAAGAAATGGGATAGAAGTAATAGAAAAATGAAAGATGTTAAAAAATAATTTATTTGTACTGGAAGAAATGAATAATGTATTACTGATGTAGTGATGGCAGTAGTAACAAAAGTAACACTACACCTTCTTATAAATTTACTCTGTGGCTATAGGCACAAGACAGTAGAGATACCATTGTTAGCCAAAACTGAGAAATAGAAGGAGAGGTATACAATTGACTGAGCTGCAAATTTTTATGCTATAATGCAGATGGTATAAAAAATTCCTCATTAAGAAATGAGGTGGTGGCTGGGGTATGTGATACTCGGATGAGGGTGGAAAGGCCTTGCAGAGAGATCTGGACAGATTGGAGAGCTGGGTGATCACCAATCACATGAAGTTTAACAAAAGCAAGTGCCAGGTCCTGCACCTGGGATGGGGCAACCCTGGCTACACGTACAGACTGGGCGACGAGACGCTGGAGAGCAGCCCCGCAGAGAGGGATCTGGGGGTTGTGGTTGACAACAAGTTGAATATGAGCCAGCAGTGTGCCCTGGCAGCCAGGAGGGCCAACCGTATCCTGGGATGCATCAAGCACGGCATTGCTAGTCGGTCGAGGGAAGTGATTGTCCCGCTCTACTCTGCGCTGGTGCGGCCTCACCTGGAGTACTGTGTGCAGTTCTGGGCACCACAGTACAAAATGGACATGAAACTGTTGGAGAGTGTCCAGAGGAGGGTGACGAAGATGGTGAAGGGCCTAGAGGGGAAGACGTATGAGGAGCGGCTGAGGTCACTGGGCCTGTTCAGCCTGGAGAAGAGGAGGCTGAGGGAGGACCTCATCGCAGTCTACAACTTCCTCGCGAGGGGGAGTGGAGAGGCAGGTGACCTATTCTCCATTATCACCAGTGATAGGACCTGTGGGAATGGTGTCAAGCTGAGGCATGGGAAGTTTAGGCTGGACATCAGGAAGAGGTTCTTCACCGAGAGGGTGGTTGCACACTGGAACAGGCCCCCCAGTGAAGTAGTCACTGCACCAAGCCTGTCTGAATTTAAGAAGCGATCGGACTGTGCACTTAGTCACATGGTCTAAACCTTTGGGCAGACCTGTGCAGTGCCAGGAGTTGGACTTGATGATCCTTTTGGGTCCCTTCCAACTCGGGATATTCTATGATTCTATGATTCCTGCTGCAAGAAGGACCAGCAAGAGAAAAACAAAACAAATCAGGAAAAAAAAATGGAAAAAAAATGGAAAAAAAACAAACAAACAAACAAACAAAAAAACCAAACATGACCCTGAAGAGTAAAGGCAATTGAATGGTCCAATTAAAGAGTCATATTAATTAATATGTGCTGATGGTACAAGTAATGGTTCTAGCTGAAGGATCTCAGGAATTGAAATAAAAGTAGTTGATCCAAGAGTTTCAAAGTAGCAGATAACACCAGGGAAAGAATAAAGTTGGAAAAATAAAGTAAACCTCAGCAGTGGTGGAAAAGAAAAAACAAAACCACTTCAAACCTCAGTGTCTCAATTTGTAGATCCTTTATGGGACACTTTGTAAGTAATATACAGTGCTGTAAGCTGTGTCAGGTGAAAAACAGATATTGACTAACATCTGCCAGTTGGTGTGTGACTTTTATTAACCCTTAGAAAAGTCATTGTACAGGGTGGCAGGAGGGGGTAACCTTTTAATTCTACCAGATCTTCTTTGGAGCTGTCCTCAATAGTTTTAGATAAAACAAAGGCTGATTGCTGTTTTAGAGACATTCTAAATATCCTCTGTTTAAAATAAAATAAAATAAAATAAAATAAATATTTTCTGTTCTTATATGCTCTAAGAGAATAATTAATAGTTTTATATTCTCTAAGAGAATATAAAAATATTCTCTGTTTTTCTTTGGTTTTACTGATAATTACATAACAAAATCACCCACTAGTTCTGTTTCATATCCATGCCAGAGAGAACTGTAATGGAATTCCAAAACCGAAAACAGCACGGACTGGAATCACAGAATCATAGTATAACTTAGGTTGGAAAAGACCTCTACGATCATTAAGTCCAACCATTAACCATCACATCCAACCACTGAAAAATAAAAACTGAAAATAATGTACTGTAAAACTAGTCTGAGAATGCTGGCAAATGTAAACTGCTGATAAGCAACTCATACAAGCTTAAAGAGTTTATGGTAGCTGATAAAAAAAAAAAAAATTCACCGACGTTTCTGAACACCAGGACAGTTAAAGATTGTACTGGATTGCACCGTAACACTGGACTGTCCCCAACATGAAAAAGGAGGGAGAACAGTCAGCATGGAGTCTCATCCTCCAGTTTTATGGAACATAAGGACATTTCAATGAAGTTAATATCTAGAGGGGAAACTCCACTTAGAAATGCATTTCTATTTGGAGCTGTGAGCTGAATTCTATTAGCTGAGGTGGAGCCATTGAAGATGGAAGAAGTAAACCTGAAAAGAAAAAAAAAAGAAAAAAAAAAGATTTAATACATGGGCATATTCCTTGAAAGTAGCACTGAGTGGATGAACAGCCAAATAGAGACAAGAAAGCTTTCAAACAAAAGGAATATCTGTACTGACTGAAAACAAAAACAAAAACAAAAACAAAAAACAACAGGGCACTGAAGGAAGTCACAGCCTATTAGTTGTGACTGAGGACATGATGACCAATTTATTCAGGGAAAGGTGTTCACTGTGATGTCAATAATGGTTTTAGCTGTATTGGGATAAATGCCCTTTCCCTTCCTAGTAGTAGTTTTCAAGGGAAAGAAGAAATTGGATCCTGAGTTAAAAGATAAGAAAAACTCCAACTACTGAATTTCAGTTACTCTATAAAATGTGTACTCTTTTTTTTTTTTTTTTTCTTTTTCAGATGATTCAAGTACACTGTATTCTAAGAGGAATTATAGTAATTTTACTTAAAATAAGGAGTCACTCTGGAAAGTTACAAAAATTTGAATAGTGCCATCTGTTATGAGAATTCCGTGGAACGTCTAATTACAAGACTAGTTCCTAACAAACAGGCAGTGTTCTAGTGACAAATGTAACTGGTGCTGTAAGGTATTTTCCCATGGTTCCAGAGCAAGAGGATATATATTTAACAAAATGGGGAATGTCACAAAGAGAAAGCATAAACCCATGTTAGAAGCTGATTACTATCCTGGAAAACAGAACTCTATATCTCTGCTAAATATTTCTTACATAGTGTTAAATAATTTAAATGAAACTGCTGTTATATATAAATATGTTCCTAATTTTAAGCACCTGAAGTGATATCTTTCAATCCAATTCAGATATGATTTCATAGCTGAAATTGGAAGTATACTGTATATATACTGTCCTAAATTTGCTTCCAAAATAAGTTTTCAAAGTATTAAACCAGTATGGCACTGATTCCCTTCATATCCTTTTATAGTATACTTATATACTATATATAGTAAAGTCCATTATTCTCTTCAAATGTTTTGATATGATACTATGCAGTAAATGAGACCTAGGATCACACACATGTTAAAATGAGGTTTTAGACAAATATCCATAGATCTGTACTACTATTGCGTATTCACTTTTTATCACTGTACTGGGTGGGTGGGGGGATGGAAATAACTTTCTTCATAGTAGCCCATACGGTGCTGTGCTTTGGATTCATGAATAAAACAATGCTCATAACACACCAGTGTTTTAGCTATGGCTGAACTGTGTTTGCACAGTGCTAAGGCTTTCTCTTTTTCATGTTTTGCTTCCTCAGTGAGTAGGCGAGTGGACAGAAGTTGAGAGGGGACATAGATAGGACAGCTGACCTTAACTGGCGAAAGGAGGCCAGTTATGGCCTTAATTGGCCATACATAGCTATGGTATTCATCTTCCCAAAGAACCATTACATATACTGCTTTCCAGTAAGTGGCTGGACATCTGCCTGCCAAAGGGGAAGTAGCAAATGAATTTCTTATTTTGTTTTGCTTGCACACACAGATTTTCCTTCACCTATTGAACTGTTTTTACCTTGATCCATGTGTCATTTTGCCTTCCTTCTATTTTCTCCCCATCCTGCAGGAGAGAAGAGTGAATGAGCAGCTGTATGGATGTTTATGTGCTGGCCAGGGTCGACCCTCCAAAATCACTCATTCTATACAATAAATGAAAAATTGTCATATGTGTTACTTTTAACAGGCACTTGTATAGTCAAATGTTATATTGTAATAAATGTTAATAAAGGTTAACAAAATAAAAAAGGTCAGTCCCCAACCTGTACTCGTGCATGGGGTTATTCCTCCTGAGGTGCAAGACCCTGCACTTGTTTTTGAACTTTTGAACTCCATGAGGTTCCTCTCCACCCATATCTCTAGCCTGTCCTGGTCCCTCTGAATGGCAGCAAAGCTGTCTGGTGTATCAACTACTCCTCCAAGTTTTGTGTTATCAGCAAACTTGCTAAGGGTGCACTGTGTTCCATTATCCAGACTACTGATGAATAAGTTGAACAAGACTGGAGCCAGTACTGACCCCTGTGGGACACCACCATCTACAGGCCTTCAACTAGACTCCCACTGCTGAGCACAACCCTCTGAGTTCTGCCATCCAGACAGTTTTCAATCCACCTCACTGTCCACTCATTTATCCCACACTTCCTGGTCTTGCCTATGAGGATATTATAGGAGACAGTATTGAAAGCCTTGCTAAAGTCAAGGTAGACAACATCCACTGGTCTCCTCTCATCTACCTAGCCAGTCATACCATCATAGAAAGCTACCAGATTAGCTGAGCATGATTTCCCTTTGGTGAATCCATGCTAACTACTCCTGATCTCCATGTGCTTGCTGATGACCTTCAGCATGAGCAATTCCATCATCTTTCCAGCATTGTGTGTGTGAGGCTGACTGGCCTGTGGTTTCCTGGGTTCTCCTTCTTGTCCTTTTTGAGAACTGGAGTGACATTGCCTTTATTCCCAGTCCCCAGGCACCTTTCCTGTGACCTTTCAAAGATGAGTGGCCTAGCAGTAACATCCATCAGTGCTCATGGGTGCATCCTATCAGGGCTCATGTATTTGCAGGTGTCAAGTTTGACTTAATAACCTGATCTAACCTGATCCTTCTCGACCAAGGAAAAGTCCTCCTTTCCCCAGACTTTCTTGTCTTTAGGGTCTGATATTCATGAGTCTTAGCAGTGAAGACTAAAGTAAAGTCATTCTTTGTCACACTCTGCCTTCTTTGTATCCTTCATCGCCATGGCACCTACCCCATTCAGCAGTGGGCCCACATTTTCCCTAGTCTTCCTTTTGCTACTGATTTATTTGAAGAAGCCCTTCTTGTTGCCCTTGACATCCCTTGCCAGATTTAATTTCCAAATGTGTCGTGGCCTTCATTGTCATATCCCTGCATACTCTGACAATGTCCCTATATTCCTCCCAAGTGGCCTGTCCCTTTTTCCACATGCTATATACAATCTTCTTCTGTATGAGTTTGGCCAGGAATTCATTGCTCATCCATGCAGTCTTCTTCTGCCCTCTTTGCTTGCCTTCTTACTCATAGGGATACATTGATCTTGAGTTTGGAGGAAGTGTTGCTTGAATAATGACCAGCTAGCTCTCTTGGACACCCCTCCCTTCTAGAGCTCTAACCCATGGGATTCTTAAAAGTAGGTCCCTGAAGAGGCCAAAATTTGCTCTTCTGAAGTCCAGGGTTGCAATCCTACTTTTTGCCCTGCTTCCTCTTTGCAAGATCCTGAACTCCACCATCTCTAAAGCAAGCAAAGTACTTTCTCTGTTATGTTAATTCAATATAAAATAAAGAAGGAAAAGTTTCTCAGGAGAAATTTTGCATAGAGACAAAAAAATTGCATGGTAGAAAAAAGTTCTACAGTCATTTTTAGAGCTGAAAAGTCGTAGTGCTGAAAAGTCATAGTACCTGTGACATTTTGAAATGAGATGATGAAATCAACTCTCTTTCTGGCCAGGTTGTTCAGATTATATGGTTGCAATAGGTGATATCCAAAGATTTTGAAGTTTCACTTTTGTTCAGATAAGAACTCTGAATAATCTTTCCAGTCACCAAAATGTGACAGTAAATATTGCAAACATAGGATTGTAGTATATGCATTGTATGTATATATTTCACTAACAGGCTGGGAATAACTCAGACAGCCATTTTCACTGTAATTTCAATGCCTAAGTTTACAGGGCATCAGAAAAAGATAGGCGGCTAAAAATAGTGATTACACTGACAAAAATAAAATGTTACAGATGCTACATCTATTTCAGAGATTTTTATTTTTATTTTTTTCAGATAATTTAGCTATTTCATAAAGGATTGTTGAAATTAATCACTATTTGAGATCTGTGAGATATGACTGGATTTCTGTGAACAGTTCTGTGCAGAATGTGAAAATAAAGGATCTAATGACCCCTTATGAAAAAAAAAAAAGGGGGGGGGGGGGAATTGTGAAACTTTTATCATACCAAATTAATTTTCAACAGTTTTTTCTTTTGTCTTGCTATGCCTTGTAAAAATGATTTTGATATAATCAGAATGATTAAAAACTTATTTAAATATTTATTAATATAGTCCCCCAAACCAATAATGCAGAATTCTGAACAACAATTTTAAAGGAAAAATGATTTTGTCTTCAATATACTACTAAACGCAGTGATAACTATGAATCATTTGACATATTTCACATTCAACATTCACAGTAAAGTGTAATAGTGAAGGGGAAAAAAGCATAGTTGACTAATGAAAAGCCATTGTGGCATTGTGGAATAAGGAATAATGAAGATTATATTTTAGTTCTAAACCAGAAATAAGAAAAATGAAAAAGCTTCACAAGAATAAATTATTTTTGAAAAAGAATTCTTCCTTTAGTAAGATGCAATTTAAGGAATTACTTGCTCTGAATGTAACTTTTGATTTAATAATAATAATAATTAAAAAGAGTCACCCCTATACTTTGAATTTTAAGACCATTGAATGAGAAAGTTGGTTTAAATAAACCATGAGAGAGAAAAATCAACTTTTTTTTTTTTGTTTTTTCTTCCTAGCAGCCATGGAGATTAACAGAGCATCAAGAGGAGATCATCAACTGTTACGTGTAAATGTATCACTACAGGTGATAGCAGAAAATATAGACCAGAATATATAAGAACCTTAACTGCAGTGGCTGATATAAAAAAAAAATAATAAAAAAAAATAGACACAGACACAGACACAGACACAGATTACTAGGTTGGAAGAGACCTCAAGATCATCGAGTCCAACCTCCGACCTAACACTAAGTACTCCACTAAACCATATCGCTAAGCTCTACATCTAAACGTCTTTTAAAGACCTCCAGGGATGGTGACTCCACCACCTCCCTGGGCAGCCCGTTCCAATGCTTAATAACCCTTTCGGTAAAGAAGTACTTCCTAACATCCAACCTAAAACTCCCCTGTCGCAACTTTCGCCCATTCCCCCTCGTCCTGTCACCAGGCACGTGAGAGAACAGACCAACCCCCACCTCACTACAGCTTCCTTTAAGGTAACTGTAGAGAGCAATAAGGTCGCCCCTGAGCCTCCTCTTCTCCAGGCTGAACAAGCCCAGCTCCCTCAGCCGCTCCTCGTAAGACTTGTTCTCCAGACCCCTCACCAGCTTGGTCGCCCTTCTCTGGACTCGCTCGAGCACGTCCATGTCCTTCCTGTAGCGAGGGGCCCAAAACTGAACACAGTACTCGAGGTGCGGCCTCACCAGAGCCGAGTACAGCGGAACAATCACCTCCCTAGACCTGCTGGCCACACTGCTTCTTATACAGGCCAGGATGCTGTTGGCCTTCTTGGCCACCTGAGCACACTGCTGGCTCATATTCAGCCGACTATCAACCAATACTCCCAGGTCCTTCTCGGCCAGGCAGCTTTCCAACCACTCATCTCCCAGCCTGTAGCTCTGCTTGGGGTTGTTGCGCCCCAGGTGCAGGACCCGGCACTTGGCCTTGTTGAACTTCATACAGTTGACCTCAGCCCATCGCTCCAGCCTATCCAGATCCTCCTGCAGAGCCTTCCTGCCCTCGAGCAGATCGACACACGCACTTAGCTTGGTGTCATCTGCAAACTTACTGAGGGTGCACTGGACGCCCTCATCCAGATCATCGATAAAGATATTAAAGAGGACCGGCCCCAGTACCGAGCCCTGGGGGACACCACTTGTGACCAGCCTCCAACCAGATTTGACTCCATTCACCACAACTCTCTGGGCCCGGCTATCCAGCCAGTTTCTAACCCAGCGAAGCGTACGCCAGTCCAAAATCAGACTATATTTCTGAGAGCACTGTCCACACACTTCTTTACCTCCATCAGGCTTGCTGCCATAGCAGTTCCCTGGGGAGCTTGTTCCAGTGCCCAACTACCCTTTTGGTGAAGAACCTTTTCCTACTAACCAACCTGAACTTCCCACATTGCAGCTTCCTGCCATTCCCTCAAGTCCTATTGCTCAGAGAATGTCTATTGTTTTCACTAAATGCTTTACACCCAACTAATTTAGTGGGCACAAATCTAGATATTTCAGGGAATTATTGGTTTTGATAAATAACCTTTATCATCTGACTTTGGTAGAAAGTAGTTTAAAACATTTTAAAAATGTTATTTATGTTAAGCTGCTAAAGGAAGACAAGCATTTTTAAGTTTCCCAGTTTGAAATTATTCTATTTTTATGCAGAGGCATATCATGTGTAATACAAAATGAAAGGGTGATCTTGATTCTGAATGATCACTAAACAATTCAGTGAGGAAAATTGCTGGAACAGAATAAGCTTTGAAAGAGGGAATAATGAAGATTTCATTCTGTCCTTTTTTTTTTTTTTTTTTTTTTTATACAGGTAGCTATGTATAATTTGAGATCTTAAATGTTTTGGTACCCTGCAAGAAGTCATTTGTGTAACAAATTATTATCCTTCCTACATTGAAATCCTCACAGGGTGGTTTAAATTTGATCCTGGAACATTGCCACATAAAGCTTGTGGTAAAGTCAAAGTACGTGGCATTTGCAATTATATTATGTGAGGTAGGAATGAGGTAAGCCTGTACTATTTAAACAATGCTATATGTGGCTCCTATCAAATACAAGAAGTCATTTTCATCTTGTAGAGTAGTGCACTATAAAGAATGAGAAATAGGTGATAGTTAATGAATAGGAAAAAAATGAAAATATGTATGTTAGTGGAAAAAATAATCTTTTCACCCATCAGATATTGTTATTCATCTTGAATAAAATGGAAGAAATATATTCTAAGTGTCTGTATTTCAAGAACTGTTAAGTAGAAAAACACAAATTACCTGAACAAGAAATTGTTTGAGACTGGGAAGATATTCTGGAAAAATGTTATTGAATCTTCACTCTCATTTTCACATGCTTTCTTCAGCATCTTAAGATACTGGACAAAGAAGTACTTTTGTATAAATCTTCCAGTATGTTTTTTCCTTTACTCTGAACCATATCTGTGACAATGGAGTATAGATCCCAGGATGACAACCTATAATTTATGTTAGATGTTAGTATAAATGGTCCTCCAAAGTTTTCATATCTTTTCTAAATGAATAACAGAAAAGGAAGAAAGGAAGAAAGGAAGAAAGGAAGAAAAAGAAGAAAAAGAAGAAAAAGAAGAAAAAGAAGAAAAAGGAGAAAAAGGAAAGGAAAGGAAAGGAAAGGAAAGGAAAGGAAAGGAAAGGAAAGGAAAGGAAAGGAAAGGAAAGGAAAGGAAAGGAAAGGAAAGGAAAGGAAAGGAAAGGAAAGGAAAGGAAAGGAAAGGAAAGGAAAGGAAAGGAAAGGAAAGGAAAGGAAAAGGAAAGGAAAGGAAAGGAAAGGAAAGGAAAGGAAAGGAAAGGAAAGGAAAGAAAAGAAAAGAAAAGAAAAGAAAAGAAAAGAAAAGAAAAGAAAAGAAAAGAAAAGAAAGGAAAAGAAAAGAAAGGAAAAGAAAAGAAAGGAAAAGAAAGGAAAAGAAAAAAGAAAAGAAAAGAAAAGAAAAGAAAAGAAAAGAAAAGAAAAGAAAAGAAAAGAAAAGAAAAGAAAAGAAAAAAGAAAAAAGAAAGAAAGGAAGGAAGGAAGGAAGGAAGGAAAAAGAGAAAGAAAGGAAAGAAAGGAAAGAAAGGAAGAAAGGAAGAAAGGAAGAAAGGAAGAAAGAAAGAAAGAAAGGGTTGATGTAATTTGCCAAAGGTCACTGGCAAAGCTGAGAGCAGAACGTAATTTTCAAGCATTACGAAGTAGTCTTTAGTAATATCAACACTGTTCCTTCTCTCACAGTAATACTAACAAGTTTATTTACTACGTTAGCATGTACAAATCCAAGATGTAATAATATTTACATATACAAAGATTCGTAAGTAATCCTTGAGAGTCCATTTAATTAGCCACTAAATTACCACCAGAAGACTCAAATAATTATCAGTTTTACAATGTTTCTGGGCAAAACTCTCATCTTGTTCTCAACCGATGTAATCAACTTGATTCCACTGACTTCACTGGAATTAGCACTAATAGACACCAGAGAGATTTTCAGGTCTGAGGTTATGGAAGCATTTAA
Source organism: Cygnus atratus (assembly GCF_013377495.2). NCBI lineage: Eukaryota > Metazoa > Chordata > Aves > Anseriformes > Anatidae > Cygnus > Cygnus atratus. The sequence continues at coordinate 55,614,686 of NC_066365.1, forward strand.
GTACCTCCTTAATTTTAAGCAAATGAATGATCCTTTTGACTTTATTATATCATTTCCCTATAGGGCTTGGGGCTGCTGTCATGATGGATATTAATGTAATCTTTCACTCTTTGTCACTAACATTAAGGGGTATTATAAGTGTCTGGTCTTGGTACCAGCACACAGGCATACACTTGTCCAAAAGGCACCCCCTACACACGTGTCCCCCTCAATATCAGCCTATGCCCTCTCCCCACCTGATACTCCAGCCTGGACCCCAGCAGCTGGTTTTTGGACACACACAAGTACTTCCCCAGCGTCTGGAGTTTGATGGCCCTACTCACTCCAGTAGCTGATGCTGAGACCCCACTGGCTCCAGTCACTGGCACCACAGGCCAGGGGTGCCCACACTTCTAATTCCAGGAGCTGTCACCAAACACCAAGCCCTGTTACACCAGTCCCACCTGTAGGTGGCACCTTGTCCTTGCAACACTCACACACATGGCACAGAGAGTGAGATTACAAAGAGAGACAGTTAAGAAAGGATTTGATAAGAAGGAGAGAAAGAGGTGGTCAGGCATGGGAGTCAGCCAGGCAAGAGAGCTGACTTGCCCTGTTTCAAATGTGGCCTGCCCCTTTTATACCCCTTTCTGTCTATCTCTCTTTTATTCCTTCCTTGATCCCCCTCCCCAGCACATCACCACCCCCACCCCACCCCCCAGTTTGCACAGTTCAAAGTTACATGCCCATCCTGATACATGCATCACCAGCATGCTTGCCAGTGTTCAAATGTAACTTGTTACAATGCTTGTTATTCTAACATTCTCGCTGAAATATCTCGTCTGATATTTCCACCATAATATTAAGAAGATTATATGTTGTAAAACATCGAAAAGAATTAAGGATCCTAATTTGGACAGTTTTGAATTTAAATATCTAGGAATAATATTATACTTTTATTTATCCTCATACCTAACATGATTAAATATACCCTTGTTAGTTTAAGACTGGAAGTTGCATTATAGTTGCATAAACTTGTACGCTGGCTCTTGGATACTGAGGTTAATACAAAATAATATGCAAGAATTAAAATATTGCCAGAAACTGTAAGTCAGCTTTTAAATATTTAGAACTGTGGCTCTCAAAACAGTTTCTCAGTGTTTTTTTGAAGCTTAGTTATGGAGTTCCTGGATAATTATTATGCTAATGCCATTTAGTTTGTACTGTGTATTAAAATGATCGCTAAAATGCTTTACTGTGGAGCAGTATGATAATTATGAGCCCAAAATGGATACAACCATGGAAAGAATAAATAGGATCCAAAATGAGATATCAGTAAGATAAAGGTAAAGATCGGAATACAGAAAATTATTAACGTTACTGCATGAAATAAAGTTTGCTAACAATTCAATTGCAATATGATAGAGTTCTACTTGACCAATGATCTGTTCAAAGAGGGACAAGTGTTAAAAATAGCTATTAGGATTATCAGGGGAAAAAACAACAACAACAACAAAACCTACCAATGTGAGAGAAATCTTAAGGAGATTGGCTTATTAACCTAGCAAAGGAAAGGTTAAGAGATGTTACTGCCAATCATAAAAAAAGTCTTAGGATAATTCCCTAGAATTCAGACTAGCTATTTGAAAACAACTAAGTGGTGAACATGGGAATAAATAAGTATGGAAAGGCTGCTATATAGTTATAAATTAGAAGAACACAGAACTCCGAAAGATTGAAGAACAATCTTTCAGCAAAGCAAATAGGAAAAAAAAAAAAAAAAGTAATTGGGTAGTTTGTAAAAGGGACTGCATTCCAAAAATATCTACTGTGCAGCAGGAAATAAGTTTCACATCTTCTAGTGTGAACTTTCCTGAAGTTTCCATATCCCTATTTTTCCTTGATGGGCTTTAAAAAATAAATCACAGTATTTCCTTGAAGATTTGCCTGGATTCAGGAAAACACCACCCTCTCCAGTTTCCCAAAACAGACATACTACATTCTTCCAAGCTGCATAATATTGAGAAGTCAAAGTGATTCAAATATTGATAAACATAATTTGAATCAGAGATAATTCTAGCATTTGCAGTAGAAACTTTTAGAGTCCTAGTTACAGCTAGAAGTATCAGGATTTTCTGGCTCCCTCTTGCATGTCCAGAACTCAGAAACTGGAGACATAGGAGAGGTCTCGTTAAATAATGAGCCTCTGAAATAATTCTGCCAGGGATGCTGTCACCTAGTGATCAGATACCTCTGGGCCCTCCAGTCTTGCAATTAATCCACAAGTCTGGAAACTACAGGGTCTTTACCAAGGTTTAGTCTTGGGTGACAGTGTTGCAGAACTGTTATTCCTTCTTGCTCAAATGGAAAAAAGCGCTAGATTTCCAGTAAAGTTGTTTAAAGTTGTTTAAACTTTACTATATTTGTTATATTAAGTAAAAAATCAAAGATATGAACACTCAGGTGGCACAGAATTTAGGTCTGCAGTCCCTAAAAAAGGATAAAAAAAATACAATTAATAAAGTATGCTCTAACAAAAACATAAATTATTAATATTAACATTATTAATTAATTTTATTATTATTTATGAGTAGGTGGTATCAGTTTTGTGTAGGGATAGACTCATTCAGGAGTTATTCCCTTCAGGAATAATTTTCTTCAGGATTTACAATAAGTATGACTGAAAAGATCTTATATTTCAGTAGAGGAAGTCTGTAAGAGATGCTGCATGTATGCCATGTGTAGTTATTATATGTTAAAAAAGAAAAATGGGAGAAAGAGAAAGAAAAAGAAACAATGTAAATGGATGTTAGATTCTTCACACAAAAAGCAAAGAATGTGTTAATATCGATGAAGAAGCTGGTGCCAGTAACCAAGGAGACCATAAAGAGAGTAATAGTGTAGCACTCAATCCAAGCAGGAAACGAGTAACAAGTGAAATACTTGCAATGCAATACAAGAGCTCAAGCAATAAAATAGAACAATGGGAACTACTGGTGCAAGATATAAACGTGGATATTACTGAGCAACAGAAATCTGAACACTAGAAATTGTGCAATAGAAATCATAAATGGGTTGTAGACATTGGCAAATGTAAATTGTTCAGAAAAGCTAAAGATGGGTGGGAATACTGATATAGCATTGTGTGTTAATGATGTGGAGTGGTGGAGTATGAGAACTTCAGTTTGGAGATACTTAGCTTTTCAAATACAGGTTCACCTTGGAGAACATGCTAGAGCAGTTTGCTGAAACCTGTATCCAGCACAACCTTAAAAACAACAACAATCTACACAACTAAGTTACACTTAGTAACTACAGAAATGGAACTGGGAATGAGCAGAGAGCCTACAGAGACATGGAAAAAAGATGATCAAAGTTTTCAATGATTTTATCAAGTTTGTGAATTATTTCATTTAATTCTGTGATTACACTTTATTTCTTTATGTAGGCTGAACTTTCACAAGTTATCAAATTTATCTAAGGAAGAAGCCCAAAATCCCAATTTAGTCCTGCATGTACTTTATTATCACTGTGTACCTTAAGGGTCTAAGATTGCAGTGACATAATTTAAACTGTAAGAGATAAAATTGCCAGAAATGTAAACACAAATAATAAAATATCTGAGTTGTGAGCACCATTTGAAGCATTCAATAACTAATAAAATATCTGAGTTGTGAGCACCTTTTGAAGCGTTCAGTAACTCAGTAGCTGAAACATCTTCCCCTATTGTCTTCGATTGTCAAGCGTCACCTTGCATGTTACTTTTACTTCAGATTCAAGGCTTTGACTGAGGTACGTTTCATCAGTCAATTAGCCATATTTTTTCCATATAATTATGTTTTACAGAGAAAGTGATTTTCATAGTCACTACAGAAAATGTTCTATGTTTAAATGTCTATTTCAATTAGAGTAGATGAAGAGGCATCCCATAAGATAGTGGTATAGTTTACATGAGTATGGATTTTTTTCAATAAAATAAAAATAATCTAGTATGTACGTGACCTAAATCTCTGCAAATGTGTCATATTTCAGAACTAACACTACCTAGGCCAAATACTGTCAGTCAAAAAAACTTAGAAAAGAATGTGGTATTACTTTGTAGTTATTTTAATCAGGCTATGTTAACTGTGAGTATCAAAGTATTTTATCCACGATAAATAGTACTCATTAAATACAGAGATTTATTAGAAGAAAAAAAAAAAACTATTTTTAGTCTAACATATTTCTTAACTAAGAAGAACTCTTTTGTTCTTAACTAAGAAGAACTCTTAGAGCCTTCTCTAAGGAACCTGCTTTGGCAGGGGGGTTGGACCCGATGATCTCTCGAGGTCCCTTCCAACTGCTACAATTCTGTGATTCTGTGATTCTGTGATTTTATTTCTTAATAGGATGAGTATTAAATGAATTAATTAAAAGAATGCATGTTGATTTAAAATGTTTGTTTAAGGTAACACAAGTTTTCTTTTGTCTCTACTACTTTGGATTATTTTCCTTAGTTTCCTATTTTTTTTTTTTCCCAGTAGAAGCTCCACTGAAATTGCAGGCTGAAGATTAACACAAGATCTTTGAAACTAGAAGTATGTAAATGGTTCCTATTTCCCATTAATAACAACTGGATGTTTCTGTATCTCTGCATATATAAAATAAGCAGTGTTTTTGCTTTCTGAGATAGGAGTATTAGAAATGTAATTTGAGAAAATAAATAACAGAAATATTTCCCCATGCCAGAATATAAATTGTTCGCTATTCTTAGAAAATTCACCAAGCATCTGTGGTTTAATTTTTAGTTGACCTCAATGCATTATGGATGACAATGCTAGATAAATATTTTTGTTAAGAAATCTAGAAGAAAATTCCTTGGGATTTATCTGCATGACTCTCAAATCTGTTCATGGGTTGTTGTTTTTTTAACCTGTTTGTTTTTTTTTAATCTTCATTGGTTATATATTTATGCATATTTTAGAAGTAGAAACAAATACTAATAAATTCAATATACAAGATGCTCTCTTTGTTCCTTTCTACAGTTCTCAGATAATTTGTAGAATCTGTTCCATTTTCTATCAGCTACTCAGTCCTTTGCTATCATGAAAAATTAATGCCAATGAAATGATAAGGACCTCACTTCATCTTTCTTGTTTGCTGTAATCCTTTTAAGAATATTGGGATAGATGAAATCTCTTAGAACTTCATTGATAGAAGCTGCTTTTTGCTCAACACAATGTGGTTCAATCAATTATTTATACCTTTTGCTTCCACCTGGCCCATGCTGCTATAGAAGTTTATCTGGATTATTAAACAGAAAGAAGTCTGGAAGGAAATAATTAACTCTTGATTTGTTTTTAAATTTTGATAAACTAAAATTACAGTTATATATATATATATATAATGCCTTATACAATTAATATAGTAATTACAAAAAGGAGAACAATGTCAGGAAGACTTTTGAAGGACTAAAACCCTATGTCCAGACTGGTGTTCAAAGAAGACAAAAAAAAGGAATAACACTCTCAATCAGCCGTAGGATCACTGAAATAAAACAAAAACAAACAAAAAATAACAACAACAACATGATGGAACTTGCATATCTCAAGAGATTTCTGATTTATTTATTTTTTTTTAATCTTATCATTATATCGTTTTACTGACATATGTAAGGATATAAATTCCTCATGGGGAAGTTCCAATTTTAAAAGGTTCATGAAAGGAATAATGATGCTATAAATATCATAGGCTTACAGGACGATAAGAAAATGCAGATTGGAAGGAACCTCAGGAGGTTATCCAAATCCAAAGTACAACTCTCAACAAGGCCAGCTCTGAGGTCAGACCAGCTTGCTTATGGATTAGATCAGTGGGTATGGGGAAAAGCCCAAGGACAGAGACTACAACCTCTCTGGGCAGCTTGTTCCACTGCCTGACTGTCTGCTTGGAAGAAAAGTTTTTTCTTGGACATAGTCAGTTTCTCTTTTGTTTCAATTTATATCCATTGACTTTCATTCTCCTGCCTTGCACCACTGGGAGTCTGGCTCTGTCTCCTTGATGGGCTCCCTGCAGATGCTAGGCACTGTCTATATTTAGGTCCCCCAAAGTCATCACTTGACTAGGTTAAACAAGCCCAGTTTCCTCAGTCTTTCCTCACAGGACAAGTACACCAACCTCTGGCCAGCTTACAGGTCTTCCACTGAACTTGCTCCAGTCTATTGATGTATTTTTTGAATACAGGGACCCAAGACCAGAGTGCAGATGTTGTGAAATGAGTGCCAGGTAAAGGGGTGCAGGCATTCCCCTTGAACTCCTGGCTGTGCTTAGTATAACCTTGGTTATTCTTGGTCTTCTTTGCTGCCAGAGCACCCTGCTGGCTCATGCCTGGCTTGCTGTCTACTAGCAAGGACCCCAGGTCCTTCTTAGCAGAGTTGCTGAGAAGGGATGTCTTCCTTCCTAGGAGCAGGACTTGGCATCCATTGTGAGTGAATTTCATATGGTACCTCTGGATAACAGTTGTGTCGTCAATGATATTGACTAGTCACACAATTTGGAGTCATATGCAAACTTGATAAACAAGCATCACCTCCTCCAAGTCATTGAGACATATGTTAAACAGAACAGGTCCCAGGACTGACCCTAGAGTCAACTTGCTGCTTTTTGAGCTCAGTTTTTCAATGTTTAATACCCCATCTAGTCATCCTCATATCTAGGCCATAGAATCCTAAGTTAGACAAAAGGCAAGCTGAGGTCACTGATAAGATTGCTGTGTGCACAGGGTGAGGTTATGATGTTATTAAATGGGTGACAACACTTCAGATGAGGTTCTCTCAATTTTATTTTTTTTTTGTTAGAGGAGAATGAAGAATACAAAACTGGTATATCGATATCAACCAGTCCAAAAGTGTATGTACTTAACATTCCTGTAAAATCATATTCCCTTTAAAAGCATTCCATTAACTTCTATGGCAATAAATGCAGGTTACATCTATAAATTCAGCATTCTAGTATTGGTAAGACAAATCTTTACAGAAGGCTTTTAAAATGAGATGAGATAGTTCATACCTTCAGGAGCCTCCAAGATATTGAACATTCTGGCCTCAGTCCACCCAAACACTTAATCACATAATTTTCTATTAATTTCAGTTTTACAATTGGATGCTTAAATTTAAGCTTTAGTGATTGGACTTGGGTTGCACTGTTCAGCAGCATGCAGTATTGATCCTGCATTAAGCTTATTAAGGGGAAAAAAATAGTATGATATTTGGCCATAAGATACAAAGTTGAGAAAAAGGTGTTTTCTGTGCAGGAGATATTAAAGAAACAAATCAGTAAATAAATTGCATTATGATAGGTTCCAAGAACAACATTAAAAATAAATTTAAAATTAACATCTTGTTAATTGTGAAGATTTTTTAATCTTCTTTAATGAGAAGAAATAATAGACTAGACCAACCAATGTGTTCAACTGTATTCGAATTCCAGACATGATCCTCCAAATGTCTGTAATATGATTACTTGCATTCATCTTCCTAATGCATTTGACTTCAAAGGAACTAAACATGAAAGTAAAATTACTCAACTGTAATAATACTTGCAGAATTGGGCCCTTAGAGGACAAGTTATTTAGTCTAGAAGTGTGTAGAACACTAAAGAGACAATAATGCAAATAATAATATTCCTTTATATGATCTATGTGATGTGTTTTGAAAAAAATGAACATGTGAGTTCTTTCAGTCCAAAGGATATTTTGAGGTAAACTACATCTGTTGAAAATCTTTCCTCTTTACACAGCATACTCAAACTGTCAAAATGAAATAGTTTATGTCAGGGACTTTCTTCTCAGGGGATCATTTGATTTTATATATGAAATGATGGTGTTTCAACAGAAGAGATTACCAGATTTCCAATCACCTATTTTCAATACACCTTGATGGATAGAAAACAGATAGACAAAGATAAATTTTACTGGTTTTGTAAATGTAGGAATTGTAACCAGAATTTTCTGTACTTTTCCTCTGGTTTTAGGGAATGATGAAATATCTGCTTCCCCTCCTGTCTACCAGTCCTATGAAACTGGGCCTTTATTTTCTTGCTCTTATAACAAGCTTAACAAGCTTACTTTTATATACCAAAAAAAAAAAAAAGTATCTGAATTTCTATTTAGCCAAAAAGATTAATATAAAGTCTTACTATCTGTCATTTCTCTTTGTTCCCCCCCAAAAAGTATTCCTTAAATTAAAAAAAAAAAAAAGTAAATCCTATTTCTTACATTTTTGCAGATTTTTAACATCTTCTACTTTTTGTATTTAATGATTTATTTGCATTTATTTCTATTTATTTATTTATTTTAATCGTATTATTGTCATCCCAACTGCTTTTATTGATTTATGTATTATCTGGAAACAATGTCTACCTAAGTTGCATGAGCTGGCCATCAGGGGGCACTAAAAGAGCACAACGCAACTCAGCTCATTCAACCAAGGATGTAGCATGTCACTTATGTGCCATCCTACTTTCTGATCCCCTTAAGTGACTTATGCTTGAAGCAACAAATCAATCTTGTAAGCACTGAGGGTGTGCACAGATTCACAGTTTTCAGAGTTACATTCAATGCCTAGTTCAGCAACTTGGATTTACAGTAAATTTAAACCTAAAGGCATCTACCGCAGAAGTAAATGGAGCAACATAAATGAATAACACATTAGAACAATAATGCTAATATATTTTCCACTTTTTTTTCTACATAGTAATACATGTTAGATTGACAACATTCTAGATTAGACCCTATATTTCTTATTTGTATTCTTCTCAAATGAGTATACTTTTTGCTTTTCATGTCTTTCATACCCTCATCAAATATCCTCAAATGCATTAACTTGAACATGAATTCACCTAGGAAACATTGGGGAAATTTTTTGAGATGCAGAATTATGTACAAGAAAGCAGAGTTATCTCATTGGATGTTCTGTGTACTGGAACGTACGCTAGATATTGACTTCACCCAGCAATACTTATTTAAGGATGAATTTTTAGCTCCTATGATTATAAATCTTTCTTTTAGATTTCATAGAAAAGATCTTTTAAAATAGAGATGTTTTAAAGCAAGGAAAGACATTTAATAAGAAGCAGAACTTTCACATGCACTTTTACATGCATTTCACTTACAATACCTTCTGAGAGTGAGCTCATTCCCTAAAAGGGGTAGTTTCTGAGATTAAAAACACACTGGTAAGACAATGTTATGAAATTATGCATTGCCTCTGTCAGTCTGTTCTCCATGAGAAGTGACTCCACTTGCTAGAGCTAACAATTCTGAACTATTTATGATTAGTTGATGGTGTTTTTTTTTTTTGTTTTGGTTTTGTTTTGGTTTTGGTTTTGCTTTGTTTTGTTTTTGGGAAGGGAAGGGAATGACCGCTTTGAATACTCAGCTGGATATTCTACTTTAAAAAAAAAAAAAAAAAAAAAAGCTATCTTTTCTATGAAAAATTCCTTCATTTTATTACATCAGTTTTAATGGACTATACACGCCCATGCTAATTATCTCCTTTGAAATAATGATAAATCTGAGAAAATGCAGTACATGAAAATGAAAATGAAAATAACATCAAAAATGAAAATGAAAATAATATGAAAATGAAAATAATGTCTCTTACTTATTTTCACTCCTTTTCTCTTTTTTCTTTTGCAACTATTAACCATCCTTTGTCTTTAAGAATTTTGAGAAACAAGAAAGCTAAATGTAAAAATCACACTTCTCTGCCATTCCTTGTAACCAGATGCTCATCTGGCCATTAGTGTGCTTCAGCACATTCCAAGCATGTTTCCTTTCTCTCTAGAGGATGTTCAAATGACACTGATAACAGCAACCAGAGTGGGGAAGCATATATTGGATGGAATACATGGGTCTGATTTACTACAGCAAAATACTTGTAAAGACTAACAGACTTACTGAACTAACATATTTGGCCTTAAATTGGGGTAGTTTTTTGTTGATGTTTTTGGAGGTATTATTATTTTTTATTATTATTTTGATTATTTTATTTGATACAGTACTTCATATAGGCAGTCACATCTGCGAAAACTTACATTTAATCTGAAGCAGCACATTTTAACTTTCATACCCTGTAGAGCTATCACAAGAATAACAGAAGAGTATGGTTTTCCATATTAATTCCATAACATAATGTACAATTACTTATGGAGAACCCTGACACTTGTCTGTGCTGATGACAATTCCAGGTGAACTTTGACCATGATTTCCTTACTTTCATTCAAAGGGAAAAAAGCTTTTGCCGATGCTAAAATACTGATTACCATAATCTCTCTGTCCCAGCAGACATTTCAATTAGTCCATCCATAAAATTAGGTATTTAATGGGAAATCATTTAAATTGCTCACAGATGTTGGTGCTTCCAGAGAAATAACAAAGAATTCATAACGAGGCTTGAATTAAAACAAAAGACACTTAACCACTTGCTGCATATAAGGAGGATTTGTCTTTTTGGAAGTCTTAAGATCTGTAGAGGAAAAAAAGTGGAATAAATTCAAAGAGCTCTAAACACTTCCATACATCTGAAACTCCTTTCCCTAATTATGACTATTTTGGCTTCATAATAGCAAAATGATTCTTTTTAGAAATAAAAAAAAATAATAAATGGAGAATAGAATCCATAGTATACAATAGAAACAGAGAATGTAGTGGCCAACATGGCCAGTAGTTCCAGAGTCTGGGAAACAAGAGCTTTGATCTGTATTCTTGTTTCTAGTAATAGATTTCTAGTTCATGACCCGCTCACAGTCACAAACAAGTGATGTTTCCTGTCTTTTTTCCTAAATTAAAGGAATGGACTGACCTCCATTGTAACTTGCTATTATTTTTATAACAATTGTTCATTTGATTTCTTATGAAATATTATTCACTTAAAAAAAAAAGTATTGAAGAACACATATAGCAGATTACTTCTCTTTACAAGAACCAGCACAGTTCAGTCTACCTTAAAAAGATTAAAACCACAGATGGAAATTAGGCAATGAGCACTAAGAGATCACACTTCCACAGTAAGATTTAATTCTCTTCTACCTAAACATTTCAAAACACTGTGGTGTTTATCTCATGTTCATTCGGCTTGATGGTGAATTTACTTCTGTGTACAAGGTAAGTATGATTATTACAGTTTAAGTCAGAAAAAGAGACAGTTCAGGATTTCTTTATTTTTCTTAAGGTAAAGAAGGTTTCTTACCAAACTGATGTGCAGTGTTGCCAAGAATTTAAAGTTGCAGTTGACAAACTTTTCCATATTTACAATGGTAGGTAAGGACTGGAGAGAAATCTGCAGGTGAAAAACACTTGTACAAAATTCTGATGTATTCTTATGCTATTTTCAGTACACATGTAGAGAGAGATATACTGAATATATATATATATATGTATAAAATGTATATAAAGTGTGAATATATATATTTATATATGTATATATAAAAACAAAAAATACCATACCTACAAACATCTGAAATAAATTTTTCTGTGATAGGCTGGAGGGGAGGCTGAGGCAGAGGGGTTTGTTGTATTTTGACAGCAACTGGATCATCTAACTAGTCAGAAATAATTCATTTTGAGAAAAATGTTAATAGGACAGGACTGAAAGAGATAGCTCTGCTTCCTTCCAAAAATGGGAATTTTTGATAAATACACTTGACTTCCACTTCCTTGCTAGCAATGAACTATGTTGTAATTCACAGTAGAAGTGACCTACTTAGAAAGGAAACCAACAAGCATATATGTGTGATGGAGAACTCTGACTCAGGTAATCCAAGAACTATCAAAGGAGAGTTGTCAGCCCATTGCCCAAGTATGAAACCCACGATGAGGAATCAGTGGGAGAAACTTTTCTCCACAGGCCTTGCAAAGTGAAGTGAGGGTGTCATTGACTACAGGAGTATAGGACATATTATGGGTTCTAGAAAGGAAGTGTTGAGATTTTGTAAAAAATAACATGGGAGATTTAAAAGAGGATTGTGGGAATATCCAAGACTAACTTTGGGAAGGACAAAAAGTGGACAGAGAGAGAGATCAAGGAGGAATAGTTGTGGGAAAGATAGAGGGTAAAGGAAGTAAAAGGGCCATGTCACTTGTATAACAGGTTTCTGGCCAGTATGCTTGTCTGAACAAGACAGACAAGTCCTCTTATTAAACTGTCATCCACACTCCTTTCCTAGGTCAATTCGGTGTATGGGTATGCATGCAGAACTCTGAGTGACAACTGGAGAAGGTCATAATAGCTTGTAAGCCTGAGTGCCTGCAATTGGAGAGACTGGGATGTTCATATGTCCAAGTACATGCAATGGTGGATAGCAAGGATCTGGAGGGACAAGTTAACTTCCTAAGGCCTGCTACTGCAGGAATCCATACTGGATGTATATGTCTATATGTGACTAGTGAATTTCAGTCCAGGTCAGCCAGAGGGAAGGAACAGGAGTGATCCATCCATGCTCGCTGTTGGACCTGAAGGTCTTTTCCAACTGAAATGATTCCATGGTTCTATTCTATGCTGCTCATGTGTGCAAGAATCCTGTGTGTTTCTGCGCTATGGGTCTTTATGGTCATGTGGCTGCATATTTATTTATTTATTCTGTGTATATTTCTGTGTGCACCTACTGGGAAATATTTGCCACTAGGCAGACCTGGGGACACAGCTGCAGCAGTCTTGCCTCTATCAGACAACTAGATTTATGAACCTACAACAATATTGAGAAATTGTTATTTAGTAGCCTATAGCATGTCATATTTCATAATAGATACACATTTATTAATGCTTACAAGAAAATAAAAGAAAAAATTGTACAGGTTGCTTGTGATAACTATGATTTCACGTCTCTTCAGAAATCTGACAGTCACATTGTTCTGCATTAGTTTGTAAGCTTTAGTTTAGTTATTATTTGCTTAGAAACTACGTGCTTGCAGATGTTTAAAATGTTTCCCCTATGTTCCATATCTTGAAATATATATATTGCATATAGTTGTCATAATAAAGGAGCTCCTTTAATATCTTTTGAATTCTCACCCTTCATTGTTTCATTAAGAAAGCTTTTATTCTAACATATTTAACAAGTTAAATGACATGTAGTGTTTGCTCAAAGTAGGTTTGCTCAAAGTACAGTTTCCTTCTGGGAAGTGACTGTCTAAAATACTACCTTCTCATTGTGTAGTCCAGCTCCCTGTGAACAAGATCTTCATATTCCCTTATTATTGCCTTCTATTTGATTTATTCATAACGACTTTTTTGTTTTGTTTTTTTTTTTGGTCTTTTTCAAAAACATTCGGGCTTCAAGTACTGATGTGTATTGTGGTAGGCAAATGATAAAGAAAATCTGGGCTCCAAAGATTTTAAAATCTAAAATTACTAATTAACATTCTGTTTTGTTTTGTTTTGTTTTGTTTTAATGATGTTGCTCATGGAAGTAAAACAAATGGATTGTATAATATCAGTGAAGATATTTAACTAAAATGCAGTTGTGTTTCTCTTTCTCAGAACATGAGAGAAGCTTGGCAAATTTACCCCTCATCTCTCCATTCTCCTGCAGCTGAGGTAAGTGTTGAAAAGCTTAACTAGCTTTTAATCAAATCTATGTTCAGTTTAGAAGTTACACACTGTAAAGGGGATAAATGTTTTTCTCACACCCTATTTCTGGATACTTCTGGCACAACAATTTGTCTCTCTTGACATCTTTTGCTTTTCTGTAAGAAAAGAAACAATGCTCTTCTAAGTGTCATTTGTTCTGTAAAAAGGCAATGAAAAAGCCAAATTCTATTCATTCCAGAATTATTAGAAGAAAAAAAAAAGATAGCATAAGTGATAGTATAAGCCTCAGCCATGCCATCATTACTGAGTTTTCAGTGGGCTCCTGGAGGAAACAAAAATTTATCTTATCACCTTTTGTCAAGCAAGAATCTAGGACCATGTCCTTAGCCCACAAAAAATAATTGTGTACAAATAATGGCACATTTTTTTGCGCAATTCTTCCTAAGAAATCTCAGAGGTGATCTCTCCTCAGTAATTAGACTCTTTTAACTGTGTATTTGTAAGTTGTCTTTTCAAACCTCACAAAGAAATGACTGGAAACAATAAGAAACAGGACAAGATCTCAGTTGGGAACCATACTTCAGGTACTTAGAATAGATTAAAGGAAAGCGTATAGTGAACCTGTACCCAAAAGATAGTTATTGGGATTTTCTTTGGCAGAGAGCCCTGATTTGTATCTCCTTGTGTAGCAACAAATTTTTATTCTCTGGAGGAAATGGTTCTTGTGATATTTTTCAGGACTCAATTAGTAAGTGATTTTCAGCTGTAGGTTTAATCTTTGGGAAGAAAGGTGGTAGATATACTGTTAAGACTGGCATAAGACTTGTGAATTGTCCTTTTTTTTTTTTTTTTCTTTCCAAATTTGGGTATTAAACTGCTCTTGAAAGGAAAGTAATTTGTTGATAGCAGAGATGTATGTGCCAATTCTAGATTTCTCTTTAAACTCCCACCTGACATACATAACATTTCTCTGTCATGAAAGCACAAAAAGTCTTAATTAAAGATAATCTTGGAGTGTCAAGGTTAAGATACTTTGTAGCTTTGCAATGCTTCTACCATGAAAACAAATTAATTCCCAGAGTGAAAAAGATAGAAAAATATGTCAAAAAGTAAAAGTGAGCCTTGAACGGTAGATAGAAAAAAAATGCAGCAACTGAAAACATCAGAGAATACAAACACATGTATGTTTAAATTTATTAAAAGGAATAAATAATAAAAAAAAAGTTGTAATGAAAACTAATACTTTCTTTACTACCATTCACTCCAGAGATTTGTGAACTCATACATATTATATGATAATGCAAGTTTTATGCAAATGTTTTCTCTGCAATCTGAATAATAACAATAAATATTTTCTGGGTCAATGTGAAATACCTGATATTTGTATAAGCACTTGCTTTATTTTATTTTGTTTCTGACATATTAGATTGAATCTTGTTTCTATTATTGCTTAATTTAAATAATTCACATCAAATCCATGATCACAAATATTTCTTCAAACTACACAGTAGGCACTGTGTGATATGAGTATGTAGTGAATCAAAATTAAGGCAGTATTTTCTTCTGTAGCAAGATCACAACTAAAAGGGCTTCATTAGCCAAGGGAAAAAGTCATCAGGGAAATATTTGTGTTTTACATTTTATGTAAAACACTTTACAACCCATGTGAAGTCGGAGCGACCACCCTCCCCTCAAGTCTACCGACTTTCAGCATATGACATACTGTAATTTAATGAGGAATAAATCATTGTCACTCGATATTCATGATGGTATGTATCATTCAACATCACAGCTCACCAAAATTTATTACTCACTTTTACATGGAGTTAAAACTCATTTGTGGTGCCTTATACATTCATGCTTAAAGATTAAGCCCATGAACATTATGAAGGGAGAATATATGAACATCACTTTAAACTAAACTTAAGAGGACTAACTAGCTTTTTAATTTTCACACACAAATAACAAATAATTGGTAACATATTTAAGTGCTATGAAGACTTGGATGAGAAGGAACAGGACTAATCCTGGAAATGTGGTACGTAATTTTTTTCATTTTTCTGAAAAACACACTTTGAAGGGAAAGCAATGCAGCTATAAAGTGAATAAAATTCTTGCAAAACCTAGTAGCATGTTCTTGATGTTTAAAGTATTTTTTTTATTTTTTTAAATCTACTAGTGTAAAAAAAAAAAAAAACTGGGGTGTGCTTCAAAATCCCATGGTATAATTGCTACAAACTGTTATTTTTCAGTCTGTTCACAATGAAAGGACCAGTTGCTAATGAAAATAAAACAATTTTGCAGGAAGTGTTCAACTACGCCCACTCAGACTCTGCTCTTTTGCTGTCAACAGAAGCCCTTTCAAGAGAAATTGACTTATCCACATTTCAGCCTAGTTTTTTTCTCTGAATTATTTTTGTTATGTAAATAAGTTGCATATTCTTTTAAATCTGTCAGTACAACAAATCCATTTTTTTGTTAGATTTTAATTTGCACGTGTTGTATAACAGAGCTGACATGTTTTCCTGGGATTTGAAAGGATCACTTTGTGGCTGATCTAACATGTTACAGTTATTCTCTATTCTGTCAGCTCCCACGTAATCCATAGAATTTGTCTTGATTCATCTTTCCTGTGTGATCAAACATGATTTGTTCATTACGAATTCTATTTTATGAGGTTACAAATCATAATAAAAAGTTCATAGTAGACCTGTTTGGAGAAAGGTAGGGCTACAGATGTATAATGCATATTTTGCATATTTGCAATGCTAACACAACACAGTGATTTAGAAATCTAAAAAGAATTATATATTTTTATTATTAATTGAATTATTTAGACCAGTCCTGTAACTGACTAAAATTGCTTAACTTAGTAGTAGTAGTAGTAGTAACCATAGAATCCCAAGATGAAACACATTTGGGAATTTATTATTCAGGCCCTTTCTGAGCCTTCAGAGGTATCATGTCATTTTAGATTTAATCTAAAAGATAAACTACAGCTAGAAGTATTTCTGCTCCAATAATGCTCTTGGAAACATCACCTTATACTAGCATAGTTTTATAGCAGCCCCTTTCCCTTTCCCTTTCCCTTTCCCTTTCCCTTTCCCTTTCCCTTTCCCTTTCCCTTTCCCTTTCCCTTTCCCTTTCCCTTTCCCTTTCCCTTTCCCTTTCCCTTTCCCTTTCCCTTTCCCTTTCCCTTTCCCTTTCCCTTTCCCTTTCCCTTTCCCTTTCCCCTTCCCTTTCCTTGAAATGTTTAGAACAGTCCTAACCCGCACAATAATTCTTGTATTTTCATGTAAAACAAAGATCATATAATAATATTCATAATAATTCAGGCAATAATTGAGAAATGTATGTCTGAAACTGTGACTCCAACTCCTATTTCAACTAGGATCCAGAAAAGGTAGCAAACATATAAAAAAAATGCATTTTCTCTGTCATTACTCTGGAAACACATCTTCATGGAAAACATGATTCAGGGTTTATATTTCCCTTGCAAATCCTTTTATTACTCTAGAATCAGATGTGCTGTCTTGATATATAATCTATAGGAGAAGTTTCCTGAGAACCTATGCTTTTCTTTCAACATTTAAATGTCAAAAGGGAGTATTATATGTTCTTCTTTGTATCATCATCATCATCATCATCAATCATCATCATCATCAGTCTTGCCCAGGGCATTTCAGTAAACCAAAACTAAACATTTGAAATTGAGATATTTTAAATACTTATTTAAGAAAAAGTAATATTTGTTTGTTTGTGGTGTGGGTTTTTTTTTACAAAAACTGCACTTTCTCATATGTTTAGGCTTAAACATATTAGAAGTTTTTAGTGTCATTTTTATAAGAATGCTGTTGATTAATTAATGTAACTAAAATGTCTATTACTGTTTTAATCATATACATTTTAACCATGCTACCTGACTAGAAGTGGAGGAAAAATTATAACTGCTTAAATTATTATTTTTTTTTCTGGGTCATCATTTTTGCTTTATAAATTGGACTACAGAAACAGAAGGTGAAGTTTTTGTCTGGTTTATTAAAGAAAATTCTATAAGAAGTTTGACAGGTCTGACAATTCCTAGTAGTGCTCAAAGATACTGAACTAGAAAGATATGTACATGTACATATATAGCCAGAAGATAGACAAGAAACCAGGCAGACCAGAGAAGACGTGGAATAGCATTAAAAATAATGATTTTGGGGGAAAAACATAATGTCGCTTTGAAATATTAGATTAAATAACTAAATTAAAAGTAGATTAAGAGAAATACAATAGCATATTTTAATTATCAAATAATACATTTGCATTTACTGAAATACAGTTCTAAACTTAGTAAACTAAGTGTGTTATGGATTAGTGAACTGTCATAAAAACACATTTCAACAATATATTTAAACACTACAGATGTCAGAAATTCCTATTAGCTGGGATTGCCTCCCAGCAGGCATGTGTCCTCTTCAGTAAACAACTGAATTAGAATTGATTCCTTGTGGCTCTTACCAAAGAAACCTGATAAAGCTCTTCATTTCTCTCTCTCTCTTTTTTTTATTTTTTTTTTATTTTTATTTTCCCCTGAAGTAATGGATTACAAACTCTCGTGTCAATCTCCAGTTTCACTTATTTCTCTGTAATGATAGAGGTTGTTTTAAGTGGATATTTCTTTCCTCTAAAAAGCAAAACAAAATACTGCAAAACAAAGAATGTCCATTTTCAAATTCAGAGTAACTCAGATGCATTTGCCTGCTGAGTAGCTCCTTGTTTTTAAGCTTGAACTGCCTTTTGAACTGAAATACATTTCAGCATGACCCATTTTGTCACTGACATGTCACTTAGCCTCTTTGAAATGACAGGTTTTATATGCCCTTCATATTGTATTGATTGCAAAGCACTTTTATTTTATTCATAGTCCACATCATTGTTTTGATTCATTTTTATCATTCCTGGCCATCCCTGTCAAATCTTCATAGGCTTACAAGCATTATTAAGAGGGCTAACAGAGATAAGACTGGAGTCTCAATCAATTTTATTCTTCATTTCAAAATACTTGGTAATTCACTTGATTCACTATTAATTTTTATTTATTTATTTATTTATTTATTTATTCAGGTAAATATAAGCTTTATGCATAAAAGAGTGAGCCCCATTTTCAGGGAATATACAGAAATGGCTGAGAAAAGGGAAAATGAATATTTTCTGGAATTTTAATTATGTAGAATTTTAAGTATATTATTGAAGATATTTCCAATGGCACATAACAGATGAAACATTGATTATATTATAAAATGTATTTCTTGTTGGGGTGTATGCCAATAGCTGTCTTTTACCTATCTGTTTATTTTTAACTCTCTACCTTTGAATGGTTATGGAATGCAGTAGTGTATCAGGACTATCTTCACATTATAAAACTTCTAGTCTGTAGCAAAAGTTTCAGAGATCATCTTAACACTGGGTATATTCAAGAAGCTCAAGCTTATTTCCATGATTTCAGAAGCTATAATAACAATCCTCTTTAGGAACAAAAACTGTTGGAATAACAGGACTGTTGGAATAACAGGATATTCACAATGTTTCAGTGAAATTATGATTAAGTAAAAAAAAAAAAAAAATCTTAAATTTTAATTTTGCTATTGAGGCTACTGCTACCCCTTTCCATATTCCTCACAGACACATACACAGGTAGGAAACAAAACAAGACAAATACCTCAATTAGAAAGCCACTGAAACTTGATTAATTTCACATATGTGTAATTCACAGTTTTAATGCCCAAAGGTGTGAACAAATATAACCTTTTCATTTAGAGTGTTTTTTTGTTGTTGTTGTTTGTTTGTTTTTAGTAAAGCAGTCAAGCCAATGAAAAAAGTCAGCAAATTGCAGTGTATATAAATATTTTATTCTGATTTAGATATGAAGCATTGTATTTACCAGGAAATATCACCTGGTCAATCTGGTAAATATTAACCTTGTTAAAAAGGTTAAAAATTCGTTAAGATAAAAGTTTTCAATAACATATTAGGAAGTAGTTAGATAATGTATATAACTTTTAATAAAACAACAGCATTTTCATCATACTGCCAGTAAAAGATCCAGAGGCATCTTGTAAGAGGCATTTTAAATTTTCAACTTTTTTCCCAAAAAAATTACTTTTAAATTTCTCACCTTCTGTATTCATCCTTTTAAAACAATGAGGAAAAAAAAATTGAATGTGACATCTCTTCATCTGTTTGGAACTCATAATACCTTCACAACAAACAGTTGTTTTAGTGCATGCTGGATAATGATGTAAAATAACAGGATGAAAACATATGGAATAGTTACTTAATATGTGTGTTTATTCCCTGACATAATTGGGTCATTCTTGCAAGGTTTCCAGAATAAATTAATTCACAGGGAAGCCCGCAAAATGCTTTTAAATAAGGTAGTTATATAAAATTGCAAATGTCTATAGAAGACTTATTTTCTTTTAATAAAATATTGACAATCCAGTCATGTTGAACAATATATTAATCTTTTTATTACTGTCATTTTGTTAATTTTCTATACTCTGCCCAATTTTGTGTAGAAAACAGCACGGGATGCTCCATGAAAACTAAATACAAATCCCCATGGGGCTCTGGAATATGAAATGGTGTTTTTAACAAGGTGTGTAAATCTTCACCTAGGTGGGAAGAGTCCTGTGGCACGTCAACCTCAATTGATGTGCTGTGCTGTGCAGTGGACTCTCTCTACACAAACTGTCCCTCTGATGCCTGAAGTCTGTTTCCTGCACTCCTGCTCATCAGGTCGTGTGAGGTGTCCTCCCCAGTATAAGAACTCAAGCTTCTTAATCATCAGCTAGAGAATCTAACTATTGACCTGTTGGGGTAGAAATATTGGTGTCTTTTCCTCCTCAAGGCACATTTTACAAAGTCCTCTATTCGTTAAGTGGACACAAATGCACAAACACTGACATGTTGATGATGATGTTCAGTACATGTGAATCCAGACCAAGTTTATGCATAAGTTCTGAGCATCTTAATGCTGTAAATGTTTGCGTAATTGTAGATCGTCAAGAGACTTTAAGAGACCGTAATAGATCTACTTTGTATTACGAAATGTAATACTTTTCTCTGTTCTGAAACCAAGGAGTGTAACAATAACCTTGTTTTCCCCAACGAGTGGTCACGGCTACTCCAGAGAATGCAGGCACATAATAAGTATATTCGTAATGGTGAAAAAATATTTCAGTAAACTAAAAATTAATCTATGATCCATGTTTATGCATGGACATTTGTAAATGTAATGGTTTCTTAATATAATAGTTAACAGTAGGAACTTAATTTTTTTTAATTTTCATTGTGGAACTGTGTAGTAAATATATTTTAAATTGAGTAAGCCATCAGAGAAACAAAATAAAATAACTGGTCTAAAAACTCTAGCTCTGAAAGACAGAATGAAAATAACATCGAGAAACTTGAAACTTCAGAATGAAGTTAAAGGAATTTTAATTGCTATCTTTTATACTTATGAGCAAATAATTACATTAGAAAATGCATGAGAATGCATTATTCTCTGATGTTATCAGTGTTTTCTGTTTTCTTTTTTTTTTTTTTTTCCTGAACCGATTAATTTCTCTGTCCCCTTTTCTCACTTAGTTCTGGATGACATAACTATGTCATTATAAAAAATAATCATGGACAAAGAAAAGAAATTGTCTTTCTGGACTTAACAAATGAATATGTATATATGTATATATATATGTATATATACATATGTGTATATGTGTGTGCAGATATCAGGAAATTAGATATGTGTCATGAAAGTGCTCAGAAGACTGATAAATAAGCCCAGTTTTAAACTTTAAGAATGAACTTCATTAAGTTCTTTCATTATTAACACACTTCATGCTAATGGATAGGTCTTACTCATTTTCAGACATTGACACTATTTATTCAAAAGTACAATGAACTTAACAATGGTATCTTAAGCTAATTTAATTCTGTTATAGTGGGTACATCAACCCATTATTATGTGAGGTAACAGATACATACTCTTAGGTCACAGGTAATTCATCCAGACCAGTAGTCATTTTGTAGGAAAGTACTACTTTCAAAGGTTTGATTCATTTTTTCACCATGTTTAGAAATAATTTCTTGACACATTGGACACTCAGCCACCGTGTTTATCTGAGTGAAGAAGAAAATTAAGACTAATCATAATATTTTGCTGTGAGATAGAGATCTTTTTTACCCCTACAGATGCCACAAAAATGGATTGTTTTCTTGAATGATTATTTGTTACTTCTAGAATGAGAAATAGACACTGAGAAAACAAACAAATAAATAAATAAATAAAAGCTTTAACCTAGGAATAGTTCATGAGCTGCTATTTCTAATTTTAATTGGAATTAGAGATATTCCAGATAATATGGTAGCTAGGTTTCAAAACTTATGCCAGAAGTCATGCTAACATTTTCACTAAAGGCTGTTTCCTACACAGGAAAGATCTTAAACACTTCATTAATGGTATTAATAACAGCATGTTACACAAAACTTTATTGTTTTTTTGTTTGTTTTTTTCTTTATCAGTTGCTGTATTGAAGTTGCTGAAAAAATCACATTATGTTCACCATGAATATTAACTTCTGAAACATTTAGTAAAAAGGTAAAAATTAAAGAAGTAGCAAACAGAAATATGTTGAAAAAAAACTTATCAAGTTACTGCTATGTTTCTCTGTAATTCGTAGTACAAAAAATAAATAAATAAATATTGTCATGTATTTCCTTTCACAATCATTCTGTTAAATAATAGTTTATGAAATTGAGATGTGTGAAAACAGGAGGTTTAGTGGTCCAGTTGAAGCTATCCATATCATCAAGTATTTTGTAGTCCATCTCAATACAATTAATGAGATTTCTGGAAGCTTAACTCACTGAATACTTTGTTCATTTATTTAAATTCCATCCAGAAGATTTTGATTTAAACTTTCTACATTTGCACTCTCGAGTGTAAAATACTAATGTAACTGAAAAATGAAATATATATTTATTAATAAACCAAAATGTGCAGGCAAAATTAAAATAATATGATTTTAACTAAAAATTGTCACAAGATTGATATTCTTAATAAAGAGATGAGAAAATTATGTTATATCTAGCAACAAGAAATGACAGTTTTACTTTCACTAAAGTAATTAAGTATAAACTTATTTCTATAAAAAAGCATTCAATATTTCTGCTTGCTGTGGAAGTGTACTAATTTCTAAGGTCATCTGTCAAAGCAGACCCAATTTGCTAGCAAAGTCAATACGTATTTTTCTCATATGATTCTCATTCTCTTTAAGGTCATAATACATAAAAATAAAACAAACCATAAAACAAATCTAATGAAGCTGAAAGACTCAGAGATCCAAACCTCTGATTTCATAACTTTGCATATAGGGGCCACATTTTTACCAAGGGAAGAAAAACTTTGTGGAAAAGTCATTTATTATTCATTAAACCATAAATTATTTTTTCTGGTTTCTATTGCCAGAAGAAAACTTCCCCTTGGTGTGCTTATCTTCTCTAAAATCTTCCAGTTTGGAAGCTGAGACAGTGATAGCCTGCTTAATGGTAAGGTTAAAAATATGCATTTTGCCCCCTTCCACCCTCCCTCTATATTCTCCCCCCCCTTCCCCCCAAAACAAAACAAAACCTTACAGAACTTCTATGTTTTTATTTTACCGCAGTAGATATTAGTGAAAGTTTATAATGAGGACTTATTCAGTATGTTACATGAGAACTATTCCCTCAATAGAGAAGTATGAGGTATTCAGAAACAGTATAAATACAATGTCTTAACTACTGCTGTATTTGGACATGTCTTGATGAATGCTCCTACAAGTGATTTATTTAACATTTAGCCCAAGTTAAAGCTCCAGAATATGACTCCTACTGATAAAATTCTAGGATGTCATCTTAGCCTGCTTGAGAAGAAATTTTCTTTGAAATGAGATATTGTTGGTTTGCTTATATTCATTCCACACTTATCAGGTGGACTTTTTCCTAAAAAAGCCTTGTACAAAAAGTCTTTGGTTGCAGGAGGCCCTCTGGAAGCCAGGTGGGACTGCACAAATGTTACCTCAACCATCACCTGGGGTCTCTGCAGCCCCTGATTTTTTCACTAGGCATTCATTGATGGTAATTATGTAAGAGTATAGCGGTGCACAACACACTGTAAAGTCAATGTACTGCTTTACCCTTATCTTTTTAATGGATAAACTTAAACTAGATAAGAAAAGAGGTCATACAATAACTGAGCTAATAGAAAATCCTGAATATTCTCTTCAATGTACAAACTTAAATTATATCTGTCTCTATTATCTGAAAAATAGAGACCTGTATGTATGTTTGCAAGTATCTTTAGACAAATAGAGACAAAGTCATGTATCTTCTTTTGCCAACATAGTAAAATAAGTTTAAATATAACTGGCAGTTTTGCATCCCAGCTAAGAACAAGCAAAATAGTTGGTACCAGAAAGTACATTAAAAAATATTAAAACAGGTCTTGCAAAGTAAATCAAACTTAAAGGACATGTATATATTTTGTGAACTATTGTTTTTTTTTAATAATATCTAAATTTTGTAATCAAGAAGTATTATGCTTCCTATAGCACTAAAAAGAGAAAAATATTTTCAGTACTGCTTTCACTGTGGAAAGTAAATTATTTTCCTTGTAATATTTTTCTATTCTCTGCTTTGAGCCTAGGAAAAAATTGTTTATTATACTGAATTTTATTTCCTCTGGCCTTTTTGGTTCCCCCTACTCCTTACTTTAACATGCAGTAAAATAAAATAATAAAAAAAAAAGTAAAAAAAAAAAAGTCTGGTCTGTCTGAATTTAGATATACTTAATGTACAAGAAAATGTTTTAATGATAAATTATCATTTTCTTAAACATTTTCCCTCCTTTGCCATATAAAAACTAATTTTGTAAGATATAATACTTCATTACAATGGCAAAGACAATGAACTATCATTTTAAGAAAGTATTTTAGCATTCACTAATTTTTATGTTTTAATAAGTATGGGAATCAACAGATCTATCTTTTTAGAAATAGTGATACAATTATATAGTTATTATTAGAAACTAATCTATTACAGTGTAGTCATTTTGGCAGATATTAACGTGAAACAATTATAGACTTTTAAAAATTGCTGAAAGCATGAAAGTTATTTAGGCTTTGGTTCTACCCCCCCCCCCCCCCCCCCCCCCCCCCCAATTCCCCAATTTCTAGATTATTTGCAATGCTGGCTTTTGTCTCTTGGAAACTGTCCTTTTCCTCTAAGTCCTCACTTACTTAGTTCTCTTGATTAAATTCATCAGAACTATAGGGCTTTTCTTATTCAAACCATCTGGTTATTTTTTCTATATAAGGGGCTAGTATAATTCAAAGATAATTTATGTGCATTAGAGATAACTTTGAGACAGAATGACTCTGTCTGTATGTATATCTATCTCTCTATATATACACATCGCTTTTTTATTAGCTCAGTCTGAGAAATTCGCATAAATGCAACAATTTTAGAAATGAGCTAATTTCAGCTTCACAATTTTTAGAAAACACATTATTTTAGAAGTATGTAAATAACATGTACACAATACAAACACATGAATTGAGAGAATAGAAAGTTTGAAAATGTTAGTACTCAAAACATAGGAAATGTCAAAGCTGAGGTTTCTTGTATGACTTTGGCTTGTCCTAACATGTCTCTGCACTTTACTTCAGTAATTAATTATATAATCACACAATGCTTTTGGATTTAAAGCCTAAATCACTCAATACTCCTCTTTGACATTTTCTTTTAAATTAATTGTTCATTATATGCCCTTATGAAGATTTATTGCATGTTATGCAAACAGTGGAAGTGTAATCTTCACCTATGTTAATTTTTATTTTATTTTATTTTGTTTTGTTTTATTTTATTTTTTTATTTTATTTTATTTTATTTATCTTATTTTTTCAAAATCTACTTGGTGAGCAAGTATGTTTATCTAATTTATACACATTGGAACTAAGAAGAAGAAGAAGAAGAAGAAGAAGAAGAAGAAAAGAAGAAGAAGAAGAAGAAGGTAAATGAAAACAGAGATGGGCTCAAATAATACAGTTTAGGGTTTCAGTCTACCATTTTTAAAAGGAGAACCTTGAGATACTTTTGTTTCATTTCTGATGTATAGGACATGTGGCCAAAACACATCCCATCAGTTACACTTGCATTTGCTCTGAACTTCCATAAGGAGAGGAGAGGAGAGAAAGGAGAGGAGAGGAGAGGAGAGGAGAAGAAATATAACATTTCTTCTCATATTTGTATTTGGAAGAAATGTTATATTTAATATCCAGCTCAGTAATATTATAATTGCTTTGTTGTATATCACTCATTTTCTTGAATTATTATGGTAGTAGGAATGTTTCAAACCAACTCAGGTAGTGAGATATATTAACTGTGAAAATAAATGCAAAAGTTACACAATAGTTAGGACTATTTCTATCCTATGATTATCTCAAAGAGCACATAGTTCAGCGCAGGATTATAAAGGTATTTAACTTTATTGCTTTATCTTGAGGAAAATCAGAATTTAAAGGTAACAGAAAGTCCACAGCTGAATATTTTAAACACCTATAGAATGCACAGTCTAAAACTGGTCAGAATATGTTTGATTATTTCAAAATGTTATTGAAATGTGTTGCTTCAAGGGATCAAAGTATTTCACAGATCACTGATGTTTTCATCTACAGATTTCTTTTTTTTTTTTTAAGGTCTAGTCCTTTCTAGTCATTTCTGGGGGGGGGGGAGGTATGGAGAAACTGATACGTATGAAGAACTGTTTTACCCTGGCTACACTTCACTTAGATGCTTAGAAGTTATTTAGAAGTTTTATTTCAGCTTTACTGAGTAAAAAATAATTATAAATCTTTCAAAGATGTCTTGAACGGGTACTACACATAAAATATAATTTATATATACAGCTTCCTTCTGACACAAGGAGAGAAGTACAGAAGTGAAACAGAAAGTACACTAGAGATTTTTTAAAGTATATTCAAGGAATTAGTGTCTCTGGGGTTGAAAAATAATGGTAAACCTTAAAAGTGAAGCATCTCAGTGGTTATCTGAACATTTTATTTCACATATGAAGGGAAGACTGTTATGATATATTAAAAGTGCTGAATTTAGAAAGTTAAAAGTAGCCCTAGGCTACGCCTAGAACCTGTAATACCACAGATGTACCTGTAGAGGAACCACAAAGTTTCAAGAATACATTGAAACAACATTATACTAGGTCAGCTGCAGACTGAGAGCCTGAGGCTTGGTTTATATTACAAAGTTCTGCTGGCACAGCTATATCAGTATGTAGTACAACAACAACAAAAGAAACAGCAGAAACTCACTGCTACACGTGTACACTGGCAATAGCACTTATTCTAGTCCGTACTAAAACTTACTAATAGAGCCTGTGAAGAGCACGTAGATGTGATGTAATTTAATGAAAGAAATGTACCCATAGTTGTTTCAATGCAAAAATGCGGATAAATAAATATTAATAATAATAGTAATAGTAATAATGAATAACATAAACAAAACCTACCAAACAAAGAAATCTACTAGAATCCAATCTCTCCTACCACTAGACTATGGACTCACATTTCTACATACGCTCCCTTTCTAGTCATTTGTTTCTCCATTTCGTACAATAATAACTTTGGAATACAACATCCTTTCATGTTTACTGAAGAAACTTTGTCAGAGTACCAAAGCTGACAACAAACATCTGGATATTTAATACTGTCTTTACAAAGTATACACTTTATAAGATATTTTTAAATACTAAATAATATTTTTAAATTATCAGGGAAAGTGTATAGTAGTACCAATTTTAAGTCCAACTTTACATTTATGTTTAAAGCAAAGAGTAATCACTGATATATTGATATACATTGAATTACTGATATACTATGAATCACCTGAATAAAGACATGAAAGTGCTGTTTTCCATTAGCTTCTCCTAGAAACCTTTTGCATGTCAGTGAGTTAACTGCTCTGCATCTTATCTAAAGCATCTATCACATTTCATTTAGTATATATAGAACTTAGGCTTCTAGCTTATGGAACTGAAATTCATTGTAACTCTAGTTTCTGGAAATGCTGATGTTGCAAAAGGATTTTACTGAACATTCATCCAACTTTTTTTTTTTCAATATTTATTTAATTATTTATTTATTTTTGCCCCTGATGTGCTGGGTTTACATGGCAAGGTTTGGTAGCAGGGGGGCTGCAGGTGTGGCTTCTGTGAGAGGAGCCCAGCAGCTACCCTCTGTCAGATCAAAGCCAGATCCAGCCAGTTCCAAAAGGACCCACCACTGTCCAGAGCTAAGCCAGTGAGCAATATTGGTTGCACCTCTGTGAGAGCAAATTTAAGAAAGGGAAAAATAAATACTGCACAACAGCAGCTGGGAGAGTGAGGAGTGAGAAAA
Organism: Cygnus atratus; assembly: GCF_013377495.2. Taxonomy (NCBI): domain Eukaryota; kingdom Metazoa; phylum Chordata; class Aves; order Anseriformes; family Anatidae; genus Cygnus; species Cygnus atratus. The sequence goes on from NC_066365.1 coordinate 55,642,725, forward strand.
TGTGAGAGAAAGAGCCCTTAGGATCCCAAGGTCAGGGAAGAAGGAGGGGGAACATGTGCTCCAGGTGCCGAAGCAGAAGTTCCCCTGTGGCCTGTAGAGAGGTCCATGGCTGAGCAGGCTGTCCCCCTGCAGCCCATGGGGTACGATGGCAGAGCAAATCTCCACGCTGCAGCCCATGGAGGAGCCCCTGGTGGGGCAGGTAGATGTGGCCTGGAGGAGGCTGTGGACTACGGAGAGGAGCCCATGCAGGAGCAGGGGATCTGGGGGGAGCTGCTGCCCATGGGGGACCCAGGTTGCAGCAGTTTGCTCCTGGGGGATGAACTTCGTGATACGGACCCATACTGGAGCAATCATTGAAGAGCTGCTGCCTATGGGAAGCCCACACAGGATCAGTTCAGGAAGGATGGCATCCCAAGGGAAGGACCCCACATTGGAGGAAAGTCAGGGAGTGACCATGAAGGAGTGGTGGAAACGAAATGGTATGGATTGACCACAGCCCCAATTCCCATTCCCCCGCGCTGCTCAAGGAGAGAACATAGAAAAGGTCGGATGGGGGGAAGGTGTTTTTAGTTTGATTTAGTTTCTTACTTCTCTAGCTTGTTAGTAATAGGTAATAAATTTTATTAATCTCCCCATACCAAGTCTGTTTTGCCCATGACAATGATTGTTGAGCGATCTCCCTGTTGTTATCTCAACCCTTGAGCCCTTTCCATCGTATTTTCCTCTCCTGTTTTCAAGGAGGGGAAGTGTGAGAGCAGTTGTAGTGGAGTTCAGCTGCATAGCAGGGTGAAATCACCACACCTGAAATCTTGTGTACCCCTACAGTAGCAGTAACGCATGTAGTATTTCTAAACCAAACTGTTCTCTTGACATCTCACAGTTCATCACTAGCCACAGGAAATACAACTTTGACCAATCTAGAGATTATTACAGGCAAAAAAAAACCCACATGGTTTCATAATTTGTACTTTTTCCAGTACATCCTTAGCTTAATTGCAGACAATTTTAGCTACTTTACAGTAATTATGGCAATAAGTTAAGGAAAGAGTCCTTGACATTGTGATTGCTTCCATCTAGGAAGTATTAAAACATACCTACACCTAATGTTTAACAGTAATAGAAGCAATAGAAGCAAATACCAGCAAAAGAGAGCGCGCGCGAGAGAGAGTATAAAGATAAAAGTCTTCAATAACCTTCTTACTTAAATTACTGTCATTTGCTATTATCATATGAAATAAGTATCATATGAAATATAGTCTATAAAGAAATAAATTAAGAAATGAATATGACTAATGCAACATGCAGAACTGAAGGCTGTATAGAAGAGACGGACTTTAAAAAGCAGTTGTGTTTTCAAAGTTTGGTTGTGGGATCATTAATATTTTTTATTATTATTATTTTTAATTTCTAACAGAAATTGTGTGGACAAATCAGAAGTTTCTAGGAGGTATTGACTTGTTTAAAATATTTGTTTTCCCTATACAATTGTAGTGATCCTAACCAGAAGACCATTGTGCGTCAAGGAGTTAGTGATCCACATAAATTAGTGATCCACGTAAGTTAACCTGGATCCGTGCAAACCTGTGCTGTGCTGTGCACACGTGTAGCTTAGCCATCAGATTTGTTCTGTGATTCAGGTTAAGCTCAGCCAGCTAATCTTGATGGAGAAGCCTTCAGGCAGCTCCCACCTCTTATTAGTGTTATGCCACCTGTGTGTATTAAGCTTAAAGCAAAGCAGCATTTTATTATGTGAATATTCTTTTGCTTGCTGGTAGAAATAATGTCAGCTTTTTCCTCACCTCTTGTCACTCTTTCTCCCCACATCCAATTAAGGTTGGAGACTCTCCTTAGTCCTCTTTTTCTTATGCATTTATAAAAACATTTTTATTGTTTTTAGCAGCAATAGCCAGATTGAGCTCCAGCTAGGCTTTGGCACTTCTAATTTTACCCCTGTACAGCCTCCCAACATCTCTGTAGTCCTCCTGCCCCTTCCTCCAATGGTCCTCCCTAGTCCTCCCGCCCCACCTTTTCTTCCTGAGCTCTAGCCACAGTGCTCTGTTCAGCTAGGCCAGTCTTCTTCTGTACCAGTTCATCTTTCAGCATGTGGGGATGGCCTGCTCCGGTGTCTTTAGGATTTCTTTCTTGAAGAGTGTCCAGCTTTTGTGGACTCCTTTGCCCTTCAGGACTGCCTCCCAAGGGACTCCTCCAACCAGTTTCCTTAACAGGCCAAAGTCTGCCCTCCAGAAGCATTTCCTTCTAGCATTAACTACAATAAGTGGTATTCTAATATATTTTAGAATCTGGGTGCCATTTTTACTGGGATCATAGCAAACACTAGTCCCAGTGCATTATAATAACAATAGAGAATTAATTCATAGATAACACATATTTCTGTGTAACAGAAAGAAAAAAGAAAATATGGTTAGACATTTTACTGTACTAGTAAATATATATTATAAACATTATAGCCTTAATATTGCAGATTATAATTCTAAGTTTTGATTCATGTATCTTTTGATATGTGATTTAAAGTTCATTGACAATGAAAAGTTCAATATCATTCTTAATTTCCATGATAATGGGGATGGGGGGTGCAGAATATTCTTGGTTTAAGAGCTATGGAAAATCTCCTACTCCTCAAAGAGATGCGTTCAGGTCATATTTACTTTCCTAAGAACTCAATTTAAGTATCACTTCAAGGCATTTGAAATGTTATTTTTCATACTGTCTTCTAGTCTCCAGGCAGAAGATATTTATTCAGCCTTATTTTTCATGATATAACAAACAAAAAGTTATCTCAAATGCAGTTTAATTTTCAAGGGGCTATTCATGTGAACTTGCTGGTGAGGTGAGCACTTAAGCTTTAAACTTCACATAACATAAATAACACCAATTTAAACATACAGCATGGGAAACAGACAATAAAACAAAAACAAAACAGAAAACCACCCTTACATGCAAATTAACAACAATTCCTTACTGGGACAGACAATTATTAATTACTATCAGTTCTGTTTTGAAAGTTGTGCCTTGAATAAAATCAATCAAATCAGGGAAGGTTATGCAGTATAAATTCAATATCCTGAGATATCTACAGATAAAATGCAGATACAAAATGCCACTCTTTTTCCCCATTATTTAATGTGAATACTTTCTACTCTGGCTCTAGTTAGTAAATTAGTAAAAAACAAACAAACAAACAAACAAATAAATATATATAACAAACCTTAAGATGCTTGTTTAGGAAGCTCAAAATAACTGCACCATACAGTAATCAAATTATCACTTCTCCCATCTGGAAAATGCATAACTCAGAAAAACACCATGGCCTGTTTGAGTATAGGGGTTATAATTTGATTTTAGCTATTATATATATTTGTTTTTTAAGGGAGAGAAATAAGAATGGATAGAAGAACATCTATCTAAACTATTCAATTTGTAAAAAGATAGCAGAGAAATGTTAGGCAAGGTTTTACATTTTATTTATAAGTGTTTAATATCCATAAATGTCAGAATTGTTCACACAAAATGATGAGTAACCAGCCATGTTAGGCTTTTTATTTTATTTTATTTATTTTTTTAAACAGTAAATTAAGTACGGTGTTAGAAGAAAGCAATTTTTGTTTGTTTGTTTGTTTGTTTGTTTTAATTTAAGAAGGCTTTTAACGTTTTACCATCGTCTCTGATGCAGCTCAGATGAAATTATTCCATATTCTACCCCTTTCAGTTACAATTGAAAAGCAGAACAAGACATAGGAAATAGAGGGGACCATAAACTGAGAGACTGTTGTAGAAAGGCAAATAACATTGCACGATGCATCAACAGAAGTATCATATTTGAGATATATGAAGTAATTATACTGTTGCACACTTTGCTGTTGAAGCTATTCCACAGTATCTTTTGTTTATTTATTTAAGTAAAGAAATTAGAAAGTAAAATGATGGAAAAAAATATTATAAAATGTGATACATAATGTAAATGCATAGGAGTGGCTGACTAGGGGAAAAGAAAGAATAATGTTGAGAGATCTTGAAAAGAATGAAAGTTCACATTTGCAATTAAGGGTCATTTTCCAACTATAAGGAATGTTTAACTATCTACACAGGCCAGAGAATTTCCCTAATGAAAAAAAATAAAATAAAAAAAATTGAAAACATGCCAGACAAATATCTGGCATTGATTTTTAACACAAAGTATTGAAACAGTCACCACAGAGAGCATGACAATTCACATCAGGAAATATGTAACCATTGAGATAATTTTATTTACCAATCTTGAAGTTGTACTTTGATCCACATCAGTGAGGATGGGATTCATCACTCTCCTATAAGCTATCGTTTGACAGTGAGAGGAATTTCTTGGAAGATGTTATGAAAATGTTTTTGTTTCATGCTGGTCTCCCGGTTCTAGCAAAAATTAACTACTGAATATATTATTGCATGAAATATATTTATCCCCAGTGAGTGTGCTTGAAAAGAAAGTGATGATATGCTCATTCATACAGAAAGAATTCAAAAGAGTTAGTACTCATCTTCCCAGTATAGATTCTCAGTGCTGATAAAACACTGAAAACAAATTACAGGAAGCTAAAAAAGAAAAAGAAAAAAACTAAACAAACTTAAATCAAAAAAAGATGATTCCCTGTGAAGTTTGCGCATATCTAAGCAGGTCAATATACTTGTCTGCCTTTCATGACTGTAGCCTGTGTTGTTTTCATATTAAATTCCATTTCTAGCTCTTTTCCTGGGTGAGAGTCTCTCTATTTTGTGTGTACCTATGTGTAAAGCAGTCTGAGTGCCAGCAACGGGTTTGGAAACATGGGCTGTCAGGCCCATGTGGCTAGATTCCAGAAGCTGGGAGGACCAAAGTGAGTGTAAATCAAGTGCTAGCAACTAGCTTTGTATCATAGGAGCCTATGTATCCATACTGCCAGCAACTGGAGTGATTGTGGGTGTGCAGGTGAGAGTGATTGCTAGCAAAGGTCAAACCAGATTAACTGGTTAGTAGATGAAGTGTCCAGGAAGCCATGGGGGTGGGTGTCTCTAAGGATGGGACCACAACAGGAGCTGGCTGTGGAGGGACGTGGAAAGTCATAGTCCATACTGGAAGAGACCATCGGGTCTGGGGTGTCTAGGTGCAAGACCCATATATGTGTGCATCAGTAATGGTGAGAGCATAGGGAAGGAGGCTGAATACTGGAAACTGGGGCATTCCCAACTTCCAGTCATCTCTGTGTATAAGTATGCAGGGATAGAAGAGAGGGATGGAGGAAGAAAGGGAGGGAAGGATGGAGAGGATCTCAATATGAGCAACTAGAGTGGGGCTGCGGCCTTGGGAGCTTGCATGTCCAGGTGCTACAAAATGGGGAGCCTGGGATCCAGGGGCAGCTACTTGGCAGAGTGGGTGTCTGAACCCAGCTGCTGGAGGGATCCACGTTGTACATATGTATACATTTGCATTTCAGACCTTCATCCTGCTCAGCTAGAGAGGGGCACAGGATGAGGCCACTGGTGGTCTTTGTGTTCATGTGAGTTCTTTGTGTGGCCCCCACCTAAATCAGTATATACGTGTTGTATACATGGATTTGTATGTTTATATCTACAGGGACTACATGCTCAGCCTTGCTACTATCTGAATCTGGGGGCTTAAAGCTGCAGCAGCCTGACCTCTGTCAGTCTTATGGGTTTGTCTTACCATAACAATTACTATAAATGAAATTTTAGAAGTCTAATAAAAGAACTATTAATAATTCAAGATTTAACTATTTCAGCAAAATGTATAAGAAATTGAAATAATTCTCTATTTTATTTTATTTTTCTTATCCATGCAATGTTTTAAATTTTTAGTTTTACTGATGTACTCTGTTTTGGGCACTAGGGTCCAAGAGTTGAGATTAGAGGCCTAGAAGTTGTCATGTTTTCTAGAAGAACAGTTTGAATAGAATACAATGGCTTAATCTAGAGAAGAGAAGACTCCAGAAAGATATCAAATGAAAAATTTATCTGTTACAGATATGACAAGAAATTATAAATTTCAGCCAAAGCAATAGAAGAAACATTTCTGAAGGTAGAAAGAGGAAAACTGTAAAAGCAGTTGTCTAGATAGAAAAAGATTTCTGAACCTTTATTCAAATGTTTCTGAACCTTTATTCATATAATTATTCGAATATTTGCTACAAATAATGTAGACATAACTGATTTTACCTGGGAGCCAAAGTTTAGATCTAATTTTGCATTGTTTGTTATGATTTTTCAATGAGTTTATAGGGAATCAACTCAAGGCTAAGTATCAGAATGGTAAACAAGTTGCCAAGAGGCACGGAAATTGGAGTCCAAAATTAATCCATGTAATTCAGAGCTATATAAAGGGAAGTCTGCTGAGAGATATTTTGAAATCAGATTCTTAAAAAAAAATGTACTTTGCTGAAGTAATGTTTCTACATTTCTACATTACATTCTCTTGTTTTTCCTGATGGTACCACTGGAACTGTTTGACAGACCTTTAGCCTGTCAGCTGAAACTATTTAAATGTTTTTCTGCACTTTGGGTGGTTTCTGGCTGGAAATGTAGAATCCTTACATGTGCTGAACTCGAAAAGTCTTTTATATTTGCTTTCCATTTTGCATTTCTGCATAGTTAGATGTTTAGTAAGGTGTAGCAAAAGTGGACTGTCAGTTTTGAAAGGAGAATGGAAACAGAAATAATAGAATTGAACCTTTTTCAAGGGGATGGGGCTGAGCAGATGAAGAATAGCTCTCAAATGTTATAGTCCTAAGCTACTATGATAATTCTAAAGAACACAGTACATCTGGAAACCAACAACAACAACAACAAAAGCTACAATAACAAAAGTCAAACCACTATATTGACCTTGGCTAGGATTGGGTTAATTATCACCATATCAGTTCTTATGGTGTTATGTTTTGTGTTTGTGACCAAAACAGTGTTGTTAGCACACCAGTATTTAAGCAGTAACTGAGCAGTGTTTGCATAGCATGAAGGCCTTCTGGGTTTTTGAAGCTGTCCTGTCAGTGAATGGGTTGGGGGTGCACAAGAACCTGTGAGGAGACACAGCCAAAAAAGCAAGTCCAAACTGGCCAAAGGGATATCCCATACCTTATGGTGTCATGCTCAGCAATAAAAGCAGGGGATAAGAAGAAGGATGGGGATGGTGTTCAGAGTTGCAGCATTTGTTTTTCCAAGTAGCCATTATGAAGCCCTGCTTTCCTGGAAATGGATGAACATCTGCATGTGAATGGGAATTAGTGAATGAATTCCTTAATTCGCTTTGCTTACATATTCAGCTTTTACTTTACTCAATAAATTGTCTCTATCTCAATCCACAGGTTTTCTAAATTTTACTCTTCCAGTTCTCTCTCCTATCCTGCTGCAGGGGTGGTGGAGTGAGAAAGCCACTGTATGGTGCTTCACTGCCTTCCAGGGTTAAACCACAATACCACCAAACCAAAAACCAGTGTGGTTTGCACAGGTGTCTGTCACTGAAACGATACCTCCTTACCCTTCTAGTGTTATATTGGTGTAAAGAAGGAATCTTGATAACCAGGACTATGACTGACATCATATTTCATGGGCCTTATAGATGTGGAAGAGGGTGTGGAAGAGGGTTTAATATTTTACATCAACAATAATTTGTCAGACTCTCTCTCTCTCCCTCCTTATACCCCCCCTACTCCCCCCCCCCCCTCCCCCCAATGTTTATGTTTCCCAAAGGAAACATAGAAATTTTTTGTTCCCTTCTATCCATGAAAGACAGTATGGAAGAAAGTTAACCCTTAGAGACTTCTTATACCCCAGTACCATCTCTAAGACTAAATGAATCGTTCAAGTTCTTACATCATTTAAAAATCATTTCTTTCCTTTTGACAAAGATGTATGGAAACAGATAACTCCATATAAGTCATGTGTTTGAACCTCATCTAGACAGGAAGCAACTCTCTTAAACAGGAAATTTACATTGTCTTCCTGGCTTGTAGGAACTCTCTTATTCCTTCTGGTTTTAATAAATTAGATCTAGCTTTACAATCAGACCTCCAGTCTCATGCAATAATAAAAACAGATTAATAAAAGGTTAGATTTATGTGGGAGACTGCATCAGTAGAGTCCAATGCAGAATCACAGCCTACATGCCTGTAAATTTTAAAGGCCACAAAATAATGGAAAGAAGCATTTTCCCATCATTCTGCTGAATACAGCAATTCATTATTTGAATTATTGCAACACTGTGTTCTAATTATGTGTAACATTGTCAAAACATAAAGCAGAGTTTCATGAACTCCTCTGACACATTAGATAAATCAACAGGACTGTATACCATAAAATTAGCTAAACGTGAATATACATAAAATCAAATTCTGTGTATCATAGTAGAGAAAGAAATTTTTTTCTCTACTAGTTAGTATGCCATAGCTGTTTTCTTGAAATTGAAAGACTATGATGTTTATCAACATGCAATGGTGTTTGTTCATTACATTGATTTTTATTACAGGTTCCCACAATTTGAAATAATTACAAAAGAAACAACAGAAGCAGATTTTTGATTGTTCATTGTTTGTGGCATCTGTAGGAAATGTGTTGGCTTGACATCAACCGTTAACAGGCTTTATTTAAAATTAGGGGAAAAACAGTTGCTAATTATAAACATTGTCTATAATGGAGCTTTGTAGTTTACATAATTATATTTTGTGAAAGAAAGGAGGCAAGCTTGGTCTAACTTCATTTTTCCATTAGAAAAGATTCAACTGTCTTCATCCCATGGTACCAGCTGCACTGTGCTTTGTATGAGATCACTGTGCTTAATTTCAATAGCCTGCAGAGAGAGTTTATTTTTTAAGTGCTGTCTCTTGCAGATGTGCCAAGGGAAAGATAATTTTGGTCTCTCTAATCATATGCAGAAAGCTAGTTCTGTTCTGAAGCTTGGTGTTTCCAGAATATGCTTGTATCAAAAATTATAGTTTCAAGTTAAAGTATGTTTTAAGTCAGTCTTTTTCTTGTAAAGATTCTCCAAAAAGTACTTATTAAATACTCATACTTCGCTACTCAAGGGTAAAGTAAATGCTATTTGAAAAGAAAATATGTACAAAAACTTTGCAAATATAAGAACAATATAAGAAAAAATGCATTAAAAGGTGACATCAGGAACATAAAATCTCAATAAAAATTGATCTTACACCTTGATCAAGATCTTTGGGCACTGAACTCAGCTCTACAGTGAATATGAGAGAAAGAAAAAAAAAATATTTTCCACGATAAGTTCCTATTTTAACTTGGACTAAATGCCTGTGGAATAAAGTTTTTGAATTGTTAATATTAAAAGAAAAACAAAACAAAACAATCAAACAAACAAAATTACACAACTACTTCTTTGAAGAAAAGTACATATACTGCAATATATTCGTTTTCCTGATCACAGATGTTCATCAGTAAGATTGAGGTCTTTGAAGTAGTGTCTTGTGAAACTGCTGTTCTGCCCTGTGAGTTTTAGATGTAGGCTTTAATTTTTTGCCTTGGCAATACAGATACTCAATTAAGTAATTTTTAGTCCCAAACATTATGCATTTTTAAACTTATAACCTCCTTAATAAACTCAAAATTTATTTACCAAAGTGGAAACAATTGGCAAAACATTTAAGTTATTCATGATACAAAATTATCCCATTTAATTTGAATAAAATGATTAGTAATAAAATATTAAGTATACAAAGATTTAAACAATCTGAGTGAATTTTTCCTATTCCTAATAAATATTTCTGATAGTACTTTTCCTTTCCTGAAGGCAAATTAACTAGTGTTTTATGTTAAAAGCAATAAAACTTTTGTGGAATGAATAGGAGTATGTGTGGAAAGGATTTGAAATGATCTGGTTAGGTAATAAAAACAGATTAAGTAAAGATAGTGACAACAAATGAAGATTCACTCAATGTTATTGAATGGATAACAGGACAGACCTGCACCTAATTGTAAAACAAAACAAAAAAAAATCAAGTAAAAATAGCAGCAGTAAGAATGACTATATATAATCATAAAATTATTATGTGAAAAGACTACACTAGCTTGTGCAATAACAATGGCAGGAGACAAAGTAAGCCTTCTAATCTTCAAATATTATTTACGTCTTGAAATGAAGGAGCAGAGAAATAATGAGACTACTTTTTAATGTTAATTCTTTCTTAGAGGATTAGAAAGTAAAACTAGCAGAGCAGATCCTGACTATTTCTTAGAGCAAGCCTTTAATCATATTATAATGCAACTGAATGCAGCTTGGTCTGGTGATTATTTAATTATAATTAAATGCTTGCAACACGTCAGTGACAATATTCCTATTGCTAAGCATTAACTCCAGGATATATGTCTAATGATGATTTGAGACTGAAGCAGTTTGAAAGTGTCCTGCACATAGTCTCAAATGGGTAATATCTGAGAAAACAGATTGCAGAGAAAAAAAGCTAATATTTCATTACCCGTAACTGAGAACAGTCTTTGAGGAAAAGTCATTGAGAAATTTTCTATAAATTAAAGTGTCCCCTACATCTCAGGTTATTACTTTTCAAAAAGAAGTGTGGATTCACCAAATGATGTATGTAAAACACATAGAATCATAGAATCATAAAGGCTGGAAAAGACCTTCAAGATCATCTGGTCCAACCATCACCTTACTACCAATGTCACCCACTAAACCAGGTCCCTAAGCACCAGGTCCAGCCTTTCCCTGAACACCCCCAGGGACAGTGATGCCACCACTTCCCTGGGAAACCCATTCCAATGTCTGACTACTCTTTCTGAGAAGTAATACTAAAATAGAGTTCATATGCAAAATTTACCTCTTAAACAGTATAATGCGGTAAAAATATGGGACATAATGTCTTAACTGGTGATTGGAAATCTTTTTCCAAATTCTTGTTTCTCTTGTAAAATATAGATTCAGTGAAACCTACACCTTTTTTAATTAAACAACATCTGGGAAAATAAATTTTCTGTCTGAGAATCTTTGTTTATAATGTAGTAACCACATAACAATAGTTTAGGCAGAACAGGTATTTCAGTCTGAATCCTATACAGATGACACCGTTATTGTCAGGTTATAGCCCATCCTGTGCTATAACTTCCTTAACTGTTATTCCTAAAAGGTTTGAAAAATCTTAGTTTTATCCAAGTGTTAAACTGTGTTAACTGTTTATCCAAGTGTTAATGAATATTTGAAGTCTTGCAAATAGTTCTCTTCCAACTTCTGTCATAAACTGGGAGTGTTCTTGTAAAAGTAATTCACTTCTCTCAGAGCACTAAACTGTTACTTTTACCATCTAACAAGGAGACCATTGATTTCAATGGGTTTGATACTGATATAAGAAAAACATTAGTTAAACATCTGAGAGATGTCATGGTGGTTCATTTTAAAAACTGGTAGAGCAGACAGACAATCTAGGTGTGAATAGACCACATATGTTACCTGTAATCAATATCAGTGGATATATTTGAACCCATTGTCCATATAATGACTCTGTTAACAAGCAGTATCTTTTGACAACTTATGATATGATTATCAGTTATTTATGTTCAAATATATTTTGTCAGTTGTATAGAGTTGGGAGAATCTGCAGTGGATTTTTTGTTGTTGTCGTCATTGTTTTGGCATTTTTTTTGCCCCATTTGCAGCATCACAAATCAGCACAATCACAGTACATATGATGTCTTTAACATTCCTCATCAGATTCAACATCAGGTCAGCTTTGGCCTTCTGAATCCCATCCCTGCAAAATCAGAAAGGATTTCTATTTCTATATTTATATATAAATTTCTATGTCCTAGGCCACCTTCCCTTGCTTCCACCTCTTGTACATTTCCTTTCTATGTCTGTATTTAGTCAGGAGCACCTTGCCCACGCATGCAGACCTTCTGTCGTCTTTGCTTGACTTTTGGTAAAGGTCTTCAGCTTGAAAGATATCATGCTTGAATATCAATTAGCTAGTACTTTAATTTAATTTCAAAAATGAAAATGAATATTTTAAATAGGTTTCCATTTTGTTTAAATGTAGATAAATTTAGGTATAATATAGATAAATCTGACTTTCTTATTAAGTTCTACCAAATTTCTAGCCTGATGACCCTGACTGTCTTTAGCAATAAAGTTGTTAACTTGCATAAAAACAAAACAAAACAAAACAAACAATAAAAAACACAACACTTTGCTGTTAACAGATTAGGAGAAACATATTTAGAATCAAATTTAGAGATCCTCTCATACTAGGACAAATAGAATTAAGAAACACATAAATAAGGGTGGTGTATTCAACACTTTTTTTTCCTCAGTCTTTCTGTATCTTTGAGTAAAAGCTTTGAAGATAAAACATGCTCTTATTTTATTGGATTACTACCAAAGCTCCTTAATGAGCAAAGAAACCTGTTTTTACAATGGCAATACAATGTGTGTGATTTCATAAATAGAAAGGCCCTCATATTCTGTAGCTTTGTCATTTAAATTGTCCTCTTACCTTAATATTATATAGTGAAGTTATCCTTAAAGATATTAATGAGATATTTTGCTGACACTAAAACTACCTGGTGTAACATTTCAAGCATTTAATTAACTACAGTCAGGTTTTCCTAAAACATAATTCTGTGTATCTATTCTAATACCAAATATTATGCCTTTGAAAGATCATGAAGAGCAGCTTCATAATTATGTTAACATACTCCACCAATACTCTTTGATAAACGTTGTCCAGACATCCCTAACTCTGTCATGGGTAATACTTCAATACTTCTCTCCCCACATTGTGCTACTAGACACAGAGATGTGGAAAGCCTTGAGAGAAAACCTTGCCTATATATACATATATATTTTTAATTATATTATATATATTATGTATTTTTATATATATATGTATACATATATTTTTTTTCGTTATCTGATGGTAACATATAAACTATGTTTGACTTGGAAGGTCCTAAAGGAAGAAAAGGGTCTACCTATCTCTAAGTTATCAGAGATAAAACCTAACACTGGGATTAGATTATGAAATTGTATATCCTGTGATTTCAGGATAGTTAAGAAATGGAACTGGGCAATACTCAGTTTTATGCCATATGCTTTTACTTTCCTTGCTTTTGAGATGGTGAATTGTTGTTAATATATGAATAAAGCTTGTATTATTATTATCATTATCATTATTATTATCTAATGCTTATTGTATCTCACTTAGGACTGAAATTTAAGAGAGTATTGGTTAGTTAAACTGCTGGTAATTAACATGATAAAGCATTTGGGTGATCAGCTTTACTCATGTTCTTCCAAAACAGTTACAGAATTTAGATTCCATATTTACAAGTGTTTTCCTCTCTTTTTCCCTTACTAAAGAACTCTCTTCAGCAAGTCCTTTCTTTCAGCTAATTCTAGCTTTGGAATCAATCTAGAAAGAGATGCCAACTATTTGATATGGACATCATAGAAAAGAAATAAAAAATGTCACAGGACTCAGTGACCTGGTGCCTTCTACATGAGTCTAAGAGATACTAAGAGATAATAACCTCAGATTCTCTCTATTTTTTTTTTTTTTTTACTTTAAAGTATTAAAAGCACAGCTCTGGAGGCAGCATGAATAATGCTTTAACGTTCTTTTACAGAAATGATGCAACCTCATATTCCCTGTTTTCTTGGTTATTTAAAAGACAAAGCCAAGTAACCATAGGTATAAAGGTACTGTCCATTAATCTCATGGTAAAAACAAAACAAAACAAAACTTCTAAAAATCTATAAGATTTTTGGGTGTATATTTACTAATATGATATTTCCCATTCTACTTTGTTGCTCTTCATTTAGTTGCACCTGAACAGATTTCAGGACTTGCTGTGTGTTTTCTTTTTCAATTTGTATTCAAATGAATATTAGATAAATTACTGACTTCTTTGGGAAAAAAAAAAAAAAGTTTATTGTGGATAAGTTCTAGTCTAGAACATTTTCAAAGAGTTGTCTAAATCCTCACAAACAGATCTATTATGACAGACTGATGGCAGTACCTCACATTTGGCTCAGAGGTACATGTAAGCAAAAAAATCCAACCAATCTGGCTTCAGACTCAGTGTTTTAATCACCAGCTGGCTAAGACTACTAAACCATACATTTCCCAAGGAACGATTATAGAGAAAAAAAACCTTAATCCCCTAACCACCTCCAGATTCTCATGATTAATTCATTAGTTCATAAATAAATTGCATACTCAAATCTCTGTCTAAACTAATGTTCAGTCATTTGTCTGCATCCCAATGGGTATCTGAGTGTTCACTCACATTTCTTTAATTATGAATCATCAACATCAGAAGGAACATGGGAGTTTCTCGCCCTCTCTTTCTCCACCATGTACATAGACAAGACATTGATACATTTTTAGTAATACCAAATGAATAAATGAACAGCAATGAATGGAATATATTTTTACTATTTCCTAAAGTAACATTATTATTGACATGCAAATGTTAAAATTTATATTATAATGACAAAAAGATAATGATACTGAGGGTAGACAAAAAGATAATGATACTGAGGGTACTATATTTTTTGTTATTTTCCACTTTTTATTCATTTTTAAGGGTCAGTTTTACAGTATTATCTATTAGCTTTCACATTACATGTTATTTGTTAATTAAGCACATATCTGACAGCTTTCAATTATTCAGTTCTCTACAAGATGTAGTAGGTAGCCTATGATATTTTTAAGCACTATTTCATTCACTGGATGTCTTCAGAGAGAATAACAAGACCACTTATCTGTGCCCAGCTGCAATACCAAAGGCTGGAAAGGAACTGAGGAACCTAAAATGAGTTTTATAGTCTCTCTGAGGCTGATGAATTTTAAGTCCTGGTCAGAAATAGAATTTCAGGTGCTTTTCCTCTTTATACCATCTACTGTGTGACCCAGGGATCTTTACACTGTTGTTAGTGATTTCCAGGCATTAAATTATTACATATATCCGGTCAGTGGAGCAAGCAAGCTAACCAAATAAATGTTCTCTCCCCTTGTCATGATATACCCTTTCCTTTATTTTTAAGCATAACAAATTAGTAGAAAAGCACTTGTAAAAGCTTAATCAAATGTCTGAGCTGGTTCAGCCTATTTTGTGTTCTTATGACAAATATGATAAATTTGTGGATGACATTAAATTAGGAGAAACTGTTGGCTCTCTTGAGAGTAGAAAGGCCTTGCAGAGAGATCTTGACATATTAGAGCTAAATAGTCACCAACCACATGAAGTTTAACAAGAGCAAGGGCCGGATTCTGCACCTGGGACAGGTCAACACTTGGCTATATGTACAGACCGGCAGATGAGAGAATAAAGAGCAGCCCTGAAGAAAGGGATCTGGGGATTCTGGTTGATGACAAGTTGTATGTGAGTCAACGCTGTGTCCTGACAGCCAAAAGGACCAAATGTACCCTGGGGTGCATCAGGCACAGCATTGCTAGCTGGTCGAGGGAAGTGATTGTCCTTCTCTGCTTTGTGCTGGTGTGCTCTCACCTTGAGTACTGCATGCAGTTTTGGGCACCACAATGTAAGAAGGACATAAAACTTTTGGAGAGAATCCAAAGGAGGGAAAAAAAAAAATCTAGAGGGCAAGATGTATGAGGAACAGCGAAGTTGCTTGGTTATTGTTTGTTCAGCCTAAAGAGAAGACTGAGCAGAGTTCCTACAGGTTCCTCATGATGAGAAGTGGCAGGGCAGGTGCTGATCCCTTCTCTCTGGTGACCAGTGACAGGACCCAAAGGAACAGCATGAAGCTGCATCAGGGGAGGTTCAAATCAAATATTAGGAAATGGTTCTTCACTGAGAGGGTGGTCGGACACTGGAGCTGGCTCCCCAGGGAAATGGTCACAGCTCCAAGCCTGCCAAAGCTCAAGAACTGGTTAGACAATACTCTCAGAAACAATGTTTAATTTTGGGGTGGTCCTGTGTGGACCCAGGAGTTGAACTCAATGATCATTTTGGGTCCGTTCTAACTCAGGATGTTCTGTGATTCTATTTTATGACTCTATGAGTCTTGAACAATGAAAGGCCTTAAAAACCACAGATGACTATATTCTATTCAGTGAGGCTGAGAAAAGCAAGTCAAGAGAGTGAGTGAGAGTTTTTCTGTGTTTGCTGAAAAGCAACACATAATTTTACATCTGGTAAAGGCTATTTAAATTAAACTTCATCCTGTTGCAGTTTAGCCCCGGCAGGCATGCCACACAGCCATTCACTCACTCTTGCTAGGTGGGATGGAGGAGAAAATCTGACAGGTACAAGTGTGAGAACTTATGGGTTTAGATAAAGACAGTTTACTAGGTAAAGTAAAAACAGTGTGTGAAGCAAAACAAAGCAAGGAATTAATTTGCTTCTTCCCATCAGCAGGCATGTGTTCAGCCACCCCCAGGACAGTGGGGCTCATCAAGCATAACAGTTTATTGGGAAGACAAATACTATCACTCGGAATGTCTCTCCCCCTTCATCTTTCTTTATCTCACCTTTTATTGATGAACACGATGCCATATGTTATGGAATATCCCTTTGGCCAGTTTGGGTCACCTATCCTGGCTGTGTCCCCTCCCAACTTCTTGTGCATCCCCAGATTCCTCGCTGGCAGGGCAGCATAAGAAGCTGAAAAGTCCTTGCCCTGTGTAAGCACTGCTCTGCAACAACTAAAGCATTGGTGTATTACCATTGCTATTTTAAGAAAAAAAATGGATTTTGTGAGGCTCTACAGGAAAAATTGACTCTTCCCCAGTCAAAACCATGACTCATTCTTAAGGAATCACTATAGCGGTGGTTTTTTTTTTGTTTGTTTGTTTGTTTTTTTTTTTTTTTTTTTTCTTGAAGAAAAGAAGAAGAAGAAAGGAAGAAGAAAGAAGAATTTTTCTGATTCTCTCCCCTATCTCACTGTTGGGGGTGGAGAGTAAGAGAAGAGCTGCGAGGTGCTTATCTGCCTGTCAAGTTAAACTACAACAATAAGTGTTATTTATTAATTTTTTTGTTAGTATTCATAGTGAATATACACCAAAAATAAGTTATTTTTAGTAAAAAAAAAAAAAAAAAGTTTTAAATATTCTGTAAATAAAGTAGCATCTAAGATCACTTAAATTCAATTGACTTTTGACTGTACAATGTGCAACAGTGCAAACTCACCTAGGGCACTTATTAAAACTGTGGAACTCATCAGGATTAGAATCATAGAATCACAGAATCATAGAATATCCCAAGTTGGAAGGGACCTATAAGGATCATCAAGTCCAACTCCTGGCACTGCACAGGTCTACGCAAAAGTTTAGACCATATGACTAAGTGCACAGTCCAATTGCTTCTTAAATTCAGACAGGCTTGGTGAAGTGACTACTTCACTGGGGAGGGATTGAAAAAAAAAAGAAATATTCTAAATGCTCCACGCATATAGTGAAATTCACTGTATCTATTTTCTACCTTGTGAAGTGAAGTAAAAGTAAGTGAAAAGATGAAATACCTTGAAGCTTTATGAAATTCTCCATTTGAAAAGGTCAAAAAATATTTTTCCAAAAGGAATGAAATGTATTTGAGAGGCTAAACTTCTGAGTTGTGTAAACAGTGTAATACCATGAGATACTGACAAATCTGTTGTTTTTCCAGTGTAAGCTTCTTGTTAGATATTTTCTCTTTTTAGATTATTATAGACAACTACAGTCCTCTTGTACAAAACAGAATCAAGAACTTCTAAGAAGATGAGATAAATCTCATTTTTACAACATTTTCATCATTATTTTGTAGAGGAGTAGAAAAAAAAAGATGATGGATTAGAAGAAAAGCCTCCAGTTAATATTCCTTGTGATGTTTACTGGTCACTCTCTAGCCTATTGCTTCTACTGGAAAACAAACAAACAGCAACAACAAAACAAGCAAATAAAAAGACCACACACACACACACACACAAACAAAAAACACAAATCAAAACAGCAACAACAAAAACAACCACATACCCACAACCCTCTTATTTCTTAAGGCATATATCATCCTTTATTAGTTCCTGCTTTAATATATATGCATTTTTAAGTTGCTTGTTAGTTTACAACCCATTAAAAAAAAAAGATATAAAACTGTCCCAAAAATGTTCTCTCTGATTAGAATAAAGTAGATATCAGAAAACACCTTACTGAAAATATCAGCTTTTTAACTGATTGAATAGGCAAGATAGAGAAAAAATGAAATATCACAGAATCACAAAATGTTAGGGATTGAAAGGGGCCTTGAAAGATCATCTAGTCCAATTCCCCTGCTGGAGCAGAACCATCTAGATCTGCTTTGAATGTCTCCAAAGAAGGAGACTGCACAACCTCTCTGGGCAGCCTGTTCCCTTCTAATACACCCCAGGATGCCATTGGCCTTCTTGGCCACAACGACACAGTGCTGGCTCATGGTCATCCTGCTGTCCACCAGGACCCCCAAAGTCCCTTTCCTCTACGCTGCTCTCCAACACGCTGGTCCCTAAATTATACTAGTACCTGGAGTTGTTCTTGCCCAAATGTAGGCCTCTACACCTGCCCTTGTTGTATTTCATTAAATTTCTGCCCACAAATATTAGAAAAAAAAAAACGCATTTTATGATAAATTTATCCTGAAGAACCCACCGTTTATATAATTTCACCTTATGGTGGTAGGAATGTAATAAACAAATGGATTTATCACTTCAGTGTGACTGCAATATACTATTCACCAATACCTTCAGGGGATCTAAAATTTTGTCTTCAACTATAAATATTCCTGGGGGCCCCTGAGAACCTTTAAATATTGTACAAACTCTCTTTACATATCTTCATCTACTTTATCCAATAGTAGGAGATAATAATTCTTAACTGTCTTCTTGCTGTACACAACCTTTGGATAGATCATTTTTTCCTCAATAGTTTGTAATTTGTCTTGGACTCGTAGATAATGACAGAATTTAAACATTTTACACATGCATGGCAAAAGCACTCAAAGAAGCTCTGACAAGCATTGCTGGAAACAATGATGGTGGTGAAATACTAACCAATGTACGTTTTCCTACAATTTCTGTATTAAAAATCTACAACTGATGTATAATGAAAGAAATGCAATTGTTAGCTACAATTCAAACAGTCAGTCTGATATTATGTTGAATAGATATCCCCATCTACCATACATAATATCTGATAAAGATACTACTGAGTAAGTTAAGCCTGGATATGGTTTAATAAAATACCAAGATCCCAAAAGAATTTGCAAATTTATAGAGTGGAAGGACAAATATCCTGTAGAAAGACAGTAGATGTAGCAAGACAAATATCCACCTTTTTCACTTAGGACAGTAGTAGATCCAGCAACACTAGTAGTAACACAAAAAATGGACTTTTGGAAAAACTGCTTTTTGCTACAACATGTAGAACAAACCTATACTACGTAGTTTCTTATCAGAGCTGAATTGTAACATTATTAAATGGATAACATTTGTGTACATTTCTGATGACTGTCAGATATACATTGATTGGATGAAAAGGCTGCAAAGTTAATTCAGCTTGCATGCAATAATATATGAACATTAAAAAGAATGCTAGGAGAACATATTTTTAGTTACAATTCTGAAGACAGTATTTATGTGCTGTGTTTATAAAAGTAATGATTAAATAAGTCTTGCTAGCATTACTGAAATTTAAGTCTCAGATTAGTATTTAAACTTACGTACTGAATATGATAATAGACACTGAAATGTAACTTTATTGATTTTCATTTTGTTATTTCAGCTTTACTGTCATGTAAATGGGATTACTGCGTGACCCACAATTTATGATGCTTTAAGATGCTTTAATCTATATTTTTGTTATGGGAGTTATTATATTTTGAACAAAATATTGGAGTATTTTGAATCCTTTACCCATGAGGACTGCATTTTTTTTCCCTTTAATTTTCCAATTAAACAAATTAAATCACATTCTTGGTCCCCATGGGGAAAGCATTTGTTATCTGTAATACTGCATATTTTTATTATCTCTAAGGAGTTAGAAAGTTTGAGATAGCTTCATTAATATTCACAAAGTCCAGTAGCTTCCTGTATCCATCTCATACAAAATGCTTAAAAAGCTTAAGGAAGGTCAAACAGAGAGGTGAAACAGAAAATTAATTCCCTTTTAGAAAAAAAAATAAAATAAAAAATAAAAAAAACTTCTGCATCGTGTCTTCAAAATCAGAATTAAAAAATACCCAGTTTACCCAGTTATATAATGAACAAGTTGACTCATCAGTAATTTTGGAAAAGTAATAATGAAGTATTATAAAGTCCACTATTAAATAGCCAAGAGAATATATACTTCATAAATGCATTGCACATTCCTATAGTAGTTTACTAGATTTCATACGGACAATCAGAATTAATCTGTGGTGTATCATAGAATCATTAAATCATAGAATATCCCGAGTTGGAAGGGACCCACAAGGATCATCAAGTCCAACTCTTGGCTTCACACAGGTCTACCCAAAAATTCAGACCATATGACTAAGAGCACAGTCCAAATGCTTCTTAAACTCCAACAGACTTGGTGTCATGACTACATCCCTGGGGAACATGTTCCAGTGCGTGACCACCCTCTTGGTGAAGAACGTCTTCCTGATATCCAACCTGAACCTTCCCTGTCACAGCTTGACTCCATTTCCTTGGGTCCTATCACTGGTCACTGGAAAGGACTGCCCCTCCGCTCCCCCTTGTGAGGAAACTGTAGACTAGTTTTAGATAATTTAAAGATATATAAATTAAAACTAGCATAAAATGGTGACATGTATGATTCACTGGCAAACAAAAATATTAACAGTAGCCTGTGGTGGCTTGATGTTGTCTAGCTGTCATGAGCCTGCCCAGCTACTCTCTCGCATGAGAGAGTATATGTCCTTAACAGGACATGGGGAAGATGGGAAAGCTCACAGATCAAGCTAAGGACAGGGAGACCACTTACAAGTCACCAGCATAGACAAAACACACTCAAGCTGGGGAAAATAAATTTCATTGCTAATGAAAACTAGAGGTGGATGGTGAGAAACAAAGACAAAATAATTAAAACACCACTTCTTTTATGCAGGCTCGAGTTCACTCCTTCAGTCTCAGCTTCTCTACCACCCCACTGAGCAGTGCAGGAGGATGGTTAATGGAGGGATTATGGTTAACTCCATAACAGCTCCTACTTGTCACTCCTTCGTCTTCACTCATTTACCTTGCTCCATTGCTTACCTTCAATGCACTGCAGTCCTTCAGGATAAACGTACTCCGTGTACTGGGTCTGGCTGGCTACTCTGGCAAGGGATCTCCACAAACTGCAGATCTTTCAGGGTTTGTTCATCTGATCTTGTGTGGGGTCCTCCACAGGCTGCAGTGTGGGTATATCCTCCAGCACCTGGAAGACCTTCCCACCCCCTTATGCTCTGACATTGGTGTTTGCAGGATTTTTTTTCTGCAAAACAACCCTGCTCCCAGCTCCTTGACATCCACACTCAGCAGGGAGTATGTGGTTTTATTTGTAGCAAAGTTAACTGTTCTGTTTTTACTGTAAATAAACTGTTACAAGTAGTTCAAGATGGAATTTTGTTGTGACAAAGACCTATGCTGTATTGAACATCTAATCTAGTGGGATCCTGTTTATTTCATTCCTATGCAATTTCCATCTTAGTAACTTTACACAGGAAAATAAGAAATAGTTAGAGAATCCTTAGGGAACACTTGCACAACTGCAAGTATCAGTGAAACAAACCTGAAAAAAAAAATACTTTTCACATGGATCAATCTATCTTCAGTTTATAACAACATACTATCATTTGTCTGTTTTTTGTTTGTTTTAAAAATCTAAAACATTCTTAAACATGCAAAAAAAAAAAAAAATCTTAACCAAGGAGAACAAAGAGTGTGTTATATTCAAATAACACAAAATTGCAGTCAACATTGTTTTACTGCATCCACTCAAATAAAACTCGTAGAGTTTTACAGAAACCCACAGTGTAATAGGCAACAATACTTATTAGTTCTTTAATGTTTATATGGTTAACGTGTAAGCCTTGTCTTTTGCTCTGTAGAATTTAGGTGTCTAGTCCAAGCTTACTCAGCCAGTCTGTCTTTGTAGTTAGTGATGTATCAAAGAGTAAGTCATGACTTGCTAGTATAGATGTAAGGGTCAGGTGGAATAAATATATGACAGATTAGTATTTTTAGAGCAACTACATCCATTAGCTGATCACAGAGGGTTGTAGAATATTAGGGAAGACAAATGTATACTTGATTTAGGCACATAATTTTTATGTAGTTAAATTTAGGTAAAATAATAGAGAATTGCATTAGAATGAACTGCAAGACATCCATTCATTCTATTATTTGGATCACATCCTAACATGGACTGCAGAATGTAAGGTTTCCTTAAAACTTCTTATTAAGTTGCCTTGACTGAATGATTATATAGGAAAGCTCATTTTATACTTTAGCAAACTTTCAGAGACCAGGTTTTATTTTTAGGAATTGGTAATAGTGCCTTTTTCTTTTTCTTTTTCTTTCTTTTTCTTTTTCTTTTTCTTTTTCTTTTTCTTTTTCTTTTTCTTTTTCTTTTTCTTTTTCTTTTTCTTTTTCTTTTTCTTTTTCTTTTTCTTTTTCTTTTTCTTTTTCTTTTTCTTCTTTTTCTTTTTCTTTTTCTTTTTCTTTTTCCTTCTTTTTCTTTTTTTCTTTTTTTCTTTTTTTCTTTTTTTCTTTTCTTTTTCTTCCCTGTAATTACAGGGGAATTTTCTTCATTTTCTCTGTAATTATGCCACTTGTGCCTTTTCTCCCCTCGTTGACACAGTCATAACATTTGCTAATATGAATAATTGTTCTTGTTTCCACTGTAAGAATTCATGTAATAGTTGTCATTAAGGAAATTTCTGCAGTATAAGGGAATAGGAGCAAACTCAGTGTTCTTGATATTGTTCTTGATATTGTTCTTGATATCTTGTTCTTGATATTACTGCTTATCTAGTTTTCCTAGAACATAACAAATGTTGAGGAACATATCTACAGATAGGAAGAATAACTGTGTTAAAGTCACAGCATTTGCTGGTGTTAAATCCTTATTTCTATTTCAGGGGCTCCTGCATATCCCAACTGAGACTTTGATATCCTCTCTTCTTGACACATGCCACTCAAGTATGCCCCTAATTACATTCAAAAATCAACATATTGCATTAATAATTACTGAAGTAGAGATCAAAAGAGTAAGATGACTTTTATTTATGAGGATAGCTAGTGTATCTATTACTCTAATTTCACAGCAATATATGTACTGCCCTTGTGAATTCAATATCCAACAGTGTATGCAGGGTGCTTGAATTTTATACAAAAAAGTTGGTAGCTGACATTTTTGCCCATTACAGTTTTTTCTCTGATTTTAAGGAAGCTTGGACCAAATTATATGTCTTCAAATTCTGTCCAACAGAAAAAAAAAAAAATGATTTTTGCAGTGTTGTGCTGTGTCTCTAAAATGAAATGAACAAAGTTAATTTCACATAAAAAAAAAAAAAGGTGAAATACCCCATACCCATGTACAGAACTTCTACTGAACCTTTCTGTCTTTCTATCTCAGTTCTAACCTCCAGACTCGAAATTTAGCCATTTTCAGCCAACTGCTTGTTCCGGGATGTAAGTTCAGTTAATTGTTATTATTATTATTATTATTATTATTATTATTATCTTCATTATTATCATCATCATTAGGACAGGATTTATTTCAATGTTTCATGCCTTAAACTTTATAGAGAAAAAAAGGCAATATATGATTATGTGTAACTTATACAGACTGCAAATAATTTTTGTTGAATTACAAACCTCTACTGTAGTTCACCCACTAATAATCAAACAGTAATTTACATAATAAAAGATTTTTAATCTACATGTTTCTTTAGTGAGAGTCTGAGGAAAACTAAAGGCAAACAATGCAATCTTAGAAGAGTTGCAGTAAACTTTAAGGTGTTTATTGGTAATATTTTTCCTATCTATAAATTGTCATATGCAATGAGTCTTTAACTGAATCTTTAAGGGAATCCTTACAGAAGACAAAAATTGTAATTAAATCAATTAAAAAAAAAAAAAGCTTTAACATTAACTGAAGTACTGTGTTGTGTTTTTTGTTGCTGTTGTTTTTTGGTGTTTTGTTTGTTTTTCCAGGCAATGTTTTACCAGGCACTGTTATTTGAAAACATGCCAGTAATAGAATTCCTGCCTAAATAAACAAACAAACAGAACAAAAAGGAATACATGTTTTTTCCACAGGAGAAAAAATGTGAAGCCAGATTCTATACTAGCATTAATTATTGTAAATCCAGATAAATAATAGATAAAAGAAACAAAAATCTACCATTGGTATTACCAGTGAGGAATCATGTGACATGATATGGGAATTGAAGTCTGATAGTAAATATACTTATGTTCAAGCTCAGACTGGAAAAGTGGATGAATTCCATATCTGAGGAGAAATACAAGATTAAAATTATTATTATTATTATTATTATTATTATTACCTCTTGTTATATGCTTTAGCTGTATTTTTACTTGACCAATCAAAAATACACAAAGAATCTACATATTTTATGATAGGCATATTTACATAATCTTAGGCAATAAAAATAAATAAATAAGGTGGAAGGGGAAATACTAAAACCATAAGGACAAAGTTAACAAAAAGCTTTTGTGTAAATTTTAAGTAAATAACTGTTTGAAAAACTTGGTAGGTAGTATTTATATAATAAAACATTATATTACAGAATATAACATTGATATGCTGGGAGTATTTGACATCTTTTGTGCAGCTATGCCCACTCTAATATATTCAGAAAGGTTGAATACAAATAAATGCAATACATAAGCAGTCCTTGATTTACTGTTTTTTTCACCTTCCATTTTTTCAGGTATCTTATGGTTACTCAGTATTGTAAAAATAAGTTGGAAAATTTAAATAACGATTAAGCAGCTTATATTGTGAATGTTTAATGGATGGAGATGAGGGAAAAAATTCCTTTAAAAGTAGTTTTTTAGGAATCTCTACAAATTTTGTAATGACATGCTCCCTTTCTAGAGCACAAAGAAAAGTTTTTTTTATTATTATTATTATTATTTTCCTGCGACATATTAAGTACCTAAATAAGATTTGACTGAAGTGTAATATATTAGTATAATCATCAATGTCAAAAACAGAATCTGAAGACTTGGTTATCTTGAATAGTAACTATTCGCTGAAGCTAATTGTGATATTGTGAAAGAACATGTAATTCCACTTGAACAACATAGTAGAATAAGAATGTGTACAAATTAGAAAATCTTATATAACATAAGCATATATAAGAATCTTTCAGTGTGTAAGACATTTGGTTTGGTATTTTGAATGATATAGCTTTTTTTTTTTTTTTTTTCCCCATTTGGAATAAGTAATTAGCTGACATTAATTTAGATAAAAGAAATGTATCTTATCAGTTAAATTTGACTTGTCAAGGCTGAGGATTTCAACATTTATGTAAATGAGATGAGAGGTGAGCTGAAGAGATGAGCTGAGGGGATATCTTTATACATCTGTTGACTTGCAACAATTTCTCATGAACATATTCTTTATTTACTACAGAAGCAGAAAGTACACATTTTTAGCATAAATGCAGATGACACATTGATCTAATACAACTCAGTCATAGAATCACAGAATGGTTTGGGTTAGAAGGGATCTTAAAGAACATCTAATTCCAACCCCCGACCAATCTCTCAAAACCACATTATTGTTCTAGAGAATTGTTTTGTTTAATCCTATTTGTAAAACTTATTTTCATGACACTATTTGTGATCCATTCATTTGTTATTCCAACAAACTGCAGAATGCAAGAACGTCAACAACATTCTATCTTTGATATTGCATTGACTGTGAAAAAGAAAGCAAATATAGTTTCTTAAATATGGATTTATCATGTATTTCTTGTCATCCATTTTTATTTATTTATTTCATTTGGATTTTATTTTTTTTTCTCCTATATAAGTTGCTTCTTACAAATTAAAACAAAACAAAGCAATTTTAGCAATAAAAATTATATTATATTTCTAAAGTTTCCAATCCAGTTCTGTCAGTTGTAATTTAACTGAGCAGTACTGTGTTTGGGATTAAGAGTTTTGTATTCTCTGTTGAACATGTGCATGAAGGTTACTTGCACATATTGAGAACTCAATAAGTTATTTATGTTCACAGCTCTCTTTAAGTACAATATTACTTCTGCTGAAATAAAAAATGCATCCTTTTAAAGTTAGGCACACACTTCATTATCTTTCTGAGTGAGGCAGTTTAAAGAGGGAAAACAAGCAAATGAAGAAGAAAAAAATATTAACTATGTGAAAGACTGTTCAAAAGAAGGGCATAAAAAAAAGGAGAGAGAGATTTATGACATGGAAAATATATATATATTTCTGATCAGGCAAGTGCTTCAAATGAATAAATAACTGCATTTACTATATGCATAGTGATATGTGTATGTGTTTCACAAACTGGAACTCCCCACCTCTTCCTGCTGTTGCATTATATATGTAATTTGGCTAAACTGGCTAAATTTGGCTAAACTAAATAAATATAATTAGCTTTAAAGATAATCATTTTCCTGCAGAAAGAATCTGTCCCTATTCCCATATGTTGTGTCATTTGACCTCTGAGAAAAGCTTCTTATTTATTATAGCTGAAAGCATTTTTAAATAGACAGAAAATGAGTTGGTCAGAACTCCTTGGAGGAAGCATACAACAATATCTTGAGCTTACAGTTTTTTGAGGCTTACAGCCTATAAGCTACTGTGAAAAATCTAAGTCAGTGACCTATAAAAACCTAGTGCTATTGGCTCTATTCTGTTTACCAAGTCAAGAAATATTATAAGGCAAAGATTTAATTTGTAATTACTTTTCTCCCTTATAGAATATTTTTTGATTTTTCTATCTGATTAATAGATGAACTCTGCGGGGAACATTTGACAAAATGTCATCATTACTGAAATAATTCAATGCCCAAGTTAATTTATTGCACATTATAATGCTTTAAAACAAAAATCCTCTATATTATTTGATTCATTTGATATATTTTTTATTAAAAATATTATTCAATATGAATACTTCAGATATTGAATATAGAGCACAGTACAGTTAACCTAATTCAACAATCACATGGCATGATTTTATTTTACACCTTCAACTGTTGGTATGATACGATATATAGTAAGGGTAACTTTTGACATTTCAAATGAAAACAAAAAAACCACCAGAGCCCTACTGTATGAATAAACAAATAGCAAGTAACATGATATCTTTTCTCTAAGAAAGCTTTCTAACTAGTACCAATGTCTTATAGAGATATATATAATCACTTCATACACTCTGTAAAAAATAAAATCAGTTCAGTATATGTTTAGATGCCTCTGAGACTGAAGACTAGGATGTGAAAAAATGAAAAAATGAATACTATAAACAATTAGGTTGGGCTTTCATATAATAATAACAAAAAAAAAAAAATAACTAAATTTCATAGACCTAATTTCCATTTTTAAGTTGTTAGTGTGAAACTTTTCAA
The DNA here is from genome assembly GCF_013377495.2 of Cygnus atratus. Taxonomy (NCBI): domain Eukaryota; kingdom Metazoa; phylum Chordata; class Aves; order Anseriformes; family Anatidae; genus Cygnus; species Cygnus atratus. The sequence continues at coordinate 55,670,328 of NC_066365.1, forward strand.
CTCAAGATTATATATTAGATATCCCAAATTAATATATAATAATGTCAGTTTATACTGTAGGTATATTTTTATATATTATTCTAATTAGAGAACTTTACTTCTAAACTTTTTATTCCTGTGTCAATACTTGTATTCTTCCTTTTTATTATAAATATCTGAGAAAAATAGCTTGTAATAAAATCTAAATATTAAAAAGTATTTGTTTTAGAAACAACTTAAAATACTGGTAGCAGCTCTACAGTCAGACATAAAAAAAAAAAAAAAGAAAAGTAAAAATGTGATAAAAATCTAGCAATGGAAAACAAAAGAAAACAATAATAATGGCAGCAAAAAAAAAGAAATGAAGTTTGACAAAAACAAAAACTGTGTTCAGAAGGGATACACTATTCCAATAAAAGGTGCAAATGAAAAAGAAATAAATGTGTTTCAAGTTAAAAGATTATTATTTTTTTTAAAGCTATTCAATTTTTATTCATTATAAATAGCATCAGATTGATTATCTAGGTCATCTGATACTGTTCCTTTTCCCATATTGTGTAAGGAGGTTTGCATTAACCATCTGATTCTTATTGAAAGAAATATTATCCATTCCAAAGTCTAGAAATTCTTGCAAATTTTTAGTAATAAAAATGAAAAATCTCAAGCAGTAGCCAATAGAGAACACTACTTCAACACAAAAACATATTTTTAAAATGTAACTTTATCTCACATTAAAATTTTATGATAAATAAAAGATTATATTAGAATGTATTATTTCTAGAATTATAAAATTAAAAACAGAACTGGAAATAAACATATAACATATTTATATTAGTAATTATTGCTGTTTCTTTTTTTCCCTCAACTGTATTCTTCTATATTACACTTGAAGCTTTTTAGATCAGAGGTTGCTCTTTTCCTCTGTCATTTGGAAGGTAAATTAAATAGAAGCCACTAAAATGAATGCAGATTCTGATGAAGTATGTACAACAACAGTCATGTCCTGTTGTTACTGGTATTAATTTAATGAGACATGGCATCAGAAAAGTATATACAAAAATATATACAAAAATATATATAAATAGTAAGAATAGTACTTTTAATTTTTTTATGTGAAATATTTGAGCTTGGCAGAAATGATTTCTTTTTTTTTGTATGCATTGGTAGAAGGCTTCTAGTTAAATCTTCCAACACTTTAATTCAGTTTTCAAAAATAATGACTTTGGACAATATTTATGTAATGCCTAAAACTTTGGAAAATGCAGATACTTGGTTTTATCCATTTGGTAATTTTCATGTTTAAATAAACACATATCCTGCCACTGAATCCATGAGACTGAAGTGGAGCAGAGAACAGAATGTTTTTCTTCATATAGGGAAAAAAATAATTTGTTCATTTCAATATAATTTAAATAGAGAAAAGAGAATAAATACAAAAACTTTTAAGCTCATATGACAAATATAGCCTTTTCTTTTTTTTTTTTTTTGTTTTTCACAATGAAATGAAGCAATGTGCAGTTTTACATGTAAATCATGAACAAATTAAGTTATTCAAGCTAAAATAAACTCAATCCGGTTACAGTAAAATCAGCACAAAGTTATTTCCTTCAAATTACTTGCAGATTAAATTTGCTGGAAAAATTCTGAAGAAAGGACTCACCTGACAACAACAGTTGAAAAATGAAATTAAATTATTACTGTTGGTACAATTCTTCATTGTCCTCTACATAAAATGAATCTTATTGAAAGTCTTCTAATGGCTTCATAATATAAATGGAGGTAGAAAAATATCAACAGAAACAAAACCAAGTTCAGGAGGGGAAGAATCATTGGACATATGCATATCTCAATGCCAGAGCAAAAGGCAACGTATAAATTAAATATCTGCAGGAACCATTCAGGAAAAAAAAGCAATTCCACCAAAGTTATGTGGCAGATCTCTACAGATGAACACTTTAACCCATACAATATTTGCATGTCATGAATGTGAAAAGACTATTAATCTCAACCTTGTTTATGCTTTTATTTATTTATTTATTTATTTATTTGCAGTTATGTGGGTAACATAGCTGATATATGTATTAATCCATTCCTGGAAGGATTCCTTTGGCTAATATGATTCTGCAAATAAAGTGGATTCCTGATAGTGATAAGAATTATGTGTGCCTTTTGTCCTTAGGATCCAGATTATTGCCCACATTTGGCAAATTTTGCTCACATTTTCTTTCTTGTCTTATTCCTTTCCCTATCCCTTGCCAGGGACTTCATCCTACTGCTCTAGATGTGTCTGGCTAATGTCAGTGAGAGAGTCAAAGTCCATTACTTTTTAGTAAATTGAGATAATTGTCCTGCTTTCCTGTACTAAACTGTAATGGGTGCCTTGTCTCTTGCAATACCAAACACCACAGCCTTGGACTGATAACATGAGAAGACTGCATGCTGAGCCTTAGCTTTCAACACAGCCTTTCCATCTCTGTCTGTTACCCTGCCTTGTGAGGGTTGATAGAAACAAAGAGAGTGGCTATATAGCTTCATTCTTTTTGCACAACAGCAAAATAAATAAATAAATAAATAAATTGCAGTGGATAAAATAAACATTAGAAATGCTGAGGAGGATGACGAGATATATTTGTACAGAGGATAAAGAGCAGAAAGAACAGCTCATAAGAATGTAATGTTGAGTTCTGTTTTGCTTTGCTTGTTTGTTCTGCTTTTGCTTTAGCTAGTAAACTGTTTTTACCTCAACACATGCATTCTTGCACTTTTACCTTTCTATTTCTCTCTCCCATTCCACCTGGGGAGAGTGAGAGAGTGGCTGTGTGGTGCTTAGCTGGCTGCTGAGGTTAAACTACAACATAATGATACCTCTCGGAAATTACTGTGCTTCCTAAGGTTAGTAATCGGTGAAAATCAGGCAACAGTCTTGGACTAGTGAGGGGACACCATAATGGAAGTAGATAAATATAGATGTTGAATACGGAGTACTTCTCTGAAACATGACCAAAAGTTATAGGCAACTTTATCCATAACTAAATTTTAGCACAACCCCCTACAGTGAGTATTGAATTATGGTACACTGGAAAGAAACATTCTGGGTAGCATTTAGGCATGTGTTTAACATTAAACTCTTCTTTGACTAGAGACTGACTAAAATGAATGGTTAGTGTTTTCCTGACTTGTGTCCTTAGATCTGCAAACAAAAATGTGCAGGAAAAGTTAGGAAATGTGGTATCTTAGAATATATTCAAATATTGCATGGTACTTTTTAGCATATTTTTGACGAATATCTTTCAAATAGGGCTCTTGCTACAAATCATTGTCTCTCTTAATAAGACAGAATTAATTACATTTCATTCACAAGAAAAGATGGAGTAAAATAATCTTGGCCTGCTGGAGAGAAGGATTATCATAGCTGTTATGTTTGAGGATGTGCCAGCAATAGGAATATCTAGAAAAAATAAAGTACATGTTATATGCCATCTTAAAATCAATGATTGACAACAATTTATGCTGTTTGTTTTTCCAAATTTCAGACAAAGTCATTACAACATTATTTTTTATTTAAGATACACACTTCTCCCATGCTCAGTGAAAGCTTATCATAAACATACAGTGTATTATACACTTCTGATATTAACTTTTGTTAAAGTTTTATTTTGCTTGTCTTTTAACAATATAATTTAGCAACAAGAAAATTGAAATAAAACATTATTACTGAACTATTTTTTTTTCTCTTTTTCTGTATTTGTTTAATCCTTTTCAAAATATTAAGACAGGATTCACTACTGTTTTTCTTTCTGATTTCTTTTTGAAAATAGTCCATAAGGACCAGAGGGAACAGCATGGAGCTGTGACAGGGGAGGGTCAGGCTGGGTGTTAAGAAAAGGTTCTTCACTGAGAGGGTGGTCAGGCACTGGAACAGGCTCCCTAGGGAATTGGTCACAGCACCAAGCCTTCTGGAGTTCAGGAAGTGTTTGAACAATGTTCTCAGACATGTGGTTTAATTTTTGGGTAGTCCTGTGTGGAGTCAAGAGTTGGACTCAATGATCCTTGTGGGTCCCTTCCAACTCAGGATATTTTATGGTTCTATAATTCTATGATTTTAAGATAAGTAATGATGTGACTAATTCACTGGAATAACTTCTGCAGTCCTTGCTCCAGTCTATTTCAGTGGTCATCCTTACCACAAAGTGTAAGAAAGATATATTTTTACCATGCATGCTCTACTCTGTAAAACTCTTCAAATCACAGAACCAGTGAAATCCTTCTAGAGGCTTTACGAGAAGTTAAGATTTTCACCCACTTTTCATTATTAAAAAAAAAAAAAAGATTTATTTTTTTTTAATAATTCAAAAATGGTTTAATTGGGGGGGGGAGGCAGGGGGATCAAACTGTGTTTTGAAAGTTGTTTGCATCATAATAACTGTTTCTCAACAGCAATGTCATATTCTCTTATTGCCTTCTAATTACTACTTAGCAAGCAGATTAAGTTCTATTGTGTTCCAAAGTAGATTTAACTTGCTGTATTACTTATCAATATAACCAGCTGTTCAGTGGTAGATTCAGTGATGGCGGCATTTTTAATTGCTTTTTTTTCATTTGGCTAGGTAAGTTCAGATGGTCACTAATTAGTTCTGTCATGCTGAGGTAGTTTTGTTATGAACAATGCAATCAGTGTTTCATTGAAAAGACAACTTTCACAAGATCAACACTGGTTAATTATCCCTAGGAATCCATCCTCAGCTTCTTTATTTGTCATCGCTGTCATGAATAAGGTGCCATGAATTAAACTGAACTGCCACTTAAAAGAAGGCTTCTACTGGTGCACATAATGATTTCTCATTTTCCTCTGCTCAAAAGCAATCAACTGAAACAGTCATAAAGACTTATTCTTTATTAAGGTCTATGGCTTGCTTTAGGGCAGCCTAAGTTATTTCAAAATTGTAAGGCATTGAAGCAGTTTATGCTATACATACTTGTGTCTGCATCTCTTGTACATAAAACTTCATGAGATTTGGAGCTTTTTCTTAGGTATTTTCATCTCATTCTATGAAAGAAAATAGTCTTCCTGAAATACCAGACAGAAATAATAACAGCTCTTTTATTCAAGATAAATAACAATAAATAAAAATGAACAAATAACAACAAATAAATAATGAAAACGTTATTTTTCCCCATGTTTAATTTTCATAAAAATCTATTTCTGATATTTTATAAACTTTTCATCTTTTGAAATATAGCATGGTTCTGGGTTATACAGTTTCAAAAATCATTTATGGTTAGAGGTAAGAATGTCAGTGGAACTCCCTAGAGAAGTTTTCCTTAGAGTTTTTAAAATAAATGTTTCTTCATTACTGTTCCTTCTTGGATGTTTTATAATACCCATTGATTACAAAAGCAAATGCACATTGATAGAATAAAGAGACTAAAGCATCACTAGTGAAACATCATTGCTGTGGAAAAAATACGTAATACTTTCTGGAAACTGCCTATGATACACCAGGAGCCTATGTAAAGCTGAGATTATAAAACTCAGCATTCATGTAGTAAGGAATTTTTTAGCTTATTCCTTACCATTTTGTGTATCTTCTAGAGCGCAACAGTGTTTCTTGACATTCTCTGTCTGTTTCAATCCTATGTATTTATCATAAATATGTGGGAATACCGAACTGTACTTTAATGAGACAATGTATGCTTCTGAACTACCAATGTCTGTTTCAGACGGTTATAGGATCAAACCTCTAGAGAATTTTTGAGAGAAGATTTGAGAAAAAAAAAAAAGATGAAAAAAATTAGCTTGCAGGAAAATAGTTTGTAAGGAACACTGGGAAAAAATACATTATCATGATCTGCTGAGGGAATACTCAACTGCAGATATTAATTTCTTCCTATGTTCATCATATCGTGGAAACTCCTTAATAGCAACTTCCATTTGAAGAGACAAGTGGAACAGAAAACACAATAATGATTATGTGGCACTAAAAAGTGTCTTCTCGTCTAGCTGACAAAACCCGTTTTACATCAACTCAGTGCAGAAAAAATGGAATGGTTGTATAGATGGTGACTCCCATCAGGTCCAAATCTTTATTAGAGTGTCAGTCACTGTATTAGAATTTCTTACTTTACATTTTCTCACTTACAACTTCAATTCAATGGCCCCAAAATATTAAAATTAATTTTATAATTAAATATGTTCTATATTTATGCTTTTAAAAGCAATTAGAAAAGATCTTGACATTTCCTACATACAAATATTTTCTTGCTCCATATTTTGTGGTTGTACAATAATTATTCCCTGTACAACAAATGATGGAAGTAGAACCATGGAAGTAGAGCAGGAGTAGAACCATGGTAAAAGTACTTGAACCCAGTTCTTAACAAAATACTATTTTATGTATGTGAGTTTCACATGAAGAATTTATAAAACCAAAGCAAGAAATAGGTGAATATTAAATTATCCAGACATTTCAGAATCACCAAGGACTTATTTTGAAGGATGCTAAAAAAACTAACTCAGACCTTATTTAAATTTAAAAGCGGAAAACAAACAAACAAACAAACAAAACTAGAAATAACATAGAAATCTAAGAAACAGTTTAAGACCAAAATACCCGCTTTTAGTGGGAAACCAGTGTCAAAGGAAAGTTTTTTTGTCTTGGAATGTGATCTCAGCCTCTGTGCATCTAAGGCAGCTACTTAGAACGGGGCAAGAATAAGTATTGAAAGAGCAATGTGTTGAAAGAGCTATTTCGACACTATAAATTAAACAGTGTTAAAGTATAAGCTCAAGCATTGTTCTGTAAGTATTTATTCTGCAAAATTAACTTAATTGACACTTACTTTCAATGTTTTCCCTTGTGTCAGCTAGCATTTTCCCAGAAAATCCTGGTGAAAGTACAGGGCCTATATATGACTTATACCACATCCAGTAGGTAGTTTGAGTGTGGCAGTCTTGAATTAAAAGAAAGCTTAATTGTATGACTGTGATCCAGGTAGCTCTGCTTGGCCTCAGAACCACCTAATGTTTCCTGTCTTGTTTTACTCAGTAATAGAGACATTGCCTGAATTCAGTACTAAGTACTGTAGAGAAGCACACCAGTCATTTAGGATTCAAAGCATGACATTAGCATTACTTTACTTTTTGTGTTAAACATAAAACATTTTTGTCCAGCTCCAGGTCTCAGTTTCTATAACTGATCACTGGGGAGTTGTTTCTAACCATGGGGTCCCTGTTTTCAGCTTGGGCCCCACCTCTTAACATCTCATGTTTGTAGTCCTGCATGCTGCATCCTGTGTCTCCACTTTCATACCACGGCTGCATTCCCCTTACATAAGTCAAAATCATCTTATTCTGCACATAACAATTACTGGTTTCTACTAACTATATAAAAACAGATGATTGCACCAAAAGTAGGCAAAAGTAAAAAGTGAAAAAATAACCATAACCACCTGATCATTAGGAAAATTGCTGTTACAGATTAACCAAGTGGAAACAAAAGCTCCAGCATGTCAGAAGATACTCAGATTAAGCAAAACTGACATGTGTCCATCCTGAGGCCTTTCAAACTCAGTGCAAAGCCTGTAGTTTCTTACTAGCAATTCCAGAACTATATTAAGGGGCTACAGGGGTATATTTGTGGAATGCAAGGGCATGGGATTGACAGCAGTCCACTATAATAAGTTGAATTTGTATCATTGTAGAGAAAATGATGCAAGATGCATTGTGACAGTAGGAATAGTCTCAGCTGCTTATAGAAAAAAAAAAAAAAAAAAAGTAAGTTTCTCTTACCAAAGTTATTTCACCTGCTTTTCTTTCCTGTAAGATTAGTAGTTAAAGCATCTTCTCCAGAGGTAGGAGATTTGGGAATGAAATGTTGAGAAGTACCTTGATGTCTCTAAGACAGGTTATGATAATATCTTAATACATCTGGAATTCAAGCTTTAAATGAGAAGTCAGGTTGAGATCTTTAGTATCAGAACCTTAGAATCTGTATCAGCCCTAGTTTGAGCACTTTTCTTTATACCTGAAAATTAAATAATATTTTCTATAAATTTCACTACATAAATTAAATATTCCAGGGTAATACTATAATTGGCTGCTAATCTATACTGTTTAATTATTTGGCTCCTCTCATTTTATTCAGGCAACTCAAAATCTGGATTCTACATGATCTCAGATTTTCATTTCTAAGAACAAAAATCTCTACTTTTGGCATGTTATTAATTCTCCTACATGTTCACTTATCAGAGAAGAAAAAAGACAGAACAAATAGCCATTATGACCATCTTTATCAAGTCTATGTTAACTGCTTCTTACACCAAAGTGTACCTTCAAGTTTGACCATCAACCTGACCTACTGATTCCCCTCCCTAAACATTGTGCCACTTTAAAAAAAAAAAAAAAAAAAGCTTTTAAAAAGCTATGGCAATTTCTTAGACAATGTTATTATTCCCATTTTCTTGAAGTTTCTTTGAAATCAATGCATGAAGAAATAAATTAGTTGCATTTATCTGAAGATCTTCCTTCATTTTCATTAATTTACTTTTAATGTTATCACTGGATATTGAGTGTGCTTGTTTTGTTTTTAGAGAATAAACTGTATCTCCATAACTGCAATCTATGTTTGACAGTGATTTTGTCCTGTGATGGAAGTGACAGAAGTGATCAAATTGTCATTACTTATCCTGCTATTATCCAAGTTGCTGGTTATTTAGAAAAAGTTACATCAGTTAAAAACCCTTTAGTTGTTATCTCTGGATGTTGTTTGCAAAGTGATTTGCAAAATGTACCAATCTTTTATTTATTTATCTGTTTATTTATTTATTGTATTTATTATATTTATATTAAACAGTCACATAAAATATTTTAAAACTTTGGAAGCTTTTTATATCAATCATCATAATGCTTGTTCCTATGATTTTTATTTTTATTATTATTATTTTTTTTTGATCCATAACCGAGTGTATAGCACAGTACAGACGGGGTAAACATGCACAAAATCTAGCACAAGTAGGTCTCTCAATATTAAAAGCTTCCAATCAGCTTGTATCACCTTCCCTAGCAAAAAGGCTTGACATTTCAAAAAGTATTTTGACAGTGTAAGAAAATGGCCTTAATGTATTTTATTGATGAAACATCTTTTGAACTGTGTTATGAAATATGCTACAATGATGAATCCCCAAGTTGTAGGTGGAAAGACAAGTTAATCATTATCTGCACTACCCACTGTGAGCTTGACAGTACTACTTTTTAATGTGTATTATTTTCTGGGTATTTCAGAGTGAAAGGACATAACAAAGCACAATAGATTAATATATTATAAAGTGTTTTGTAGAACCCCAAGAACTGTCTCTTCCTATAACTGGAACTGGAGTATTGCTATTGTAGAAACTGAATGATGACTGTCACCCTAGAGGCATATTCCTTGTTCACCTCAGTGAAGACAGTGAATCAGCAAATTCTGCTTCACAGTTTAATTAAACTGATTCGGATACCATGTACAGCGGCCCAGCAAATACAGCTTAGCTTGTGTCATTAGTGGTAAAAGAACACAGGCTTTATACTTTATACTTTTTATATATAGTTTTAGCTTTGTTTCCTCATGGTCAGCCAGCACTGGGGCACAGTGTGAAATGGTGGCTCCATCAGAGCTGGGTGCTGGGAGCAGTGGGGGCTTCCCCTGGGATGGCTGGGCCTTACCATGTCCCATCACCCTAGCCAGGGCTGACAGCCCGGAGGACTAAAATAGGGACCTGGGCTGTGGGCAGAGTGGGGGGAGGTCCAGGAAGATGGGCTGGGCCAATCAGGGCTGTTTTAGCTCACCTGCCTCACTTACTTCATACAAAGTTCTCTGAATCTTTTCCAAGGTAAAAGTCTGACCAAAGGAGGAGGTTACAGTGCAACAAATCCCTTTTCTGTCAACTGAAACTGGGGAGGTTATTGTGCAACTTTTGAGCAACTTGTGAAGTACTGATAAAGAAGCTTTTTACACATTAGAAGATGTATAAAACCAACCCCAAGCAAAATCAAGACTGAAGGAAAAGATTTTCTAATTATGAATGTTATACTGTTGTTGGTGAAGGATGCTGGTGACTCATCAGAAAAACCTTTCTCCACTCCTTCTCTGAAGACTGAAGGACCCAGAAGGACTTTGGAAAGGAGAGCAAAACACCAGAAGAAAGGGATGGATACTAAAAATGTTTGTATATGAACTTTAACTGTATTATAAAAGGGTTTTCCTTTATTAATTGGTGTAGTGGGTTTACATGGCAAGGTTTTGGTAGCAGGGGGCCATAGGGGTGGCTTCTGTGAGAAGAATCTAGAAGCTGCCCCATGTTAGGTAAGGGCCCCACTGCTGACCAGAGCTGAGCCAATAAGCGATGTTGTTTGCTCCTCTGTGAGAGCATATTTAAGAAAGGGGAAAAAAAGAAAAAACAAAACAACAACAACAACAAAAAAAAAACTGCTGCTACACAGCAGCTGGGAGAGAGAGAGGAGTGAGAAACAGCCTTGCAGGCACCAAAATCAGTGAAGAAGGAGGGGGAGAGGTGCTCCAGGCACTCGAGCAGAAGTTCCCTTGTGGCCTGTGGTGAGGATCATGGTGAAGCAGGCTGTCCCCCTGCAGCCCATGGTGTACCACCATGGAGCAGGGTTCCACGCTGCAGCCCATGGAGGAGACCACGGTGGAGTAGGTGGTCCTGCACTGACGGAGGCTGCAGCCTGTGGAGGACCCCTGCCAGAGCAGATTCTGGGCTGGACCTGTAGCCTATGGAGAGGAGACCACGCAGGAGCAGGTGACCTGGCAGGAGCTGCTGCCCGTGGGGGATCCAGGTTGGAGCAGTTTGCTCCTGAGGGATGGACCCCATGGTACGGACCCATATCTGGAGCAGTTCTTGAAGAGCTGCTGCCTGTGGGAAGCCCACCCAGGATCAGTTCAGGAAGGACTGCATCCCGTGGGAGGGACCCCACAGCACAGGGGAGGAGAGTGACCGAGGAGGAGCAGCAGAGACGAAGTGCTGTAGACTGACCGCAACCCCCATTCCCCTGTTCCCCTGCGCTGCTTGGGGGGGGGGGGGGCGAGGGGGGGGGGGGGGAGGTGGAAGAGGGCAGATGGGGGGAAGGCATTTTTGGTTTCTTTCCGTTGTTTCTCACTTCTCCAGCCTGTTAGTCTCCCCATCCTTATCTCAACCCTTGAGCCCTTTGCATTGTATTTTCTCCCCCTTTCCCTTTGAGGAGGGGGAGTGAGAGAGCAGCTGAGATGGCGCTCAGCTGTCCACCGGAGTAAAACCACCACAATTGGGTAGTTTGGACAATACTAGTGTTACTGTAACTTGACTAAGCTTAGGAGACTGAGGGGAGGCCTCATGGTGGCCTACAGCTTCCTCATAAGGAGGAGTGGAGGGGCAGGCGCAGAGCTCTGCTCCCTGCAGACAGTGACAGGACCCAAGGGAATGGCATGAAGGTGTGACAGGGAGGTTCAAGCTGGATATTCAGGAACAGGTTCTTCACTGAGTGGGTGGTTGGGCACTGGAAGGACCTCCCCAGGGAAGTGGTCACTGCTCCAAGCCTCCTGGAATTTAAGAAGCATTTGGAAAATGCTCTCAGACTCATGGTCTGATTTTTGGATTGTCCTGTTCGGACCCAGGAGTTAGACTCAACAATCCTTGTAGGTCCCTTCCAACTCAGGATATTATATGATTCTAATAAAAGGTAAATTTTCTCTGTTTTGATTTGACTATTAAAAAAAAAAAAAAGATTAAAAAAAAAAGATAAGATATAATAACAAATCATTGGCTTCCTATGTAATGTGTGTTTCATTATGCTCCAATAGAGATTTTGAATGTAACAGTGTACGGAAATTTTACAAGCTCAAGATATTTTTGTCCAGTTAATTTTTTTTCCATACAAATTATGAAACACTATAAAATAGAACACTAATGAAAATTATATTTTTTTTGCTAATAAAAGATAAAATGGGATAATCTAGCTAGCTTTAAGGGCTTAGAATAATTAAAGACACTCAATGAAAAAAATGCATAAGTGATTCAGAATTCAAGCAATTAAATTTGAGTTTGGTATTAAATTCCACTGACATGGCTTTATGAAGACAGAAGGAAAACAAAACAAAAAAAAGTTTTTAGCAAGCAACCATTATTTATTTGATTATTCAGATTACTCCTAAAGTGTAGTTCACAAAGATCTTGTAAGACAAAAACATATTTAGGAACAATGTCAAAACCTCCATTGATTCTGCTGGGGTTAACCAGTTTCCCTGTTTTTGGAAAATGTCATCTGATCATATCATCTCTATAATGGTTACAGTGGTTAAAGTCTTGTATTAGGTTCTTCAAAATTTTCATGGACTTGTGTCCTGCTCTTGACTGGCAGGATATAGTTGGAAACACAGCCAAAGTAAAAATGTGAAAGATGTGGACTGGAGTGAAGAGATGTTCACACAATGTTAAAATCTCACCATCTTTACCTTGAACAATGTTCTCAGTTTCCATAAGCCAACAAAAACATTTTTACTATTAAAACTAATAAAATTAATGTTTCACATGAGCATGCCTACATTTTAACTGAAATGTCAATTGTTTAAGTTTCTTGTCTGAATATTGTCAAGACAGAACAAGCTATACGATATGTTTCCGCCTGCAAGGCAAACAATTCAGCTATTTAAGATACAGTGTTTTAGGTTGTTAAGAGGATAAATTTGGTCTAAGATAATTTTAATCATTGACACTACTTTCAGAGTACTGACCATAACAAGACAAAATACGTAGTCTTTATTTCAGCCTTCTTTTTCCAAAAGCTTAATCTCCATACTTTGCATTCTAAACCTTTCAAAGTGCTAAATTCATCGAAGACTTTTAAATAAAAAATAATGTCAGTGGCTTAAGAAATCACTGAACTGCTAACCACTGGAGAGTGAAAGAGTTTTATGAGGAAATGGCACAATATGCTTATTCTCTTTTTGTAGTTTTACCTCAGCTTTCTTTGATTAGTCAGGAAATAATTATCAAAACAATAGCTACAAATTGATGTATGCATTTGTTTGTGTAAAGTATACTTTAAATTTAAGGTCATATAAAGCATAAAAGAAAATCCACTTTGTAAAAGAGAAATACTGTATTTCACTTGTGAAAGATTGAATGACATGATGTCAAATTTGTCCTAGCAGATTACAGACAGTGACTATGGTCTGTTCCTCGAAACATATGACAGACAGAAGCTGTACCGTCACTGAACAATCATTGCACATGACAGTTTGTTGCAACAAAGCTATCCAAGTATGAGAGCGTATAGTTTCAGATATCCAACAATGGATAGCACAAAATGTTCCTATGATGAAGTCAAACTGTTAGAAACTACATTTATGGCCAAATCTGTATTTAGTTTAAACAATGAATTACCTTTGAATTCACTAGAGGGATGATTGTCACTATTAAAACAGGAGTCAGAAGTTGACATCTTGATTACAAAGAATGTAAAGCTCCTCATGCTTCAGCAAGAGAAGCTTTTGCTCTAATTGCTCTAATAGAATGCATTTATTTCTCCATCTGTGAGATACATTATGCATTTCCTTTTTTCTGTAACTTATTTCATGAGCTACCTTTTATGACTCCTGTGAAGGAAGAGACATTTGTAGAAAAGCAGATACAATAAAGTTAATATTATGAAGACATTATATTAAGTTAACTTCTTGGATTGATTTAAACTTTTTGTAGGCCTCTTGGTCCCGGGCATTGTTTTTGTGGTGGTTTTTTTTTTGTCTTTTTTTTTTTAATTTATTTTCCCATGTGTTCTTTGTTTTGTTGTTTATCTTTTTTGGCTGTTCATTGATTTTTTGTTTGTTCTTCTTATTGTATTTCATCATATACTCATTAGTGAAAGTAAAATCATTGCCTATTGTTTTCATAGCCTCTGGTTTTTCCTCTAGGCCTTTTTATGGTATCGTCTCTGACCTTTTCTTTTTATTGTGTTCTCATCATATAAACTATCAGGTAAAAAAAGAATGGAAAATCAAATACAATCCGCATATCTTGTTTCCTCCAATAAAACAGACTTTACAGTTATTTCTTTATAAAAGTAAAGTAAAAATAAATAAATAAAATAACAGAAAATTAAGATCTGTTAGATCTTACCAAAGGAAATCAGTTTAGATAACAAATACATTATGTATACAGACATTTGAGTATTTTCAGTAAGAAGCAGCTATCCCATATCTATCTTTTTTTTTTTCTTCAGACATCTATCATTTTCAGTGTTCTTAATGTTTTCAGAATCTTGTAAACATATACAACAAAACATCTCCTTATTCCTTATCTTTATGACACCATCAACCTCCATATGTAATCTCTAAAGAACTTTGATCAGTCTATGCACAAGCTTTCACATGAACCTAACAAAATAGTGATTGCCCAGACCTTATAATAGAATGTTTTTAAATCATAGCAATATTTTGCATCCATTCCTCTGGGCATCCTCTTGAGTAGTTGTGGTGGTTTTACCTTGGTGGGCAGCTAAACTCCACTACAACTGCCCTCTCAATCCCTCTCCTCAAAAGGAGATGGGGAGAAGAAAGTATGCTGGAAAGAAAAGAGCTCATGAGTTGAGATAAGGATAGCTTAATTAAAGGGAAAAGAAAGAGGGGAAAAAGCAATCAAAATCTGTACTGAAGCAAAGAGGGAAAAAAAAATATTCTCTACTTCCTATCAACAAACAATTTTTGTCCAAGTCCTGGGAAGCAGGGCCTAAATACAGGAAGTGGTTGTTCAGGAGGACAGATGTCTCCACCCTTTCTCCTTCCCCTTTCCCAGATTTTATTGTCATATGGTGTGGAATATCCCTTTGATCAGTTTAGGTCAGCTTCCCTGGTGATGTCCTCCTCCCTGCTGGCTCTTGGGGGTTTGGAAGGAGTCTTGGTGCTGTGCCAGCACCTCTCAGCAATAGACACAACACTAGTGTGATACCAATACTGTTCTAGCTACAAGCGCAGAGCACAGCATTGTATGGGCAGCTGTGGGGAAAGTTCACTCCATCCTAGCCAGACCTAGTACAGTGACGTCCTCTGACTATTGTTTTAGTGAAGAGTAACTGCAGGAGACAGAATAATTTTGACTTTAACAAGACTTTTTGAGAAGCAAAAGTACCATCTATATAGCACATAAAATTATAAACTCACTTGAATGTGTGTGTGTTTGGTGACCTGAAAAATCACCTGCTGGAGTCAGTGGAAGCCTGGAAGTTGGAATAGACCAAATGCTCTAATATGGAGGTATAAGTACTGTGATACTGCAACCACATGATATATAACAAGACTCTGAGTAATTTTGTGTTACTTGATCAAGAATGATTCCCATAGAATCTGATAACAGTGGCAATGTTTCCAGTGCTGACTATCCAATATGCAGCCATATGAAATTTTACTTCGAGGCAGGTTTTATCTGGTTCAGATATCCTGATAAGACTAAGGAGATCTCAGAATACACACACACACACACATATACAAAACAAAACAAAAAACAAAAAACAAAACACTTCTGACATCACAATGCAGTGTCACAGAGATGCCTCAAGGATCATTTTGATTTTTTTTTTGCTGAGATAAGAATTACAGTCTTAGATTATTTTTTTTTCCAAAAGTTTATACACTTTTCTATGAGCAGCTGCTTGCACAGGACCAAAAAAATTAATTTGTATCCAGAACCTGTCAAGATTCTACATGAATAATGAGTAAGACTTGATTTTTTTTTTAAGCTTTTTTTTTTTTTCTCTCTATTTTTCTTTCTTAAATAAACTGTTTGTGTTTTCAACAATTGTCACTTTCCTAAAGGAAGAGTAAATCTTCAGCTGCTCAGGAATTCAGTCACTCACAAGTCACTGAAAAGAATTGTCAAGGGATTTTTAGATAAAACAAACTCCGGTGGGTTTCCACTCAGGGATGTTATGGATGCAAGTTATTCACACAGTCCAATGGGAAAGCTACTCTTTCTGGCCAGGGAAGAAGTTATGATGCCAGCATTCAGCCTTTGGCACTGTCAAAAGAAATTTTGACTACTGCTGTTTCCACTGAAGAATTTCTTTGCTGTTACTAATTTTTCTGTTTCTTTTATTCTTGTTTTCTGGCTGACTTCTTTGTTTCAAAAGTCTCTCTGTAATTCCTGATTACTGTTTAATCTGACCAACACAATCATTTTAAGCAAATGTTCTGCAGGCAATTTTTTGTAGTTGATACACACTCTTGTAATTCACACTTTCATTTTTGTCTTCCCAGGTATTGCTATCCAGCCATTCACAAAGTGTGGGCTGTGCAGGCATCCCCACACAGGCCAAAAGTACCACATTTCCTTTTAATTCTTAGAAGTTGTCTCTGAGTAACAGGAGGTGCTAGTACACAGGAAGCTGATCATGAGACCAATTCAAGAAAAAAAAAAAAAAAAGAAAAAAAAAAGTATGAACTTTAGCAATTTCAGTAGAGGGTCACTAAGCTGGCCAGGGGCTGGAGAACTTGTCCTCTGAGGAGGGTCTGAGGGAGCAGGGCTTGTTCAGCCTAGAAAAGTGATGGCTTTGGGGAACCCAACAGCAGACCCCCAGCACCCATGAGAAGTGAAGGACCATTGAGAAGACAGAGCCAGTCTCTTTCCAAGGTTCATGGTAGGAGGATGAGACACAACAGATGTAAGCTGAAACAAGAGAGGATCCAAGTAAAAGCTTTTTCCCCAGGAGGATAGTCAGATGCTGGAAAAGACTGCCTGAGACTGTGCAGTCTCACTTTGGGGATTTTCAAGACAGACTGAATCAAGTCCTGACCAAACGGGTCTGACTTTGTTGCTGACTCTATTTTGAGCAGTGTGATGGATAAGAGACCTCCTGAGATACCCTACCATATGAATTTTCCTGTTATCCTATAAAGGAGATATTTTGATGAGCACAGTTCGTGTGTGTACACATTCAGTAGTGCTGTCATTTCTCTGTATAACTACTGGGAAAAATAGGATTTGCCATCAAAAACAGTAAATCCCACCGGTATTCATTTCACTTGGCACACATCTATTTTGAAATTCAAAACATTCATTTTATCATACTTTTGTTTGGCCTGTGTCAACACCTACACTGTAGAGAGTCATGTTTTCATGGCATGTCCAGAAATTTAAATCTGCAAAATTTCTGTTTCCACAAGAAGGAACTGGTTATTTCTGCATGTAAATATCATTATTATTACCATGGAGTCACCCACCGAGATGACCCTGTGCAGGTGTGTTCTGCAGGAGGTCATCGTGTGCAGGTGGCTTCCTGCATTGAGGAAACCCTGGGGAGCAGATAGAGCCACCAGGAGCCATCAGCCCTCACAAGAGCAGCTGAAGAAGCTTGGGCAGGGCCAGGAGCAGTGTCAGTCACCCACACACTCCAAAGGCAGACCCTGGGGAGCACGGCAACAAGGAGCATGGCAACCAGGGTGGGCAAATAAGGTGTGGCACATCAGCCAGGGAGTGGTGTGGCAGTTTGTGCAGCGGCTTATGCAGGAGAGCGGAAGGCAGGCAACTTTCTTCTATTCTGGGAGCGATAAGAAGCATCCTTCTACTACAAAAAAAAAAAAAAGTCCACCTGCCACAACTGCTGGACTGAGGCTGAAACCCAGACAGAGGAGCCACAACCTCCCAAACAAATGCCTACACACAAACAGACCTCCCAAGGACCAAAAGAGCTGCCCAGCCCCTCAGTTGCAGGGAACTCCAGAATCTGGAAGTCTGAAGGCAGAAGTAGGTGTTGTGGGTGCAAGTGTGCCCAGATGGACAAACTTTTCAACCATGTTGCCATGTTGTGAGAGGAGTTCACGAGGCAGTGTAGTATCAAGGATTCCATGTGGGAGGTGTATGGTATTGTGTGCTGACATGGACTGAGTGACATTCCTGCCTTAAGTCCTTGCAAGGGAAAGGTAAGCTAACTTCCAACCCTGAACTGATGGACTTGACTGACTCACAAGACAAGGGAGACTGGACTATTGTCTCTGCTCAGAGAAAATGGAGGGGTCTTCGCCTTTCTCCTGAAGTGCCCCCATGCAACAGATACAACACTCTGGGGCTGGAAAAAGGAGTGTATGAATAATGGTCAAGACCCAGGAAAGGAAAACCATACAAAGTTGGACCAACCAAGCACCTGTATTAGAACTAGTGCCACCTAAAAAACACAAAGGGTGTTAGCAATTGGAGATTCCTTTCTGAGAGGCACTGAAACACCTATTTGCCATCAGGACAATTTCTCTAGTGAGGTTTGATGCTTGCCAGGGGCCTGCACTTGTGATATTACAAAGAGGTTACTAAGCCTGGTAAAGCCAGAGGACTGCCACCTGTTTCTACTCTTTCATATAGGGTTAAACGAGTCTGCAATGAGGAGACTGAAATATCAGAAGGGTTTTTATATCCCTCAGAAAGATGTTGAAGCGATCGGGAGCACAAGTAGTATACTTCTCTGTCCTCCCAGTTGGAGACTGGGACTCAAGAAGAAGGAGATGAATAGATGAGGTGAATGATTGGCTGTGTGCCTGGTGCCAGGCTCAGGGTTTTGGGTTCTATGATCTCAGAAATGAGATCTTAGAGAAAACAGGCATGCTGACACCAGATAGGGTGCATCTGACCAGGCTGGGACAAGAGCGTTCTGGGCAGCAAGCTGGCTGAACTTATTAGCAGAGCTTTAAAGTAGATTCAGAGGGAAAAGAGAATGTAGTTCTGAGTGACAGAAGAGAACCAGGGAACACTTTAGGAAGCCACAGGGAAATACCTGCGTGTTGTCCCAGAGGAGTTAAGGAGGCCTCCTCTAAAAAGTTGGTGCAGCTGGTAGCCCAGCTGAATTTCCTCTACATCAATGCATGCAGCATGGGAAACAAGCAGGAGGAGTTGGAAACCACGATGCTGTTACTATGACCTAATTGCTGTCATGGAAATATGGTGGGATCAATTACACAACTGGAACACTGCACTCAAGGGCTACAAGCTCTTTAGAAGAGATAGGCAAGGAAGGAGGGGCAGTGGTTTTGCCCTCTACGTTAAGAAATGGATAGATTGTGAATAGCTGCCTTTGAGAAACAGTCATGAACAAGTTGGGAGCTTGTGTATAAAAACTAGGAACCAGAACGGTAAAGAACACCTTGTAGTTGGGGTCCACTACAGTCTGCATGATCAAGAGGAGAATGTTGACAAGACTTTCTTGCTTCAACTACAAGAAACATCGTGCTCAAAGGCTCATCCTGATGGGGGATTTCAACCACACGGATGTCTGGAGCAATGGAGCCTCCTGGAGTGCATTGAGGATAACTTCCTGGTCCAGGTATCAGACAAACCATCCAGTGGAGAAGTGTTACTGGATGTGGTACTCACCAATGCAGATGATCTCATTGAAGAGGCTAAGATGGGAGACAGTCTGGGCTGCATTGACCACACCCTGGTTGAGTTTGTGATCTCAAGGAATATGGGCCTGGCAAAGAGTCAGGACCCTCAACTTCTGAAGAGTGAAATTCCAGCTTTTTAAATAACGGATGAGAACCCCTGGGGCACTGTGCTTGCGGACAGAGGAACTTATCAGAGCTGGCGACTCTTTAAGGGCACTCTTCTCAGAGCACAAGAGCTCTCCATCCCCTTGTGTAAGAAATCAAAAAGAAAAGACAGGAAATTGGCATGACTGAGTAAGGACCTGCTGGTCAAACTGAGGTGTAAGAAAGAAATGCTCAGGCAGTGAAAGCAGGAATATGTGGCCTGGGAATAGTACAGATGCCATCCAGTTCTGTAGGGATCGGATCAGGAAAGTCAAGGAACTGAGCCTGGCAAGTGTTGCAAAGGAAAACAATAATTCTGTAAAATAAGGATTCTATAGGTACACTGACCAGAAAAGAAAGGCCAAGGAAAGTGTACCCCTTATGATAAATGAGAAGGGAGAACTGGTAAGAACAGACATGGATAAGGCTGAGGTACTCGGCAAGTTCTTTGCCTCCATCTTCAGTAATAGTCAGGCCTACCACGTCTTTTGAGTCCCTGAACCTCTAGGCAGGGGCTGGGGGAACAAAGTCCTTCGCACTGTAACCAAAGAGCAGGTTTGAGACCACCTCATGAAACTGAACAGGTAAAAGTCTATGGGGCCTAATAACATGCATCCCATGGTCCTGAGGGCACTGTCTGATGTAGTTGCCAAACAACTCTTGACCTATTTGAAAAGTCATGGCAGTCAGGTGGATTCCAGTCCCTGGTTACTGGAAAAAGGGAAACATCACTCCCGTTTGAAAAAGGGTAATGTCCTGGTTTCAGCTTGGATAGAGTTAATTTTCTTCATAATGGTTGGTATGTGCCATGTTTTGGAATTAGAAGAAAAATAATGCTGATAACAGACTGATGTTTTATTTGTTGCACAGCAGTCAGAGCCAAGGACACAGAGCCAAGGACTGTTCATCTTCTTATGCTGTCCTGCCAGTGGGAAGGGTAGGGGTGCACAAGAAGGCCAACCAATGTCACCTACCTGGACTTTTCTAAGGCTTTTGACATAGTCCCACATGACATCCTAATCTCCAAATTGAAGAGAGATATATTTGAAGGGTGGACTATTCAGTGGATAAGGAATTGGCTTGAAGGCCACACCCAGAGAGTGGTGGTCAATGGCTCTACGTCCAGGTGGAGGCCTGAGACAAGTGGTGTCCCTCAGGGGTCTGTCCTGGGACCAGTAATATTTAATATATTTATCAACAACATGGACAGTGGGAACAAGTGCACCCTCAGCAAGTTTGCAGATGACACTCAGATGAGTCATGCAGATGATACAGCAGAAGAAAGGGATGCCATCCAAAGGGACCTGGACAAGCTTAAAAAGTGGGTCCATGTGAACTTAATGAGGTTCAACAAGACCAAGTGTGAGGTGCTGCACCTGGGTCAGGGCAATCCCAGACATGAGTATAGACTGGGAGAAGAACTCATTGAGAGCAGCCCTGCAGAGAAGGACTTGTGGGTTCTGGTGGATAAAAAGCTTGGCATGAACCAGCAGTGCGTGCTTGTAGCCCAGAAGGCCAACTGCATCCTGGGCTGCATCAAAAGAGGTATGACCAGCAGGTCGAGGGAGGTTATTGTCCCCCTCTACTCTGCCCTCATGAGGCCCCACCTGAAGTACTGCATCCAGGTCTAGAGCACCCAGAACAGGAAGGATGTGGATCTGTTAGAGCATGTCCAGAGGAGGGCTACAAAGATGATCAGAGGGTTGGAGCAACTCTCCTATGAAGAAAGGCTGAGAAAACTGGGGATGTTCAATCTGAAGAAGAGAAGGCTCTGGGAATAACTCATTGCAGCTTTTCAATACTTAAAGGGGGCTTATAAGAAAGATGGAGAGCAACTTTTTGCTTGGGCAGATGATGTTAGGAAGAAATTCTTCACTCAGAGGGTGATGAGGCACTAGAACAGGTTGTCCAGAGAGGCTGTGTATACCCCATCCCTGAAGATGTTCAAGACCAGGCTGGATGAGGCCCTGGATCATAGACATCCCTGCCCATGGCAAAGGGGTTGGAACTGTATGATCTTCAAGGTTCCTTCCAACCCAAGCTGTTCTATGGTTCTATGATTTAGAACGGGGGGGGAGGGGGGGAAAGAAAAAAAAAAAGTAAAGTCTGTATTTGTTCAGCATTAAAAAACAAAACCAAAAAACTAATATGTTTGCCTTTTCAGGCAATACTCAAGATTCAGACAACACTGTAATGAACAGGGAAGAAAGTAATTAAGTATAGAACTTAACTTCTCTTGATCTAGTGAGAGCTGATCCTGATTTTAGATGAGCATACGGAAGCAGAGGACTGGAAGGACCACAGGCCCCACAGATGGTAACTTTATAACACAGTGATCTCTCACAGGTAAACTTTTCAACATTATATAACAAATGTATAATCTTTGGTACAAAAATCCCAGAGCTAGTTGTTTATTTCAGACTACCTGCTTTCTTCAGATCCTCTGGCTAGAGTACAGAGAGTATATAGCACAGCCATATGGGATGACATATAGCATATGACACTTCTCTTCCTCTATGGCAAATAGAGAACTACTGAATTTACTGCACATCCCAGAACAGTTCTTTTTCATGTCCAGATTTAATGTGCTTTTTATCATAAATATTAGTTTTATTTCTTAAAAAAGACATTGGAATAATTGGTATATGTTGAGTTGGAATGATGGTTTCAATATACATAAATGAAACCTGGAAGCTCCAAGAGAAGAGGACTTTTATTAAAAGTCATAAGCAATATGGATTGCACTGGGCCACTTTTATAGGTTCCATCATCACCTTGTGCTCTAAAGAAGAGAAATTAAGATTATACCTTGGTGACTTAAGTTTCTGGCAATTTGTTGGATAAACAAATTCCTTCCTTCCTTCCTTCCTGCCTTCCTGCCTTCCTGTCTGCCTCCCTCCCTCCCTCCCTCCCTCCTTCCTTCCTTCCTTCCTTCCTTCCTTCCTTCCTTCCTTCCTTCCTTCCTTCTGTTTTACGTAGATTTTGCAATGTACTGGTATCAATGACCATCGAATCATAGAATCATTAAGATTGGAAAAGACCTTCAAGGTCATCTGGTCCAACCATCATGTCGTGATATTTTCATGATCCCTATGATGATGGCCAGAAACCTCTTAAGAACCTAATGAAGGTACTCTGAAGGTGGGTTTAAGAAAATAAATTCAAGGTGAAATTTCAGAAAAAAATATTAGAATTTTTATTTGAGATGTTATGGTATCCAGAATTCCTTGCATTTTTTTCCTCCCAATGACATACACAACCGTGCTGCAATACACAGACTGAGAAATATTAGCTTTATTAAATTGAACCTTTATGAAGAAAAGAATTATATAGTACATCTAAAAGGGAAGGAAGAAGTCTTGCTTTCTAGCATGTAGATTACCACTCAGCTAAAACAAAGCAGATTTTAAATCTTAGGGATTGCATTGCAGATAATTCCTTTCTTATGAGTTTCTGTTTTAAAATGCATATCCACTGATTTGAAAAATGAAAAAACAGGCTTCAAAATGTAACTAAATACCTGTACATTACTGATAGTTGTGGTGTTTCCTGGAATTTGATTCAGTGAACAATTTATTAGCTTTTAGCAATTACACAGAAGCAATATAAATCACTACTAGTAAGATACAAAGATGACAAAGTTTTACGGGCTAAAGAACCTATAATATACCTTGGAATAGGTGTCAAATCAAGGCTGGGACACAAAAACACATTATTGCAAGACATAATACATTCCTACATTGTCAGGTTCTCTGTGGAAGTTGTCGTGCTTTCCTGTGTATCAATCTGTGTGTAATGTGTAATTTAAAATAATTTGAAATAGTGTATTCTTCAGTCTTCTGAAGTAAGACAGTTTGCATTTGTAACTAGATGTAAATATAGGTAAGTTGGAAAGTTATCACTCAGCAGAAGAACACACAGTAACTTCTACTACATGACTAATTTCTGTTTTACATTGTTTAGGAACTAGGGAGTAAGAATAAAGGCAATGCTTCAAAGAGAATAATGTAGCTTGAAAAAACAGGAGATTTTCCTGTATACAGTGGATAAACTACAGAACATGAAACTAGAGTTATTTCACAGATTACTGTGAATGAAAAGAATCCAAAATATACAAACTGTAATAGAGGTATCATATTATTTACATTGGTCTGTTAGCTTTATCCTGTTATTTGGTAAACAGTGGAGAGCAGAGGTTTGAGAACTGTAACAAACTGAAGAAACTGATGTCTTAACTTTAAGTGAGAGGCAATATGAGCTCCATCTATGTAGTTCATTTAAGAAAATGTTACATAGAACATAGTTTCCCACCTACATATCTATGAGGACAACAGGAATTCAACAGTGTGCAGATAGTGCCTGGCAGAAAAAAATATGCTGATAGTCCTAGTGATTTTTTGTCAATGTCAAATTCTGACTTGGTGTAGGATATACATTTTTAACATTTAAATTAGATCATGACTAAAAGAAATTATCCCAAATGAGTTAATTTTACATAAAAACTGGGAGGTTTGGGGATTATTTATTTTCTTTGCAAAATCTCCTTGAGTTTAATAGAAATTAGGAATTATAAATTCATTAACTTTTATGTTTTTATGTTATTTATGTGTTTGTTTGTTTTCCAGGTCAAGCTAGATCATTACAATGATGCTTTCTGGCCTTTTAATTTACAAATATATAAGGAATAAATATTAATATGTGTGATATTAAAATCATGCTTCATAAGCTTTAATGCTTTTACAAAATATAAAACATTTATAAGTCTAGCTGCAAAAGCAGCTGTCATTTCCTGAAGCATGAGCAAACCCTAGATTTGTGCTCCTTAGAGCATGAGCAATTCTTAGTATTGGATTTGTGTTTCCTGTCCCAGATGGATGAGGAACAGGATCGTTTTACGTCTGTCTTTCACACTTTCCAATATTTAGCTGCTCTAACATTGCACCAGAATGACAGGAAAATGCACAAACCAGTACATAATACAGATTTGCTATATGAAATTCACTATAGATTGATTCTGGAGAGATCTATGCGGACAAATGCATTGGACTGAGAGGTAATTTCCTATTGCCCTAACCTCTAAATTTAAGAATCCTTATGCCAACAAATTTTAACAACGATACTTCTAAATATTGGTTGGCAGTGTATTCACAATACCCAAAAGAAAAATTCCAGTCCCCTGCCATTTGTCCTGACAAATCTCTTGGTATGTTTCACAGAAATTCTGTAGATATTTGCTTGTTTCAGTTAATGTTACAGAAAACTGTAGATATCTTGAAGCTAAGCTTAAAATAAAGATGCAGCAACCAAAGCAATGATTGTATCTTTTTTTTTTTCCTAATCTGAAACAGTTGTGATGAAAATAGAGAAAAGTGGTGCAACATAGCTCGTCTTTTCATTTAAAATTATGAACATAATAAATTATATTTTTATACATTTTATACACACATTTTTATATATTTTTATACACACATTACTATGTGAGTCGTATTGTTGTTTTTGTTACTCTGTGTCTATTTTCTTTGGGGTTTCTTCTCAGAAACTAGTTTTAATTTCTAACTAACATCTCCATGTACATTGAGTAACAACCTCAGTCTTATTTTATTAGTCATAATTGATGTATTTTTCCCATTACTTCTCAAATAAGTTATCTATTTATCATAAAAATATTAACAATACTTTTAGAACCAATCACCTGCTGAGCATTTTTAAATAGTATCTTTTTTTCTCTCTTTTTTTTTTTTTTTTCCAATTTTCAAGTATATTAATCTGAGGCATCCATTAGAAAAGTAATATATATATATTCTTTAATTTTCAAATATTTTAATTCAATACTATAGTAACTGGGTATATACTATTAATGTAGAAGATTAACTTACTTTGGGGAAGGAAACAATTTTATTTTCCATTTTCGTTATTAATCTGACATTGAAACACTGTATCTTGTATGGTTGTAAAATTACAACTACTGTTGAAAACATATTCTGTTGTCTTCACTTGTGCTATCCCTGTGATTTACTACAATTCTTCTCCAACATTGTTTTAATTATCTATCTATCTGAATCATCATTTATTAGTTCTCTTAGAAGGTAAGCACAGTCTGAAAAGTCACTTGTGGAAATAAATCAGTAATGACAGCAAGATATAGAACCCTCATTATCATCAGATTGATTTCAAATGAACGTTTGTCTTGTCAGTGTTCTTTTAATTGGAATTAGTATCATTACAATCTTAATCAATTACTGTATTTTGATTTCAAATTCTGTTCTCTCCATCTGCCCAATTTCTGTAAAATGGTGTTTTATTTTCTTTTTCTAATCTGAGAAGCTAAATTGGAACAGATGCTTAGTTTTTAGAATATAAGCCATCAGAAACATAGGGCCAAATTTTCAAGATTTGTTGTATCAAGCATCAAAATCAGTCCTATTATACTGCAGTGACATTTTGTCATGGCTAGATAATTAGTAGGAATAGTTGAAAATAATTTGTAGACACATATGATTTCAAGACTTCTGCAGTATGCAATTTACTATTTGTATTAAGTTATTCTCCACTCTTGGTGGTCACTACATGCTCTACAAAGGATTTGGGAAATTAAAAAAAAAGATAAGAAATAGAGCAGGAGGTGTCCTGTGGAATATCAGTTGTTGCTCTTACCATTTGAAGAACTAGCATGCAATAGATCTTCACAAAGTTAATTCTTTAGAGTTCCCAGTCACACTGCATTGAGCTGTTAATTTTAAGGAAGTTTCCCATACAATGAGAAACCTACACTGTTGAGAACTATACATTTAGATTTACAGGTTTATTGATGAAAGTTTGTTCAAAATTATCTTTTTCTGCACTATTATTTGTCAACATGTAATATGGGGAACACATTACCCAATAATATTTGATTTTACTATGTTTCCAGACACTAACATCCTTTTTGTTTTTGTTTTTTCCTCATAATAGCACTGCAGTACTGGGGTGATGCATATATCCTACCTAGGTCCATTTTCTGGTTCCAAGAGCAATTTAAAATATTGTCCTCAAATCAGATATTAGATAAGAACTGATACTATAGTAATGTAGAGCTGTTTCTTTAAAGTCTGGCTTCATGTGTTGCGGACCCCCAAAATGTGTCCCCATCCCACCTCACTCCCAGGAATTGCTTGAATGATCTGCTAATATGCTAAATATGTTGAAATTAAGTTTAAAATGAAGAAAATATATGAAGATCTATGAAAATGTACTCTATCAAAGAGTAAAACATCAAGTATTTAATAAACTTGAACTTAAATATTTTAAAAATACCAGCCTTCCCTATTCCCCACCAAGCGTGTTCTAATTCTGATCTGTATGATGCCTATAGTTACTAATACTAGATGAGAAACCGAGGTTATTGACCAAACATATTTATAAATAGGCAATTAGATATTGTTTTACACTCTTCTTAAATTAGTAGCTATTTCACTTTTCCTTTTAGTATTTTAATCTCTTAGCTTCATGAACTATGCTTCACCTTATGTTTTTGAAAATCCTGACCATAATGGCAGTCATATTTTTATCTACTGTTCAGGCTTTATGTGAAATTAATAGCATGTACATAGTATTGCATATTAGTATCTTGCTGTGCAAAAACTATGATTTAGGTAGAATGAAAAGTGTCATGAAACTAAGAATAAAATATATCTGAAAATATATAATTTTATATTCCAAACAAATCACTTTCCCTTTAAAATACACAAAATGTGAAAAAATATTACATTACAAAATATGAATATATGTGGTATTTTACATGTATATATATATATCAACAGCATTGATATTTTTCATTTGATAGGCTTGTATTTAACAATATTCAGTCAGAAATGTCAGTCAACAAGTCAATTCTCTTTTGCAAATGTAAGGATATAATAATACTTGTCCATTATGTTCTCCAAGTTGCAAATAATTTTAAACACAGCTACAAAGAGCAGTACTATTTTAATTTCATTAGTAATAATGATATTATTGTGTTCAAGATTAATAAGTGAGGATTATTTGCAAAAAAGATAACTTTTATTCACTGAATTTAGTATCACTGATTTCTTTAAAAAAAATCCCCTCGAGGAGAGTTTTTAGCAACAATTTTTATAAAATATAATATATATTGTTCCTTCCATGGACTAAAAATTAATATACATAAGTGTACACATAAATGTATGTGTTATATATAATTATATTTAATTTAATTCAATATAATAAATATATCTATATATGGAAAGATAGATACATATTAGGTATAAATATATGCATAAATACAGTCTTAATTTTATGAAGTTAAGGAGCTAAAGTTTCATCCAAATGAATACATTGTTATTATGCAGACAATTCTGCATATAAATATTTGTTTTAAAAGCTACAATTTTCAATTAACAATTTTATAGCTTACCTATTCCATAACAGCTTTGTGGCTTGTTATGCAGGATTTGCCAGAATGGCTATTTATTCCAAGAATACTGTAACTATCCACTGCAACAAAATTAATTAGATGTCTTTGTTTCTGAACATAGGAAGTATACAATATGACTGGTAGTTCATAGAAGAGACACGTAAGGATCAGGATGAGCTGCTTAACACAAAATGTGTTTTCTTTCTTTTCTGAAATATTTCACCATGTTTTACATTCAGGGAAGACATATGTAAATGGAGGAACTAAATTATGAATTATTTTAGAATTCTCAGATTGCAAAACAAGAATCTATTTATTTTTCTTCCTCTTCACAATCTGCCTTTTTTTCTATTTTGGGTTTACTCCATATATTATCCATATATGTTCATATATACTCATATATTAGCAAATATATGTTAGCAAATATATCCTCAAAATTAATTAAACTGGCAAACGTCATGTGCATCACATTGTAACCATTTTATGTCAGTTTGAATTTTCTTTTGTGAAGGTAAAAGTATTTTCAGATAGATCTTGAAATGAAAATTTGGAAATTTTGAAAATTTGTGGAACAATGAAGGCTAAACAAGTCTCATTGGAGTTTTGCGATGTGTGCATTTTTATTATTTAATTAAAATTATTTAAGTATTTAAAATTTTAAGTTTTGCAAAAAAAAAAGGACAAATCAACTAATATGGCTACACAGAAGAAATACTGATGTGGGTGTTTTGTATATTTATTAGGCTGAATGTTGCAAAAGTGAAGCTGTCCTCATGCAGAAAGTATATATTATTAAAAAATATATTTTGTCATGACAGTTATACAAAACACATGAAGTGGATAAAATTATTTATAACAGAGCAAGTTTATCAGTTTTTTGTTTGTTTGTTTTTGTGCAGACATCAAATATGAGTTTTATCATGTGCTGTGGTGAAGCTGGGATAAACTTGATTTATTATTTGTGTTTGCTACTCAGTCACATGGAAATTCTGTATCCAAGAACTGGCCAGAATTTGAGAGAGTTGGTTAAGGAATACTAGAATATTAACTGTACCAAATAAAAGCTTCTCAAGAGAAAATAAATCACATTACGAGAAATACGGGATGAAACATTTATATTTACTACTTAGTTTGTTTCATTCCTCCCTTAAAAATACAGAGAACCTTAAAAAACAACCAAAGCTATTCCCAGTTGAACCATACACTTAATCACACACTCAGACATTCTGATAAGAAGTGCTTTTTGTGTTTCCTAAAGTGTTAGAAAGCTCTTTCAGTGAAGGGGAAAAGTTCTAACAGCTTTAATCCATTTCCCCTAAGAAGCAAAATTCTTCCATGGCTTGCATCTGTGCTTTTGGTTTTGTTTGCACACTAGGCCAGAAAAATAATTTTTCATTTCATATACTTTTAATATCCCCCTTTTTACTTCATTCTTTTTTTTTTCGTTTGTTTGTTTTTTAACATACACATTAAAAAGTTATCATTTTTATCGTCATTATTGACAGAATTAAAACCTAAACCAACTAACCAAATGAAAAAAAAAAAAAAAAAAAACAACACACAAAACAAAACAAAAATAAACACACACACACACACAAAACAAACAAAGAAACAAAAAGCAACTCAGACTTGGTTGGTCATTACATACAATTATTCTGATTGTGGATAAATTATAATTATAGGTTTACCATTTTTCCTCTTGTTAATATCTTTATTGATAAAATTTTAGGCTTAGAATGATAGGACAGTAACTCTCAAAATAGATATTTCTAGCTTTAGGCATTGATTATTATTTATTTATTTATTTATTTCAATTTTCCAATGTTTTCTAATTACTATACATGATTTTTAAAGAATAACTGTCAATGGTATAAAATTGAAAAATTTGTATTATCTGAAATATATTTCTTTCATATTTTATTTTCTGTATGGTTATTTCTCTGTTCTTAATCAATATTAATGCCTTACTCACTGACTAACCTTGTAATTAAAGTAATTTTGGTAATTAAAGTAATATTTGTAATTAAAATTATATCTTTTTTTTCATAGTTCACATTTATATATTATGCTTCCACAAAATAGTAAAGAAATAATACAAAAAAAAATGATAATAACTAGGAATACATTTGGTTGCACAATATAGCCTTATGTGGCTCTCTTGTAGCTATCCTGCTGGATAATTTGTCCTTCACAAAACCTTTCAATAATTTGCAACTTAATATCATCCTGATATTGTACAAAACATTCTGCAGAGTAAAAAAGGAGCATTTCTCACTAGTTAATACATTTTTTTTAATGTCAGTGAACAAAAGTGATTTTAACAGATTTTCTGTTTTATTTTATAGGACAAAAGTATTAAAACTGAACACAGAATTTACAACTTATAGTAATGATTGCTGCTCTTTTATCTTCATTTCAGACTGAACAGTAAGGTTTAAAACACAGACCTGCTTCTTCTAAGCTCTCCTTTTTTTTTTTTTTTTTTTTTTTGTCCCCATTTCTGTCATTATTTAGAAATTAATTTTATTTAAATGTGTGTTCTTCCCCCTGGTTCACAAACAGAAGTCATTATTCTGTTTCAGAAGTCGTCATTTTTCCTTCTCATTCTTTTCCACAGTTTTCTTTTCTGCCTTCTGTCTTAAATTACTTAAAAGTGGTCAAGCCATGGACCTCATGAGGGAATTCTATGAACAAGGAGGGTCTGGTGGGGAATGTGAAGCTCAAGGACAGCCAGTATAATTTATTAAACTTAATTTTCACCATCTTATTTGCTGGTTTATTCATTTCCTGTATACATGTTATTTTAGCCAGTATCCCTGGCTGAAGCAAGAGACATCTAAGAAGGAAATATGTTGAGTATTTAGAATAACTGCTGATTTGTAAATCCTACATCTGTATTTACATTTTTTTATTATTATTTATTTACAAATGAAATACTAACATTGAAGACAATTTAAAAAATAAAATAAATGGTAATTGTCATACTTTTTCTTCTACCAAAGCCTTAGCCATTCAGATAATCAACCTTCTATTGCGAAGTCTTAGGAATTTTCAAAAAAAAAAAAATACTATTTCTAAATGTATTTAATTTAATTTAAACATAGATTCTTTAAAATGGATTTTGGAAAGCTAATAATATTTTCCTGACAGTGTGAAATATTTTTTTTTTTTATAGATGAAAACTCAGATCTTATGTAAAAGATGATAATATCCAAATATAATTCACCTAAAAATGAATGTTCTTAATCTACTCTGTGTTTCCTCTATAATTTTCACTTTCTTGTATAAGGTATATGAATCTAAAAACTGGATATTAAATATATATATATATGTATTTTGTGCAGGACTTAATTTGTGTCCATGAAATGAAATCAATATAATTCTACAAGTACTTATATTAAGATACAGTATTGCAAATTTTCAGGTCAGGTGACAGAATTTCACTCCTTTAAGTTAAATTGGCGATAAATGATTAATTCATTTCATAAAAATTAACATAAAAACTACTTACATCTTAATGCTTATTGAAGGTTTGCACTGAAATATCTGCTATTTGTAGGTTTTATAAAGACACTTCTAGTGTACTTAGAATCATAGAATATCCGGAGTTGGAAGGGACCCATTAGGATCATCAAGTCCAACTCCTGGCACCACACAGGTCTGCCCTAAAGTTTAGACCATGTGACTAAGTGCACAGTCCGATCGCTTCTTAAATTCACACAGGCTTGGTGTAGTGACTACTTCACTGGGGAGCCTGTTCCAGTGTGCAACCACCCTCTCGGTGAAGAACCTCTTCCTGATGTCCAGCCTAAACTTCCCCTGCCTCAGCTTAACACTGTTCCCGCGGGTCCTATCACTGGTGATAACGGAGAATAGGTCACCTGCCTCTCCACTCCCTCTCGTGAGGAAGTTGTAGACTGCGATGAGGTCCCTCCTCAGCCTCCTCTTCTCCAGGCTGAACAGGCCCAGTGACCTCAGCTGCTCCTCATACGTCTTGTCCTCTAGGCCCTTCACCATCTTCGTCGCCCTCCTCTGGACACTCTCCAACAGTTTCACGTCCTTTTTGTACTGTGGTGCCCAGAACTGCACACAGTACTCCAGGTGAGGCCGCACCAGCGCAGAGTAGAGCGGGACAATCACTTCCCTCGACCGACTAGCAATGCCGTGCTTGATGCATCCCAGGATACGGTTGGCCCTCCTGGCTGCCAGGGCACACTGCTGGCTCATATTCAACTTGTTGTCAACCACAACCCCCAGATCCCTCTCTGCGGGGCTGCTCTCCAGCATCTCGTCGCCCAGTCTGTACGTGTAGCCAGGGTTGCCCCGTCCCAGGTGCAGGACCTGGCACTTGCTTTTGTTAAACTTCATGTGATTGGTGATCACCCAGCTCTCCAATCTGTCCAGATCTCTCTGCAAGGCCTTTCCACCCTCATCCGAGTCCACAACTCCTCCAAGTTTGGTGTCATCGGCAAATTTGCTCAGAACACCTTCTAGTCCTACATCCAAATCATTTATAAAAACATTGAAGAGGACTGGCCCTAAAATGGAGCCTTGAGGGACCCCACAAGTGACCATCCGCCAGCCAGATGTGGCCCCATTTACCACAACCCTTTGAGCCCTGCCTGTCAGCCAATTGCTCACCCATCGTATGATGTTTTTGTTTAGCTGTATGCTGGACATTTTGTCCAGTAGGATCCTATGGGAAACCATGTCAAAAGCCTTGCTGAAGTCCAAAAAGATCACATCAGCTGGTTTCCTTGATCGACTAGATGGGTGATCTTATCATAAAAGGAAATCAAATTTGTTAGGCAGGACCTACCCCTCATGAACCCATGTTGGCTGGAACCAATGACTGCATTGTCCCCCAGGTGCGCCTCAATAACTTCAAGGATCATCCTCTCCATAATTTTACCAGGCACTGACGTGAGACTGACAGGCCTGTAATTGCTAGGGTCTTCTTTCTTACCCTTCTTGAAAACTGGCACAACATTTGCCAGCTTCCAGTCCAATGGGACCTCTCCAGATTCCCAAGATCATTGAAAAATAATTGCGAGAGGTCCCGCAATGACATCAGCCAGCTCTTTAAGCACCCTGGGATGAATCCCATCCGGACCCATGGACTTGTATAGATCCATACTTGCTGGTGAAAGCAAGCTAATTTCATTCCCACTTTACAAAATGTAATACTTTTGCTAAGAATGAGATGGCTGTTGACATCTTGTTTCTTTTTTTAGAATGCAGACCACTTTGGAAGATTTATCATTAACCTGAATCCTCATTCTACTTCGTCAGTACTATTTATTCTGGTGAAAATCATTCTTTATTAAAAAGGCTCAGTAACGTTCTTCCTTGTGACAAGAACTGTATAAATAAGTTAGAATTTAGTTTCAAGAGACTTAGAGAATACTCAGTTTAAGATGTTATTTTTACAAAAAAAAAAAAAAAAAGTGTTAAACTATCATATAATGCTATATTACGGTGACACGAGTTGTTTCCCCCCTCTTCCCCTTTATTTATTGATTGACTGATTGATTGATTGATTCAATGCTAATCATTGTGGACCCTCATAAGTGTAATTTTGTACAACTCTCCTGTCACAATAGGGCTAACCTTTTTACCTTCTCTTTTGAAGTTGAACATATAAATAATGGAGTGTGGCAGGCATATCAGTAATTCATGCTGAGTCATATTTGAAAGGTATTTGATGAAAGTACTATACTGGCTATTCATTTAGATTTACTGTGAGAATTATGATGACTGGTGAGAGAACAGGATTTCATATGAAGATATGAAGGTGAGTTTTAGTACTGCACTCAGAAGTTACATTTTTAAATGTGTTCTAAAAATTTCTGAAATTCAACAGCTAAAATTCTGTGGCTGACAACAAATACTTTAATGGATTCCGTTCATGTTAGTTAATTTATTCTTTCTACATACCATCTTAAGAACTCTTTTTCTAAAGATACCACATCTAGATATGTTTAAGTAGATACGTATTTTGTCACCTTCACTGCCATGTTGTTCTTTTTGAAACCTTCATGGTGTAATGACATGGTGTAATGGCTTTTCCTAATTTACTGAAATGTTCAAAGCTTGAATGCATCTCTCAAGTTTCCAATACACTTACCACATACTTCAGATTTGTTTAGTTATTGTTATTTTACAGGATTTAAGGAATCAAGCTACTCCAGGGCCTTGAAAATGTTCAGACTTAAGTGAGATTGCATGTCCATGAGAGCCATCGCAAGCATAGAGTTTCTTGTCAGTGAAGCACTCAAGCCTTCTTGGATTGTAAACTCAAGACATTTTGTAAAATTTCTGGCTAAATGAGGTTCTGTGATCAAGGTATCTCATTAATAAAGCAGTAGAAACAAACAAACAAACAAATATTTACTACTAGCCTTAAAATAATGTGTGAAATGCATCTTGGACTTCTTCAGCACCTTAACCAATTCCTATGAATGTCTCCAAATTTCTCAAAAACAGCATGCTAAAACAACACACGGAATTCTCCCAGTGAGAATAGTAGTAACATGACAGTGACCTAGAGAAAACCAGGTTCTAGGCATCTGTTGTATATCCATGCACTATATGTTGCAGTGATATAATTATTGCAATCGTACGAAAATGCATGCTCAAGGTCTTTATTTCTCCTGACATAATTTGGGTCTTCTCTTGCTTCACTTCTAAAGACTCACAAGAAACATATCTTCAGTATAAATGGTGTTTCAGGAGACTCGTGCAGTTTTTTTGTGTACTATACATTTTGCTATCTATTTTTCACAGTCAACACATACAGTCTCCATATTTTAGTCAGCAAGAAGGAATGATTGAAAAGTAATCAACATGAAGATTTTTACAGGAAGAAAAAATATATTTATTGAATTTATTAATTTAGTCCCCCTTTTATAGAAAAATGGCTTGGAATAGTTTGCTAAATGGACTGAAAAATATCTTAATAAATGAACCCATATTCGAGAATTAGATGTAGTATTCTTGATTGCTTTTAGAAATACTAACCTAAACAGCAGGTCTATTTTGGCTATGTTGCTGAGGTCTTACAATATTCCCCTATATTTTATTACTGTAAGTCTCATGCTCATCTTATGGAAAGAAAAAAAAAAAAGTTTGAATATATATACGCAAAATATTCAGAAGAATACTTCAGATTAGCTTGCATCAGACTGTTGACAAGATAGAGGTAGAAAACATAATATGCATAGACAGTGAAATAGATTTTAAGTGGTAGAAGACTGCCTTTAAGTTTTGTTAAATATTTTGAACCCCTCAGGTTGTTTAAGGACATAATGTGAGACTGGATCTTGGCATGCTCTAGATGAACTTTTAGTTGTACTTGAAAGATGACAGCAACGTCTACTGGTCATGATTAGATTGTATGACTAATGATGAACCACAAATACCACTTAAGTAGTGCAAATAATTAATGCTGGCAATAGCTGCCACAGTAAATACCTGTATGCCTTACACAGTGTAGAAAGGAAATGATTCATACCTATCTAACCTCAAACACTTAACAAAGCTATGTAATTTGGGAGAACAGTTATCAAGACTCTCTACAGACACAGGAGAAACCTAGGTGTCTCCAGCTGGTGATTCAGCTCACTTAAAGTATGAATGAAGGTGATTATTTGATTGCAGAAAGTGGGGATCCTGTAAGTAAGTAGTACTTTGTTGTATTATAGACAGGAGGGAAAGATGACTGATGAAAATCATTGAAAAAAATGTAATAATATTTGAAAAATACAAACAGTGCATAGGGTATGTTTTGATAAGCATTCTTTATTTTATTTTATTTTATTTTATTTTATTTTATTTTATTTATTTCATTTTTTATAGCAAAACCCTGTGACAAGCTGATATTTCCCACAGTATCTCTTAAAGCTAAGAAGAAAAATATGACTGCTCTGAACCTAGGGCAGAACATAAGCCTATTGCTTCATGGAAGGTAGAGATTTCTGTAAGTCCTTGGTCGGTATCTCTTAACTTCAGAACCTACTGTAAGTTATGCAGTGTTCATGTTGATATTTGAGGTTGCATACATGTTTTTGTTTTTGTTTGAAATAAGAAATGCTCAAAGATATCTCTAGGCTAAATGGAGAAAAAAAAATAAATCTCTCATTGTCATGCCATGGAAATAACACAAAAAATTGAAGTAAGGAGTTAGGTTAAAATTGTCATAGAAAACCTTTATATAAAATTATTTCTCTGCCAGACGCAATATGCTTGTTCTTGAATAAAAGAATTTCTTTACAATTCTTGACTAATATAAGAAAAATCTGAGTTACGATTCTGCTGTGTCTATCCTGAATAAAAACAACTGCAATTATTGTATTATGTGCTGTAAAAGAAAAACACTCATATTTCATTTCTGTCCAGAAAGAGTTATAAAGATAGATAGTAGGGAGAATTATTTTATTGCTTGACATGCTTTGAAAAAAAAAAAAAAAAAGTAATAACCCACCATTACTATTCAGGATGACAGACAGAGAAAAATGTAATCTTAAAAGAAAATGTCTATTACTTTAGAAAGACCTCATTAAGTGGCTTTCATTAGTTTGCATGAAATAATCACCAGACAATAACTCAGCTCATTGTATTATTTTTCTCACAGAAGGTGGCAAGCCCAATACAGTGAGATATTTACATTAAAAATATGAACTGGGCAACAAGGCTTCCATCCAGCAGAGCCAAAGGACAAGATTTCTAAAGCCAGTGACACTCTCCCTTAACAGTTATATTTCTATAGAAATTGGAAATAGCATGTGTTATTTTTATCCCCCTAATATTTTTAACCTAGTACTAAATAACATTTTGACAATGAAGATTTGACCCAAGAGCATGAGACAATGTTAAGTAGAAAATGCATTTATTATTCCATATAAAAATATGCTCATTTTATTGATTCAAACTGATAACCAATACCCTACACACTGTTTAAAATGTATCATTTTTTAAATTGTATATTGGATGGCATTAGTATTTATTCAAAATCATTTTAGTTATAAGCGTATTTTTGTGACTAGAAGTAATTGGAGTAGAACATATTTAGTGCTTCACTAACAGCATATAGAGATTTTTTCTATTCTGTTATAATATACTTGAAAGCTGTTAGACTATTTGAAAAGTTTCCATGTCTGTAAGTGTTTCGTATCCCTACTGTTGTGGAACATTTATGTAAAAGGTATTTTGTCCACTTTTGGTCTTTTTAATTATTTATTTTATTTCAAAGGAGATTATTATAAGCATAAAAATCAGGGCTTAAAAACATCTATCGCATCCTCTTATCAGGCAGATATCAGGTTTAAAGAAATATTTATATACAGTTATTTGTTTTAAGATAACAGAATTTTAAGATAGATCATGGACATATATTATTTTACTGTCATAGCACTTTAAAAATAACTCTTGTATGGAACAGCAAGCTATCAAAAATGGTAAATAGTCATGTACATTTCCTTATGTTCTGTAAGATTCAGACTGTACCCAGTAAGGGGAATAATTCAGATGTGTTCTTGTATCATATGGCATTTGAGATATATCTTTGGAAGAAAAACATCCCAAAATGTTAACTTGATTTTAAAGCTTTAGGATGTTGTTAGACTTGGGGAAAAATACTACTACTAATAAAAAACACTTATTTTTGTGGTGTTCTTGATATATTGCAATTACGTATATTAATTCCTACTAGCATAGTTTATATTTCTCTATATTGAGATATGAAGACATAAATAATTTGTAACTCAGGAATACGCTAGGCATGTTTCTTTTACACTGAAGAGTTTCTGCTTTGCACATTCAAGAGCACTGAAGAGAAATAATAGCCATATCCCAGACAGGTGAAATCAGCTGCTGTCAGCTGGCATCACTGGGGAGCTATTCTGGGGAGTTTCCATGGGGAGTTATCAGGGATCTTCCTGATCCAGTCTCTTCAAACAGTAACTTTCTTACAAATAATATGGAACATATTATATCCTGCATTTCTGAACAGACTGTATTCAGACCAGGGCTGGTTTCAAGCAGAAAGAAAACAGAATGCTGCCTGGGACAGAGTAGTGCCAGGGACAATAGGAAATTTAAGTTGCTATGTGGGAAGAGAGAGAATGAAAAATCTGAGTAGTGACCATTATTTTATCCCTGTTTATGAGATAGCAGCATTTGATTCTGTCAGTGCTGTAAATCATGAGCTAGTTTTTCCTAAACATATTTTAAACAAATGTTTTCCATTTTACTGCAGTATAACGCTAATTTAAATACTGCAGATTAGTAAACATCATAAGTAGGAAACAAGTTATTAAAAAAAATGTAATCCACATTAGTTTCTTAATACTGCTTCAGTTCACACTCATAATTCCTAAATTATATATTTAAAAAAAATGTTTTTAAAAAGTACTAGAAAGCTAGTTATAAAAGGCTCCAAAATTATACCATCTCTCTTTTAGTTGCTTGTGAAAGGGAGCTAACTTTGCCCTTACAGATGAAGAGCATTCTGGTGGGTTCTTCTGTACTCAGTCAAATCAGAGTGAAATAAAATTTAGTAGGAAAATAGAATTAGATACAGAAATATTTGTTAATCTTACTTAAGTCAATGAAGAAATGCCTGTCAATGTCAATAACTGTTGGATAACATCTATTGAGTCATGAAGGTGGTTTTTCTGAAATGAATGTCTGCTAAGATGATAGTTTAAATTTAGCTAACTTCATAGAGTTTTGAGTCAGTATATAATTTTCAGGACTAATAGTAAGAGCTGAGTGTCTGATTTTGACTTAAGCAAAACCAGCATGACAATATTTTTGTATGCACAATTCTAGTTATTAACTTGGATTATTTTATACGTCTTGTTCCAAATTCTTGTTTGTTTTTTTTTTTTTTTCCATTTGTTTTAAATTTGAATTGTGCTGATCTACGTGGTGATAGATAAAAATATGTAACTGTATATGTTTGATTTCACATTTTCATTTTCAATTCACATAAGTGTAAAAATAATGTGTAAAACAAAAGATTAAGATAACAATCTTGTCTGTTGTCTCATAAACTATAGTTTTAGTAAAATGATAGTAAAATGAAAAAAGGAAAAGATATCAAACATCTTTTTTTTCAAGAGAAGTAAAGATTTATACTTCTGCTTGTCTAATTTGTGATCTATAGACATAGTTTTATTACTCTTTTTCTTTTTTTTTCTTTTTTTTTTTTCATAATTTGACCTATTTCTGGCTATATTGGGGAAAGTTAAGAAACTGGCATCGGGTTTTCTGTTTAACATAATGAACATCTTTTCTCCACTTCTGCCATAGTCAGCACAGGTGAAAATCTAATAAAGCAGGGTCTTTAACAACTTAAAATTGCCCCTGACATTATCTTATCAGTTGTATCAGGCCTTGAACGATACAGACTAGGAAAATCTTTCAAGAACATTTTGACAGAGTGGCAGAGTATTTGTAAAAACAGCAAGAATTTTAAATCATTTCCAGAGACATAAAGTAGCATAAAATGTACTTGCCCAGAGCCAAACTGTTGGGTTCTTAAGTTCTACATTTTTTTTCTTCAAGGTTAAGGTTTGATTACTGAACAATATAAAGTGTATCGACAGTATAGATTAATTCCCTAATATACAAAAGTGTACTTTAGATCAACAGCTTTTTGTATGCTTTTTCTATGCTTTTTAAGTAATAAAGCATACGGAGATATATTATATTCATGAACATGTCAGCTAAGCTTTGTAAAGCCTAAGGATGTGTATAAATCTAAGCAATGAGATGAAAGGAGTCTTTTAAAAGTGCCACAGAAAAATTACATAAAATGTTAGTGTAGTCAGTGTTGGAGGAATGTTTTTATGTTTTTTGTTTGTTTGTTTGTTTTAACAACTGAATTAAAACTAAACATGAACTAATGATCAGAATCACAAAAATTTCAACACAAAATATTATGTTGATGAAAGCTGAAACAGCATAATTTCCTGACAAAAGTTCAAAGTAATGTCACTAAATTATTAATATTCTAAAGACATAATACCAGTTTGTATAAATAAAAACTAAAATCAATAACATTATATCAAATTACAGCAATGGATGGTCAAGATTTTACTTGCTTTTTGTAAATGTTGATTTGTCAGACAGAAGTCTACTCACAGGTCTTATTCTGTAATAGTAATATCTTTTGCTGTTGGAAACAAATCATACAACAAAGGACAGCAGAGAAAATCAATTGCACACAAAAAGATGTGCATAAATAAAAGTTTGCTAACTTAAATCTTCCTTTGTTATAAAAAAGCATAGCTTAAAATTATGTATCCCAGCTTGTTTCGCATTTTTTGCAAAAATATTATCATATATGAAGAGCAGAGATACATAACGAAAAATGAAAATAATTGAAAGAAAAACAGGAAACAGTAAGAAAAACAAGAGTGTCAGCAGCCGGTAATAATCACAGTGAAAGCGAAAGGAAAGATTCCTGATCCTTCTAGAGTGTTGCTTTGTATTTCAGTTAAAATCATAGTTTCAAAGGAGCACAGACATTTAGAAGTCTAAAGGAAACAATACAATGTTTAGAATGTACCCAACATACTCAGAGACAGGCCTAAATACTCAACTCTATTGATACAGACAATATTATTTCATTTCTTGTCCAATAATATGATATTTTCGTTAGAAGAAAAAGAAGAGGAAAAAAAGATTATTCTTTTATTCCAATGTGTCTTATTCTATCAACATTCCCTGTGAATAATTCCCATTATATTTGAATATGTAATAGAACCCACCATCACAAATAGACCCCCATAGAAAGATATGATTTAAAAAAAAAAAAAAAAAAAAAAAAAGTTTTGCAGGATTTGTCTGCATATGGGACATAAAAGACTGGAATGTTCCATTTACCAAAGGCCACCACCATTGCCACTGGTTCCATTTCAAATGGGTGTTCACCTGAAAAAATACTTAGTTAAATTTTATTAAGGGCATCCCTGAAGTATCCCTTTCCATTGTCTATCGGGCAACCCTGGCTATACGTACAGACTGGGCGACGAGACGCTGGAGAGCAGCCCCGCAGAGAGGGATCTGGGGGTTGTGGTTGACAACAAGTTGAATATGAGCCAGCAGTGTGCCCTGGCAGCCAGGAGGGCCAACCGTATCCTGGGATGCATCAAGCACGGCATTGCTAGTCGGTCGAGGGAAGTGATTGTCCCGCTCTACTCTGCGCTGGTGCGGCCTCACCTGGAGTACTGTGTGCAGTTCTGGGCACCACAGTACAAAAAGGACGTGAAACTGTTGGAGAGTGTCCAGAGGAGGGCGACGAAGATGGTGAAGGGCCTAGAGGACAAGACGTATGAGGAGCAGCTGAGGTCACTGGGCCTGTTCAGCCTGGAGAAGAGGAGGCTGAGGAGGGACCTCATCGCAGTCTACAACTTCCTCACGAGAGGGAGTGGAGAGGCAGGTGACCTATTCTCCGTTATCACCAGTGATAGGACCCGCGGGAACAGTGTTAAGCTGAGGCAGGGGAAGTTTAGGCTGGACATCAGGAAGAGGTTCTTCACCGAGAGGGTGGTTGCACACTGGAACAGGCTCCCCAGTGAAGTAGTCACTACACCAAGCCTGTGTGAATTTAAGAAGCGATCGGACTGTGCACTTAGTCACATGGTCTAAACTTTAGGGCAGACCTGTGTGGTGCCAGGAGTTGGACTTGATGATCCTAATGGGTCCCTTCCAACTCCGGATATTCTATGATTCTATGATAAAAGTGAATTTAATTTTTTTAATAAAGATGAAAATACTTCCTAAAACCAAGTAAAAATAATTACTTCTTTTTTTTTTTTTTTTCCATTGGTTATGGTGTCATTTTTTTTTTTTAGAAAATTTATCTATCCAAAAGTTGGATATAGAGTGGTACATTCCCATAGCTGTACTCCTATAACCTCAGGATAGACAACCATCTGGTACTTCCTGGCTAAACTTGTGCCCTTCACAAAGATATTTTGTGATTATAGATGGTGTCTTAAATATTTGTACTCATGTCCACCTGTTCATATGGCATTATGCCTACATGCAAGTCAGTTTTTTTCATGAGGTCACTGGTTCTGGACATCAGTGAGCGTAGATGAGCAATCTAGATAATAATACTGTTGCCATATTTTTTTAGCTGCACATAAAATTCTGTCTCAGTGACATCATTTTTGTGGTAGGCTGACAAGCCACTTCATAAATAATTGTAGAGTGATGAAATTACACCTTCAAATCAGTAGATGAATACTCATGAAATTCTTATAAGAGAGACAATAGCATCCATCTAAAGCAGAGTATTCTGGTGATAAAAAATGTCACTTCTACGTATAATCCATCACATGTTATTATTAGCTGCAATCAGGTGTAGGCCTAATGAGAAGCATTTTGAAAGAATGCTTGTACTGGCACTGGCTGGGATGAAGTTATGAAGTCAACTTTCTTCATAGCAGCTTGTAAACTACAGTATTTTACATTTAAGGCTAATACAGTGCTGATAACATACTGGTGGTTTAGGTACCAAACAGTGCTTGCAGTGTCAAAGCCTTCTCTCTCTCCCTTGCTTCTCCAGAGTTAGTAGGCTCCAAGTGGGCAAGAGGCAGGGATTTGATGCAGCCAGCACAGCTGATCCAAACTAACCAAAAGGTTGTTCCATACTACATGACATCATGCTCAGCAATAAAATCTCAAGGAAGGAAGGAAGGAAGGAAGGAAGGACATTTGTGGTTATCGTGGCTCTTACCAGATAAGTTATGTAAGCTGAGGTCTTGTATCCCAGATCATTGAATGCCTTTCTGCCAATGGGAACTGGTGAATTAATTCCTCTTCTTACTTTGTTAGCATGAACAGCTTTTTCTTTTCTTTTGAAACTGTCTTTCTCTTGATCCACAAGTCTTTTCAGCATCTGTTTTTCTCCCTTGCCCCTGAGAAAGAGGAGTGAGTGAAAGACAGGGTGAGTGTTTAGCTGCTGCCTGGGTAAACCCAACACAATTTTAATATAGCATTTGTAGGCAGAAATTTTAGTTAAAAGATCTACATTTGAAGACTTCATTAAAATCCACATCAATAAGTGACAGCTTAAAATACAGTAGTTTGAATTTCATCTTCAGACCATGTCCAAGGTCAGAAAAGTTTACATTCCAATAAAACATTACAAATTTCAGATAACATCTGACTTCTGATTTGCAAGCACTCTTTTGAAGCTGTGGAAATACTTTGTTTTTCAGCAGTGGAACAGAAATTACTAATATATCAAGTTATATCAAGTATATCAAATATATCAAGTTTTAGATAACTTCAAGCAATATAAATCTTCAGGTATCACAAAGATGTGCAGAGAAGAGGTGTTACTATACAAGCAAAAATGTGTACAGGTATAAGAAGTATAATCTGCAGTTGGATTTTAGACCTACATAATATTGCTAAGAAATGTAGTATAGAAAAAAAAATGTGACTGGTAAAGAAAATATTGGAAATATTCAGGTAGCTATAGGTGCTATGAAAGCATGGTAAGTAAGTTATGTCAGCAATGGAGTTGACATGGACAACCATATCTGTATCTTGTGATAAAGTGATCCAAAGATTTGTAATGACCCAGAAAAAAATAAAATAAAAATTTAAAAATCAATGATTAACAAAGTAGTCTAACATATTCTCTAACAAAAGAGATGCAATTAAACAATGCAATACTGAAAAGTAAAATAATATATTGTAAACAATTTTGCTTAGAAGATTCTACACCTAACAGAAATGGAAAGACAGAGGAGAAGTTTAACTTTATAGCTAATCATTCAGAAGAAAAAAGAATTAAACATTCAGAAGAAAAAAAAAAGAAAACGAGCATTTAAGATATGAATAGAAATCATTTTAGTTTAGAAGAGGGTAATTCTGAAGTTTTTTCTTCATAAATTTCATATTATGGAATTAACATGAACACTTTTTTCTTGTTACTAACTCATTTGATGATGGACTTTTTAATTGTGGGGATTATAGTGTGGGATCAAAATCAAGACAAAATAGCTGATTTTTAAGCATGCATGTATGTCCTGGTTTCAGTTAGGACAGAGTTAATTTTCCTCCTAGTAGCTGGTAGGGTGCTATGTTTTGGATTAGGATGAGGAGAGCGCTGATAACATGCTAATGTTTTAATTGTTGTAGAGCAGTGCTTACGCCAAGCCAAAGACTTTTCAGCTTCTCACTCTGTCCTGCTAGCGAGCAGGCTAGGGATGCAGCAGGAGCTGGGAGGGGACAGACCTAGGACAGCTGACCCAAACTGGCCAAAGGCGTATTCCATACCATCTGACGTCATGCTGAACAATATATAGGGGTGGCGAGCCAGGGTGGGGGGGCCGGCTGCTCGGGGATAGGCTGGGCATCGGTCAACGGGTGGTGAGCAATTGCATCGTGCATCACTTGTTTCGTACACATTATTATTATTAATACTGTTATCATTATTATTATTATTATTATTATTGTTATTATTATTTTCCTGTCTTAATAAACTGTCTTTATTTCAACTCACAAGCTTCACTTTCCCGTTTCTCTCCCCCATCCCAGAGAGGGAGGGGGGAGGGTGAGCGAACGGCTGTGTGGTGTTTAGCTGCCAGCCGGGCTAAACCACATCAATGTATTATATCATCCTCATAGCAGGAGAAATGCTATTTAAGTCCTCTTAAGATGCTTTTCTAACATAGACCAGAAGACACCCCATACATACTCAAGGAAACTGAACGACACAATTTTTAAGCTATTAAATATCAAGAACAACTGTAAACAAGTCTCACTCTCTGTTTTAAAGGACATGTAAGGGAAGCTTATGCTGAGAAGACTTTTTAGCTGTAAATCACTGAACAGTTAGATTGTTCCAAGTCATTACATCCTTTCTTTCTAACATATATTTCAGTGATGAAACCTAGCATACTCTAACAGCAATGTACAAAGCTGTCTTTAGAATCTTGTAAAAGTACAATAGGTCACTTATGGGTTGTCTAAGAGTATCCTTGGAGTATCCTTATCCCTTGCCACCAGCCCCTTAAAAAACAACCTCCAATAACTACTTTGTTGAT
This sequence comes from Cygnus atratus, assembly GCF_013377495.2. Classification (NCBI taxonomy): domain Eukaryota; kingdom Metazoa; phylum Chordata; class Aves; order Anseriformes; family Anatidae; genus Cygnus; species Cygnus atratus. Next base: position 55,715,327 of record NC_066365.1, read on the forward strand.
AGAAATAGAGTACATGCAAAGCAGTTAATGGAACTAAATGTAATCCTTCTAAAGCCATAGAATGCTAAGAACATTGCATTAAAAGCACGAGTGAGAATGACTACAGTCCCTTAAACCTCAGTCTCCTGTGTAATAAGCATGGAGTTCACAGAGCGGTCCACTAGGTACTTACTATATTTTGTTCTTATTCCACTAGCAGACACAAGCAGAGTCTCAAAATCATAAACATCTCCCAACTTCTGTGATAAATGTACATATGTCTGTCCAAAGCAGGGTTTTTGTTTTTTTTTTTAAAGAGAAAAAAAATGTAGTAATATGGTTCCTTCATGGAAAATACTTTTGCATCTGTGAACCCTCTGCTGTGCTGAATTTTGCAACAGAGTTTCTGCAACAGAGTTTCTTGGTTCCAAGAAACTAGAGCTCCATAACCTGAATTAAAATATCTAATATCTTTCAGTAGTAGTACTACCCAGATCCTCTTTCTAACCACTAGAAGTGAAGCCTGTTGTAGTTCACTGTTTTCTGAACAAAACAGTAACAATTGACTAAGAATCTAGTAAGCCCTTTTCAGCAGTGTTTTGCAGCAGCTCTTCTGCAGTTCCAGAACTGGTGATGTAGTACTTCAGTAACAGTTTTCTTGCTTTCTTGTTTTCTTGCACTACATTCCAGAAATATTATTGGAAATCCTAGGAGTGCTTCAGAAGTACATCCTCACTGCCAATAAAAACCAAGCTAGTAAGTTTCCAAACTTCAAGTTATATAGCTATAACATGGATTCATTTGCAAACAAGGAAGGAAGAAGTTACAATTTTGGCTCTGATACTCTATGAAGGGGGTTTTAAAATGTTTTAATCTCTATTAAAAAAAATGAAACTGCTGACATTTATGATTTCCCACTTTTTTTTTCTGTTTTTCTTTTTTTTTTTAATGAAAAAAATGCTAATATATATTTTTGAAAATAAAATATTTTGTGACAGAGGGAAATCTAAACTGACCTAGAGAATAAACGGGTTGTAAGAGAGATTCCAAAGTGGCAATTCTTTGAGATGGCAGTTCTTTATTCAAAATAAATGTTCAGTACAATATATATATATATATATACACTTAGAATTTGAATTCTTAGATTTAAGGTTAGTAGATATTAGCTTGCCTCAAAAAGGCATGAGACAGGAAACATAAAAGTTTTGTAATATTCTGAATAAAGAGCTATATCTGGAAGGTTGAAGCATGTGAAAAGTAGAGCATGTAACAGCAGTAATAAACCTCAACTAAGAACATACATCAGGCTGCAAAAAATGACTGTCTTTTCAAGTATTCAAAGGACTCTATTAACCTTCAAGGTTGCTGATGCCTTCAGGTGTCTGCTAAATTAATTTATTTTTCTGGCAAAGATGAAATATCAAACATCTCCAAGGTTTCCTGTATGGAAATGTCTTAGTGTTGTCAAGTTACTACTTCAGTGTCGGGTGGTGTTTTGGCAGAAAATACTGTTGATATCCCAAGAAATTGCAAGCAGCTAAAAAAAATTATTTCAAAATTAGCTTGATGGCCATAAAGAGGGGACAGCAAACCAACTTTTTTAGCTACAAAAGTGCTTTAGCCTAGGTTCATTAAGGGATGAGAAAGGAAGTCAAGATGTATGTGAAGAAACGATGGAGAAAGAGAAGATAAATATAAGTGAAGGTTAACAGGGGAACTTTGACATGCTTAGAGGGGCAGGTGTTAAAAGGATTGTCTAAAGGATTGTCTTCATTGTCTATACAGTAATGCATAGAACTTGGATAATAAACAAGAACTAAAAGCTCACACGGCTATGACATTGTCAGAAAAATTTGTTGAGGTAATATACATGACAGAAGCAGTGTTACAGGTGATTAAATCAGGAAGCACAGGCAAGAAAGAAGAGAATTCTTCCTCTTGTCCTGTATGCTAAGGAAATCCTTGGCTGCACAGGCCTTCAGCATGAAACCAAAATATGCCTGTCAAAATCAGTGGGTTAATACCAAAGGGAATGTAACTTTGGAGACATTGTCAGGGGAGTCTGTTACAGGCTGCTCGACCAAGCAGATAAAGTGCATAAAGCTTTATAGCAAAAATCTCCATGTTACAGGCCCTGTTTCTCATAAGGGATTTAAACCATCCACACACCCAGTGGAAGGGCAACACAGCATTGCACAACCATGAAAGTTTCTTAACTAAATTTGTGGTAATTTCCTAACACAAAGGCAGATTGGTAAATAGAGAGTATCTTACTTGACTTCTTACTTGACATAAACAGTCAAGAACTGGTGGCAAAAGTCCTCACAGATGGCAGCTTGATTGGAGGGATAACCATGAGAAAACTGCATCCAGTATTTAAAGGAAGCCTAGGAAGGTGAGCCAAAGAGAACTCGAGACTGCAGGAGAGAGGATTAGATTAGTTTGTAAGTGTGATTCAGGAGTGAAGGAAAATGTCACAATTATAATTAAAGACTATTAAAGATTCTTAATTAACAAAAGGGAGAAATTATCTGATATGTATGTCTGTAGGATAACCACTACTGAGGGAGTGAAGATTATGGCACAGCAGCCTGTTGCTTGAGTGCACCATGGGATACAGTGATGTGCCTTGACCAGAAGAAGGAGGTGATCAAATGTGAAGAAGTCCAAGGAGCTGTTGTAACAGCATCATTCTCATCTCCCAAGTTAAGCACAACCTACAAAGCTTCTCCCACTCTCCTAGAGGTGAGCCACTGCAGCAGCCTCCTCAGTTCTATTTACTTCAAACTTTCCTCTTAGTTACTTTGGAGTTCTGCTGAAGGTGTGTACAGGATTGGAAGACAGAGCTGGACAGTCTTCTTTGTTGGGTTAATTTTGGTTTGAGTTGCTTCAGAAAGTGCTTATTGTTTTTGTTGTTTTGTTGTTGTTGTTGCTGTTGTTTTTTCTGGTCTTTCCTTGTTTATTTACATTTTCTATGTTACTGCTTCATAGTCTCCTTTTACTGAATCAGAAACAGAGCTTCTGCAACTGTTAAATATTGCCTGAATTAGTACAGTGTCTATCTACAGCATCTACAGCAAAATATATATGCCTTTATACTAAACGTATACTACATGTGAACAGCTATAAATAGCCTGTTTAAACAGAAGTCCAGCATGTTGGGAAGTATTGATGAACATAAATTCAATGTCTCTTCCATGCTTCTTTGTCACCCAACCAGATCGCTCTGCTCCCTTCTCTGGATTCTGAGACTTACTAGATCTTATTGAGGCTTCACTGCCTATCTGTGCAGATGTACTCTCTAGCTGTTGTCATTATTTTGTTTACTGTAGCTGACATTGACAGTTGAAAGGGAAATGTTGTATTTGTATGTCTTTGGTTAATACTGTCTTCAAAGCCACAACTTATTTGTGATTACCCTACAGAATTCAAAATACTATTGGTGACTATGACAATTGTGACCATTATTCTAACTGAGAACAAGAAAATATGTTGACAGGATAAAAATGAACAGGGAATTTCTTCTATAAACAGTCACAGGCAGATAAGAACAATCTTGAACAAAACAAAATATATGAAATTAATATATTTCAGTCAGTAAATCTCTCATATTTTCAGTTGCAATATCTTTAGCATAAAAACAAACCAAACCAACCAACCAACCAACAACAACAACAACAAAAAAACCAACTAGATATTTCTATTCATAGTTAGAAAGATATCTGTTTTTGCAATATAATTTAGTAGTATGGCTATATTTACATGTGTATATTCATGAGATATTTTGCCAAATAATAAAGAATATCCAAGGCATTTTATTTTCAGTGTTGTAATCAAAAGCATCCTATTCATAAGGAAGCACTTTCTGAAGCAACTCAAAACGTTATTATGCTATAAAGCTTGGGCAGGAGAAACTGTCTGTAAATTACTTTTTTCCAGAACTCAGAAAAATTATGTAATGAATCCTCCCCCTCCCCCAAATAAAAATGTGACAAAAAATACAAGTATCACTATCTTAAGGAAAATATAGCTCTTTTGAAACTAAGAAATGTGAGATAAGATGTATAATTATATTCTTGATTGTTATATGAGTAGAATTTTCAGGAATATTTTAAAAGCATACTTCATAGCAATATAAAATTATAGAGGAAATAATGTAATGACAGACAAAACAATGGAACTTCCTCTGATGAAGTACAGCTGTGTCCAATTATGTTTTATGAAGTATGAAATATAAAGTCAAAATTGCAAATTCTAGGGAAATGAGAAATTTACATATGATGAAAGTTTCAAGAATCAAGATTACTCATGACTGAAAAGGAAATAGTTGAAGAAATCTGAGAGATGTTGGAGAAAATAAAGAAAAATAACTGCAGCTTGTTTTCTTCCTCATCCCATTAAAAGACAGGTAAATGGTGAATGCTTGTAATACAATGTTAGTAAAGCTAAAATTCAGATAGTCAAATGTCCTATGGAATATAATTTGATCTTTTATGGAGATGAAGTCTGAGGCCTTTGTTGTGTAAAACATTCTTCATTAGATCAGAACAAAGCTTACAGGTTTGCGCTAATGAGCAGTCTGAGCATATTGGGTAGGTCTCAGACCTTTCTGTAAATTTAGTTCGTATGAGTAAAACAGATGTCTTAAACATAAGAGCCTATATTTTAGTCCAACTATAAATTTAAAATGTCACATATAAGATGTATAAATGACTTCAGATTGGAGGGGTTGTTTCATTATTGTTTTGATTTTTAACAGAAGGTCAAAATACTTAAAATAAAAAATTACATTGACTATATTGCTCCTTGAATTATTTTTGGAATTTGTCGTTGTGCACATCACAAACCTATGTCTGCCCTGATTTAAGAGTATGACTTTTAAGAACAAAATTACTGACTCATTTATAGGTAACTAAATTATGGACAGTCTTTAAGAGTATGTTCTGACACTGAGGATAAGGAAAAGAACAGGATTAAGTCTTCCATCTAATGTGTAAACCAGATCATAAAATAGGCTGGAGTTTTTGTCTTCACATAACTAGAATACAGTAGAGGTCATGGTGATTTATATTTGGTCATTGTCCCATTGAATAGTCACAGCAGTTTTGGAAGTACGGAAGGAAAAATGATATGCTTGCTTTGTAGACATTTACTACCTAAAAAGTTAACTGGAATAATTTCATGGAATATCTCATGTATTCCCTTCTTGGGCACATCTCTCTCAGTACTTACATATCTGCCAGAAAATTATTTTCTAAATTGTGTATGTTCATATATTAAGATTCACAAACATTTCTATAAAAGAGGACTAATGGAAAAATGAAAATATGACAAACGAATAGCTATGTTTCTTGAATGCTACTGATAGTTATCATTTTACCTGAAAAGTTTAAATATTTGCAAGCAAAAAATAAATATGATCTTTTGCAATGATCCTAATTATATTCCTATGAAAACATTCACTCTTTGCAAAATGAAATAAATCCAGAAGATAGATATTCCCTGAAAGGAAGGAAAACATTGAATCCCTAGAAGTAAAAATTATCAAAATTATATATCCAAAAAATATATTCTGTTTCTCTTTATAGCATAACAAGTCTACTGATGTCAACATATTTTATACCTGCATAATATACTAGTTTCCTTACATTTTTCATGAGTTAATAAAAGGTAGTTTAAGAATGACACTGAGAATTCTTATGTCCTTTTTCCTTGAATGTATATACAGACTGGGGAACAAGAGGCTGGAGAGCAGCTCACAGAAAGGGTTCAGGGTGGCTGGGTGGGATGAGTGTGTGTTAGTCGATGCAAGTTGATTATGAGTCAACAGTGTGCCCTGGCAGCCAAAAGGGCCAACCATATTCTGGGGTGTATCAAGCATGGCATTGCTAGCCAGTCAAGGGAAGAGATTGTCACGTTTTACTCTGCACTGCTGCAGTCTCACCTTGAGTACTGTGTGCAGCTTTGGGCACCACAATATAAGAAGGACATAAAACTATTAGAGTGTCTAAAGGAAGGCTACAAAGATGATGAAGGGTCTAGAGGGCAAGACGTATGAGGAGCGGTTGAAGTCAGTTGGATTGTTCAGCCTAGAGAAGAGGAGACGGGAGACATCATCATGGCCTACAGTTTCCTCACAAGGGGAGTGGAGGGGCAGGCACTGATCTCTGCTCTCTGGTGACACTGACAGACCCAAGGGAACAGCATGGAGCTGCAACAGGGGACATTCAGACTGGGTGTTATGAAAAGGTTCTTCCCTGAGTGAAGGGTGGTTGGCCCATTGGGAACAGGCTCCTCAGGGCAGTGGTCACACACCAAGCATGCCAGAGTTCTGGAAGCATTTGGACAATGTTCTCAGATGTAGGTTCTGATTTTTGGGTGATCCTGTGTGGAGCCAGGAGTTGGACTCAATAATCCTTGTGGGTCCCTTCCAACTCAGGATATTCTATGATTCTGTGATACCGATTCTAAATTTACACTTTTTTTTTTTTTGTACTTATCAATTTCTCAAATGCATTTGTGTTAATAGAGAAGTTGTCTGATCATGGTTTGCCTTCCCATAATCCTTTTCTCTTCTTTTCTCAGCTTGTTGGAATGGTAAGGGCAAACCTGTGTGCATGGAAAAAGCTATTCCTAAATACCATGAAGGTGCTATGCAGTTATTCCAAGTCGAGGATGAAATCATGTTTCCTAACTTTATCACAGTCACTCCTGGAAAGCGATTTTTTTCAGGCCAGCCTTCCTTCTAATCATCAGGGGAATTTCAAACTAAATCAGTTTAGTTTAGAATTCTAGATTACCTGTAAAGTACCCGTACAACTAAAATTAATCGACATGAATCAAAGTCCAAGGAGCTGCAAAAAGCAGAATTACTTACACGGGCTGAGATGTACAAAGCAGATACAAAAAATTAGTGAGACTGCACAGTTAAATATTGTTTGCTGTCTTTATCATCATTTCAATCCATACTTCACCCAAGAGTTTCTTTTCCCAGGATAAAATCTAGTGCACTGAAGTAAGTAGAAATTCTCGCAGTAGGGGAGAAATTCATTCATGATATTTGAGTTCCTTCAAGAGTTTAAAATAGATTAATTGCTTGCCTGAAATTATTTCCTACTGAATGAAAAATCCTAATCTGATATTTTCTTTTCCACAGTACTGCAGTAAAGTTAGTGGACAGCTTTCCACTGTGGTCAACAGGCTTTGGAGGTAATACCAAGGATCTGATCTTGCAGACCATTTCACACATGAAAGCATATTGGTTTCAGGGAGAATTCTGCATACAGAAATATTTTGGATTGAGTTTGAAGATGAAAAATGACTTCAGATTTCTAACACATTCTTTTTAATACAATGCTTTGCTGCTCTTAATCATACAAATTTCCCTTAGGACTACTGCTCTTTACTGTAAAAGTTAATATAGCTGTGTGGTTTCCACAGATATGAGTAGAGCTTTTCATATATACTTATAGCTTATTCACCTTAGCATTAATGCTATCAAATTTCTTAGTTATGAAAAACTCTACAAAATAGTGTTTACCATCCTGTACTTTAAACATAAGTAACATAACTAAACATAACTAACCATATGTTGTATTTATAACATTCAAAGCCATTCATGTTCATTTGCACTAAGTTTTAATGCACTAATGCATTTATTGAGAAGCAGTTACTTGAATGAAACAGTAAAACAGAAAAGCTCAGTAAAATCAGATACAGGATAGATTAAAATCATTACTCTAACCAGAAAAAAAAATAAATAAATAAAGGAATTCCTTTCTCAAAGAAAATTCAAGTATCAAACTAATATGGTATAAAACACAGTGTTCCATGAAATCAGAGAGGTAAAGATGGAGGGGAAGTTTAACTGAAAGGTGATTTTATAAATTTAGAAATTGAGATCAATTCTGTCATGTTTTGAGTAGAAAGAGGAATTTGAGTGAATAATTTCTTTTTATTTCAAATAATTTTTAGCATTCTAATAATGTAAATTAGTAGTACAAAAAAATGAATGTCATTAATAAAGAAATACATCAATATTGCAGATAAAATGGTTGCACATACAAAAGCTTCTTACTATCCCTGCGGTACTCATCATTTCAATGCTCCCTTTGGTTGAAACTTGAGCATTCCTCAGGACGAATACAGTGGGGAGAAGTTTTCAGTTAGCCAGTGTCCTGAGTCTCAAAGGACAATGTTCACAGTGTTGGTGACAGAGAGGTCCTTCCTCCACAATTTTGGGTACACTTCAAAACAGTTCAATGTTTTTGCATTCTACCTCCTTCTTACTGCTTCCAGCTTAAGTTAGAGAGATACAGAAGAACCAACCCCAGCCTCAGATGACATAAACGGCTACTGTTTGTTATTACCTCAGTTTACCACAGGTGGCATTCACAGAACTTCATCTAAAACAGGTGAGGTGGTAGTCACTTGACTACCAATAGTTATTTAACACATTCAGCCCAAAGCAAGCTCTGACCAGTCCTGAGAGCTTGCACTGTTAGGTGACTACATAATCTATTGATTTTTACCACTAAAGAAAAACCTGTCACTAATTTGGTGACAGTACTCTGTAGTTTAAGGAAGTAACATTTGTAATCTTTCACGATTATACAGATTTCACAGTTTATGAAACTGTTGTGTTCTGTTACCATACTTGATTACAAAATTTAAATATCAGGTCTATATACATATATTTTATTTTTTTATTTTTTTTTGAGAGAGAGAGAGACCTGCAGTGCCTTGACTGTGACTTTATAACATGGTCTCTTCAAAAGGTAAATTTCTGCATGTGATCCCTTTTCACCCTGTTACTTCAACTCAAACATTTTGTAATCATACACTGTTTACTGACATCTTGGAAGAATTTCATGATCAGTTTTATCTTCGAAGTTTGGAATAGTAAAAGACTTTGAGAGAATATTTATATTTAAAGGTCTTTGTAGAGGAAATGAAAAACTGTTTACAATAAGCATTAACTATCTTTTAAAAGTAATAAAAATTTGTTTCCTTGAGAGTGAGAAGGGGTAGTATGTAAGCTGCTGATTTCAATTCAGAAAAATGGAAAAATGCTTCATTTTCAAAGAGAAACTAGAGAAACAGTGTATTGATCACTGCATTTAGAAATGTCAACCTGCCTATTATGTACCCAGGAAGCACTTTGTTTTAATTCTTCTTTCTTCATATGTTAGTGTCTTTCCTTATCATACGGTTTGAGTAAAATAAGTATTTAAAGATACAATATTTTAATCCCTCATTGCTATTTCACTTTCTTTTTTACATAAGTTTTATACCATGGATGATGCAGGTAATTTGCTGGGTTCTGGAGCTGCTCATCCATACAACATAAAAATAAAAATCTGTTTTCCACTGTCACTGAAGCACATACCAAGGTCAATAAAAGAAGCTAGGTTTCCTGTGGCCCAGTGTAATGTTGTCATTGAATCATGATACTTTGTTTTATTATAGTTTTGTTTTCAATAAATGCTTGCAATATGGGATAAATAATTTTGCTTACAAGAGGAGAATTCTCACCCTGCCACACAACACTAACATGAAGACTATTCAGAGCCTCTGCACCCTGACATGTCTGTGAAATAAGGGAAAACACATAAATCATTAGAAAGAATGTCCCTAATGCAGTTATGTAGCTGTCAAACCTTTTCCCTTTTCCTAAAGAAAGAGTTACTGTCTTCAAACCTTGGACAGCTTGAGAGCACTTGAGAATGTGTCCCAGCTGAATATACGGCATGTTCTTCAGATGACTTAAAGCCAGTTAGTAAATGAATCAAACATTCCAAAACACCCCATGGATGTTGTTTTTTAGGACTCAGTCTCACAAACCTGACCAAAACAGCAAAAGACTCACTCACTCATATGAGCAGCCCTATTGTCTTCTAATTTTTTTTTTCTTTGAGTTTGAAGGCTGTTGCAGGTACAGCTGGCAGGTTTTTGTATCTTTAATATCAAAGCTTCTTGAAGAATTGAGAGAGAAAATCTTTGTTAGTATAACAGAACAACAGAAAATAATCTATCCTATTGTGTTTAGGACATCAGTTTGTATCACATAAAGAATTCAATTTGATAATGTGTATATAATATATATATATACATATATGTTATATACATTTGATAATATGTATATATGTCAGAAAATATTCTTTTTTATTATTATTTAAAAAAAAAAAGTTGTATCTATTACTTAGCTCTGGTTTTCTTTGCAAACCAAAGTTCCAGTCTGAAACTTTAAAGCAGATATCTTTGGAAAGCTCTTCAGGTTCCTTGATTTTTATTTTTAATTTGCTTTCTGTTTTTTAAACCTATATTTAGAAATTCATCTCCTATTAAAAACTCAATTATTCTTCATTCCTTGGCATCAGAGAAATGAAAATACAGTACAATTTTATGTTATAGACCTTTCTACAGGCTTCACTTTTCAATATTAATTGTTAGAAAAGTGCTTAGTACTTTTGTGAGTGGAGACAGGAAAAAAAAAAAAAAACACGTTCAAGTCTGGAAAATAGTGTCTAGACCCTAGTTCTGTAGAAAAAATAAAAATAAAAAATAAACCAAAACAAAGCAACAACAACAAACTAGTTAGTTCAATGGTTTAAAACCTGGAGTTACCATCGAACCAACAAATATCTACTAAATGTGTTTAAATTTGATTTTAGATATTTGTAAGCATATTAAGCTATTGATCCAAAGACAAATAAAATAATAATAATAATAAAAATGTAAACACTAATGGCTAGCTGTGACTCCTAGTGAATGGCAATGGCTTGCAGGGCTAGGTTATAGTTTTTCTATATTATTTATTTATAGGTGTATGCTCAGGATGAGTGGGGAACTCACTTGTAAATTGTTGATTAAAATCAATAAAGAAAATAGCAATCTGTAAAATATGTCAAACAATAAAATTTAGAAACATTGATAAGGTGTCAATGTCAATCAACATCAACAGTAAGTCTTCACAAAGTTACAGTGTCCTTATTTTGGCTTATTTAGAATAAATCCATTTGGGATTAACCCAAAAATATTTTGACTCAATTGGCTCAAATGGACTCAAAGGCAATGACTAAAACACTGAATGAGGTTTTAATTTTATATCTTTATTCCCATAAAGAGCTGCACTATCATGTGAGTACAAAACAAAGTTTTAAGAATAGTTATACATTCTTTGCAAAAGGATTTTTAAAATACGACTTCTAATTCCTAACAGTTGACACTTGCAGTCAGAAGCCTCCCTTATTTGAGTTCAACAATGAGAATGCTTTAATTATTTTTTTTTTCCAAATATGTGTTTAGAATTCCCTGACAATTTATAAATTAATAAGCTTCACTTGCTTTTGATAACAGATATATCCCTCACTGAATTTTTGGTCATTCTTTCCAAAGCCAAAATAATTGTCTCCTAGTACACTCATTTTTCCATGAGACATCTCAACTACCCAGTTATCCCAGATCAATATCAGCTATGTATATCCTATAATATATATTTTTAAATATTTTTCTTCCTTTTATTTATATGATATCAATGCTGTTGGAAGACAAAATACAACACAGAACACAAATATAGCCTAAATTTTACAGATCTTTTTGGGAAAAAAAAAAAAAAAGTGTACCTCAAGCTCTAAAATTCAGTTTATTTACTTTGAAGTTACAAAGATGAAGGATTCAGCTAACCTTGGCTAGATCCTAGGGGCTTCAGGGACACTAAAGACCAAAGTCAGTTGTTCACAGTTCTAAACCATCACCCTCCAGGAAAGGTAAATAAATACTCCACTTCTGTATCTGTCTTTTCATTCATATCTTTTTGAATTTGCTTTTATCCTGAAGAAAAAAAAAATCCGCTAATCATTACAGTCTCTTTCACTCCTCCTCAGTTCAAGTAATTGAGACTCAGTAACTGAGAATCTCAGTTCAAGTAATTGGAACACTAGGTCCTATGTGAAAGAATAAAATGAAAATATAGAGAAACATGTAGCCCTTACCTCTGTTCTTCAAGATATTAAATTTATGGGATGAAGTGTTACTACATGCTACTACATGTTTACAGGGAATTGTATAATTAATTTATAATTACTAATTAAAAGATATGATAAGTGGGAAGATTTAAACCTGATGGACAGGAAAATGTTTGTGTACCGCTTTCCTAAATTAAAAAAAAAAAAAAAAGGATGGATTTACACAGATAAATAAACTTAAAACTTTCTATACTCACTTGCCAATTTGGCCTACTGTGACTGTTCTAGAAGCAATGTCTCGGTATTTGTGTTACAAGCAGATTTTCTGACTGGACTAATTTGGGATTCTGTTGGCTAAAAACCCAACCAGGCAAACTGTCCTTTTTTGCCCCCTTACCCTGAATGTCACCTAAAATATTAATATGCTATGCCCAAGTCACTGTGAAAATCATGCTTAGCATTTTGAGAATATGAGTAACAGTAATTGCATTTAAAACATGATACTTGTGCCTCAAATTTGTAAAACAATACAACACAAACAGAGAAGAGCAAATTAAGCATTAATGAAGAATCCAAGGGAAACATTTATCTGATGAACAACATGTCATGTTAAACAGTACTACTCATTATGTAAGAAAATACAAGAAAGGGACCCTAAGCAAAAAGTTCCCAAAATGACTAGCATCTTGGGTTGCAGCAATCTGAAGGATAAAGTCTCATACTTTTTAAGTGGCCAGATGTATTGGAGTCTTGTGGAATACATCATATTTGAGAAGTTAGTGATCTTGGTCAAGCTATGTTTGCTCTAATGGCCTTGTACTTATGGAGAGGTTTAGGAGAAGCACTTACCTTAGCATGACCAGTCACTGTAAAGGAATCTGCTGGAGTGCCCCCAGGCTATGTTGTATGCTGTGGATTTTGTGACAGAGATAACATTCCAGATTGTCAGGACACACATAATTTTGTTTGTTATGCAAAACAAAGGGCACCACGGTTCAGGATGGAAGAGGAGTCTGTCTCCAAAGACAGAGTCTCCACAGCATACCATGAGAAAAATCCATATGGGGTCCATCTGAAGCTGCATGAATCTGAAGCCCACAGAATCTGAAGAGAAGTACGATTTACTTGCTGTCTGTAATCCTCTTTTTATTCTACCTTATTAAAACACCTATTTTATGTTGTCAGGCCTTTCTTACTGATATCCTGAAGGAACCCTGCATGAGCTCGCTCGCTCACTCTCTCTCAAACCTCGCTCCTCCCCCATGGTGCAGAAAGCTCATTAACAGTATTGTAATATCAGTAAATACTGAAAAACTTATCTCTAACAAGTCTCAAAATACGCACTAAAATGATGAGTAAAAGAAACACCTTTATTTTAAAACCTAAAGCCTGATTTTTGCCTTTCATGCATTACTACCTGTGCTCTTCAGAGATACCTAATCCTTCTAGACTAATCACTGTGTTCATGATTTTCGTTTACTCAAGGTTCAGTTCTGTATCAGAAAACAGAGTTAGAAGTAAAAGCTGTTGGTAAGAGGCTACCCATTTTGGAGATTTTGCTAGTAGTGTCTCACTGAAGATAGTATATATTTTGAGTTAAAACTTGTGAAGGCTAAACTTAACATTACTGTTGCTGTTAATTTTCAGACATTAACAATCTGTAAGTATATAATCTGAAGATCAAGTATTGTTGCTCAACACTCAAAATCCATTAGAAACTGGAAGATAGCTAATTTTTTTTGTTGTTATTGTTTAGATAAAACTACACAGAAATTGTTTTATTTTTTATCTCTGCATTGCACCTCAATATGATCAGCTATAACAAGTATTTAACCTGCATATTACTTATTCTTCCTTTAAAATAGTTGTATAATGAAACTCAACATATACATGCAGCTGATAAAATAACACAGGCAATATTAATTCAAAATATATGAAAAATATTTATTAACCTCCTAAAAATACAGAGAATATCCTTACTAGATTAAATATAGCTTCAAGAATTGCATTATTTCTACCTGGTGTCTATCTTCAGAAAGTCAGTTTCCTTTGCAATTTTAGAGTTTTCTGATGCAACAGAAACTATTGACATTAATGAGGCCTTGTTATGTTTGGAAGGTATTTATTTATTTATTTTGTAATAGAAAAAAAAAAGGGGGGGGCGGGGGGAAGTAGGGATAAGAAAATCCCAAGCAAATGTTTCCAAGCCTGAACAACAGAAATGGTCAAAAATAGCAAGATTTGTAAAAAAAATAAATTAGATAGATAGACCTATAGCTAATAATTGATAACTGTATAATTACAGTAGTGAAATTGTGATAGAGACTCAAATTTTGTGGAAAAAAAATCATCATGGAATAGGATATGTGGAATCAACATTCCCAAAGAGCTAAGTACTATTTGGTCTACTTTATTTGCTTGTGAATGCTTTTGATCATAAAAACTTGGACAATATATGCAACACCTTGTTTAGGTAGTTGCCTACCCACATAATGGTTTCATGATATTTTAAGAAACTCAAAAATAAATTGCTCCTTTTAGTAACTGTTGAGTATTTGTGGTTACTATTACACTAGCAAATCTGTACTCCAGTTGAGCAGTTATGGGTTAATATCTAGATTAAAGAATACAGAAAACAAACAGTTTTAAATGTAAAGTGGTTGGTATAATTTACCTCTATGGGTAGATGTAAACTGATAGAAGGAATGAGGGTCTTCACATAACTTAATTCTAGAAATCTCTCTCTAGATACAGAGATTCTGTCTTCTAAGTTGTCATGCTGTGATGTGTTTTAGGGAGAGGCATATTTACATGTTAATAACAAAGGATGTATGTATTTCTTGCCATATTTCTTTTTACCAAAAATGATTTGCAAGTAAATAACATTTCCAATTAGTCTAAACATTGATATTGCTGCTGTTGGACCCTAACCAACCTTGCACCATATTTATTTATTTATACAGACTATTGAAGCCAATCTACATCTGTCTAAAGCTATAAAACTCTAGTGCCACATAAAATGACACAGAAGTCAAGAACAATTTACAGTTCTGACCTTTAATCTTTAGAAGAACAAAGGATTTTCCCCCTTTCTTGTTGATTTGGTAACAGTTTTACTTGTAAATAGGAACAGCTTGTTTGTTTGTTTGTTTTCCGTTTTTAGCAGAATATGGGATAATTGCTCCATACTGTTAATTTAGAGTAATTGTTCCTTCCCCTCCCCTCCCCCCCCCCCCCCCTTGGGGCTTCATAAAGTGAATTTATTTCAACTCTTCTTATTTCCTGTCTTGAAAGATTTCTAATCTGTTTCATGGTATCATGATGCTTGGATTAAAATCAGGGATAGGCATTACAAAATGACTTAGATTAGTAAAAACAACTTTCATATTTTAAAACTGAATAATCAACTTTGCACTTCATAATCATACTTCACAGGTAGATAAACTACTGCATTACTAGCTCTAGACAGAAGAAAGCAACTATATAAAAAAACAAATAATTTCCAAATAACCTCTTTTATAATTATTTAAATAGCATGGAATAAGCATGAAAAACACTAGATGAACTAAAACCAAATGAATTAGGGATAAGCATTTTTGGTATTCTTTTGAATAAAATAATCTATGTAGTAGATCTTTGCAGTATCTGTAAACTACTGCAAATCAAACTCACTCAATTCTTATGCAAGACAAAAACCATAGAGGTCAAGACATCTTCATCTCATATGACAGTGTGTATTAGGCAAAGTTCTCTTCATCAAATGTCAGATTATCTCCATCTCATCATGCTATCATTCATCTATCTTTCCTTCAGTCATATAAAGTTGTAGGCACAACTTGATCAAACATAAAAAACAGCAAAACATCCAAAGGGCTAGAGAAAGGTATCTTGCATTTCATACCTGTTGTGGTTTAGCCCTGGCAAGGAGCTAAGCACCACACAGTCACTCACTCACTCTCCCCAGGTGGGATGGGG
The DNA here is from genome assembly GCF_013377495.2 of Cygnus atratus. Taxonomy (NCBI): domain Eukaryota; kingdom Metazoa; phylum Chordata; class Aves; order Anseriformes; family Anatidae; genus Cygnus; species Cygnus atratus. The sequence continues at coordinate 55,731,247 of NC_066365.1, forward strand.
GAGAGAATCATAAAGGTGTTAAGTGTGAGAATTCATGGGTTAAAATAAAGATACTTTACAAGGTAAAGCAATAGCCATGTGCACATGCAAAGCAAAAAAAGGAATTCATTCACTACTTCCCATTGTCAGACAGGTGTTCAGCCACTTCCAGCAAAGGAGGGCTCATCACACATGACAGCTTCTTGAGAAGACAAACACCATCACTCCAAACACCCCCCAACCCCTTCCTCTTCCTTTGTCCCAGCTGTCATTTGTGAGCATGATGCCATATAGTATGGAATATCCCTTTGTTCAACTTAGGTCAGCTGTCCTGGGTGTGTCCCTTCCCAGCTCCTTGTGCACCCCCAGCCTTCTCGCTGGCAGGGCAGCATAAGAAACAGAAAAGTCCTTTAATCTGTGTAAGCATTGCTCTGCAATAACTAAAAACATTGGTGTTCTATCACCACTATTTTTGTCAAAAATCCAAAACACAGCATTGTGTGAGCCTCTACAAAGAAAATGAACTCTATCCCAGCAAAAATCATGACAGTACTATAACTGTCCAAAAGCACAGCTGCATAACGTAATGATTTTACTGCCTGTTCTGTTCAGATTTGAGTATTAATTGCCCTATTTGCAATATTTTCCCTTCTTTTTTTCTCTATGGATTACTGTTTTTCCAGTGGGTGTTCAGAACATGATGTTCTGACCCTATTAAAGACAGTGTTATCTTCTGGAAATACTGCTTAGGTATAAATTCAACATGTTCCCAAGGATAGTAATTGTTTTTCTTTATATTTTTGTATTAAAAAAGTGAAAGACAATCAAAGAGAATAAGTGAATCAAGAGGTATTGATTTTCAAGAACTGCAGTCCCACCTCACAGGTAAATTAGAGGGGTAGACCAAAGAGGGAAGATTAAAAAAGACAGGACTGGAAAATCTAATATATGATGACAATTGTTTAAAATGTCTAGGATCTATGTCTAGAAAGACAAGAATGGTTATAAAGAAGAATGAATGGTAGTGCTGAAGAAACACATTATTTTTTCTACATGCTACTCATTCCACAGTTTTTGTTTTAGCACAGTTTCATGGATCTTTGAAATACTTCACTTATATGTTTCCCCATCTCCTTATATTTCTGTCTATTCTAGATGAGCTTGAAGCCCTGAAATGCAGTTAATTACTGATGTTACTAATGTAGAAGGTGCAATTTTTATTTGGCAACTAAAAGCTCTTTACTTACCTGCACTCAGAAAAGAAAAGCAAATACATAGCGGTATCTATGCTTTCATGCAAGTATGAATAAACTTCAGATATTAGCACATTAAAGCAAAGTTCTCTCAGTTTGACCAGAATGCCATTCTTAGCCTGCCATCCAAATCCGGTTTCTTTACTCTGAATGTAAGTTCTGAATTGAAAATAAAGTTCATTAGCTAAGATATGTAGGTCATTTCTAACATCTTTGAAAAGATGATACTTTTTCCTTCACTGTTTACTGGGATGCTGTGAAGTGTTGGTCTCTTTTGTTAAGGGTTAATTAAATAGGCCATATGGGAAATGACTGAAATAGAGATCCATTAAAATTATTAATTGTGCAGAAGTTAATTGTTATCAAAACAAAGTCATAACTTTGAACAAGTTTTCAACATTTTACACCAGGTGAAATGACTGTTACTTGTGTGATAGGACTCAGTATGGTATTCTCTTGTGGCTGAAAACTGGTGGCAGAAAGAACGCAACTTAGTATTCATAGTATACTTCAGATTCTTTTTGATGTGGATTAAGCATAAATTTAAAACAACCTAGGAAAATACTCAAATAACTGAAAATTATCTTAGTGGGATTTTTCCTCTCAGATACAGGAAGATAAGAGAGTAGGACAATATCCGTAAGATAATAAATGGTTGACAAAACAATGGTACTTTTTTTTTTCCCCCTCCCCCCAGGTGTTTCTCCTTACAGCATTAATTTTATCAAGTACTGAGCTTCAAGTGAGTAGCCTCAGGGATCAACCTAGTATTCGAAAAAATATATATATTTTAACATAATAAAAAATTAGTAAGAAAATATATTAATATATCAAACTCTGAAGTTTAAGCTTTAAACTATTTTAAAACATGAATATGTTTAAGCTTTAAAATGAGGAATGGCACAAGTATCTCACAGAGTTTTTAGATCTGATATAAATACGCAGACGGTAAGTGAGAACAAAGCCATGGAGAAGGAAAGAGCAGAATTTTAAGGGAAAGAAAAGAGCTGAGATGATCAACATAAATCAAGCAGATATTTCATCGTGTAAATTGGTAAGGAGAGACAGAAACAAGTACAATGTTTATGTATTAGTTTCAGAAGCCTGGGAAATAAAATGGAGAATTAACGATTCTGATTCAAGACACGAAATCAGACCTTACAAAAAATAATAACAGATGTTACACTTGAACCAGAGCTATTGAAAGCTCAAGTGATTAGGAAAAAGATAAATAGGAATTAAAGTAGTGAAATCATACCATACGTGAAAGAAGTGTTTCATCATTAATGAGGAAAAAGAAAAGTTACAAGAACAGACCAGAAACTGTGTGAAATATCTGTGTGGTTTTGAAAATGTACTATTTCCAAGACAGGAAATCTGTTCTAGACTTCTAGTTTTGGCTACAAACGGTGATCTCAATGCAAGAATGAAGAAGAAAATAGCAAATTCATGACAGGAAGGAACATAATTTCATAGATGTAAACTGGAAAAGCATCATCTAATAGTTCTGGAAAACAACTATTAACAGCTTTTCCTGCAAAATAACCAACAAATCAGCTTCAGGTTTTACTAGGTTAATCTCAGCAGTGAGTATCCTATCCAAACATTAATCACAGATACCAAAGATGAAAGAAGTAGTCATGATATTGAAATTTTAGTCCAAAGAAAATCTGTAACTTACTCATTTATTAGTAATGATGTAGAAAGGAAAGTTTAAATTACTTAAGGAAATGTGTGAGGTTGATAGAAATGGGTAATATCCTTTTTGGTCAGGGCAAAACAGGGCAAATTAAGATTCAAAAATTGAAAAAGAGTTACTATTTCTCAAATTAAAGTATAATCTTCAATTTTATTGTTATTATTATTATTTTTTACTTTTATAATAAATTAATTATATATTTTTTTCCTGTTTTAATTCTTTGATTAACTTCCTTCAAAATTCATACCTACTTTCTATGACATATATAATATTATTTCAGGATAAAGGAAGAAGTACAAATTGTTTCTTTGTGTCACTATCACTTAGAATGTGTTTCAAGACCTTGACGATAAATCTTCCTCATCTTCCTCTATCTTTTGTCAGTTACTTTACAGAAAAAAAAGGGGGGGGGGGGGGGGGGGGGAGGACAAAAAAGCAGGGGTGTTGAAAAAAGATAGGAAAAGGGCATTTCTTACTTTCTAGCATCTAGCATCCTCCAGATATAATTTTAGGAAATTCAATATATAGTTAAAGAACTATGACACTGAACAATCAGGACAACATCACTGTAATTTATTTTTAGTCTTTTATTTAAAGAGTGTCCCTGTGGCTTCTGGTTTGTGGTCTATTGTACTACATGGGTTTCTACTTATTAGTTATTTGCTTGCGTGATTCTACACATCTTGATTTCATAACCCAGATAGCCTTTGCTAATCTCATGTTCATGTTTTGCATTCCAAAAAAAAAAAAAAGAGAGAGAGAATAGGTGAAAAAACCAAAAGATCTGCAGTACTCAAAATATTACATTCTATGAAATAAAGTTACACTTCATGTTTGACAGTAAATTATTAGTTACATTAAAAAATCCTGAGTTTAAGTCATCATTAGATATAAAATACATGAATCTAGGAAAAGAGAGCTGGTGTTTTACTTCAGGTGTTCCTCTGTTATTCTGTGAAGTTTCTTTAAAATTATTTTATATAAAGGGCATGAAAACATCCTGTCTCAAACAAAGGTAGAAGAACAAATGCTGCAAAGTAATTGTTCACTCAATACCATCAAAATGTGGCTAACACTGAAAGGTGAATCTTATGAAAATACAGAGCAATTTTATTGTAGAACTTAAAAAGAGTGCCAGGCATACATAAACCATGATTCTTATGAAGTATTTAAATATTAAAAAGTCAGAATCCTTCATTTGACAGTGTCTGACCTTTAAGCTTATCTGTTCCTAAAATACATCTTACCTATCAACCAAAACTTTAATCACTTTCTCATTTCAGATATTGAGAGAAAGATTCCATTTAAATCAAGTAAAGGTCATCTTTCTTTGAAATATAGATTACGCACCTGCACTTTTTGAAGAAGTGAAGACTAGAGAACAAACTCAAGAGAAGCAGCTCTCTCTGCACACTGGCAAAGCACTTAGTCAGCAGTGAAAGGATTAACCACAATTATGCATAACTCCCAGCGATTTTAAGGTCCAATCAAAAAGGAAATGGAATTCAGTTTCAAAATCTATGAACTTCATATAGTGAAGAAGAAATGAAATGAAATGTTATATTATTCAGTCTTTCTGAATTGTTTTTAAAATTATAGTTGGGTTAAAATGGCACCAGAAGCATCAAGAGATAAGAACAAATTGGTAATTAGTCTGAGACCACTTGAGGTTAAGATAAACTTTCACATCTGATTACAGGCTGATGTGATAAGCAGATGATCAGCTTGTTCTAACTCTTACATACACATTTGTTTTGCTGAAATATTCTGTTACTTTTTAACCCTTGCCCTCAAACATCAGCAAAATTCAAACATTTAAGATATATTCAGAATGGGATTTCTGTGGGTCTCTGAATGGTTGAATACTTCATAGAGAAAAAAAAAACATCTACTATCTAATATTCTAAAATAATAGTGGAAGTACAACCACTAGTATTTACAAACATCTGAGAATCTGATGGGTAGCAAAGAGTAATCCCCCACGCATACTTGATCTGCACAATATGATTAGAACATTAATCTAAGAGTAAACTGGACTACTTAAAACAGTGTGCTGATGCACAAAACAGTGTGCTTATTAGTCCACAGTTAGGAACACTAATTGTTTTACACAACTCTTACAGATGTGTGGTGTTTTTTTGTTTTTGTTGTTGTTGTTGCTTCATTGTTTTGTTTGTTTGTTTGTTTGTTTTACCCACTGAACTGCCCCTGTCCCCAGTCAGCACTGTGATGTCACCTCTGTCTACATTATTCTTATTTACCACTTGTTTCCAGCTTTACAGAATGCACAGCATGGAATCACAGAACCCTTTGCTTCTATCAGTACAAAGAAATTATGTAAGATATAGCAATACAAGAGATGACAAGCTTGCAACATTTACTACTTAACTTCATTTAGAAGTAACTATACAATCTCATTTCAATATTTTTAGAAATGTATTTAACAAGGAGTTACTCATTCCAAACGCATCACAAACTACAAGATCATTGAAAAGAAACATGAATTAGGCAGGGTTTTTTTGAAAATGCATTATCTGTAGAACCAATTCCAGTCACCAGCATTTTTCTTAAATATGAATGCTATGAAGCGTTTGTGGAAATATATCTAATAACATTTTGTAGTTTTAAAGTATAATATTTTTTCTTAGAAAAATACATGTTTTCTGACAGTTTACAGCTCTGATAACAGTCACTATTTTTTAGATAGAGCAGATTAGATTCTTATAATGCTGGTGCACCTAAAAAAAAAAAAAAAAAAACCTTAACATGCCTTCATATACAGAGGCTTTAGTATATCAGATATATATATATATATCAGATTGTATCTCTACTGAATTCACAAGGTCTTGTACCAGGAGGAGAAATGTGAGCAAAGTGTTCTAGCTTTAAAGACTGTCAGGGTAGCAAGGTTATAACCTCTATAAAAGATCATATACAAACTAAAAATAACAATAATATAACATACAAAAAAATAATGGTTAAAAGAGAAAAATCTTCACTGTCATTTTGGAATTTTAAGCAGATTTTTCCTGTTCAGGGTGATGAAATCTGACTTTGTTGTCCTCATTTCTATTATTGTTACAGAAAGCATAAGTTACTTTTGAATTTTTGAGTTGGCATGGGTAATTCATTAACATTTATTAAATAAAATATGCCTGTGTGTTATTAAATTCTCCAAGTACCACAGGTCAACAAACAAACAAAGAAAAACTGCAGAAATCCCTTTAAAATGAATAAAGCCATCAGTAATAAAATATTAATATAAGAATGGAAACTTTTAACAGCTATTTTGCATTGGCATTAAAGTTCCCCTAACCACAATCAACACGAAACACTATTATCTTGGTCTAACTTTTGTAGAGTAAATCACTACCCATAAAAACCTCCACAGTTTTCTAAGCACCACTTAACTAGAAAAACCTTCAACAAAATATGTATTTCCAGAGAAATTAATGTTTTCTATTTTGGCTACTAGTTAGTTTCTGCTACCACTGCCCTCCAATAATGAATGACTTTAAATTTATCCTCTATATGAGTTAGTCAATCATTTTCTAAACATATTGGTGTTATTTTTGTAAGCTATCATTTGTCAGATCAAGCATCAGTTTAGACTCTATATCACGTCTGCACTGGAGAGGATCTAATCTTTCCATGCTTGAAATTCAAGATATACATCTGACATTTACTGTCAATACTTACATATTTGGGGGCTTAGTCTTGCATCTTACCAGGTACAACTTTTTTATTTATATATATATATATATATATATATACGCATATATTTATACGTATATGTATTTTATATATATATATGTATATATAATATATACATATCCCTGGTAAATCTGAACACTCCAAGGTTTCCCAGATTCATACAAAACTATTTGATCACCATGTTATTACTGTAATTTGAGTGTATATGACAGAGCTCTTAGGGAATGGATGCTGTGCACATGTGGACCCAGAGTTTTGGAAGTAAGGACTGAATACTATATTCCATTATTTGCGTAACAATAGCTGGTCATTTAATTATGCACTAGTCATTAAAACAATTACATAACATTGGTATATGCAACCTTATTTTTTTCATATTATGTCTTCTGAATTTCAAATTGTACAAGCCAATCATTTTGTAGTATATTGTTTTAATAGCATATATAAATATGGAAAAATGTAAATGTTGGATGCTTGCATTATTTTGATCTTGCAAATTGTCCCATTTTTCATCAGCCAACATGCATAAGAAATATGTCAATATTTAGTAAATAGAACCACTAAATTAAAGGAAAACAAATCTTTATCACACCATGAGGCTCGTGAAGTTCACAGTATACAGAATTCCTCTGTTAATACTAATACATTTTGGAATGTTAATAAATCAGGTGGAATGGGATTGTAGTCCATCACACCAGGTAAACCAAAAAGTGTTTAGCAATTATGTTGGTGAAGTTTCTTTCTGTTGACTTCACTACTAATTTATCACATCACCAGTTTGTAATCCTTTCCTTTAACTTTAAGTAATATAATTATTTAAAAATAAGATTATTTTTTTCCTTTCTCAGCAAAATGTGAAATATTCCATACTACTGAAGAGTTTCCTGCAATTATACGACCAATTTTTAAAATTATTCTGATTTTTAAAGAAGAAACACGAGCTACACTAAGGGCAGCCAGTTGATGTAATCTTTTGAGATTTCAGCAAAACTTTCAATGCTCTTTCTCACAGTATCCTTCTGGACAATATGTCAAGCATATATGCCATAGTTTATGACTTCAAATGTAAAGAATGATGAAGTAGTTGGCTTCATAAGCTCTTTACAAGGTAGGGGTTCTCATGGTACATAAAGTCAGCACAATGGTTTATTTAGGCATCTCAAACAGATTGGTGAAAGATAAGAAACCTATTCCCATGACAAAATGGGAACTGTTAGTAATACGCTTAAGAATTGGGAAATCTGAATTCTGATTGCAGTGATGTTAACTTTCTAACACTAACCTTCTGTAACATGGGTCAACACTTTCAAACCTTATAAAACCTTAGTTGCTGGAATACTTCATGAACTGTTTAACCTCACAAAACGAAAATTATGACCTATGGAAGTCAAAACTATAATTATCCAATTAGCCCATTTTGTGTATATATATATATTTGTAATATAGATATAAAATAGATATATTATGTAATATCATATATATTTGATTGAATATAAGTCCCTTGAGAGTAAGACTCACTGAATACATTGATAACCTTCTCATGTGTGGATTGTTTATGTATAAATGCAAAATTTTTTTTGTATATATGTAATCCAAGATGATATATATATGTATACATATATATATATTTATATATAAAAATTATTTAATATGTATACATTATATATGTTATATATATAAATTATTCAATATGTATATATTATATATGTATAAATAAGCTATATTTTATAGAGATTGGCTCTTGGATCATTTGCATCGTTTCTTATTCAATAAAATAGGAAAAGCAGCAGATCAGCACATCTCCATGATGTATGCTTAGTGACATTCTCAATATTTAAGTAAAAGATCAAGCAGAAAATTTTACAGTTTTTAATGTTTTCCTTACAAAGTGTCTTCGATACAGCATCAGCAAACACTTGCAGTGACAAGAAATTTTAGTGTATTTTAGTCATGTAACTTGTGATTCAAACAAAATTCAGGCTTATTTATATTAGCTTCTGGTCAGATCATACTGTATTTTCCTAAAAGTCATTTGGTTCTTTGAATTAGGCAAGACAAAATTGTTTTACTTGTTGAATCACATGTATCATCATTTTCAGGACCAGGAGACTGATCGAGTGCTTATGTATCAGGACTAGCAGGCAGACCAATATTGCTGTTATAGCTATATCTGCTACAGAGGTCTTGTTCAGGAAAAAGAGGTAGCTGTGACCTGCTTCAAACAACAGGAAGGAGCCTCATGTTCACAGCCTGTAGTCCTTGTGTGGAGCGTTAATCACCTTAATGTCTTCTGGAAGGACAATATAGTAGGGTATAAGCCAACTAGGAAACTTATGAAGTATGCTGACAACAACTTCCTGAAACAGGTGATTGAGGAGCCAACAAGGAAAGCAGTTCTTCTGGACCTGACATTAACAAAATACGAAGAACTGTAAATGGATGGGAAAGCTGGGAGAAGCTTTGGCTGCAATGACCATGGAATTCAGGATACTGAAAAGAGCATGTCAAAAAGCAGGACCACAATATCAGGAGAGTAGAATGTAACAAATTCAGAGATGTACTTGGAAGATTCCCATGGAGAATTTTCCATGAATTTCATTAAGGGCAAGTGCCAAGTCCTGCACCTGAGGTGGAATCAGCCCAGGCACCGGTACATGCTGGGGGTCACCCAGCTGGAAAACACCTTTGCAGAGAAGGATCTGGGGCTCATGGTGGATACCCACTTGAACACAGGTCAACAATGTGCCTTTGACTCCAAGAAGGCTAACAGTATTCTTGGCTGCATTAGGCAAAGTATAGCCAGAAGGTTAAAAGAGGTGATCCTTCCACTCTACTCAGTGTTGGTGAGAGTAGCGGCCTGATTTCTATTATGGCAGGTGAAGAACACAGAACGCACCCACCTCCTCCAGCTGCTCTGGCCCAGGACTGCTGCTGTCCAGCCACTGGGGCTCAGAGCAGTGCTGGGTCCCGCCCAGGCCGCAGGACGTGGCTACCACTTTTGCAGGTCCAGCCAGTAGCACATTTGCAGGTTCAGCCAGTAGCAAAACTGAGCACATATCCCACAGACACACAAACATAGACAAGACAATGACACAATACCCGCTGCCATACCAAGAGGTACTTCCAGAAGCACTTACAGACAGAACTCATGAATAAACTTAAGCACAGACAGCTGAGACTGCTTCCGCCACTCCAGCTGGTAGAGGCAAATTTCGCTGGTGGAGGCACACCAGGCACACACACAGCACTCTCCAGATTCACAAGCACATGTGCATCCATGGATCCTTGAAGTATCAGCACAACCCCTCTGTCTGCCCAGCAACCCTGCCCAGGTCCTGGCCCTACCTTGCAGCATGTACACACACATGCACAGCAAAGAGAGTTCAAATATGCAGACAGTTAAGAAAAGATTTAATGAGAAAATATAAAAAGATAAAACAGACTGCAGTGTCCAGCTGCAGATGAGTTTACTGACCAGCCCTCATTTTATGCGCAAATAGCCCTTTTATACCTTTTTCTACCTATCACAGAATCACAGAGTGTTAGGGATTGGAAGGGACCTTGAAAGATCGCCTAGTCCAATCCCCCTGCTGGAGCAGGAGCACCTAGATCATGTCACACAATGTCCCCAGAGAAGGAGACTCCACAACCCCCCTGGGCAGCCTTTTCCAGTGCTCTGTCATCCCCTCTCTCATTCTGTAGGAATGTTTGTAAATGCAAATCTAAAGGATCTTACTGTCCTGCCTTTTTTTTTTTTTTTTAATACACGTCTTGTGAACTGGAAGTATATTTTTATGGTAAGTGGCCTTGAGCCAAGAGAAAAAATGAGATATATGAAGCTATATGACTTTTGCAAGCAGTATGTAACAGAGCTTTTGAAGAAATGAATTATTCCAATGCCAATAAAGAGAATGGGGCAAAAAAACAAACAAACAAAAAAACTTGGTACTAAATACAGTACACTAACATTGTTTTTATATCATACAATATATGAAGAATACAAAAAGTGATAAAAATTATTTTCTTCAGGCAGCAGGTATTTCAGCTATATTATTCTTTCTTGTTTGTATAAAATAGTCAATATTTTGCTGTAATATTTATGATCATAATGTAATTTCATAATAGTTGGCCAGGTCACACATAATTCTCTATATTATCAAACAATAGTGTGAATCTAGCTTTTTAAAAGTGCAAAACCATAAATGGACATCAATGTCAGAGCTTTATTGAAATGAATGTGGAACAATGGCAATTTACACAAACCAAACTCTCCTAAAGGGTAGAGGTTCTTTATTTGGCAAAATCATTAAAAACAGTCAGGTGAGAAGTGAATGAAAAGTTCTATTGAATAAAAGAATATATAGTACATTGCTGAATGTGTGCCTGAGAAAAATACAAGCACTTACAAAATAAGAAAGAGCAGAGAGTTGCAACAGCACTATTACTGATGGAAATGTTCACCGAGTAGGTGTATTCTCCAACAAATAATTCTATCAGATTTGTTTATATTTCTCCTCCAGATAACTCTCATCTAAAAATCAAATATTTATAAACTGACCCTTGAAGTATTATTTCTATAGAAAAAAAAAATAAAGTACAGATAATCACATGTAGGAAGACTAAAATCACAAGTAGAGTGATTAGTATGTGCTGGGTTTATTGATTTGTTTGTGAGAAGTTCCTGATTTATAAATAAATAAATAAATGATTTATATGTTTTATATTTTTAACAATACTAAAATTATACATCACAGAGGTCATAGAAAAAGAGCTCCACCAGATCCTCATTTCTTCACTCTGTCTCTTACAGACTTATGCAGCTAAACCTGTAGTTCAGCTCATTCCTCTCTGTCTAGAACATCCATCAACCATTTCCCCATCTTTTGCTCTGAGAAACAATGTATATAATGTAGTATATAGTATGTGGTATTTATGCCTTATATTGAGGTGGATGGCTGTCCTTACAAATTCTGGAGATGGTAATATGGCTCCCATTTTGCTTATGGAACAGACACAAATGATATATATTGTATTGCTGGCATGAGAGGCATCTACTCCTGCAGCCAATTGTAGATGACTACGAATTGAAGGGCAGACCAGACAGAAGAGCTGAGGGCAGGGCTGCCATCCAGAGGGACATAGGCAGGCTGAAGAGCTAGGGAGGCTGATGGAATGAGCCACTAGTGACTTTCTGAAATTCAGCCAGGACAAATACTGAGTCTTGTGTCTCAGAAAAGTCCCCTGTGCAACACATGACTGTATGGGAAGTAGCTGTGCTGAGGAGGAGCTGGGGGTGCTGGCAGATGGCAATCTGGGCATGGACCAGCAGTGTGCCCTGGCAGCAAGGAAGGCCAGGAGCAACCAGGGCTGCACTAACTGGAACATGGGCAGTACATCAAAGGAAGTGATCATTCCTCTCCCTCAGAGCACTTGTGAGACTCTTGCATCCAATTTTGGGCATGCTGTTAGAGAAAAATGCTGATGAACAGGATTGATTTCAGCAGAGGGCCACCAAGATAGTCAGAGACTGGGGCACTTGCCCTGTGAGGAGTTACTGATGGAGCTGGGTTTGTTTAGCCTGGAGAAGAGACAATTTTGGACAGCAGCTCCCTAGCACCTACACAGACCTTATCAAGATGACAGAGAGGCTTTTTGTACTAGTGTATGGTAAGAGGGTGAGAAATAGACATCACAAATTTAACAAGAGGTTGACACTGGGTATAAAGAAAAACTTTTTCTCTACGAGGATAGTCAGGCACCAGAGTAGGTTTCCAAAAAGTTTGTTCACACTCCATCTTTGAAGATTTTTGAGACGTAACAAGATCAAACCCTGAGCAGTCTGATTTGACTTCACAGATGACTGTGTTTTGGGCATACTGAGCTCCCTGCCAAACTGAATGAGCCTATGTATGATTTTTCTATAATTTTGTCTCAGAATGCATTGAGGACACAGAGCCTCCTAATGTTATTTTAGCAGGAAAAGGAAGTAGGATTGAAAATGATTGTGTGCTTCCTCTCTGTGAGATGAATTGTAATATTGCAGAATAAACTTTAGAATTTCACCATGTTTCTGAGATCCTAGATTGTATGAGACACATTTCTTTCTGACTGGCTGAACTAAATTAGAGATTAATCTAAACTGCAGAACTTGGATGAACTCCAGTGCATTGAAAAGTAATGGTAAAATCCCCACTGAATTCAAGTGGAATCATATTTTTACTTTCTACATATAAAATATTAGAATTCGGATAGACACCAACTGAGAAACTAGATATGAAAACAATTCCAATCTGTATTTCCCACAGCCTATGTACACATAATAAAGTTAGGGTCCACTACAAATGGCCTTATAAAAGAGTAAAAACACTGCATTCTTAATGGAGGAATAGCTTTAGAACAATTATTTGAATACAGGATTCTTTGTGTAAATATCACTTCCTTCATCCGTGTCTTCCCATAAGATTTCAGAATTGCCCTCTCTTCTATTTTTATACAAATACTACAATTAACATGCAGAGAAAATCTATTTTAAGTACTGTTCTTGAAATCAATTGATTTGAGCAAATCCGTGTGAGATTTTAGATCTTACATTTCTTGAAGGTAACTTGAAACTGTGGGTTTGTAAATCCCTAAATCTCCCAATATTGCAAATGTATTTATTTATTTATATTATTAATTATATATACTACATATTTAAATAGTTGGAAATATATTTAAATAGCTACTATTTATTTTAAATAGCTGGAGACTGAAGCAAATGCTGAAATTATATTCTTTCCATTTATCTTACATGTGTAGCATGCAAAAGCTTTTATGTTTTAAAACATATTTTCCACAGATGTCCAATATCACTGTAAGTAATTAATCTGTCAGGTAGCACAGTCCATGAAAGACAGACAGGTGAAACTTCAAGACTGCAGTACCTTTAATGATTACTGACTATATTCATATGACATTTTCAATACTGTTCTCATTTTTATAAAAAGGAAAAGTGTATAGAATGGTTAGGAGCTGCCAAAACCCAGGTAGCCCAGTAGATGTGAGCCTTGTGCAGCTGCATGTTTCCTGGTCCAGACAGCAGTGAGTCAGAGCAAAACAGGCATACAAGCACACATGCAATCAATCTGCATATACTTATACTCACAGACAACCACAGAAATCAACTCCAATAGGGTGGAAAAAAAAAAAAAAAAGGCATTCAGTGCAAACACAAACAGCTTCAACAGCTCCTGGCTGAAACAGGATGAAAATATGTTGGGAAAGGTGCATGCAATATATGTAGTGTCGATTCCTGCAGTAGTGAGGCTTAGACTCCCACCTCTGTTCCTGCAAAACTGCATCCTGTGGCATGAACTCATGCTGGAGAAGTTTTTGAAGAACTGCAGTCTGTGGGAAGCCCATGTAGCATCAGGCCCAGAAAGCAGTGGTGAAGGGAGTGAAATCCAGCTGGCAACCAGTGGTGTTCCCCAGGGGTCAGTGTTGGGGGCCCATCCTCTTTAATACCTTTATTGATGATTTGGTTGTGGGAATTGAGTGCAGACAACACCTAGTTGGGGGGAAGTGTCAATCTGCCAGAGGGTGGGAAGGCCCTGCAGAGGGACGTGGACAGGATGGGTCAATGGGCAGAGGCCAATGGGGATGAGGTTCAACATGGCTAAGTGTTGGGTCCTGCACTTTGGCCACAACAACCCCATGCACTGCTACAGGCTTGGGGCAGAGTGGGTGGAAATATGTTCAGAGGAAAAGGCTCTGGGGGTGATAATCGATGCTCACCTGAACATGAGCTGGCAGTGTGCCCAGGTAGCCAAGAAGGCCAACAGCATCCTGGCTTGTATCAGGAATAGTGTAGCCAGCAGGACAAGGGAGGTGAGCGTCCCCTTGTATTCTGCTCTTGTGAGGCCGCACCTTGAGTGCTCAGGAGGAAGAAATAATTGATTTTTTTTTTTATTTCCATTAGAAATTTTGGGTCCCAACTCTGAAACTTCAGAGCAGCTATCAAGTGGATGAATACAAAAACAAGTTGCAGAGGAAATTTCCCCCCTTACTGATTTTAACTAGCAGCTAAATTTCTTCGCCACTTTAGGGTATCTGTATCAATCTCAATTTTTTTTTTTTTTTGGAATTACTTTTGCTTTTTTTCATTCTTTTAGTTAAATAACTATAATCAAATTTTCTTTTTTTTTTTTTTCCCCCCATGGGTCTTTGCAATCTCTACATCAGGGGAGGTTTTGAACCTGCAGACTCATATACAAGTTCATGTTTGGGTAGTAGTTTTCCATTTTTTAGCTAACTCAAAAGGAAAAAAAAAGTAAAATTATTGTTCTTTCAATTAAACTTGATGAAAAGCATTAACTATGGCTAGTACTTTTCTGTGAGATTTCTTCAACTTTCAGCCCAGCAATAAAATCATTCATTGGCAGTAGGAAACTATATCAGCATAATTACTAGTGTCACTTGAAAATATCGAGCTAGTCTCAGAAATGAACACAGCTGTTTTTATATGAGTAAAACAAAATAAAATAAATTATGATAATTATTTATTATAATTATATTTATATATTATTTATATATAATATATATTATATTTATTATGATAAATTATATACAGTTTGACCAAAAGATCCTTTTTTCCTTTAGAGCTCCAACAAAATAATAGGATACTGAGCAAAATGGTAAGATACGTTTGAAAGGCTACATAAAGAATTATTATTTTTTGTTAAATCATTCTATTTTTTTCCCATCCTTTTGTATTAGTTACTTACAATACCAGGCAAATTTCACTGCTCTTTACAAAAAGGTATTTTCTTGTTTACTACCTACTCAGTTCATTTTTTTCTACTATCTCTTATTGTATTTACTAGCTTTTTGCAGCAAGATACTACATATTTTGTTCTTCAGCAGATCTACCAAGAAATTTTGTAGCAGAGGATTAAAAACAAACAAAAAAAATATGACCCTACTTTCTAGAAAAGGCAGTAAGTTATCAAATAACATCTGTTGAAGATGGAACAGCTTAAAAGGTACATTGCAACAGAGTTTTCCTACAGCAGCATGTACTTCAGGATCTCTTTCATATAATACTACACAGTACAGATTTTCATTTATTTATTTATATATTTATTTATCATGTATTTATTTATTTATTTATTTTTACCATCAATCAGAATGCCACATGCAGCAGTTCAAATGCAGTGGACTTCAACAGTTCAGGAAACTTCAGGTTGATATTAAGTGGTTGAATCTAGTCAAAAACTAGCTCTCTACACTACTGACCTCAGTCATTGAACTATGCAAAACTGAATTATTTCAGCTGTCCAGTGGGAATGTTTGTGAGTGCTTTTCTATCCCAAAGGAACGAATGTAAAATATAATTGACTCCAAAAGCATATTGCAAAATAACTCAGCAGTCTTAGAACATAAATGTGATATACATTTAAGAGGTGGTTATTGTTATTGTTTCCTGGTGCTAACAGAAGACCTAAAAAACATACTAGATTTTCTTGGTTAAAGTTCTGGTACTCCTGTAATGACAAATGTACTACAGGACTAATATGTCTTAAAAACTGAAATCTGAGATAAAACCTATCACTAGCAGCTATTATTCACAGTCTTCGTAAAACAGAAACAAAACTAAGCAAACAAACAAAACAAAACAACAACAACAAAACAGAAAAAATGGCATATACTAGTTTATTCCTTTGATTGGGAAGGCTCTTCACCATAAGTATTATTTCATGTTCTGAATGATTGTGGTCTATGAGAATGAAAAATAACGTCAGTTTTGTCAGTACATCTGTTATTTTGTTACTTCCATTGGCATAACTGCTAAATTTGTAAGGAAAGAAAAAAACTTAACATGGAAAGAACTAATTGCTTCTAACAGAAAATTGTTTCTAAATAAAGATAATTTCAGAAACTGAAGCATTCCTTGACCAGCGCCATGTAATGTGTTCTTACAGAAGGTAAGGTATACAGTGAAGACAGATATATTTGGGGGGGAGGCGAAGGGGGAATACAAAAAAAAATAAATAATAACAATTTTAAAAAGCTTTGAATTATACTACAAGAAATAACCTGGTACATTGGAATCTTGGATTACAGATTATATAGTGTTATATCAAAGTATGGTGTCTGTCATATCCATATACTGTAATAAAAGAATAATTACCAGTATACTGTTTATTAATAGAATACAAAAATATAGAAGAATGTAACTACTGAAAATGCTTAAAGGTTACTGATCACTTTGATGTAGTTTTTATATACCTCAGTACAGGTGGTTTGGGAGTACCTGCACGTCAGAAGAAATGAGGACACTTTTTGATTAAAAAAGTGATTAGCCAAAAACAGATGTACTTTAAATTACCAATCATTATTAATACTTTTGAAGATATAGTATCAGTTAATTTGGGAAAAAAATAATAATTTAATTTGTATTTTTTATGTGCTAAACATATACACAGAGCTGTATTGTTTTAATTCCTCATTCTTTTACAAATTCTTATACAGCTAATCTTTCTTTCCTGCATCTTGTTCAAAATTAGGGCTCTTTTTTCTCTTACTTTTTAAGCAGTCTGTTATGCCTATTTATTTCCCAGTGTCTCTGATTTATTCAAAATAAAATTTCTACGTATTAATGTTTTGTTTGTTAGTGTTTTCCTTTTGTTTGTTTATTTTTGTTTGTTTGTTTCGGTGTGGTGGTGGTAGTAGATGGGGGATGTGGATTACACAAATAGAACAAATAGTCAGGTCTTCCAGTGTCTGGGTGCTTTCAGACTCTTTTATCATTACTCATGTTTCACTTGAACACTGGCTGTCCTATTTATTCTAGAAAGGTACCTCAGAAGAATTTAAGAAAGATTTAAAACCATTATAGTTTTAAGCCACTGATTAGAGAGATAATGTGGACCCCATATTTTAGTATTATTATTATATATTTCAGTGCTATATACATTCACTACTTGATTACAAATATGAAATAATGAAAAAAAAAAAAAAAAGCAACAGCAAAAAAGAGAAAATAGAGCTCAAATAAAAACTACTTACCTTAAATTCAATGAACCGAACTAGCTTAAAGCAGATAAGTCGCCATTATGCAATTTCTGGGGAAAAGAAAAAAAAAAAAAAAAGCGTAAGTGGAGAAACTGTTATAGCATCATTAAGTGTGGGGGCGTGGCCATGGCCATGGGGGTCGACAAGCCCTATGGCTGGTGATAACATCTGACTCTTAACGATGAGGCCATCAGGAATGTAAAGAGTTCAGAGGGAACAAAGAAGGGTGATTCAGGAGACACCTTGCTGTCTCCCACTGCTTGTTCTCTGGCCGTTAAGGCATGGAAGTTGCTGGGTGTTTGCTGTTGCCGGGCAAAGTTGTTTGACCAATGAATAGTTTGTGGAAAAGTACTGCTGTAGAGTGAATGGTATAAGAAGGGAGCCTGTCCTCAATAAGAGAGAGTGGAAGTTATGCCATCAATAAAGTGGTAGCAGTTACTGATCCTAAAAGAACCCTGGTGTCCGTGTGGTCGTTACGCCACAATTAAGAAGTACATTTATTTATATTGCACATTCAGAACTCCTATGAAAAGCTGTTACTGAGAGGGTGACAGAGCACTGGAACAGATTGCCCAGAGAGGTTGTGGAGCATCTTCTCTGGAGATATTCAAAACCCGCCTGGATACCATCCTGCGCAACATACTCTAGGTGATCCTGCTTGGCAGGGGGTTGGACTAGCTGATCTTCAGAGGTCCATTCCAACCTCAACCATTCTGTGATTGTTTTAATGTCTTCTCCATTTTTTTTACAGCTCCTGTAGGTTGTTCTGCTATCTTGCATCTTTTCATCATTTGGAGTTGTAATTCATATTCATTAATAAACTGTTGCAAGCCACGACTGGAGTTGTATATTATATTCCTATAGCAGGATCCACCCAAACCAGAGGAGGATGAGACTTGCAAGACACCAAGCAAGTTGTTATGTGGAGGCTTAGCTGCAGGGTGGGGACAACCCACAGTAACAGTTTGGTAATAAAATTAGCAATTACTTTAGATACAGGAACTGAATATTTTATAAGTTGATTTGTCTAGCATAGAGAGACCTGGACATGAGAAAGTACAGTGACAAATGGGTGCTTTTATGAATGCATTTGCTGCAAAAGTCCCATTTGAATATTGCTGATCATTAGACTTTTCAAGAATTGAATGAGCATGGTTCCCTCCTCTGAGCAGCTCTACAGCAATGATGATGCCAAATCAATAAAATAGAGTTCTTCACTATGGTCCCTGCTATAGTTTTGGGTCAAGGCAGGAGAGCAAGTTACTCCAGGCAAAGTTTTAATAGATCGGATCCCGTAGTTGTCTTCCATCCTCCCAGAAAATAGGATGATTTTTTCACATTATTGCATTCTTCTTAAAGCTCATTAGGTTTTCTCTTAGAAAATAGCAGTAAAGTACAATTTTTACAGGAAAAAAAAATCTAGTAATAGTCTGGAAATGGACTGGACTGCACTATATAAAGAAGGAGTAACATTGTAAATGGACATACTGAAAAAATTTGTGAGACAGGTGAAACAAAAAAAGACTTCCTTCCTGTCACAGTTTTGCTGGGACAGAGTTAATTTTCTTCATAGAGGCTCACACAATACTGTGTTTTGGATTTTTAATGAAAATAGTGGTGATAAGAAATTGTGGTTTTAGTTGTTGCAGAGCAGTACTTACACAGAGTCAAGGACTTTTCTGCTTCTCATGCTGCCCTGCCAGTGAGGAGCCTGGGGTTGCACCAGGAGCTGGGAGGGGACACAGCCAGAACAGCTGACCCCAAATGGATCAAAGTGATATCTCATGCCATATGGCGCCATGCTCACTAATAACAGCTGGGACAAAGGACGAGGAAGGAGGGGGATGTTTGGAGTGATGTTTGTCTTCACAAGAAACCATTATGTGTTATGAGCCCTGCTTTGCTGGGAGTGGCTGAACACCTGCCTGCCAATGGGAAGTAGCAAACTAATTCCTTGTTTTGCTTTGTTTGTGCACACAGCTTTTGCTTTACCTAGTAAAACTGTCTTTATCTCAACCAGTGAGTCCTCGCACTTTTACCTTTCCGATTTTCTCCCCTATCCCTTTTTGGGAGAGTGAGCATATGGGCTTGTGTTGCTTAGCTGCATGCTAGGGCTAAACCACAACATGTCCTCACATTTTTCTGTTCACGTATTTATCTGTTTATGTATCACCGTGCTACCAGTAATATTATGTGATCTGATCATGTTTTGGTCTTAAAGAACAAAACCAAAGAAGTTGATGTACTTAGCAGAAAGGTAGTCTTGAAATAAACTTTTTTTTTTATTAGTACAGTTTGAGATTCATGAATCGTTCTTATATGACTGCAGATGGTATTTGAACAAACTCTGAAAGTTTTGCTTATGATCTCTTTTTTTCCATATAATAATCTCTAAGAGATTATAATCAAGTGTAAAGTATTACCATAGTACCCAGATAACCTTATGTTTTTATAATCAACACTTAAAGCAACTAGACTAAAATCTTTTAAATCTTTTTTTTTTTTTTCTTCTTCTTTGAAAACTGAGGGCAAATTGTAAAGTCTGGAAATTCAAATTCAAATTCAAAATGAAGATAAAATGTAGAAGAATAACTTTTTTTTTTTTTTTTGAAATTTACTGCTCATGGGTACAGGGGAAAACTGAACAGTTTCTTAATTAAAACAACAGCAACAACAAAAGAAAAGACATTTTCTTTGTTTAGCAGCTTCAAAATACATAAAATATTATGTATATATTATAAATGTATAAAATACATTAGCTAAGCTCACACATAGATAGATATATATAAAAAGCTAAAATCAGTTTAATTTGTTGAATATTTATAGATTGTTTCTGTACCACAATACAAATTTATCTGAAATTGTTAAACATAATTACATAACATTTCCTTCATATTAATATTTTTCATAATTATGAAATCTTTTAGAACACATTTTGAAATCATAAAAATTTCTGAAGGTTGCTCATGACAGCATTAAATTCATTAATGCTTCATTAATTAATGCTTATTAATGTTCACAGAATCACACAGAATCACAGAATGGTTGAGGTTGGAAGGACCTCTGAAGATCATCTAGTCCAAGCCCCCTGCCAAGCAGGATCACCTAGAGCACATTGAGCAGGATGGTGTCCAGGTGGGTTTTGAATATCTCCAGAGAATAAGACTCTACAACCTCTCTGGGCAACAAAGGCATCAGTGAACACTTTCCACAGTACCAGAAAAAGTTTAGGCTTTAATCTGTTTAAGGTGAGAATGCCCACAAAATGTCTAATATATCTTAGTTAGGATATCAAGAAGTGCAAGAAATTGTTTATAAAGACAACAACAACAACAAAATTTCTTCGTGAAATATGCTCAATTGAACAAAAAAAATATAATGAAGAAATAAATATTGCATGTCACTCCTGAGCAGGTACTGAAATGTTAAAAGTATCCATGTAAAAACAAATGATTCCTTAGTGCGATTTCACATCAGTTTAACCAAATGAAAATTGCCAAGTTCTGTACCTGAAGTGAAATAACTCCATGTATCATTACAACTTGGGGACAAACCATTTGTGTAATAGCCGTGATAAAAATGACTGGAGGGACACTGAGATCTATATAAGCCAACACTCTATTTTCACTGCAAATAAATTGAACTGCCCAAACTGCCCCCAAATGGACTACATTAGAAGCCAGGTAACCAACAAATAAGAGAAGTGATTATTCCCCTCTGCATTGCACAGGTGAGACCACAAATAGAAAAGTGTCAAACTACTGCTGTTAGAGGAATTTCAAGACATTTGAGTGCCAGTGGAGGGCAACCAAGGTGTTAAAGGGACTTGATTCATTTATTATAATTCAACGTCTTTGAGTTCAAGAACTGCTCTGAAACTGGTCATAATGTACATAGGAAAAATATTTGTCAGGTCCAAAAAAAGCAAAAAAGTTACAAAAAAAAATCTGAAGGTCACATCCAAGTGGTTAGGGGCCTTCAAACACATGACTTCCAAGTAGAGAGTCCTGGCTTAATCTGAAGTAGTTGAGGTTAGAGGGTAAACTACTAGTAGCCCACAGCTATGTGAACAGGAATTACAAACACAGCAGAGACAAAATCTTTCTGATAATAGCACAGCTTAGCAAGGGGTGAATGTGCTGACCCAGAATGTTGTAGTATTTGCAACCTTTGAGGTTTTTCAGACTTAGATAGTCAAAGTCACAGTGACCAGATCTCATGTTGGCAACAACCTCATTTCAGGCCAAACCCTGGACTGCATGACTTTCAGAGATTTCTTCCAGACAACATTGCGATGGATAACTTTGATGTAAATCGAATGAAAAAAAGACCTCCCTTCAAGTACCTGCCATTTTCTACCACCAACCTGAGCTCCTGGCCGAAAAGGAATTTCAGGAATGACTTCTAAAAGCCATTGACTGTGATAAGACTGCAACCCTGTAAATATGATTTTTGACATTGCTAGTAAAAACCCACAGGCCTTGTACTGACCCGACAGCACGGCTGAGCTTGGGCTGGCTTCATTGTTTTGACAAGCTGGTAGCCAAGTGACTACTGCCTAGCCTGCTCCAACTGAAACTCTGTTAATGCTATCCATGGTAAAGAATTGATCAATCTCTCTGTCATTGTAGCTGAGAGACATCGAGAAGGAAGCAGACACATAAAATAGGCAGACTCCAGGAGTAAGGAGAAAGAAACCATGCCCCATGAACACCACTATACTTCCAGTGAAGAATGCAGGAGTGATGATGAAAATTTCTTGTATCTGTTAGCAGGCAGCATGGGTGGCTGTTATGCATGGGAAGGTGAGCTGGTTGCCAGGAGTCACAGCAAGACCAGCCTGTGAAGAAGTCTCAATGGCAAGGATCCATGATGCTGAGCCAGCAAGTCAGTGAGGATCAGGACTGGGTATTCATAAACTCCTGATTCTTTCTAAAGAAAACTTTATATTATCAAGATTTTCTTATCATTGTTGGTTTTGACTATTTTTTAGTATTTCATTATAATAATATCATCTTAATATGCCATGACAATAATTGCAATAACTAATTAAAATGCTATATAAACTCTTAGAATTCAGACAAAATTATTCTAGACTCAAATTTTTATGAAATACTGCAAACATTTAATGATACCATATAAAATTTGATTAAGCATAGTATCAAAAGGCAAACTAATACTCAAACCATTGAAAAACAAGGTGATGAGAACTGTTGTATTGATATTATACAGATGGCAAATCCAGATCCTAAAGTCTTGGATCACATATGCACAATAACTATCAAAATTCTGTATTCACCTTGTAGATAACTATAGTTTTGTTGGTCTTATAGTTCTGAATAATTCCAAAGACACTTTCAATAAAATTAATTCTGAAATGATGGTACTTAGTATTTCATTTGATCTTTCAAAATTAAACTTCTTAGTGATATCTTCTATAGGAAGAGGATGAAAAAGGATATGGAAGTGAAAAAGCAAGTCAAACAAAACATCTTGTAAAAGTTCTGGAGTTTCTATAGTATCTGTGTTGAGTCAGTATATTTTAGTGGAAGGTATCCCTGCCTATGGCATGGGATTTTGGAACTAAATGATCTTTAAAGTTCCTTTCAACTCAAACAATTCTATGTTTCTATGATTTTCTATACTTAGCAATAATTACAAAAACATTATGTATATAATAATAATAATTTGAAGGATTTTTTGTTGTATATACAACCTATAAAATTCCCCAAAACATTTAAGTTTTGAATATATGAAACTATTATCTGCAACAAGGAAAAGCAGCAATTCATGAGCTTAAGAATTTCTTAACCTCAGCTTTGCAAATAGGAAGTTATAATAACATCTAAAATAGAATCTTCCCTGAGCCCATAGGCCTAAGGAGTATCCTCACTGCAAATAAGATTCAGAATATCATGCTCCACTCATTGCAGCAAGATATTTATATTTTAGAAATACAGAACTTTAAGATCACTTTTTCTTTATTTCACTGACATTTTCTTCTAACTCCTTACTATTAATCAAGGAGTATAATCAGTCTTGATAATGGCATCATTTACTATACCACTGTATAATAACAGACATTACAGTAGTGCAGTACAAAACAATATCTGGATGATGTTTTCTTTTTATTGTTTGAGTGATTGTATTAATCATTACTGTAGTAATATGTTGCATCTCACTTATGGGTTGTCATGTTAACATTTACGAACTGCTACAAAGTACTGTACAAAACACTGAAGAACTAAGACTACAGACTAGTTTATAGCTATCACATTTTCATATGACATACATATATCGTATCATAATGCAAGAAGGGAATGAAATGAAATTGGCTGCAGAGTGTTAGCTCTCATGAACTGTTACTGTCATAAGAATACCGATTAATAACAAATTAGGAACCTGGTGACTGAAAATAGGAAAAATCTACAAAAAGATATTTAAATCTAAATAGCTTTCCAAATAAAGGGAAAATGAAGCCCATATGCTAAACTTTCTTGAACACTGAGACTTCCAAACAATATGTATTAGTTGCCTTTATATAGTCCTTTATTGCACTTAATATAGTCCTTATAAGATTTATTATAGCTTCTAATTCTTTAAATAAAAATGTTGTTATAATATATTTTTTGTCTCTTTTCATTCTAGTGTGTTATGATTGCCATTAAAAAATGTTCTGCTACTGTGGTTCTGTAAAATCTTCTATATGTTGGACAATATGTTGAATAATTTCACTAAGAAAGTGAAATTTTGCTGAGTATTGGTCCTTCTTATTTTTGATGAGGGACACTTTCATTAAAAATATATATCAAATAAACTATTCTAGAACTATGTTTTTGTGGTACAGAGCCTAAATACTGCAACCATTTAGATAGATCACTTACCTATACTACCAGTGCGTGAGGCAAAATCTGAACCACTGAAAAACAAGGGAAACTACAGCTTAACTAAATGTCAGCATCTGGGCAACCATCAAATATAGTGTTTATTAGTAATGTCTTGTACCAAATCTGAAAATCAATATAATATCTATAAATGAGAGGCTACATAGTTATTTTTATTGGGTTTTAAAATATGGTGATTTTCCCTGACATTGGATAAAAATATTTCATAAATTCTAAGATTTCATATCAGGACTTTATAATGATATCTTGCAGGAAAAAAAAAAAAAAAAAAAAAAAAAAACTATGCTTATTGTAAGCATTATGAGCTGATAGAGGCAGAGGATAACATTTATAATCTCCTTTACTATAACTTAAAAACTTCTCCTAATTTCCTAAAGGAGTAGAGAAACATTTAATGTCTAAAAGGTACTATACATTTGTCTTTTTGTAAACAAAAATATGAATGTTTACACATCATTTTAAAGCTATATCAATGATATCTAATTCAAACATACTTTAATATTCATGGAAATTTAAAAGCATTTATTCTAATACAAAGCCTTAGTTTCTAGATGAAATTTGCACTGTTTCTTCTGATTCCCGTGAAACATTTACAACTTGATCTTACTACCCTCTCAAAAAGAAATATAGCACTCAAATATGAAGGCTTTTGACAATTCTGATGCACTGAGACAGAATTTATCCCAGACAGAATTTTATCCGAGGAACTTGCTGAAAAGTGAGATTTTTCTGGATAATAAACTTAACAACATAGCAATATTCAGTTAAAAACTGTAACTTCATATTCAAAAAGTTTTTTTTTTTTTTTTTTTTCCACAATTATCTTTTGATACTTTAAATTGCCTGGAAAGCAACAAGATAATATTTTGAGATAGTTTCAATTCTATAATCAAAATCTAGATTATTGTGTTGTGGAAATTACATGACTACAGAAAAATGGCTTCTTTAAAGTATGATCTAAACCCAAGTATATGTAAGCATCAGAATAGAAGTTTACAAATGCATTTCCTTCCTTTATGAATTGTATTCTGTTCATGAATCGAGTTAAAATCCTTGTTAGCTCTTCTTATAGTGTATTCATTATAGTCAGCTCAGTGGGGCCAAACGAGAACCTTGATGCTCTGTAGGAAATAAGTGTTTGGGTATTCTTCTTCCATAATCTAGTGATGTTTTTCCTATACGTACATTTTCACAAATGAGTAATCTATAGAAATTTCATTATAGAACATTAATTACAAAACTTTTCATTGTTATTAACTTATTTACTGGGCTTCATTTTCCACTGATTTGTAAACTGAATTTATATTTGCATAAATACACTACCGAATACACCAAAAATACATTTTATTTAACTTTAAATTTTGAAGTGTAAGCAGCAGTAATGAGTGGGAGTTTGATGTCTGCTGCTGGATCTTGAATCTTGAAATCTTGAAATACTGAAATCTTGACTCCCAGTGAATCACTTTCATGAATAAAAAATGGGAAAAAACAAACAACTTCCCCCATTGCAAAAACATTACAGAACACTATAGTGTTTTCAATAGGTAATCAATACAGTTGTCAAAAGTTTATGAAAGGCCTTTAATTATTTTTTTTCCTTAAATATACAATTATTTCAGAATTACTTTGGCTCATTTCCACTAAAGGTAACTTTTATAACTGTAACCTGTATCTGGTGAAGCATGAAAACTCCAGGCATTCATTCATTGTTTCAATTACTCTTCTAAATCAATATTACTAAAAAATGACCTTTTCCTTTCATTAAAAACAGCCTCTTTAAACAAGCATGCTGTGGTTTAGCTCTGGGAGGCAGCTAAGTGTCACACAGCCACATGCTCACTCTCCCCAGGTCGGATGGGTAAGAGAATCAGAAAGGTAAAAGTGAGGATTCACTAGCTGAGATAAAGACAGTTTGCTAGATAAAGCAATAGACTTATGTGCTCTAGGTGATCCTGCTTGGCAGGGGGCTTGGACTAGATGATCTTCAGAGGTCCTTTCCAACCTCAACCATTCTGTGATTCTGTGTGATTCTGTGAACATTAATAAGCATTAATTAATGAAGCATTAATGAATTTAATGCTGTCATGAGCAACCTTCAGAAATTTTATGATTTCAAAATGTGTTCTAAAAGATTTCATAATTATGAAAAATATTAATATGAAGGAAATGTTATGTAATTATGTTTAACAATTTCAGATAAATTTGTATTGTGGTACAGAAACAATCTATAAATATTCAACAAATTAAACTGATTTAGCTTTTTATATATATCTATCTATGTGTGAGCTTAGCTAATGTATTTTATACATTTATAATATATACATAATATTTTATGTATTTGAAGCTGCTAAACAAAGAAAATGTCTTTTCTTTTGTTGTTGCTGTTGTTTTAATTAAGAAACTGTTCAGTTTTCCCCTGTACCCATGAGCAGTAAATTTCAAAAAAAAAAAAAAAAAGTTATTCTTCTACATTTTATCTTCATTTTGAATTTGAATTTGAATTTCCAGACTTTACAATTTGCCCTCAGTTTTCAAAGAAGAAGAAAAAAAAAAAAAAGATTTAAAAGATTTTAGTCTAGTTGCTTTAAGTGTTGATTATAAAAACATAAGGTTATCTGGGTACTATGGTAATACTTTACACTTGATTATAATCTCTTAGAGATTATTATATGGAAAAAAAGAGATCATAAGCAAAACTTTCAGAGTTTGTTCAAATACCATCTGCAGTCATATAAGAACGATTCATGAATCTCAAACTGTACTAATAAAAAAAAAAGTTTATTTCAAGACTACCTTTCTGCTAAGTACATCAACTTCTTTGGTTTTGTTCTTTAAGACCAAAACATGATCAGATCACATAATATTACTGGTAGCACGGTGATACATAAACAGATAAATACGTGAACAGAAAAATGTGAGGACATGTTGTGGTTTAGCCCTAGCATGCAGCTAAGCAACACAAGCCCATATGCTCACTCTCCCAAAAAGGGATAGGGGAGAAAATCGGAAAGGTAAAAGTGCGAGGACTCACTGGTTGAGATAAAGACAGTTTTACTAGGTAAAGCAAAAGCTGTGTGCACAAACAAAGCAAAACAAGGAATTAGTTTGCTACTTCCCATTGGCAGGCAGGTGTTCAGCCACTCCCAGCAAAGCAGGGCTCATAACACATAATGGTTTCTTGTGAAGACAAACATCACTCCAAACATCCCCCTCCTTCCTCGTCCTTTGTCCCAGCTGTTATTAGTGAGCATGGCGCCATATGGCATGAGATATCACTTTGATCCATTTGGGGTCAGCTGTTCTGGCTGTGTCCCCTCCCAGCTCCTGGTGCAACCCCAGGCTCCTCACTGGCAGGGCAGCATGAGAAGCAGAAAAGTCCATGACTCTGTGTAAGCGCTGCTCTGCAACAACTAAGGCATTGGTCTCTTATCATGATTCTTTTCATCTAAAATCCAGAACACAGCATTGTGTGAGCCCCTCTGAAGATTTTTTTTTCCCCTCAAACTTCATACAGTTTATTTCATTTGTTTCTTTTGCATTTAACTTCTACAACAAAATGCTTTGATCAGTTGAATGACAAGCAACTTCATGAATGTCAGTTTTCCTAGTTAGCAAAATGATGTCACTTTCTAAGTGTTTGTATCACCTCAACACCGTTTTACAACTAAATAAATAATATAGGTTTTAGGATTATTTTTTTTCTATAACAAAAGATAATAAGAAAAATCCACTGAAGAATTTCCTCAAGATTATTATGTTTTGAGAGAAATTTGCCTTCTAGAGATCTCTTCCTTCAGTCTAGCTCCCTTATCACATTCTAAAACAAAATGGATAAAAACAAGGGATTTGAAATTGGAGTACCTATAGCAAGAATTCTGACATGGACGAGGATATGTATGGGTCATGATTTTACTGAAAATGTATCAGTAATCATTTCCTTTGAGAATATCATTCTTTGTAAGTCAGTAGAGCACATTCTAATTCAGCTCCTTTCATTTGAAGCTTCGCTTCACAAAAATATCTTGACCAGATTTAAGAAAGAGAAAGTTGTTAACTTTAACCCTCTTAAGCTTTTGAGGCTGAAAATATTTGACCAGAATTTTAAAGCTAATGTAAATGGAAAAGTGATCCAGATCCATAAACAGTTTACATCTTAAAGTGATGAGATTCAAGAACCAAATTCAAGTGAGCAAGGAATGCAAAACCCTAATATTTTTTGCTACCTTGAAAAATTGTGAACAATTGTTCTTAACTATCTCCTCCAAGTCAAGAAAAGAAGTAGGAAATATTCTTTGATATGTTACTATGTTACTTCCACAGTCTTATAAAATGTCATTTTTGTGGCTAAAATTCTATTAAAAGTTCATTTAAAACTTCAATTCATGGCTATTTAGATTAAAAATATTTTAAGACTGTAATATATGCATATATATTTACTTTGGAGATTAGCTGGTTTCAATATAATTTACTTACTTTCAGCCTGAAGAAGAGAAGGCTCCAGGGGCACCTCATTGCAGCTTTTGAATACTTAAAGGGAGCTTATGAAAAAGGTGGAGAGCAACTTTTTACTCGGGCAGATGATGATAGGAAAAGGGGGAATGTTTTTAAACTGAAGGAGAGGAGATTTAGATTAGATGTTAGGAGGAAAATCTCTCAGAGGGTGATGAGGCACTGGAACAGGTTACGCAGAGAAGCTGTAGATGCCCCATCCCTGGAGGTGTTTGAGACCAGGTTGGGTGAGGGCCTGGGCAACCTGAGCTAGTGGATGGCATCCCTGCCCATGGCAGGGGGGTTGGAACTAGGGCCCCTTCTTTAAGGTCCATTCCAACCCAAACCATTCTATGATTCTATGACAGTTTCTTACTCACAAATCTAGCCTCCTTATGCAAATTAATCTTCTTTTTGCTTAAGGACTTATATATGTGAATTTCCGATTTACCTCAAGATTCTTCAAAATGCTAATGAATATTAGTTTGTAATTATCATGTTCAATAACATTGTCAGTTGAGATATTAAGCTGATTCATGCTTAAGCCTGCAAAAACTATCAGAAAGTAGCTTTGAATCTTTTGAAAATGCTGCAGGAAGATTTCTAGCCCAGCATGTGCCCCCTACCTCTTTCTATCACCTGTTATTTTGTGTCATAATGAATCATTACAGACTGTTGTTTGCTTCTGTAAAGTCAGCAAAAAAGAGATTCCATAGCCCACATTGCCCTCCTTTCTTTGCGTTAACTCCATCAGTTTTGGTTTTCTATTTTTCACAGTCTTTCAAGCACTGCCAGTTTGAGGGATTTTCTCTTTATAAAAATATATTAGAAAAATATTTTCCTTAGTTGGGGAGTACAGAATTTTTATTACTACATCCAAACAAGAAAAAAAAAAAAAAAAAAAGATTTATATTGCAATACTGATCTTCATCAGGAATGTTTTATGCAAGATACTGTAAGATAGTATGTTCTGTGTTAGGAATAAAGGTGTTAATGAATCTACATTCAGCTTCTCTTGTTTCTAATGGAGTAGCTTAAGACCAGTGCTTCTTGGATTGTTTTGAAACAAATACTGTAATTGACTTAATTGGCTGTTAGCTGACTGAAAAGTATTTAGTACACACATTTGCATAAACAGTGTGTGTATCGATCCTATTACTACAAAAAGGCATATTTGATTTCAATCATATGAATAATTCTGTTCTTTGATGTGCCTAGGTGTAAGTAATTAAGTAAGGTAAGACCAGCAAGAAAATACTGGACTCTTTTTTTGTTTTGTTTGTTTTCTGGAAAAAAAAATCAATTATTTGTGATCCCCCCTCCCCTCTCCAACCCTGAAAGAATAGGTCGTTTTTGGTTCTACATGTGTGGAAGAAAGAATCAATTTTCATTACAATGAAAAAACAGATAAACCATTTTTTAGATTGGACAAGAACTCAAGACATGTGGAAAGAAAAAGGTAGAGATTGTCAAAATACATATTTCTCAATAAATTTAACAAAAAGTTAGAAAATCTTCAAATATACAGAGCATCTTTCCTATATACTTGGGAGTTGCAAACTGAGAAATATTTTGGTGAGAGAAGCATCTTGCAACACCACATAAAAGCAATAAAAGCTTCTGGTTAGATCTGTAAGTTGATTTAGATATCTTTAATCATCCTTTGATTTTGGCGTGACATGACATTATATGAATAAAGTATTCAATAAGCTTGCTCTAGCACATTTTCCTTATTATACTGTCTTGTTCTATAGATAGAAACAGTACATCTATGATGGTGTAAGGCTTTTCAGCTTTAAAATTTGGTGGTTCACATCAAAAGATATTCAAGCACTTTATTATTTGCAGTGGCAGTTGAATGGACAATTTTATTTCTTGATGTCAGTTCACTCATTTCATGCTTGAAGTACTCTATACTTTTATCTCAGAAATGATTGTGCTATGCTTGGAGGAAGCAGGACAGCTTGACTGGTTTCAAACTTACTGTTTAAGACTTTTGTTTGTATATATATACAGATATATATATACATATTTTTTTTTAACTAAAAAATATTTTTTACCTAATGCAGTGTGAAGGAAGTCCATCTGGATGTAAATCAGGCATAAGTGCTGTTACAAGGTTCAGTTTGTGTTTCCAGACAGATGAAGAGGCTACATAGTCACTTTTTATCAGATGCTTTTGCTGAACCTACTTTAGGACTCACATGAAGAATTTTGTTTCATGTTTCTTGTCTAAAGCCATTGACCTATGGGTAAACACAGAGCATACAAGATCCTCAGTAAGTAAAGAAGTAGCAAATGTATATAGCAATGCTTTTATTATTTTTGTAAAGATGAACCTAATAAGCATGTGACAGTGATGAAGGGATGCAATGGGTGGTGCCAAATTCTTAGGAAAAAAAAAAAAGTTTAAATATTAAAAAACAATAAAAATCAGGTTGAAGAAGCAGGGTTTGTAGAAGACAGCAGGTATGGGAAGGGAGGCCCCCTTTCTTTTGATTTACATTTAAACTGCCCATCCATGTTTTGCTGTTGCTTTTGCTGCTTTTGGTTTTGTTTGGTTGTTTAGTTCTTTGGTTTGATTATTTGATTGATTGATTGTTGTATTTTTATTCACAAAAACACAGCAATGTAGTTCGGAATGAATCTCTAGAATTCACCTAGTCCAAGGTCCATTGTTAAACAGGATTGTTGTCAACATAAGATTTGCTATCTGTGACTTTGACTAGTCTTAAAAAAAACCTCATAGGATGCAAATTTTACAATACCCTGGATCAATCTGCTCCAGTGCTTTTGAGCTTCCTAAACTACAATTTGTAGCCATTGCCCCTTGCTAAACTGTGCTGCATTTGTAACTCTCTTTCACAGAATTGCAGAATGGTTAAGGTTGGAAGGGACCTGTTGAGGTCATGTGGCCCGGCCCCCCCCGTTCAAGCAGGGACACCCAGAACAGGTTGCCTAGAACCAGGCAGCTATTGAAGATCTCCAAGGAAGGAGACCTCTCTGGGCAACCTATTCCAGTGCTCTGCCACCCTTACAGTGAGGAAGTGCTTCCTGATGTTTCATTAGAACTTCTTGGGTTCCAGTTTGTGCTCATTGCTTCTTGCCTTGGCACTGGGAACCACTGAAAAGAGCCTGGCTCCATCTTCTTTGCACCCTCCTTTCAGGTGTTTACAGACCTTGATAAGATCTTCCCTGAGCCTCCTTGTCTCCAGGCTGGACAGTCCCAACTCTCTCAGCCTCTCCTTGTAGGAGAGGTACTCCAGTCCTTTCATCATCTTGATGGCCCTCTGTTGGACTCCTTTCTTTTATGTTCAGGTCTCTCTTGTACTGGGGAGCCCAGAACTGGACACAGTACTCCAGGTGTGACCTCAACAATGCCATGTAGGCTTCTAACAGTTTACCTACTAACCTCATCTCCTTCTAATTAAGCAAGGCCAGTATTCTCAATCTCTACCTGTAAATTGTGCATTGAAGGCCCCTAACAGTATGGATATGACCATCACTTTTTTGTTGCTCTTTTGGCTCTGAAAAATTGTTCATTGGTGTACATCACAGTCTCTGTTTCAGAGAAGCTCTTGAACTCTAACACTTTGAATTAGGCCTGAGAGGTAGTGTAGATTTGTTTATTTTCTTGGTGTCTCTAATTTCTCTTGAAAATTACTTGAAATTACAATAGCTTGAATTTTAGTCTTTGCATTTTGCTCCAGCATGACACAAACCCAGTCTGACAAATTGTCTACCAGTCCATCAGTTTAGAGGTTCTAAGCAAAACCTCTTTAAACAAAGCAACAATTAACACAACAACATAAATAAACAAAAACAAATTCAAAGCCCCTTATGAAATCCCTAAATAATTAAAAAGTCTTCAAATAGATTTCACAGTATATGTATTCATATTCCTGATTTCCCAAAAGGAATTTAGCACTGAAGATTTGAATACTGTCTCTTAATTCCACATTTCAGTGTGGTGAATGGAGTGTAACCTCATGACAGTTGTTCAGATCATTAAGAATAAAATTATATGAGCTATAGGAGATTTTACAGTTTAAAAATTTAAGCCAGCTTGCTTCACAATCATCAATTTTCTGCACTTCAGAGCTCTTTCATATTTCTTTCTTTCTGGTATTCTACTTGCACTTCACATCAGTTTTGACCAGATTAAAGAAATTGTACAGTCTGAAAAGAAAGAGAAAGAAAGAAAAGAAAGAAAAGGAAAGAAGGAATAAAAGAAGGAAGGAAGGAAGAAAGAAAAAGAAAGAAAGAAAGAAACAGAAAGAAAGAAAGAAAGAAAGAAAGAAAGAAAGAAAGAAAGAAAAAAAGAAAGAAAGAAAGAAAAAAGAAAGAAAGAAAGAAAGAAAGAAAGAAGGAAAGACAGAAAAAGAGAAAGGAAGGAAGGAAGGAAGGAAAGAAAGAAAGAAAGAAAGAAAAAGAAAAAGAAAAGTAATTGACTTTAACCCTCTAAAGGTTTTGAATCTGAAACTTTTTACCTGGATATTTTAAAGCAATGCAAATTGAAAGGTGATCCAGTTGAAGTGAAAATAAATAAATAGATAAATAAACAAACTCCATGTTATTTGAGGGAACAAAATATTTTCAGGTTTTTCTGCTTTGTTGCAATCTGAATGATAAAATAAATGAACAATTTGTATGTAACTCCTGTTAAAATATTTTTCTTATCTTGCTGCTATAACGGTATAGTTGTCAAAATAAATTACGTTTCAAAGTCTTTCACTTCTCAGCATACATTTTTTTTTCTCTTTGCTGTCTACACAAAAACTAAAATGGAATAATGTACGTTAATGAACTCTATCTTGAATGATTGCCTTTGGCAAAATGCAATTTAAGTACAAAGAATAAAATGAAACCTTAATATGTGTCACTAACCAAAAATGTAAAAATGAATCCTGATTTTTGACAAGAGCTGGTACAAAGAGCCTATTGCCTCAGGAAGACAGCACTTTAACCTAAATTATTATAGATAATTTTAGTGTCATCAGCAAGACTATTTTATATCACATGCATTTTCTTTCTGAACTCTAGAGGCTCAGTTCAGCAAAGGGTTATGCTGTCCCGTTCTATTGCCTTGTGGTTTTTATTTGTTTGCTTTTTGTCCCCCAGGTTACTGAAGAAAAAAAAAAGTGGAAACTTTATACTCAAGTATGCTTGCACATGTGAGGTCTACTAGCACTTTCGCCCTCTCAGAGTATTGTAGTTTATTGTCCCCTCTTTTACAGGAGACCACTTCAGTTTGTTAAAAGAAGCCCCAGGGAACAAAAAAGAGAAAGCTGCTTACTCTTCTAATCTAATGGTAAATATCAGAACAGACTAGCCTTGCTTTTGTAATAGACCATTACCAAATTACCCACTATGTGAATTGGTGCTTAGCTACTGACCAGATGAGTATCAATTCCACAGTATCCAATGGGCGTTCTTATCAGGACAGTTAATGATAAAACTCTTCTTTGTTTTTGAAATATTTTGTGTTCTGAGAAGTTCATGCTCTTATTTAAAGCTGAGAACAGAGCTGTACTAATATTCCATACTTTATGTAGGTTATCAGTGAGACGTAGTAAAATTGTTGATTTTTTCTTTTTTAGGACAGCATGAGTTTATGCTTTATTATATTACTAAAATGAAAAATTAATATATTTATATATATTTGTTAAATGAAACAAAAATGAACCACTGATTTATATTCTTTTCCACATTTTCTTGAATTCCAAACTCATTTATACTGTTATGATCTGAAAGGTTTTAGTAGTGTTATGCCATATTAGAGTATTTATTTGTACAGAAATAGTCTTACATAAATTATTCTTCACATGTCAAAATGGATGTATCAGTGATTATACATGAAATTCAAACTTTTTTTTTTTCTGTGAAAATGAAAATCCTACTGCTTCAATGTCTGCACATGTAACAAGTTGCCTTATCCACTTTTATAAATAAATAGCTACTGGTGCTCTTACAGGAACAGGTCTGTTTACCTCTGCCCAGTCTGTTTACCTCTTTTGTCTTAAGAGTTGGGGTGGGAGCAACGGCATTAGAGTGTGCAGATCTTTTACTTCACTTACTCAGTTTACTGCAAAGTACGAGTGACACACCTGGCAAGTACGAGCAACATACCTTCAGACTGACTGGAATGATGTTGCAAAATGCTACTTCACAAAAGGGAATTGCTAATGGAAGGGTGTATTTTTATAAAGCTTTGAAACACAGCCCATATTCTTAGATGTGTTGGTGTAGCAAGAATGCATCATCGCTTATTCAGGTATTGAGGCAAACTTGCAGCTGAACTCAGATTCAAAACAGAGCTTTATTTTTAAGAGTTTTAACAGATATTTTGTTGTTATAGTTTACAATCTTATTATTAGTGGGATTGTTCAAATTTTCATACTCGGATTTCTATTTGCAACGTAAGTGATTTATTAAACAACAAAAACATTGAAAATAATAGGGGAAAAAACAATAAAAATAAAATTTCAGGAAACAAAATCATATATTATTTATGGATTGTCTTATATTTTTAACTATATGTTCACATTCTTTTTAAGCAATAGTATATATTTGTACCTCTCTTCATTTGCATAACCTAAAAGTAACATCCTGGATATCAGAGGTGTAAACTTTAACAGAAAACCTTAACTCTTAAGTGAATTAACAGGAATAAAAATAAAAATAAATAAATAAATAAATAAAAATAAATAATGGTGAATAATTAAAAAATAAAGTGAGTCCCAACCACATGGATATGTTCTTTAGGTTAAAAGAAGTTGAGGATTTAATTACTCTCAAAATCAGTGCATTGGAGGGGCTAAGGTGTCTTAGCCTTATAAATTATAAAGTGTAGTCTACAAACGGTAGATCCTTGGCTCCTCTTTTTTTGGTCTTACTTATATCCTACAAATGCTTTTTTATTATCATTACATTATTTTTGATCAAGTAAAAGAGAAATATACTGTAGAAGTATAAGAAAGGATTGACACTTATAGAATGTAAGCAACCCCCAACAAATGTTTTACATTAAACATATAAAGTAAATATTGACATGCTCCTCTCTATTTCAAATGATAGAAGCAGTACTGTCATTCTCTAACAGGTGAATACTGAATAAATAAATATCTGAATGACTGAACACTCAGCAACAGGCAATTTCTGAAACTTTCCCATTGCCAGAATTATTTCAGGACCTTTTGGTATATCTCCCATCTCTTACTCATAAAATATAGCTTACTAAAGCTTGAATTATTTGTGCTAGCTACTGGGTAATGGTTAATGTGCATTATCTATAAAAATATCTAAAAACACTACAATGACGAAGAATGGAAGAGCTGGTTTGATTCATGCAGTCAAATGTGTAGCTTGTTATATGTTTTTTACACTAAAACAATTTATTGGAACATACGGTACTAAAAAACTTCCAACAAACCTTTAATGAACGTCTTTCTTAAAGTCTTATAGAAAACACGACTGAAAGATATTAAATACTTAAGAAGAATATATATGAAATATATAATTTATATGTCAAAACACAACAGGGTTGTGTATCTCAAATATGAGACACACTGTATATCTGCATCCTTGTTTTATTTCAAATACCTATTTGAAGACATTTGTGGAACTAAACTAGATGTTAGCATAGAGTTATATTTGAGGTAATGGCCCTGTGTTTTAATACCTTTTCTTAATAAAGCATGACAGAATCACAGAAGGGTTGTGGTAGGAAGGGTTCACTGGAGACCATCTAGTGGAACTCCCCTGTGTTCAGGAGTGTATCTAGAGCAGGCTGCTGTGGACCAGGTCCAGCTGCGTTTTGAACATCTCCACAAACACTCTGGGAAACCTGTTCCAGTGCTCGACCACCCTCACAGTGAAAAGATAAAATAAAATAAAATAAAATAAAATAAAATAAAATAAAATAAAAATCTTGTTTTTAAGTGGAATTTCCTGTGTTTCAGATTGTGCCCATTGCCTCTTTTCCTGCCGTTGGACAACACTAAGAAGAGTCTGGCTCCATCTTCCTTACTCTCTTCACACTGATAAAATATCTCCTTGGCGTTTTTTTTTTTTTTTTCAGGCTAAATAGCCTCACATCTCTCAGCCTCTCCTCATATGGGAAATGATGTAGTCCCTTCACTATCTTCATGGCCCTTCACTGGACTCCCTTTAGTATGTCCATGTGTCTCTTGTTCTGGGGATCCCAGAGCTGGACACAGGACTCGAGTGTGGCCTGAGCTGTGCTGGGTGGAGGGGAAGGAACACCTTCAACCTGATGGCAATGGTTTTCTTAATGCACCCCAGGATACCATTAGTCTTCTTTGCCACAAGAGCACGCTGGTGGCTGAAGTTCAAGACTCACAGATCCCAAAGTTACTCTCACACCAGTCAGCACCCAGAATGTCCCTGATGTCTTAAGTTTCTGTTTGAATTTTATTCAGTGCACAGAAGCATGTGTTCATGAATATTATTAGCCCTAAAGAACATTACTATAAAAAAAAAAGTAGAAAACAGGAAAAAGTGCAGCATGATCTATATGTGCAATCTGTAAAACATAATCACTGCTTTCGCAAAATGTATACCAGGTTAAGGATGATTTTTAAAAAAGCATTTTTGACCTATTGTCCTGGTTTCAGGTAGGACAGAGTTAATTTTCCTCCTAGTAGCTGGCAGGGTGCTATGTTTTGGATTAGGATGAGAAGAGCGCTGATAACATGCTGATGTTTTAATTGTTGTAGAGCAGTGCTTACACCAAGCCAAGGACTTTTCAGCTTCTCGCTCTGTCCTGCTAGCGAGCAGGCTGGGGGTGCAGCAGGAGCTGGGAGGGGACAGACCCAGGACAGCTGACCCAAACTGGCCAAAGGGGTATTCCATACCATCTGACGTCATGCTGAACAATATATAGGGGTGGCTAGCCGGGGTGGGGGGCCGGCTGCTCGGGGATAGGCTGGGCATCGGTCAACGGGTGGTGAGCAATTGCATTGTGCATCACTTATTTCGTACACATTATTACTATTAATACTATTATTATTATTATTATTATTGTTATTATTTTTCCTGTCTTAATAAACTGTCTTTATCTCAACTCACAGGCTTCACTTTCCCATTTCTCTCCCCCATCCCGGAGAGGGAGGGGGGAGGGTGAGCGAACGGCTGTGTGGTGTTTGGCTGCCAGCCGGGCTAAACCACAACACCTATGCAGATCAATAATCTGAAATGCTCTCATATCACTGCTTAGCAACATAACACAAATAATATCAAAAGTTAGTTATAGAATCTAGCCCTGAGAAAGCTATGTTCTAAATTTATTCTTATTTTACTTATTACTGATTTCTTTAGAGGTTATTTGCATGTTCACAGAATACTATAATATAAATGATATATTTTTCTTATTTTCACTTCATTTTTTTGGTATTCTGTGTAGCTATTATAGTTTTTGACATTTCTCGTTTTTGTGGAGGACCAATGCACTTAACCAGAGAGTATTAAAAAAGATGTAAATAGCTTAAGGATTCTCAGTCCTTAATTCACTATCAATTCACTATCAGGCAATAGAGAATTGACAGACTAGTTATCATTTTGAATTATTGGGAATTGCGCTTGCACTTCAGCTATTAATTTTACTTGGATTACATACACTTTAGAACTTCCAAAGGATTTCATGGCATTCTTTTATTCATAATTCTGTAGCTCTTAATAACAATTCTGTACATACATAACTCAGTTGATGGTTAGGTCGGTAAATACATTCATTTGACCTAAACGATCTAGTTATCATCACTATTTGCAAAATATAAACAAATTTTCTTAAAACTACTATAACTTGTATTAGAAGAGAAATTTGCTTTTCCATAGAGTTCAGACAGTTATTATACACTGAAGAAGGGTGCTATCTGTTTTTAATCCATGCATACAGTTGCATTCGATGTCAGACAAAGTTTTACTACAAGCTGGAGTCAGACAGTGTGCCAAAAGTGCTTGGAATCATATGCTAAATAAGCTATGGGTTTTCTTCAAAGACTCAATAGAGTTAAAACAAAAATACACAAAAGTCAGTTTCCATGATTTAATATTTTTCATGGATTTATCCTGAGCACAAGTTTTTGAATAGGCTGGTTTAAAAATAGGCCAGGACTAGAGGGAGTTACCATAAGACTAGAACAAAAAGATTGGTAGGGGGAAGATTACTGTATTTTGTGTAAAAGATATTATGTTCCATGAATAGGAAATAGAAGTTAGGCTAGAGAGGCCTGAGAAGGTAATGGATTCTTGTTTGAGAACCCTGCTTCTGCAGAAAAAAAAAAATATAAAGAGCTAAAATCTCAGCCAACAGAAGATAGCAAAAGACAAGCACCTATTTTTTTTTTTTTCCTGGCTTTGGTCTAAAAAAAGCAGTTTGAAGACACAGAAACACACAGTACTTCACAGTTTGTTTCATCTGATATTTGAAAGATATTTGATAAGAACTTTGCTTTTAAGAAGCAAAGGAAGTAAAATCAAGCGTTCAAGATTGTTGAAGCATTATTATACAACTCATAAAATATTTTTGATATAATTTCTAGAAAAACAAAACAAACAACAGAAGTTGTTGAAAGAAAGAAAAATAAAATCCAGGAATCCTGTATCCCATTTTAGCTTTAAATTGATAAGTTTCAGAAAAATCAGAGTCCCTATGAGCATAGCAGATAGGAAGATGCTTTAGTAGAATCTAAATGTAGTCAGACATTTTAACTGAAGAGAAATGGCCACTGTATTACATAAGCAAAACCAATACTGTTTTGTTATGTTTATCATCTTCATTGTGCTCTTTAAATGGCTTCTTAACACTGCAGAATAATTCTTATCATGGATAAACACCCAAAAGGTCACACTTAATATGAACATCTTCTGCTTAATTAAAATATCCAAAGCCCAAGAAAATTGTGTTGACACAGATCAAAACCATTGTGTAACATGTCAAGAAGGTCTACCGATTAATTTACTCTAAAAATATCTTTCTTCCAGTTCATTTAATGATCATTTCTCTTTTAGGAGATCACAGAGAAAAATCGTTAGAAAGCAAGAAAGAATGTTATTTCATTTCTACAAGTTAACATTTCTCAATCACTTTTTTTTTTTTTTTTTTTGTGAATAAGGTCATCATGGACAAATGTTGTCACATATCTCACTTTGAAACTGGAATATCTTTTTCAGGAACATCACAACAAATGATTACTTGCAATGTCATCTGTTTAAAATATTTGCTTCCACTCTTTATCTTGATTTTTTTTTTAAATGAAACGTAGAATAAAGAGTTAGGAAAAAAATAAATTTACAGTTCAATTACTGAGTATACAATCCTCTGTAGGCTATATATAGAAGACATTTCCTGAGATATACATTGAGAGTGCATATACAGAATTCAATAAATGCACATATAAAGTGCCGTTATCAGGGATGGACTAGCACTTTGAAACAGTACAGGCCTGGAGGTGAACGACTAGAAAGTAGCTTTACAGAAAAAGATCTGAAGGTTGTTGTGAATGTGTTGAACATGCATCAGCAGCACTTCCCTGCAGCAAGAAAGGCCAGTTCCATATTGGTCTGTTCTAGAAGGAATTTATTCATCTTTCTTAACCACTTGTGAAAATATTTGCAGAGTGTTTTGGCCTTCCTAGCACAGGAAAGACATTAACATACTAGAGCAAGTTTAGTGGAGGACCACTAAGGCAGTCAGAGGCTGGAGCAGAGGATGAAGAAACAGAGTAAGTAGGCTTGGAACATGAGAAATTTCAAGTCAGTAGACAGAAAATAAAAATAAAAACAACAACAACAACAACAAAACTATGGTGAGAGTGGTCACACATAGGAACAGGTTTCCTGGATAGGTTTTGATTCTCCAACCCTGGAGATTTTCAGAACTTGGTTGAACGTAGCTCAGAGCAACCTCTTCTAGCTTGATGTGCTTTGAGATTGGGGTTGACCTAGAAAACTTGTGGAGTTCCCTTCTAAGCTACATGATTCTGTGATTCAATATAGTAGGAATTAAACCTAGAACGTCAGATTTATTCTTGGTTTCATTGCATTTACAAATTCATTGACATCAATTTGAGAAGAGGTATTAGGTACATTACAGGCTTAAACTAATTAAAAGAGCTAGCTACTTGCAAATTCTAAATGTGCTCTGTGTGGTAAGCCCTTTCCCACCCCTGTGGGGTCTTTTCCTTCTGCTGTAACAGAGTTTTTTGGTTCTATTGTTTTCTTTAGAACAGACACAATCAAGGGAACCTGTTTCCTAGGTATGGCTTTTATTATTTTGCCTCCACTTAAAGAAATCCTGTATAGAGATGGAAGATTTTATCAGTTAATATACACAGCGTGGTGTAGGTGAAGTGGATGAGTAAATCCTTGTGCTAAAATAAACTACTTCTCATTATGGCACAGATAATATGCCATTTAAAGGTTCTACTGGCACTTCAGAACCTAATCAACAGTAAGATTCCAAATCCGTTTTCCTTAGTCTTTCACGCAATGCATAATAACATCTTTTTTCCCCAGTTTTCCACAAATCTCTGCCTTGCTGCAGGTTAGGTCTTGCAACAGACATATCAGAAGAGAGGAAAGATTTCAGTTCAGTCAGCAGGGTTATACTGTGTACCAGTGCTCAGGTACAACAATCTTCATTGAATCACATGGACAAAACTGCAAACTCGAGGTCCTACTCGTTAGCAGCCAAAATGTACCTCACAGTAAGGCTTATTCTTAGGCCCTCCCAGTTGCTATCAACCAGTTCCCTCAGCTTTGCTATTTTTAGCCTTCCAAAGACAGTGATTTATCTTGCAAAATAATACATTTGTGATCTCTCAAGACTTATATATATAAAATACAGAATTTACCTAAAATTTTAGTTTACCTCACCTTTTCAAATCCACTTGAAAATACAAGAAACTGTTGGTGATACAGGCTGGAGAGCCTTGAAGTTATTGCTCTAAACATACAAGGCAAATAACCCAAGTAAGTAAACTCAATGCATCTATTTAGGAGAAAATCAGTTAAAATCTTCTAATTCAAATCAATTAGAAAGAAGGTTCTTATTCTGCTAGTGTAACAACCAGGAGAATAAGCTACTTTGCAAGGTCATTCTTCTTTTGGGAGATTAAATAGAAATTTCTTTATACCAGAATGTAAAATTATTCTAAGTATTATATATATTGTAAAAACACATTTTGCTATAGTGTACTTATTTTTTTTAGATTTTTTTAATTATTATTATTATTTCTGGAAATATCTGCACTGGATAAATTATGTCTCTAGTAGATGAACAGTTGAAATAACTGTAATGCATTTAAGTTCCAATTATCCTTTTGGAAGTGAAAGAAGAGTGCAGTTACATGCCAGTTAATATACGTAAAAAAAGGGGGATGGACAAGTATAAAAAGAGGATAATCATGAGAAGGAATGTCAGATTGCCACATTAAAAAAAAATATATATATACATATATATATAAAGAAATAAAAATATAAAGAGATAAAACTTCACTAGAAAAAAAAAATGTACTCATTTAAAACAATGCTTTTTTGCTTTCCAATTTGAAGTAGCTATTTTGGGACACCGGGAAAACACACATGCATTGCAGAAAAATCTCAAATTGGTGAAGAGAGAAGAAAAGAAAAGAAAAAAAAAAAAGAAAAGAAAAGAAAAAAAAGAAAAAAGAAAAAAGAAAAAAAAAATTATTGTAGTTTTCAACCTATATTT
Organism: Cygnus atratus; assembly: GCF_013377495.2. Classification (NCBI taxonomy): domain Eukaryota; kingdom Metazoa; phylum Chordata; class Aves; order Anseriformes; family Anatidae; genus Cygnus; species Cygnus atratus. Next base: position 55,774,072 of record NC_066365.1, read on the forward strand.
ATTATATCTTTATTTATTATTATATTATAATATTTATTATTATATTTATATTTATTGTAGTTTTCAACCTATATTGTTTGATTCTTTCTAAGTGAACAGACTCAGATATTTCATTTAAGTAGGCATAGGCATACAGAAATAGTTTTCTTGTATTCCCATATGTATGAATATTCTTCTGATCCAAATTTTGTGAAGTTATTAGTGAATTACAGTGCCTCATATTCTGACTTGCATTTATGGAAGGATTATTTTATTTGGACAGACCATCCTTGCTAGAGGTCAGCCAAAATCACCAATATAGCCTTCTGTACTCCTTATCTGAAAAATATAGGTCAATATTCAGCATCTCAGTTTAAGACTGTATTTTCTTGTCATTTGCAATATTAATGTATTGTTTTAATTCTGAAGATTGCCACATCTAGTTCTGTAGATGTCTGCCATCACTAGGGCAACTGAATATTAACTAAAATCGTTTTAAATTCAGACTAGTGAAATCTCATTCCAACTCCATTTCACCTTACTTTTTTTTTTTTAAATAAAAATATGCAACATTAAATTTGGACACAAAAATGTGCAAACATCTTTTAATCTAGTGTTTTTCTATACATGTAATTTTTAATTGATTTTTGGAAGGAAGGATACTTGCCTGTTTATTTGTTATTCCACGGGAAGAAAAAAAAAAAAATACAACACACAAATCCTTATTGCACATCAGAAATAAGTTGATTTTTTTATCATATATAAATTGTTATTAACAATACAAAATGTTTAGTGTAGGAAGAAATTCCTTTTAAGAAAATAGGCAATCTTTATGTACAGAGACATGATCCTGACTGTACTTTCTCTGAATTACATTATATATTTATACATTAAACTACATGCATAGAATCATACAATATCACGAGTTGGAAGGGACCCACACAATCATTGTGTCCAACTCCTGGCTCCACACAAGCCTACATAAAAATTAAACCATATGTCTGAGAGCACTGTCCAAATGCTTCTTGAACTCCAGTAGGTTTGGGGTTTTGACCATTTCACTGGCAAACTTGTTCCAGGGCCCGACCACCCTCTCAGTGAAGAACCTTTTCGTAAAATCCAACATGAACTTCTCTTGATGTTTCATGCCATTCTCTTCGGTCCTATCCTGGTCACCAGAGAGATCAGCACCTTCCTCTCTGCTCCCCATTGTGAGGAAGCTGAAGACTGCAACGAGGTTGCCCCTCAGTCTCTTCCTATCTAAGCTGAACAAACCAAGCAACTTCAGCTGTTCCTCATACGTCATCCCCTTTAGACCTTTTACCGTCTTTGTAGCCCTCCTTTGGACACGAGCAGTTATATGCCTTTCCTATTGTGAAGCCCAAAACTGCACACAGTACTGAGGAGAGGATGCACCAGTGCAGAGTAGAGCAAAACAATTACTTCCCTCAAATGTCTAGCAAAGCTGTACTTCATGAACCCCAAAAAGTTGGCCCTTTGGACTGTCATGGCACACTGCCAGCCTCTCATGGCCCAGTCTGTATGTATATCCAGGATTGCCCTATCTCAGGTGCAGAATCTAGCACTTGTTCTTGTTAAACTTCAAGAAGTTGGTGATTGCCCAGTCCTCTCATTTGTCAAGATCTCTCTACGGGGCCTCTCTGGAGTCAACATCTCCTCCTTATTTAGTATTAACTGCAAACTTACTTAGTATGCAGTTGAGTCCTGCATCCAAACCATTTATAAAAACATAGAAGAGAACTGTCCCTAAAATGGAACCCTGGGGAACCCCACTAGTGACTGGAAGCCAGCTTGAGGTAATCTCTTTTCCTATAACACTTTAAGCCTGACCCATCAGCTGATTGTTCACCGACCCTGTCTATCTGCGTACTGGATATTTTGTCCAGAGGGATACTGTGAGAAACAGTATTGAAAGCTTTGCTGAAATCTGAAAAGATTATATCAATTGGCTTTCCTTGGTCAACTAGATGGGTAACCTTGTCATAAAAGAAAATTAAGTTCATTAAACAGGACTTTCCCCTTGTGAAACTCTGTTGGCTGTGACCAATGACTGTGTTGTCTATCAAGTGCTTTTCAGTAACTCCCAGAATAATCTTCTCCATAATTTTAACAGGCACTGAAGTGAGACTGACAGGCCTGTAATTACCAGGGTCTTCTCTCTTACCCTTCTTGAAAATTGGGACATTTCCCTGCTTCCAGTTAACTGGAACCTATCCAGATTCCTGATACTGTTCAAAAATAATTGAGACAGGTCTTGTGATATTATCAGCCAGATCTCTGAGAACCCTGGGATAAATCCCATTGGGCCTCATAGACTTATATGCATCCAGCTGGAGCAGAAAAGCTTGCATACGTCTGGAGTTGGCTGGGAGCTTATCATTCCCACAGTCATGGTCTTCCAAATCAGGGCTTCAGGCTTCACTGATGTTGGAAATAAATCTTCATATTAATTGTCATTACTTCACTTAGTGGCTTATTGTTATTTAACCCAGCAGGCAGATAAGCCATTCATTCACTCCCGGCTCCCCACAGTGGGAGGGGAAGAGAATTGGAAAAGAAAATGTAAAAGTTGTGGGTTGAGATAGAACAGAACTCATAGATGTAATAGGACAGAAGAGAAAGGGAAAATAATAATAATAATAATGACGAAGCTGATATAGGAGTATACAAAGCAAGTAATGCAAAATGCAACTGCTCACCACCCACTAACTGATGCACAGCCTGCCCCTGAGCAGTGGTTCCCCCAACTCCTGACAGCCTCTCCCAATTCTATTGTTCATCAAGAATTCATATGCTGCCAAATTTTCCTTTTCAGTTGGAGTATAGTAGGCCTCAGATCAACTGCATCCTGGACTCCAAAACCCTAGGGGATGACCTCAGGTTTCCCCTGGTACTTTCTGCCAGAGGCTCCAGGGAGGGCCATTCTCCCTGGCTGCAGTGCAGAGCACATTTTTTACATCCTGCCCTGCCTGGACTGGCCCGAGGGCTCCTGCATGAACTATCTCCTGTTTAATTTGTTCAAAGGCTTGTCGTTGCTCCATCTGAAATCATTCTTCCAGGTCACTTGGTAGAGCGGGTTTACAATCAGACTAATTTGGAATATGCATTCTCCAAAACCCCACGATACCTCAGAAAGCTTGTGTTTCCTTTTTGCTAATTGGTGGAAACATAGCTGTCATTTTGTTGACCACATCAATTGAGATCTGATGATGCCCAGCTTGCCATTTTATCCCCAAAAACTGGATCTTCTGTGCAGGTCCCTTGACCTCACTTTGCTTTACAGCAAAACCATCTTTCAGAAGGATTCAGACAATTTCCTTCCCTTTCTCAAAAACAACTTCTGCTGGGTTGCCCCACATGATGATGTCATCAATGTATTGCAGGTGTTCAGGAGCTTCAGTTCACGTTCCAGTGCAGTGTGAATCAGTCCCTGGCAAATGATAGGGCTGTGTTTCCACCCTTGGGGCAGTCAATTCCAGGAGTACTAAAAGCACCCCCGCAAGTGAAAATGAAATGAATCAGCTTGTGGATATGAATCAGGGAGTCCGGGTGCAATATTGCTGTCAGTGCACCATTGTGGTAGCAGCTGGCACCTGCTCCAACCCTCAGCAACCCTGTAAAAGAAGGGTCCTCCAACAGACCAGGCAAGATAGTTCCTGTCTCCAAGGCAGCTATGCCAAAAAAAACACCAATGGGAACCCTCTGGGGTCTCCTGAGGTAGTCTATGCCAAGGATGCATGGAGCCTTGGAGCCTCAAGGTCAGTCACAACAGGGTGCTTTTGCCACACATTCATTCCCACATAGGCTCACTTTGGCCTCCAATACAGTTAGCTGTTGGGATCCCCCTGTCACTCCAGAAATACAGATGAGTTCTGTCCCTTTATGTCTTGATAGCATTAGGATACACTATGCACTGGTGTCCACTAGAGTCTTATACTCCTGTGGATCTGATGTGTCAGGCCATGGAATCCACACAGTCTAATAAACCTGGTTGTGCCTTTCCTCCAGGTGGCTGGAGGAAAGGCCCCTCTAGTCCTTAAATAGTTGTTTAACCATAAACAAAACTAGAAGCTCATTCAGTAGACAGCAATAGGAACATTCTAGCCTGAGAGAGAAGGGGAAGGTGAAGGCGTGGGGGAAAGTGTTCTCCCTCGTCTCTACCACAGATTGCAGAAAAGGTAAAAAGTGTAATTATTAATAATTTCTGAGGTATGGTTCCCAAAGTATGAAGATAATGGCAATGCTGAGTACAAATACCAAATTAGACTCATGACCAGTAATTTTATCATATCATATGCCAGTGCTACACAGTACAACCAGAAGCTCTGGGGCTTAAACCAGCCCCCAAAAGTGATAAACAGTACAACAAGGAAATTTGAAAATCTGTCAGTTTCAAAATGGGTCTGCTTCAGACCAGACTCGTAAAGAAATCATCTTAGAATAATCCCAACTCAGAAATATATAGCCAGATTTTACTCCATCTCCCTTGCTCCCCACATATGACAAGATAGCACAGATAAAACAGTATGGTCATGGTACAGATTCTTTTTTTTTTTTTTTTTTCCCTACAGATTATTAGTAATTCCATGTGAAAACAAAAATCAAAAGGAATTGTTATTCATAGGACACTTACGGAGCTTTAAACTTATCAACCTGTTTTGGAGATTTCAGTTTGAGAGCAGTCTGTGACAACTACCAAAAGTACATGCAAAACCACCACCACCAACAACAAAACAACAACAACAAAAACAGCCAACCAACCAACCAAAACAAACAAACAAAAACCAAAACAAACGAACAAAAAAACTCTGTCCTCAAATGCTGAGAATGAACTTTGAGAATTAGAATTTCTAATTTTATAGCATTTCTAAATGTTTTGGGTTCAAAGTATGTGTAGAAACCTGACAAATGTTGGTGAGAAAGATATAATTGTCTTTCAAATATTTTCTGTAAAAGTTCATAGTAGAGATTACAAGTGCTTTTTATACACAAAATTTCACAAATGGGATGTGGTGGTTTTATGCAGCTGGGCAGCTGAACTGTACCACAACCACTCTCTCACTCCCCCTCTTCAAAGGGAAAGGGGAGAAAATACAATGAAAAGGGCTCATGGGTTGAGATAACGACAGGGAGATCACTCAACAATTATTGTCACGGGCAAAACAAACTTGGCATAGGGAGACTAATATAATTTATTGCCCATCACTAGCAGACTAGAGCAGTGAGAAACTAAAAGCAAACAAGGAATACTTCCCCACCATCCACCCTGTTCCACCTCCTCCCCCTGAGTGATGCAGGGGAACAGGGAAAGGGGGCTTCACTCAGTCCATAATGCCTCGTCTCCACTGCTCTTTCATGGTCACTGTCTGCCGCTGCCTCAATGTGGGGTCCATCCCACAGGTTGCCACCCTTTCTTAACTGATCCTGTGTGGGCTTCCCACAGACAGCAGATCTTCAAGAACTGCTCACTCCTCTCTCCCGGCTGCTGTTACACAGCAGGGTTTTTTTTTGTTTTGTTTTGTTTTTTTCTGTTTCTTAAATATGCTCTCATATTTGCTCATATAAGCAACCAATGTCTCTTACTGGCTCAGCTCTGGCAAGCAGCAGGCCCCTTTTGGAGGCAGCTGAAACTGGATCTGATCTGACATGGGGCAGCTTTTGGACTCTTCTCATAGGGGCCATCCCTGCAGTCCCCCACTACCAAAACCTTTCTATGTAAATCCAATACATGGGTTTAGACTTAAAATATTTCGGCATGTTTTTGTGTGATCTTTTGTCTACTGTCTGCTTTTACTTTTTTGTTTAATTTTAAAAATAGTACATAGCCCTATAGCAAGCCCTTATTGCAAGATTAGCACAGAAATATGACAAGGAAGAGCAAGCCCAGTTACTCCTACTACTATCTACTGCATTTTGCCAAAGACTGACTGGATTGGTGCTTTCTAACATAACCCTATTCTGTTCTAGGGCTTGTGTGCTGTACCTTTTTTCTCTTTCTTAACATAATGGATAATGTGAGGGATGTACTTTCTTAAGAAATTGATCTCTCTCTTTTTTTTCTCTTTTTTTTTTTTTTTTTTTAGTCCCTTGGTTGCATATGTATTGCTGTTTCAGCAACAGAATGTTGTCTGGGGAAATAAGTAGAAATAAAAGGCAAAGGGAACTTGGGAGAAGGGGAAATGGAGAGTGAAAACAAATTACTGTCTAAGTGATAGGCATTGACCTGATAATGTAGGTCCCCTGCTGAAATCAATCTAAGGCCTCTGTGGTGTTCTTAGTACGTTGCTGTAAATACTAGGGAGAGAGTATCAAAAATAGAAGGGAAACCTATTCTTAACAGAACTCACTTTATTGAGTGAGAAAAAATGTATGTGTTTACAGTTTAAGTTTTTATATTCATACATGTCTAGAACAAATTAAATTTTACTAATGAATTACTTTAGTTTTCAGCCATATTGACAGATGCATCCATCTTTAAGCTACTTGTTAAGAAAAACAAAAACAACAACAAAAAATGCTACCAGCAACAACAGAACTTTCAGAAGGCCTGCAATCTGTACAGAAATTACATAAAATATGTAATAATTCTGGACCATGGTGTCAAAACTGTATATTCACCAAAGATCTCAGCACTTAGGCCTTAACCGCAGGGCAATTCAGTTATGTTTGTATCTTCCTTTAAAGAGGAGTTTCTTTTGATTCTTCCATAGAATAACGTACTTTTAAGAAGATACATTTGATGTAGAGTTGCTGTAAACTTCAATATGTACTGTCAAGTTCAGAAAGATCATAACTGTGATTTGACACTAACCACACAGCAATAGTACGAAATTATTGTGTTCTCAAAACTAACTACGTAGTTAAAGAAATCTTTTTTATTCTTGATAAATATTGCTGTTACTTTTACTGGAAACACATTCATGCAAGAATGTGATTTAATGCACAGATAGGTGAATTGAGATCACAAACATTTTTTAGTATTCTTATGGGGAAGAACACCTTTGTATTGTAAACTCACCATTTAAAAAAAAAAAAGTAGGTAGTTAAGTAACTCTCTCTGGTAGCTTCTTAACTTGTACTTCTGCTAGTGAAAATGGAAAAAAAAAACTTGTAATTTTACTTACCTAAATTCTTCATGAACAGCTTGAGGACCTCCCACCGACAGCCAACTGCAACAGCTTGTAGACCTTCTGCAAGAAATGAAATAAACCAACGAGGGTGCTGTAAGGAAGCCCTGTTTTGAGATATTTTCTTCTATTTTTGCTTTATTTATACTGTTTATAAAAGTAAATTACCTGTTGGAGTGCTGTTTTTGGAGCAGACTGATTCTCTATAGGGAAGAAGCCTACCAAAACCTTTTACTTTTACAGAAAACAGTTGAGCTTTAACTCAGGGGATGAGCTCTGCAAGGTTAAAAAGCTTTGCTTTCTAAAAGAAGAATCAATCTAATTTTAGGATAGTGACAAACAAGCTGAAATAAATCAGATGCTGTGGAAATTATCTGGACTAGCACTGATTTGGAATAAATAGACATACCCAGAGTATTTGTGGTTTCATAAATAGTAAGCTTCCTATTAAGCAACAACAACCATAAGAATGAAAAAAAAAAAAAAGAAAGCAGCTTTAAACTATATTCCTTCGCGCACTGTTTCATGATATATCACAGACATGAAAGGATGCAGTACTCAGTAAATTTCACATTTTCATGTGAAATTCATACTTTCTTCAGCTTCTACAAGCTGGTTCGTAATCAGTGAGTTAAAGCTTAATTGTTTGGAGGGAAGGATAGTGATAATAAAATATTTAAAGAGTCTGGACAAACAAACATATACATATATATGTGTACATAATATATTCAATGACTTTAACTTTATGCCTATAAGTGTCTATGCACAGAACAGTATAATTTATTATAACTATTCCTTGACTACTAGAGGTATTCTATCTGTTATTTATATTTCCATTTGTGGTGGGCAGCTGAGCTCCACCACAACCGCTCTCTCACTCCCCCTCTTCAAAGCAAAAGGGGGAGAAAATACGATGAAAGGGGCTCAAGGGTTGAGAAAAGGACAGGGAGAGCACTCGACAATTATCATCACGGGCAAAACAGACTCAGCATAGGGAGATTAGTAAAATTTATTGCCTATTACTTACAAGCTAGAGAAGTGAAAAACAAAGAAAGCAAATAAACACACCTTACCCCTATCCACCCTCTTCTAACTCCTCTCCCTGAGGGGTACAGGGGAAAGGGGAATGGGGTTTGCAGTCAGTCTACAGCGCTTCTCCTCTGCTGCACCTTCATGGTCATTCTCTGCCACTGCTCACACGTGGGGTCCCTCTCACAGGACGCTGTCCTTCCCAAACTGATCCTGTGTGGGCTTCCCACAGGCAGCAGCTCTTTGAGAACTGCTCCCACATGGGTCTGTACCATTTGGTCCATCCCCCAGGAGCAAACTGCTCCAGCACAGGTCCCCCACGGGTGGCAGCTCCCCCCAGACCCCCTGCTCCTGCGTGGGCTCCTCTCCACGGGCTGCAGCTCCGGCCTGGGGCCTGCTCCTGTGGGGGCTCTCCATGGGCCGCAGCCTCCTCCAGGCCACATCCACCTGCTCCACCGGGGGCTCCTCCACGGGCTGCAGCGTGGAGATCTGCTCCATGTGGGACCCATGGGCTGCAGGGGGGCAGCCTGCTCCACCAGGGGCCTCTCCACAGGCCGCAGGGGAACTTCTGTTCTGGTGCCTGGAGCAACTCCTCCCTCCTTCACTGACTTTGGGGTCTGCAAAGCAGTTTCTCACTCCTCATTCTCCCAGCTGCTGTTCCGCAGCAGTTTTTTTCCCCTTTCTTAAATCTGCTTTCACAGAGGTGCAAACAACATCTCTCACTGGCTCAGCTCAGGGCAGTGGTAGGTCCCTTTGGAGCCAGCTGTAACTATCCTTTATTTAACAGGGGGCAACTTCTGGACTCTTTTCACAGAAGCCACCACTACAGCCCCCCTGCTACCAAAACCCACATAAACCCACTACACCATTAAACATTATTCTTAAAAACAAACAAACAAAAACCTAAATTTACATGTTAAATTTCTATTTTATATATATATATATATATAAATCATATCCGGAAAAAGAGTTAAATATAACTTAAATTGGAAAGCACCCTTGCCCTTCAAAGTGATGTGCTGTAATGTAGCATATTTCATAGGTAAAAGAAAATCAACTTTTTAAAATCTAAATACTGCATTTCAATTACTTCACCAAGTCATTTAATTCTTTCAGAAATCATATATATCCCCTTAACTGTCAAGATGTCCCAGGAAATTTTTGCATATAAGTAATCATACATTTTTAATTGGTAATATCTATCTGATTGCAATAAAACATTTCAACCAAATCTAAGCATTCAATATCTGAGCATCATTTTTAGTAATCTAATAAAAAACAGTCTGGGAACCTAGTCTGCAGACTTCCTTATGAAATTTCAGTCTTAAATGAGAATCTGAAACATTTTTAAGCATGAGACGTGAAAGAAAAGTGATAGATAATTTTTGAGTCCTTCTGATTATACAATACTCCAGAATAAATTAGGGTTTCTGGCATCATATGCTAACATATGATATAAATGATATGCTAACATGTTAATGATATTCAGTCTTTTATCAAATAGAATCACATGACAAGTCAGTACCTAAGGATTTGTTCTTCACCATATACTTACCACACCTTCATGATTGCTGATAGTGACCACCTTCACTGTCTCTACCATTTTCATATTATTAGAGATTTCCTCCACAAAAGGAAAAATTAATCTGTTTTGCTCACAGGGATCTAAAAGAATGAAAAATTAAACATAAATGTACATTAAATATTGTGCTTGTCATGCTTACTTGTCTGCATTTTGCTGAAAAGTATTCAGTATAGAAAGGAAATACACAAATCATAGGTAGTATGAAAGAAATCATCCTCTCTTCCCTAACTTCAATAAAATCTAGTTTTAAAATGTTCAAACTTTTAATTTTTTTTTTTTTTAAGTAGTGTTCATGGATATTCAGTTGTTTGAAAGAAAATTTATGAGTGAAATTAACAGTAAAAATAATAGTGCCATCAGGAAAAAATAAAAATAAAAAGCAGTCTTGTGGCTATTTTTTTTTTTAAATTGGTTGGAAACAGAAATGTTGAGGTACTAACAAACCAACTCCTGTTTTTACCACTGCCATCAAAGTGTTTCCAAAGAGTGTTTATTAATGTGGTGATAGGTGCTTTATATATATATATATCTATATATAAACAAAGTCACAACACTTAAATATATATATATATATAAATATATAAAATATATAATATATATATATATAAATATATATATATATATATATATAAATTTATATATATATATATGTCATTCAATCCAGTATACACATAAAGCAGGGCATATCCTAACTAGCTAAAGGTCTTCAGCCAAATACTTGTGTTCCCAACTGTTTTCAATACAGCAGCTCTTCCAGTCTGTATTTAGGATGTTTGAAGAGTAGAACTCACATGAAATCTGGGATTCAGGTTTACAAAATATTGCTATATAGGGTGCTATTTAAACACAGCAGATTGTAATTTAATCTACTTAGAATGGGAAAATCTTTGTCAAAAATATATAACAAGTATATTTTCTGTTAATAAATGAGGATTCCTTGTTTTGTGCCTTGGTTATTGAAAAATCAGTCAGATTGCCACAGCATGTTAACTGCCATGGATGCCACAGATGCTGCTTGTTTAACACACCATGCCTCTATTTCTATAGTGAAGTAGTACAGCAGAGTCATTGTGTCGCTTCAGTTTTCTTCAAAGGCTATCAGGGCAGTGGTGCACTATCTTTACTTGAACAGATGGTCTTTAGCTGTAGCTTCCCACTTTGTGGAGCTGGTACCACACAGTTCAAGATTTGCCCTGAGCATGTCTTTACAACACTTCAGTGGCCTACCTGTCAGCCATTCATGGTGTTTTTAATGGGCATAAAAAAATGGCTTAGGGCATTCATGTTGTTCATCATATGTGCCAGATGTCCAGGGCTGAGCCTGCAGGAATATTGCTGTAATACTGGAAATTTGATACTGATGTAAGATAACAGTATACCAGATTGAGAAATTATTCAGAGACTAAGCTTATTAAATATATCAGCAATAATTTTTTTCTTTTTATAACCAAGATTAATTTAAAATTTTAAATTAAGAATACAGGTATAAGAATACCCATACTGAGCTATTTTTATTTTGAGAAAGGGAACACCATTTATATAAATATTATATATTCTACATACACTTTTATTCAAATAATCATATATTAATTTCTAGCAATAATAGGAGGTGATTAACATTATATATTTTATGTGGTGAATACGAATATAATTGTATTCATTGAGAATTGTATTGAATGTATTTTATATACCAGCTTATATTTCAAGAGTTTAGGGCATATTTTAACAAAATTTAAATTTTCCCGAATGACACAGATTCAAAAATTTATATTTTGAAATTCCTACTCAAAAGTGATATCACAATTCAAATTTTGTTATTCTTCTACTTCAGCTGTTAAGCAGTTTTGCTAGTAATTAACAGTATTAGCAGTAGTGAACTACCTGGTTGATTTATTATCTCTGTCTAATAACCTTGGGAACTTTAAGGGCTTAAAACCTCACTACAGTTGGAAGAAAGGCACTTTAATTGATTTAATTGTCTGATATAATAGATGGATGAAACAGATTTCTGTGTATGAAATGTGTATGACCATGTGTTCTGCACCAGGGGGGTGGGAGGGTTGCAGTGGCTTTTCCAAGCCTCGATAAGCATGACAGCAAATAGCATAACTGAACTGTTCTAATACGACAGAAATTGGAAGAAAAATATAGATTCAAAACATTTGTGGTGAGGACATAGCCATATATCTTCAGTGAACAGTATTTTTGGGCTGTTTGTAAATTGTTGAAAACAAATGTTTGACATTATTTTCTATTGGGACAGAAAAACAAACTTAGTGTTTCACTTCCTCTTTCCTGCTAAACTGCATGCATCAACTGTATACACCCTCAGTTGTGTAGTTATGTGGGTAACTCCTCTCACTGAAACGCTATGCATTTTAACACAGCCTGTGCAAGCAAAACTAAGTAACTAAACTTTTCCAGTTTTAACTTAATGGCAGTTACTTGTGACTTTTTAAACTGTGTTTTAAGAAATTTCTGGGTTAAAATATATATTATTCCTATTCATTAATTTTAACAAATAATAAATGGGGCATTTCTGTTCATTGGACAACTTCCCTGCCATTATCAGTTTGTCCTTAATATCTCTAGATACCAAACTTCATTCTACACTTAGACATTAATCATTCCCTCTCAGATCCTACATAAAAACCTACTGGCTTATCAAACTTGCTTTCTAGCCCTTGAAGTCCCTCTTTAATACCCATTTATGCTAATATGTCTAGGAAAAAAAAATCACAAGTATTTGGCTAAGTGACTAGGCAAAAAAGGGAAAAAAAAAAAGAAAAAGAAAAAAGAATAAAGCATATGGATACTGCACAATCATAGAATCATAGAATGGCTTAGGTTGAAAGGGACCTTAAAGATCACCTAACTCCAACCCTGCTGCCATAGGCAGAGGTGCCACCCACAGGTTGGCCAATGCCACATCCAGCCAGGCCTTGAACACCTCCAGGGATGGGGCATCCACAACTTCTCTTGGCAACCTGATCCAGTGCCTCACTACGCTTACAGTGAAGAATTTCCTCCTAATGTCTAGTCCAAATCTATCCTCTTTTACTTTAAGACCATCTCCCCCTTGTCCTATCTTTACCTGATTTAAGAGTCCTTTTCCATCCTTCTTATAAGACGCCTTTAAGTATTGAAAGGCTGCAATGAAGTCTCCCTGAAGCCTTCTCTTCTTTAGGCCCAGCTCTTTCAGCCTTTCTTCATAGGAGAGGTAATCCAGCCCCATGATCATCTTTGTAGCCCTCCTCTGGACTCGTTCTAACAAGTCCACATCTTTCTTGTGCTGGGACCCCCAAACCTGGATGCAGTACTCCAAGTGGGGCCTCACGAGGGCAGAGTAGAGAGGGTCAATCACCTCCCTTGACTGCTGGTCGCACCTGTTTTAATGCAGCCCAGGACACAGTTCGCCTTCTGGGCTGCAAGTGTGCACTGCTGGCTCATGTCGAGCCTTTTGTCCACTAGAACCCCCAAGTCCTTCTCCACAGGGCCGCTGTCAATGAGTTCTTCTCCCAGTCTGTACACGTCTGGGATTGTCTTGACCCAGGTGCAGCACCTTGCACTTGGACTTGTTGAACCTCATTAGGTTCACATGGACCTACTTCTCCAGCCTGTCCAGGTCCCTTTGAATGGCATCTCTTCCTTCTTTGGTATAGCTTGATGTCATCTGCATATGTGCTGAGAGTGCACTCAATCCCATCATCTATGTCATTGATGAAGATATTAAAAAGCACCAGTCCTAAGACAAACCCCTGAGGGACACTGCTCATCACCAGCCTCCACCTGGACATAGAACCATTGACCACCACTCTCTGGGTGCAGCCATCAAGCCAATTCTCTATTTATCTCTATCTTTCAGATTTCTCTAGGGAACCTGTTTTGGCAGGGGGTTGGACCTGATGATCTCTCAAGGTCCCTTCCAACCCCTACAATTCTGTGATTCTCTGATTCTGTGTAACTCCTTATCCACCTGATGGTCCATGCTTCCGATGAATATCTTTCCAATTTAGAGCTTAGGATGTCGTGTGGGACCGTGTCAAAAGCCTTATAGAAGTCCAAGTAGATGACATCACTCGGTCTTCCCTTGTCGACTGATGCAGTCACTCCATCATAGAAGGCCACCAGATTGGTCAAGCGCGATTTGCCCTTGGTGAAGCCATACGGGCTGTCCTGGATGACCTGCTTGTCCTGCATGTGCCTTAACATTGCCTCCAGGAGGATTCATTCCATGATCTTGCCAGGCACAGAGGTGAGGCTTACCAGTCTGTAGTTCCCTAGGTCTTCCTTTCTACCTTTTTTAGAAATGGGAGTGATGTTTCCCTTTTTTCAGTCACCTGGGACTTCACCCGACTGCCATGATTTTTCAAATATGATGAAGAGTGGCATGGCGACTACATCAGCCAATTCCTTCAGGACCCTGGGATGCATTTCATCAGGCCCCATAGACTTGTAGTTGTTAAATTGCATCAGAAGATCCTGAACTTGCTCTTCACTTACAGAAGGAGGGATTCTGCTCCCCCAGCACCTTCCTAGAGGTTTGGGGACTTGAGGAATCCAGGAAGCCTGACCACTAGTGAAGGCCAAGGCAAAGAAGTTGTTAAGTACCTCTGCCTTGTCCACATCTGTTGTTACCAGTTCTCCGTCTTCATTTGTCAGAGGTGGTATGCTCTACTTAGTCTTTCTTTTGCTGCCAATATACCTGTAAGACCCCTTCTTGTTATTCTTTGCATCCCTCGCCAAGTTTTGTTCTGTCAGTGCCTTGGCTTTCTTGATCCCATCCCTGCACATCTGAAAGCATTTCTGTACTCTTCCCAGGGCACATGGCTCTGTTTCCACCACACGTACATTTCCTTCTTTTGCCTAAGTTTGACCAGCAGGTCCTTGTTCAACCATGCCATTTTCCTACCTTCCCTGCTTGATTTATTGCATATGGGAATAGAGAGTTCCTGCGCTCTAAGGAAAATATCCTTAAAGAGTTGCCAGCTCTGATCATATCCTATGTCCTAAGGATTCTGTTCCATGGGATCTCGCCTAGTAATTCTTTGAATAGCTGAAATTTCGCTCTTCTGAAGTTCAGGGTCCTGACTTTGCTCTTAGCCAGGCCCATATTCCTTAAGATCACAAACTCAACCAGGGCATGGTCATTGCAGCCCAGGCTTCCTCCAGTCTTAACCTCTTTAATGAACTCTTCAGCATTGGTGAGCACCAGGTCCAGTAACGCTTCTCCTCTGGTTGGTTTGTCTATTACTTGGAGGAGGAATTTGTCCTCAGTGGACTCCAGGAGTCTCCTGAACTGATTACTGCCAGCTACATGGCTTTCACAGTAAAAATACGGGTGGCTGAAATCCCCCAGGATGAAGAGAGCCTGTGAGCACTATGCTTCTTATAGTTGGAGCAAGAAGGCTTCATCCACAGGCTCCCATTGGTGGGGTGGCCTGCAGTATACTCCAATCACAAGATGTCCTTTGTTGATCCAGTCCTTAATTTTTACCCACAGGTTCTCAACCTGCTCTTGGATGTTTCTTAGAGGGAACTCTTCACAATCTATCCATTTCTTTGAATAGAGGGCAACACTCCCACCCTTCCTTCATTACCTGTCTCTCCTATAAATCTTGTAGCCCTCTATTCCAGTGTTCCAGATGTGTGATTCATCCCACCATGTTTCCGTAGTAGCAATTAGGTCATAGTTTTCTAATTGCTCCATGACTTCCAATTCTTCCTGCTTGTTTCACATGATTCATGCATTAGTGTACAGGCACTTCATCTGGGCTATGGGCTGCGTCATCTTTTTAGAGGAGTTCTTCCTAATTCCCATGGGATGATTCACAGGTGTTTCCTTGCTGTTCTCCAAAGTATTGGCATTCAGTGGTTCATGTGAATCACAGGTACATCCCTTTCCCCCACTGAATCTAGTTTAAAGCCCTGCTAATGAGTCTGGGCAGCTTGCTGCCCAAAACACTCTTGCCACACTTGGTCAGGTGTGCCCAGTCCTGTGTCAACAAGTCCAGTCTCTCAAAAGCATGCCCAAGATCATAGAACCCGAAACCCTGAACGTGGCACTGGCTACACAGCAATCATTCACCTGATCTGTACACTGCCTCCTCCTTGGGTCCCAGTGTCTGACAGGGAGGATTGAGGAGAACACTATTTATGCTCCTGATCCCTTCAGCATCTTTCCAAGGGACATAAAGTCCCTTTTGATGTTTTGGAGTCTCTTTGTCATAGCCTCAGTTGTCCCTACATGAGAGAGCAAGATAGTCCTCTGGCTTGACCAAGTTGAGTAGCCTCTTTGTGATATCATGAATACAGGCCCTGGGCAGGCAGCAAACCTCTCTTGAGAGATTGTCTGGGTGGCAAATGGGCACCTCCGTGCCTCTCATAGAGGAATCTCCAATAACCAACACCGTCCATGCTTTTTTTGTGGCACTGGTTCTTATACAAATGGTTGTATGCTGGTCTACCTTTCGCAGTTGCCCTTTCCTGGGCCTTGACCATTACCATTGTTGTTGTTGACACCCTCTCCTTTTTTTGAGCCCCAGAGCATCATATCTTTTGCATAGGGGCAATTCAGGTGCAAGGGTGAAATTCCTCACTCTGCTGCAAGCAGAGTGAGGGTCCAGCCTCCCTTGTCTTGCGAGTCTGTCAAGTCTGCTGGTTTCAGGTTGGAAGACGTTTTGCCACCCCCTTGCGAGGACTTAAGGTAAGGCTGTTGGTCAGCCCATGCCAGCACATGATACCACACATTGATCTCTTGCTCAGAATTCCTGGATTCATAACAGCCTGCCAAGCTCCTCTCACAATCTGGCAACTTGCTCAGAGAGTGCATCTATATGGTCACACTTGCACCCACAACACACAACTCTGCCTTCAGGCACTAGGGGGACCTCCAGATTCTGGAGTTTCCTGCAACTGATGGTCTGGGCTGTTCTTTCAGTCCTTGGGAGGTCTGTCTGGGTAGAGGTGTGTGCTTGAGGGGGTTGTGGCCCCTTCATCTGGGTTTCAGTCTCAGACTGGCAGGTGCGGCTAGTGGAGACCATTTTTGTCTCCCAGGAAAGCTGCTTCATGGTGTGCCCAGAATAGCAGGTAGAGATTGGTCTGCTTCCTGCCCTGCTTGTGCACACTGCTGTGCGAACTGCCACGGTACGCCCTGGTCACTTGTGCTCCCTAGGGGCTGCCTTTGCATGATGGGAGTGGGGAGGGTGCTCCTGGCTCCAACCAAGCCTCGTCAGCCACCCTCAAGGGCTGCCTTCGTGGGTCCTGGTAGCTCCCACTGCTGCCTCGAGGGCCTTTGATGTAGGAAACTTCCTGCACGCTGCCATCTCCTGCTCTGCTGCAGAATGCATCTGCCCTAGAGCCAATCACCTCAGTGAGAGTCAAGATTTTATACTTCCTTCCTCTCCTATGGATGCAAGCCTTTTGGCAATATTTAATATTCTTTTCCATTAGAAAGGGGAAAAAAAATGTGATCCAGCGGGAGTTGTGGTTAATGCCACCAACTTGTATTTTCTGATTTATATTTTTCAATATCTTTTAAAAGGACAGTAAGCAATTTCAATATTAGAAGGTATTCAGCAACAAAGAGAACATGACAATTAAGAAATGCTAATTCAAACTTAACAGTAATTGGACATCCCTTGTTTTAAGTAAAGCCATTTTTGGAAAAAAAACTAAAATACATGAAGTAGCTTAAATCTTCACAAACATTTTTCAACAATAATGTCATTATTCCAATAAATCTAGTTACAACCCTGAATATATTAAATATTTATTTCAGCCTAGACAAACTGGAAATAATAAAAATCAAGTAAATATTTAAGAATTTAAATAAAATTTAATAAAAAAAGATTTACAGAAGGCATCTAAAAATGGAAATAAACACATTTGAAACAAAAATGTTTAAAAATTAACAGGCATGTTTTTTAATTAATTCACAGTTTTTGAAACTATGATTGAAAACTAACTAATTTTCTGAAGCTCGTTAATATTTATTAACTTAAGCAGACTTTAAAATAACAGCTGAAAAAATCTAACTGGTTTGTCTTAACCTACTCAGTAATTCTTGCATACTTTTGTTATAGAAATAAGTAAAAAAAAAAAAAAGTATCAAATGCCATCTGAAGTATCTTATTTCTCTGCCAGAGATGTCTGAAATTTAAACCTTATACATAATAAAATAATCTGACTATTTTGTTCTTCAGAGAGAACTGTGACTGAAAAAGAGACAGTATTTTCTGAATTTTCCTTGGTAACATTTATTGAACATTTATTTCGTCTTGCAAAACCACTGCTTTTTGGCTTTGGTCTTCCAAGCTATTGGGGGGCTGGTCGCATAAAAACAAACAAACAGGATCATCTTCAAATCACTTTTATCATTGTGTTACAAACTTAACCATAACAAGTGATGTGCTTTTACAGAAAAAAAAAAAAAAGTGGAAAATTGTGTGTCACAGTTTTAAACAGCTGAAGGCTGACTGCCAGCAAGAATTGTGATCAGAACTGTTTTAACAACCTCTGTGGTAAGGCAACATTTTCTAAACTGTGTTTGCTTCCTTCAGTGTTGTGTTTCAGTATTCATAAAATGATGATGCAGAGGTGGCTGTGGGAGAGAGAAGACAAAAGGAAAAAGGGCTGTGAGTTCTAAAAAGAAAAATTTTCAGAAAGCTTTTGTAGCTCCTTGGACAAGAAACATATGTTTAAGATTATACATATTTCTGTTTTCTTGATGTAATCAAACCTGTGCTGAGAAGCTGTCAGTGAATTAGCCAAATATTTCAGATGAATGATCTACAAATATTGAAAATATTTCATCATAAAGGTATATATTTATAGATAAAACAATTATCAAAATATTTTAATATTATTCATCTTATTGTGGTAGACAACTAATACTGGGAAAAGACAAAATAATGTACTAATGCCACCCTTGGTTTGGAGGTATGTATTACATTATAGTATAATATGGTTTAGAAATATATTATTAATTAGATGTTTATTTAAACAAAAATGATAAACTCTTGTTTTCAGTATCTTTCTATGAAGTTCAAGAAGCTTTTGACCCTCTTAACTACTTCCTTGTCGTTGAGTAACAATAGGCACCAGAAAGCTATGCTGTCTTCAATTTATTCTTGCAATGCAGGGCAGTAAGTAATCATTGCCACACAAGGTGTGCTGGGTACTTTGTCTATTAAAAATCTCTGCAGTAATGTAGAATAGTGTCTGAAGAAAGTAAAATAATTCGACTAATATTTTAATGACATATTTTAAAGGCAGATCTGCTTTGTGGTGTTTTAAAACACCATTGCACTTATTTATTATCACAACATATTTGATTTCATTTGAGTTCCTTTTGTTTACAACCTCAGTCATATGAAGAATTGTTGTCTACATCCCCTGCCTCTCTCATTTTGAAGTGGTATCCTTCTTTATGAAGAAGTACGGTGTTTAAGTTTAAAATATATGGGTTGGAAGCTAAAAGACTAGGCAAAACATCCAGATATATCCAGATTGCTTGGGCCAGACTTCAACAGAGTTCAATTCATGATGCAAAGACACAACATCCAGCACACTTAGTAGTGGGCTTCCTCTGCGTACACAATAATGAGTGCAAAGTCAACTCCTCCAGACTGGAGATATTCTATTTAAGGTACATCTATGTGTTATTTTCTTGGCAGAAGCAAGCTGAGTCTAGACTTGCAAAGAAAACTGTGTCTGCATATAAAGTTGGTAGCAAGCCCATGCAATTATATTCTGTCTCTCTGTAGGGCTTGTTATTGTAAGCTTAGAGTTGCACTGATCACAGTTATATTGTGCTGATGTACCCCGAGGCTCCAAGGTAGCAAACTCCTGTCCATTTAGAATTCATAGCAGAGAATGGTCTCCTGAGGATGTATCCGAAGTAATTGTTAGCATATATCAGGTTGTTTTGATCAATTTGCCTTCAGATATTGTTAAAAAGGAGAAGGTTGACTAGTTTTTTGTTTTTTTTTTTTGCCAGATAGGAATGTGCCCTTATATGAAAAATACCCTGCTTTTTATAGTACTATTTTACTGGGGAAAAAGAATAGACAAGAGGAATAGTCTTAGATATGACGATCAGCGCTACTACAGCAAGTAGAAAGATAACAGAAATGTAAGGAAAAACAATGAAATGAAACCAGGAGCTAAATAAAGGGAACAAAGTTAAAGTCACCAGACTTACTTGCTTTGGCAACCTGAAGCAGATCTTGATAATTACTTTTTCATATTAATTTGAAGTTCTCGAGGAAGCTGATATTGTTTGAAACACTTGTTAATATATCTGTCAAACATAAGAACTCAATTCTTGATCAAAGCAGACAAAATGAGGAGGTTTTTCAATGAACTACAAAATCTTATATATGTTTTGCCAGCTCATTTTTGACAATCCCCCTACACGTTTTGGAAGATAAAGTGGATATCTTTACAAAACATCCTCAAATATTGGCTCATTTAACTACTGTATTGAACGATACTCTGGTATACTCTTGATAAACATTTTGTAGGAATTTTATAAGGCTGTTTAGTTTATATGGTTATTCAAGGATAATTTGTAACTTTATGTAGAGATGAAAACAGTATTCTTAGACTTTGTATGTTTGTATAATATACAGGGTTTATTTGATGCATAAAGTATAGCATAATTTCTTATTTTTTTCCTGTCTTTCTTGCTATAGCACTTTTAAATATCTTTATCCTTGTGTTCTTTTTATAGCTTGACATCAGCAAGGAATTTTTATCGCTTCTTGTTAAGATGCAAAGCAATTTATGAATTTTGTTGAAGTTTATACTGAGAAGAAATACAGGTATTATAGCTCTCATTTAATAACAGTTTCTAAAACACCAGTAGATTAACTGAACATCAAAATAGATATGTAACTTTTCAAACTAAAATCATAGCATGTAAAAAATATTCAGATTTTATATGAGAAAATAAAGATTTAATTAAAAAAAAAAATGGAAGTAGCAGTTTACCTGTATTCTCTTTTTTTAGTGGTGGGTCACATTGATTTTTAGCATGCCATGCTTCTGTGTGATATTTGGCAAGACATTCTCCTTGTATCTTGAAGAAAATTATACAGGAAATGATAAGATACACATGATTTCATTCCTAAATACTTCAGGCACACCAGCATGTAATTTCATCCACAGTTTACATCAAAGGGAGAAAACAAGGAGAGTCTCCCAAAGATTAATTCAGTGCACAAGCACCAATCATTATGACACACTCTTACTTCGAACAACTGAATCTACCTAAAGAAGCATAATTAGCAGTAAAATCTACTAGATGAACCATTTCTTCAGAGTTTAGGAACTAATAGAAGTATCATTAATGCAGAGATACATATACTGGCTGGCCACTGTCACTTCGGGAAGTATTTTTAAAAAATATTTGAAACATTCTAAGCTATTTATATTTTTAAAATATCTACATTTATGTTTGTTTTCTTTGAAAGGTTGAAGCATTGTAGCTGTTCTCCAACAAATATAACATCTCTCCAAAGGTCATCATGTCATGTTTGTTCTCTTTCTATGTCAAATGTCTCTGTGCATGTCTCAAGGGCCGATTCTCATATTTCCCTCTAACTTATTGGTGCTTATTTGTAACATAGATATTCTATTTATGATTAAAACATCAACTAAAAGTATCAATTGAAATGAACATTGCATGACTTGCATCTCATTACTTCAAGAGAAAGGAGGAGGGGAGAAATATTTTTAGAGACAGAAGCCTTTCACCAATGTAACCAGCTTCCTCAAGAAGTTCTTAGAAAAAAGCACATCACAGACCTAGTTTTATCTGATCCAGTCTCCCTGAGGTCATTTGAAGAAGATCTCTGCTGGTCATATATTGAAAGTTCTAAACTAGGACAGAAAACTAAAAGCAAAATATACTCACTCTTGATCAAGTTCTCAAGAGTAGCTGCATCAGGCACTTCTTAAAAACTACTTTTTAATGGATTTTTGATTTATTAGTAAACTTTTTTTTTTTTCTTTAGCAGACAGCTAAAGAAGGCTGTATGTGCAAAGCATTATTCAAGTGTTACAGGAAATGGAAAAAAATTGAAAGTAAAAATAAATTATGACAAGGTGTAAAAGATCTCTTTTGGTACAAAGTTAACAGTGCTTTTTCTAAACTGAGTGACTAATGGCAAACTTCATGAAGTTGCTATATACAAATTTGCATGTCACATATTTATTGAGCACTCATTTCTAGCTAATTTAACCTGAGAAGGAGGTCCCTAAGAATAAGTTCTGGGAGGCTTCTATACATGTCCATTGTATCCACTTCAAATATGATATGAAATTTCATGATAGAATTTTTCACCATTTTTCAGACTAACATTCAATTAATGATGTCTTTAATGTATGCCGCAACTATCGTATTATATGTATAGGTGATTGTATTGTATGGGGGGAAACATAACTCCTAATGTTAGTTCTGCATGTGTGAAGTAGACAGTATTCTACTACTCAGTCTTATTTCCTTTTACTTCCCCTACACATTCAAGACTGAATTAAGACATTAAAATGAAGGAGGGAGATACTGGAAGGATGAAAACTAGCAATATAGGGTAAAGTCATTATTATTTGTAAATAGAGTAGAAGAGGGAATGAACAAATGCCATAAAAAACAGACTTTCTGGAATTACGTGGAAAATATTATAGCAAAGGGACTCTAGATGGTAAAATAGGTCAAGAAAAAAAAAGAATGAAAAACCCAAAGTTAAATACACAGGTATTTTATTGTTGATGTTCACTATTGCAAGTGAATGCTAGAAAATAGTATAGGTTATAAAGCAATAAGGATCATTTTAAGGTATAATTAGCAACTAATCACTATAATATGCTACATAATTACGCATTTAACTTGCTTGGTTTTGAAAATGAGTTTTATTTTCTAGTTTTGGATTAACCTTAAATATTTAAGAAAAGGATAATTTATCATTGTATCCCAGATTATTTTATTCTTCTGTACTAGTGAAAAAGATAGAAGCTGTAACCAGATAAGGGGTTGCAGTTTGCCTTGGCAGTCTAATCTCTTTATGTGGATAAAAAATGTTATTTACCATGGCTTTCAGTGCATGGTGCTTTTGAAACAAGGGTCAAGTAAAAGATCAGCTTTGTGATGCCTAAGTCTGGAAGCATATACTGTCCCTATGCTTGTTATGTGCAACCAGTATTTTGCGTGTTCCACAGTCATCTCTTGAAATCTTGTGTCCAGGTTCTTCTTTCTCCTTGGCTTCACATTCCATTTCTATGTAAGAGCAAATGACAGAAATTGCTTCAGTAGTCCAGAATGCCTGCTTGTAGGGTGATTTGATGAGAATTTCAGTGTAGAATTTCAGGACCAAATTGCCAGAGAAAGTCAATTTTTATTTTTCTTCATTTTTTGAGGAGGGGGGATTAGCTTTGGTATCATGATCCATAGATAATTTGGAATCTTACTGCTACATGCATATGTGTTGGCAATTACTCTGCCAACAGTGGCAACAATCTGGAACAGCTGTGGTATGCTGGAGATGGCTTGGCTGCTTGATAAACCAGGAATTAGTATCATGGAAAAAAATCTTTTTGATGCTGAAATATTTTTTTTTTCCATGAAGGAGTGATGACTTCCGTTTGTCCAGGAATGTGATACTTCATGGCTGAAAACTGCTTAAGACCTCCTGAAGATCCTGATGGTTAAGGGATATGCCAAGATTTATTTTTTTTTCCTTTGCTCCTGTTTCTGGCCTTACTTTAAGCACAATATACTGTGTGGATTTTTATCTATCTATCTATCTATCTATCTATCTATCATCTGACTAATCTATCTAATCTTTCTATTTATTTTGGAAGTTGTAAGCTTTTTACTTTAGATTGCAATTGTTCTCCCCCATCAAGGAGCTGTCATCATGTTGGCAGCCATTTCTATACATCTCTATACATAATCGTTCTCTTTCTCCTCCTCCTCTTCCTATGCCTCCTTGGTGGCTTGCACTGTGAACACCAGTGTGACCTTGGTGTTCGCTTTGCTGTTCCATCCATCCTCCTCGCATTTTCCATTTTTTTTTCCATTTCTTGCATTTGTTTTCTCAGAATTGCTGGCATTTCAGCTGATGGGCTCAGCGGTGTCCTGTTGAGGACCTTGCTGGAACCTGCTGACTCTGTCCTAGGGCAGACCCTGGTCTCTTCTCACAGAGACCATCCCTGCAGCCCCACACTGCCAACACCTGGACACTGACACCCTATACCTGGTACTAGCTTTTATGTGCTGTTTATGTAAGTCTCTTTATATTAAAACTAGGCTGTTTTTCCATAGTTGGTATTGAAGTTCTTTCTGTTATTTTATAAGATTTTTAGCTCATGTAGTACTTGACCTCCACAACCATTACTTTTAACTGTTGTTTAAAAAAAAAAAAAAAAAAAAGTTTGCCTTCTACACATTTATTTCAAACATTTATTGTGTTATTCCAAAACATTTATCAAGTTACTAAGGTCACAGGGAGAGATTGGATTCTCCCTAACCAACATGAAATAACGCTATTGAGGTCTAAACAACATTTTTGGATGGATGTATAGTTTTGTGATTCAGTCACTGCTGCCTTTCTATCCAACCCATGACCCAGAAGGTAGCTGAATGGCAGTTTTGGAGAAAAAGCACTTAAAGCCATCACAAATACAAGTGAGAAGCTTCACCATTAGAGCACAAAGCAAAAGGTAAGCAATGTTTAAAAATTTTCAGGATTTTAGGAAAAGTAAAGGAGCTGCTGAAAAAAAAAAAAAAAAATATATATATATATATATATATGTATTTTAGCATAAGTATTAAACCCTCAAGCCTTCTTAAGTGTGGAGAGAAGACTTACTGCTACCTACTCTTTACTACTCTTTTTGCTAAGGAAACGAGTGGTCTTTTGTATTTTGCTAGTTTATAAAACTTTTTTTTTTTTTTTTTTACTATTTTTATATTACACAATGTATGTTCACATAGATGAAGAATATGGAGAAGCTGAATAGGCTTGATCTGATAGGCATGGTCTTCGAACATTTAGCAGGCAACATATTTCCATAGTAGTTGATGATAAGCTGTAATGAATGCTGTGCTAATCATATCATTGTATAGCTGCGAATGTTACCTTTTTAACATTAAAACTATATTTCTAACTTCTAACATTCTTATTTATCACATGAAGAAAGAAAACTTATGGCTCACCAAACATAATAAATTAGTCTTGTCATAAGATTGTGTACACTCAAAACAGCAAGGCAAGACTGAATAGACCTAGGTTAAGGCCTAGCCTGAAAGAAAGGCAATAAGAAAAATGAGATTATTAATCATGGATGATTGTTTTAAAGTGTCAGTTTTTTGTTGTCACCAAAAATGTAATTAAATATGATATAATAATACTATATATATAGAAACTTTAAAATATATTAAAAAGTGTGTTTAAAAAATACTGAGTTAAATTTCTATTAAATTATTAAACCAAGTCAACTTAAATTTCACCTCTTGCTTCACTTAAATATAGTAAATTTATTTCATTTCTATGCCTGTAATAAAATCTTGTGAAATATAACTACAGTGTTAGACAGATCATGTTTCACAGTGGAAAATCCTGCTTTCAGTGTAGGTGATATACCAGATATTTACAGAAATTATAATACTGATAAATACTTGTAAGGTGTGATGCACTGATAAACACGATGTTATTTACCAAAATAATAAAAACAACAAACCTTCAATTCCTAGATTATGCTGCATTGGGTATTCCTGCTACTGCATCTATCTTTCAGAGCAAAATAAAAATGTCTTGGAAATATGAAAGTAAATTGAATATATTAAAAATCTGAAACTCATGCCTAAAATAACCAGAAATTATTTCTTTTAATTTATTAGATTTATACACTGAGATCTATTATCATGAAAATTGTTTGTTTCCAGCCATAGCTATACGTCATCTGAGTAATATCCTTTTGTTGATAAAAAGATGTGCTTGCAGATAGCATGTTCTGTAGTATTCTTGGACTGTGTTTCGTTCACCCATGAGCTTAGCCTTGATTGAACACAGTCATTCTTACTGACATGGACTGGGGCCAGGGAGCATCAGAGGCTAACCAGATTTGTCCAATTTAGTAGAAGTGATTTGTTTTAACTAGCAGTTGTTACCTTTCTGTTCTTTCTCTTGTCAGGCAGATTTAGAGCCTTATAAAATACACAGGCTGAAAGCCAAGGCATCACTGACCTACACAATGCTGGATCACCCTATGAAAGTCCTATCAAAACAAACAAATTAGCATTTAATAGTCAAAATGGTCAGCCTTGGGATAAACTGAAGGGACAGGCATTAAATAATCATGGCCTTTCCTAAACT
Organism: Cygnus atratus; assembly: GCF_013377495.2. Lineage (NCBI taxonomy): Eukaryota > Metazoa > Chordata > Aves > Anseriformes > Anatidae > Cygnus > Cygnus atratus. The sequence goes on from NC_066365.1 coordinate 55,800,192, forward strand.
GGAAAGATATCTGGCTTAAATGCATACCTTTTTTTTTTTTTTTTTTTTTTTAATAATACTGACCAGAAGCCAACCAACAAAATATGTCTCTGACAATCTTTAAAGAATCTGAAAGCAGGCACAGTTAAAATATCACAGTGTACAGAATAAACAATTAAAATATATAAATATACAGGCTAAATTGGCTTAATGGGTCAGTCAGATTGCATTTTCACCTAAACATATAGCTGACTTGTAAGCATTTGGTGGCAGTAAACATAATTATATTTTTGTTTTGTGGATTCTGTTCCTGCTAACGAAGGCATTAGTTAAATACCTACCCAACCAAAATAATAATCATTAATGAGTGCGTAGCCTAGCCTAGCCTAGCCTAGCCTAGCCTAGCCTAGCCTCTCCTGGAATGGAATGGAATGGAATGGAATGGAATGGAATGGAATGGAATGGAATAGAATAGAATAGAATAGAATAGAATAGAATAGAATAGAATAGAATAGAATAGAATAGAATATCCTGAACCGGAAGGGACCCACAAGAGTCATGGAGTCCAACTAGTATCTCCACGCAGGACTACCCAAAAATCAAACTATATGTCTGAGAGTGTTGTTCAAACTCTTCTAGTATGCTCACAGGCTTAGTGCCATGACCATGCCTTTGGGGAGCCTGTTTCAGTGTCCAGTAGCCCCCTGGAACAATGACTGCATCTATAATCAGTTAACAGGAAAACTGATAAATTGAGCTTTGACTTAATTTAGCACACTAACAGTGGCCATGGGATACCAGATATGGTCTGGCAATCCAAAGAATGCTACTAAATAAGCTGTTTGGAAACTCCTTGCACTTCAAGCAGATGCACATGAGAAAGCATGAAACATATAAAAGTCTCTGAAAACATCTAGATTATCTATAGCTGAGGAAGTCTGCCTGAGGTTTAACAAATATAAGTTACTGAGAAACCACTCAGCTGCCTGAATGTACTGCTTGCTTGTGCTGGAATGGTAGTTGTTTCCCACATCCACACACCAGAGCTCCTTACAGACTTTTTTTCTTTCTTGAAGCTGCAGACTGGTAGTTTAGTAAACAAGAGAAAAAATGAACCTGTGTCCTGTATATTCAAATTGCGTTCACCTTTAAGTTCTCAGGTTATCTAGCAAGTACACAGCTAAATAACAGATTACCTAGGTATGGTGGTAACTCTTTTTGTAGTAAACAATATAGCACAAATATAATAAAAGATGTTCTAATGAAAGTGACTGAAGATAGAATATAAGACAGTCATTAAAAGAAACAAAGTGTTTACAGACAAATAAGACCTCACATAATACCATATCACCCCACAAAAAAAATAAAAAATAAATTTAAAAAAATGGCAAAACCAACCACCTTGACTAGCCTCAGATGAGGAAGATTTTTAGTTAATCCACTGTATTTATTTAAGGGGAAAGTAGATTTTTACCATTGGAGTGCATTGCCTCTATTCACACTTGTATGGAGTTCCCCTCTAATGTTTGCCTTCTTCCATCCATCCATTCTTACACACTCAAAATAAATAAATAAATAAATCATAAGCTGTTTAATTTTTTATTTTTATTTTTCGAAAATCTATGTAAAGAATACCCCGGTAAATTGACTTGGCATGAAATCTGTTGGAGACTTATTAAAAAGTCCTTCTATTTCAGCATTATAATTAGGATCCTTTTCAACATAGTCAGTTTCACCCTTAACTCCTCAACAATTATTTTCCTGTAATAATGCTTGTTGTCTATTATTTTAGGCTATCTGGAAAGGGACATTAAAAAGCAATAAGCTACATTTATTGTAATGAGAGCTAACCATAGGACTTCTGCAACATTTTGAACATTGCAAGGTTCTACTAGGGTTTCTTATATATTCAGTTGATTTTTTTTTCTTTAGTGTTGGACAGCAGAACAACACTGATAGGTAAGCCAGAAAAAAAGATTCAGTGTTTGCTGTTAGTCTCATAAAAGCAAACTATTTTGTTTCTGTTTTGTTTTTCTTCATTGCTGCAAAAGTTAAAATGCACAGGAGACTCTACTGTGAGGAAAAGTTAGAAGAATGTTAGTAAGTGATAATAAGAAAGAGATGTATAAACCCATATATTCTAATGTAAAGTTCCTTCATAATAGATTAATGTAATATCAAAAAACTGTTCCAGTCAACAGACCTAAGTATCACTGATGCACAAAATACACGATGCAAAGAAAATCCAAGTAAAGCAGTTATACATGAAGATGCCCTATTCATTTATTATTTCCTTATTTCCAAGAAAATAGAAACTAAAAAAGTTTCTGCACAAGTCCCTGCGACCTAGATAGTTTATGATATCAGGATAGTGTGACCTTCAAGCTTTAATTAGTTGTGAAAAACAGTATTGTCAAGTGTCTGATCCCTAACTACATAACATTAGCTAGCTTTGTTTCAGTTGAATGAAAATTCACTGATTTTGGTACTATTTGCAGGGGAAAGTGTATTTTTAATTTTCATCTGAGTTTATTGTTAATTAAATCCATAGAATCAGCTCTGTAGAAAGTTATACAAGACTGTGTTCAGACTCATTGTCTATGAGAAAACATAGCTAGTATTGTCAAATGAAAACAGTTTTCAGCCTTGTTCTACTTGTCTTCATTTGACTATTTGTACCTTTTTTGTACTATTTATCTCTTTGTACCTGAAAGATTGGACTTTATCCTGGAATTTGTTATGAAATCTCATTGATGTTATGAAATCTCATTGACGCTAGCCAATTCACTCAAGGCATTTTTAATTGTGTAGTCTTTATTTTCTTCTTTGTTTATTAGGCTTTAATCTAGAATTTGGTTTATTGAAGTGTTGAGAAAACGAGTTCTAAGTTTCTTCAGAGATCCTACATGTACTGCAAGTAAAAATTGGCAGAGCCTGTATCTGAAACCCATTGCTGAGAGCTGTAAGCTTACCTTTTAAGCAATTCTGTAAATCAATGCCTGCAAATCTTCTATTTTTAAAAGGTACGGATTTCTAGTGTGTAATGTTTTTAACAGCATGTTAGTAAAGAGTAGACTTCTGAAAGAAAAACAAACAGAAAAGAACAACAGCAAAACTCCTGAAAATGCAGTGTTGTTGTTGTTGTTTTTGTTTGTTCATTTGTTTTTCTTCTTTCCCTACTGATCTGCATTAAAAAGTATGTAGCCTAGAGCATGAAAGCTCATTGCACACTGTGTGCTTTCTTAATTATAATCCTGACAGAGCAAAGTTCACTATCTTCTGCTAAGTAGCAAATGAAATAAATTTGCTAGAAAAGGTACTGACAGGTCTTTTCATAGTATTTTTGTTGTCTTTGAGGTTTGGGGTTGAGGGGTTGTATTTACTGATCTTTTTACTTACTGGTTTTTATTTACTTTTTACTTACTCTTTTTATTTACTGATCTTTTTTATAAATTGATTTGACCTCTTAAGGTGCGTATTACTAGATACTTCATTTGTTTGTTTGTTTGTTTTTCAGCTGACAGTATTTGAATTTTTAATTTATATTGTCTTTATATCCTGCAGCTACAAAATGGTTACTGGATTGCTGTGATACACAGATCCAGAGTAAAATATTGTCGTTGCTCACCTTATTTATTGTAAATTGATAGAGATAATTGTATCATTCACTGTCTCTGTAACATGACGATTTTCTGAAAGCAGCCTGTTCAATAAGTTCCTGTGATCAGTTCTGGTGACAGCCACAGGAACAAGTGAATGTCATGGAGCTGCATCAGGGAAGGTTTGGGCTGAATGTTAGGAAAAGATTCTTGACTGAGAGGGTAGTTGGGCAATGGAACAGGTTCCCCAGGGAAGTGGTCACAGCACTGAGCTGGTCCAACTTCAAGAAGCATTCGGACAGCACTCTCAGACATATGGTTTAATTTTTAGGTAGTCCTGTGTGGAGCCAGAAGTTGGACTCAGTGATCCTTGTGTGTCCCTTCCAACTTGGGATATGCTATGATTCTTCCTGATGAGCAAACAAATATGCATCACAGATGTTTGAACATTCTGTCCTTAAAATAATTTAAGTGTACAATCAAATGAAATGAAATGGAATTTTGAAAGACTCTTTACCAGGTTGTGTAGTGAGAGGACAAGGAGTAACTGTTCTAAGCTAAAAGAGAGTAGATTTAAATCAGATATAAGGAAAACATTCTTTACAATGATGGTGGTTAGATAATGGAAGAGGTTGCCCAGAGAAGTTGTGGATTCCCCCTCCCTGGAAGTCTTCAAGGTCAGTCTGGATGAGACCTTGAGCAACCTGATCTGGTGGATCAGGAGTCCCTGCTGGAGCATGGTGGGTGGGGGTGGGGAGCTCGATTTTTAAAAGATCCCGTCCAACTCAACTATGATTCTGTGATTCTATGATTCTGTGACCAAGAAGAGTATTGTTGCTGCCAAACACGTAAAGCTTTGGTTGAGTAAACATGGCATGGTGGAAAATAGTTGCCTTGGTATACAATTCTAAAAACAGTAAGGGAGTTTTGCTGTATACAAGTTCAAAATATAGGGTATACTGTATTTCCTCTGACTTTTCTCACTGAATTTTTCTTACCATTGAAAGGACAGACTGTTCAGGTTGTCTGCAAATGCAGTTTCCTTGATGGAATTTTGAGTCACAATGTCAAAAATCAAGCTTTAAAATAGCTCATTTCATTCTACTATTGTCAATAGGCGATCCATACTTTGAAAACAAAAAGTTATCCTCTGCTCCAAGATCTTCTACTAAGAAGATACATCTTGATTAAACTAAGAGAGCAGAATTCATTTATCTCTCATTCATGATGTCTTCCCCTTCCACAAGAGCTTTCTACAACAAAAGCAGAAGTTTTTAATGGACTATTAAAGCATCTGGATCTAGCAAAATGAACTTGGAATTTAGCTTTGATTTCACTTAGTCATATTGTTTTGTGTTGTTGTTTGTTTCTTTCAATAGTTATTCTTTAAGGACTATTTTAGCTGATATTAGTGGAAAGGTCAAATTTCATATGTGATCATGGTGATTGTCAGAAGCAGGAACAAGGGAAGTTTTGACTGCAAATTATTCAAAGAACCTTGAAGAATATAATCACAGTAGACACTTTAGAATCTCCAGTAGGGATATAGCATAATATGTGATGTGAGAAGCACAGTTCAGTGAACATGAATCAGAATACAGATATTTTTAGGGTGCCTATACTGGTAGGGAAACAAACAAAAAAACCTTTCTCAGATTACATTCTTTTGTGACACTTGTGTTTATTTTTCATACATGTCATAGCCAAAAAGTTGTTAGAAATGACCCAATAAAAAAATAAATCAAAATACTAGAGATACTGGATCAGCAGGCAACTAGGTTAGCTGTTTTGATTTGTTTTTCAGCTCTATTTATTTATTATATAGTTTTAGAACTACCAATATAGATAATTATTTAATGGTATAAGTGTACAGGGCCTGGCTGGGATGAAGCTGATTTTCTTCATAGATATGGTGCTGTGTTCTTGGATTTGTGACCAGAACAGTACTGATAACACACCAATGGTTTGTTGAACAGTGCTTGCAGGATCTTCTCTGCTTCTCTCTCAGCCTTTCCAATGAATAGGCTGAGGTGGGCAAGAGGTTAGGAGGGGACACAGGTGCAACAGCAGACCTGAGATGACCAAAGAATATTCTGTACTGTATAATGTCATGATCAGTAATAAAAATGTGGGTAGTCTCTTCAAAGTAGCCATTGCTTGGAGACTGGCTATAACACTCTATAAAAAGGCAAACAATTAACAATCGTGATTAATAAATAACTTATTTTCCAAATTCTTAACCAATAAATCTTTACTTTAGCAAAACATTCAAACTATTTGGTAGAATGCTTTATTAGTTTTTCACCTCTCTTTTCCTCAAATAACCTTATAACAGGATTTATAATATACAATATTTATCACTGAAATAGATTTACTAACAAATTGTGTTATTGCTTGTTAAAAAGGCACACTTAAATCTTATTCTGCACTACTAAAATTGCAAATTATTTCCTTTCAAAGAAAGTGTAACAGACGGCTAGAAAAGTTGCAATACTTGCTTTAATTTGGATTGACTGGACTAAAAGGCTTCAAAGAGAAATGTACCTGTATTCTTCCCTTGCAGCATGTTTTCAGGCTGCACGCTTAAACATCTTTGGTGGTGTGTGTCCATTTAAAAACAGGGTTTTTTCTTGCAAAAGTGTATAGTTTCTTCCTTTTCCAAATTGCTTATGTATCTATACAACCAAATGATTGTCTTTGTTTCCTTCATGCAACTTGGTGTTTATTGAGATTATAAACTTCATAATTGAATTTGGAAAAAAAAAAAAAAAAAATCCTTAGGTAATCTGACTCCTTAAGCTTTATGAAATCTGAATCAATGACATGCATTGGAGAAAGATTAAAGCTTTGATGCGTCAGACTGGAAAAGTCATGTCAAGATGATAATCCTACATAATTTATGAGAAAAAGTGCAAGACAGGTTCTTGTGTGTGTGCGTAAACAAGTAGTTAGCTCAATCAATCAAAACAATTGTATTCCCATTCATCAGAGGTGACACAATGAATGTACAACCAGTTCTGCTCTGTAGTATGGATCTGCTAGTCATGATTTAGAAACATCTTATGTAAATGAAGTTAATGTTGAAAGATTGTATTTTATTGAACTTGCATAAGAAGTGATTTGGGAGACATGAGAGAAACTACTTGACTTACGAAATAAAACTTGTTCATTGAACAGGTTAAGCTAATGTAACTGCAAAATCTCAGAATCAACAGTCCTATTCAAACAAATAAAATTAAAAAATATATATATCTTAGATGAACAAGGGCTGCATGTTCATTTGTTTTTCTGTTTTGCTTTATGAAGAAGATATTGTAGGAAAGCCCTCAAAGCTTGGTCATCTTTTTTTTTTTTTTTTTTTTTTTTTTTTTTTTTTTTTTTTTCTCAGCTAGTAAGCTGTTGCCAACACAAGATTAATTAGGAAATCCAATTTAGCACCTCAGATTGTCCATAAGTACGATTTCTTATGTGGTGGGTATAGCAATAGCAAGATTTCTACTTTGGTAGTGGCTATTTTACTCACAATATTTGATTCCTCCTCATTTATATTTCTGCTGTATCAAAATTATCTTCAGTATTTTGTAGCAGAGTTTATTTTTAATCTTCAGTCTACCTACTAGATAGCCATCCTTTCCTTGGTAAGAGAAATGCCCATGTGGGAATTTTGTAAAACCAGACAAACAAAAAATGCATAATCTGTAAGGCACAGACTTATTTCCAACCCATTCATTTTACTTGTTCATTATAAATGCACTAAGTATTTGTACGAGTGAGGGACATATCTTAAGCTATTAGAATTTGGATCCATTTCTGAGCAGTGCATCTTTCATTTGTATTTCCACAAGCAGATGTATTGTAGTGCATCAGATATAGTTTGGACATTTTTAGTGAAAAGTTGAAGACTTTGTATGGAACTGACAGTGCAGGGTCTTAAGGCTGGTCTGGGTTTATTTTGACCTGAGCTTGTTTTAGGTTGTTTAAACTGCCTTGCAAGCTACAGCTGAAGCTGTGAGAATGCTATCCATGGTATTAAGTCTGACTAACTGTGGTAGTCACAGCGTAGCAGACTATTTCCTTTCCTGCCAGTGGAGGCTAGAGAACACTGTTTTGAAACTTTCTAACTTGAGCTAATAATCCCTCAGAAGAAAGCAGACAGTCATAATAAAATATATATATATATATAGCCCAAAACAGACAAGATTGAGAAAAAAAAGGACCCTCACCAACAGCAAAGAAGTGTGGAAACTGATGATTTTCTGTGACTTCCCACTATCTCTAGGCTTAAAGAAGACTGGTGCTGTCTACATTAGGTCCCAGAAGACATTGAATTGATGAAAATTACATCAAGGGAAAAGGAAGACAGGAGGTGATATTAGTAAGTGTGTAACAATTTTAAGATTATTATATCATATATAGTTTTTCTACTATTTCATTACTGTTGACCTTCTCTTTCATTCCTGTTAATTTTCCCCTATATCTCTTCCTCATCCATAGGACTCTGAATTTAATACTGTACTATAAGTGTCAAGGTGTTGGCAGCAGGAGGACTACAGGGGTAGCCTGTGTGAGAAGGGACCAAGCACTAATCCATGTCAGACACAGCTGATTCCAATTAACCCACTGCAGAAACAGCCAAGACAGCTAAGCTGGTGGTGTCTCTGTGAAAACATATTTAAGAAGAGCGTTAATAAAAAAAAAAAAAAAAAAAAAAAAAAAGAGTTTGGCAAACAACCCTGCAGACACCACGGTCAGAGAAGGAGGAGAGGCAGGAGGTGCTCCAGGCACTGGAGCAGAGGTTCCCTTTCAGCCTATGGAGGAACCATGGTGGAGCAGTGTGTGTTTCTTGGAGTACTGAAGGATTGCAGCCTGTGGGAAGCACTTGCACTACAGAAGGGCAAAAGTGTGAGGAAGGAGTGTCAGAGAGGAGCTGTTGTGGACTGACTACAACCCCTCATTCCCTGTCTCCTTGCTCTGCTCTGGGTCAGGGAGAAGGTAAAGGAAATGGGAGTGAAGAAGTGAAGTTGAGCCTGGAATAAAGTGTGTGTGTGGGAGGGAGTGTTTGAGGTTTTTTTTCTTTGTCACCATCCTACTCTGTTTTTAACTAGCAATAAATTTTCCCCAGGTTGAGTCTGTTTTGCCCATGATGGTAATAGGTAAGCGATCTCTCTGTATTTATCTTGACTCATGAGCTTTTCCATCTTCTTCCTCTGTCCTGTTGAGAAGGGGGGGAGCGAGAGAGCAGCTAGGTGGGAGTCTGGAAGAAGGATGAGGTCAACCCACCACAAATACTTCTATAGACTGCAGAACAGATACCATCAGTAATGTGTACGCTGCTCCAGTCCCCTGGTTGTCCTGTTGGGGAATACATTCCAAAGTAAACACAACTGCATGGAAAGAAGGATGTGTACCTATAACTCCTTCCAGATGTGCAGATAAAAATGGTAAATTGCAAACAGAGGAGACAATCCTCAGGGTACCAAAAGAAAGCAAAGAAAGATGCTTGCATTTAATAGTCCCTGGGAGAGTTTTCTTGTTAATTTCTGAATATATGAAAACTTTTGCATCCACAGTATTCTGTGAATATTACAGAATGGTAAACCTATGGTTACACCTCAAGCTGTTTCACAGTCTAACATTTTATGTAGTGGATCATCTTTCTTTGCTTTCTTTTTTTTGAACATGCCTCCTTATAATTTCACTTTATGCTTCGAAATTTTACATTAGAAGATACAATGAACAAATAGTGCTTTCTGTAAAAAAAAAAAAAAATTGCTTTTAGTTGTTCCTTCTAGCATCTCTGTAATGAGAAAGATGAGCTTTCAATTATTTCCCTTTTTGAGATTAAACACAAATGAACACAAATCCATCTTTCCTAGCTTAGGCAAATAAGACCATTGAAAGAGTAATGGTGGATCGCACTGTCTATCGCCACTTTGCAGAGTATAGCCACACCAGGTACCCTGAGGATTGTCTCCTCTCACAACATTGTGACCAGCAACTATTAAACTAATATCAGGCTTATAACAAATTAATTTTAACACACTCTGGTCAGGTCTGTCATCTCAACCCTCAAGCTGCACACTGGGTGCCAGAAGGACTGGTTTAACCCAGCAGGCAGCTAAGTACCACACAGCCATTCACTCTGTCCTTCCCACCTCCCAGTGGGATAAGGAAGATAATAATAAAACAAAACAAAACAAAAAACAATACAAAAAGAAAAAAAAGTAAATAAACTCATGGGTTGAGTTAAAGGCAGTTTATTTGGACAGAAAATGAAGGGAAAATAATAACAATGAAAAAAAAGAATATACAAAGCAAGCAAAGCACAATTCCTTCTACTTTTATTGTTCAGCATGACATCATATGGTATGGAATATCTCTTTGGCCAATTTGGGTCAGCTGTCCTGATTCTGTCCCCTCCCAGCTTCTTGTGCATCCCCAGCCGCCTTGCTGGCAGGACAGCATGAGCAACAGAGAAGTTTTTTTAGTTAGTGTAAGCACTGCTCTGCAACAAATAAAACATCGGTATCTTGTCAACATTATTTTCATCCTGAATCCAAAACACAGCACCATACCAGCTGCTAGGAAGAAAATGAACTCTATCCCAACCAAATCCAGGAGAATAAAGAAGTACAAGAATTCAGGATTGTACAGAGAAAGGCAATCAAAGAAGTGAATGCTCTGTGAGGAGATACTAATAAGTTTGTGACTTCTCAATATGAGGAGAAGAAAGAAAAGTACATTGAGGCTATCAGAATCAAACAGGTGATAGGCAAGCTGAATGTAGAACACAATCTGACAATGCTGGAGCTAGGAGACAGTCATTAAAGTAGGACAAGATCAGCTTAAAACTGTTAAGATAGCACTTTTTAATTTATTTTTTATTTTTTTATTGAGCAGTAAGTGAATTTTTGGATCCTTCTGTTGCTGCTGTAGACTGTACAGGAGACTGCTGCAGACTACAGCCGGTATCTGGAGGTGCAAAAAGGGATTAGACAAATTCGTGAACAGAAGGTCTGGAAGCATGTAAGAAAGGGAATTAGCAGGAATTAATAGTTCTAAACCACCTACGATGTGCTTTCTGAGAAGGGAGCAGAGGGAGAGTGTCAACGAGAAGGACAGACATCACTTAGTGTCTAGGATTGCACAATCTTCCTAAATTGCATCTGTCACCATCTTAGAAAGAATAGTAGGCAAGAAGCACAGCACATGTGATGGAATATGGCATATTTTCTATTTTTTTTTCTATGATTCTTCCCATGCTACACTACTACTGTTTGTTGCCAGACTGAAAGCACAAGACATTCACACAGAAAAATAACACTAGGAATAAGATCTATCTTAAACTGAATTTGGCAACCTCAAAAATGATCAAATAGATTATAACCTTGTGATATTCAAGTTTAATGTAGAAGGTCTTTAACTACCTAAAGCTTCTTTGAAAGCTGTAACAGAAATTTCACTAGAAAATATTCTTACCATTGCAGGTTGGGTAGATAAAATATAAGCATTTGTATTTTTAAGAACACTATTTCCCTTATTTTCGTAAATTATTTGTTGACATAAACTTTATTTTAAAAATCTAGTAAAAAGTTTACAAATTGTTAAAGGTGAAAAATTGCCAATGCTGTTTTTATTCAGATAATACAATGCCATGATATTAATTGAGAAGTTGGGGTATGACATTTGATTTGGAAGTGGAATTTTGAACTGAATTTGTTGCAGATGCAGTTTTAATTCTTCTGACAGTTTTGTTGTTCATTTTAAAAATGTGCAAGTGATATGGATATGTTAGAATACTATCAGGAATATTGAACATGAATTACTAAGATCAAGAAAATCTTACACGCCACACATGGCAAAAATCCAATGTTTAGTAAATTTTATATAAGTCATAGATATATATCATCTTTAGGGTATCTTTTGAAATGTATTTATAAATTATCCATCACAGGAGACAGTCTTTCTCTTGAATCCAATATGTCACATATCTTACTGAAACATTTGTGCTGACTATCAGAACATATATTATAGGCATCTCCTACTCAAAGCTGCAAATAAAAAAGATTTCATATTGAAACGGATACTATGTATCAACTAGCAAACTGAAGTAATTTCTTATCAAATTAGAAATGTCATTCGTTGGAACAGGCGCTTTACTTTTTAGATATAGATGTATTGTCTATTCTGTATATGTTGTTTCTGAGAATATGTGCATTGTTGATTGAAAAAAAAAATGATTTCTCTTTAAAATATATATGTTCTTTTTTAAAACAGCAAAGATTGCACTATAAATCCATCCCAATATATTATCTATTTTAACAGATTGCCTTCTGAAAAAGGAATGTGTCTATGAATTTGGTCTCTGAGCAAAAGAAATGAAATATACCAGTGCATAGAGATCAGCAGACATTTATTGTATCAAATGTAGTTTTCTGTCCAAGACAGAAAGTAGCTTCCATCTCAAAAAGTCACGTTCTAGAGATAAATCAAGCCCACATTCTGTCATTTTCAAAGTACATGACTATATTTGCATCAGTAATGTCAATGTGCTAGATACCCTTTTGAATTACTGGTGGAAGTGCATCAAAAAAACATTATAATAAGGGTCTGATTTTCACATGACAGTAAATTGGGAATAATTACATTTAAGTCAGAGAGTTTGCTCTATATAAAAACAAATTACTAGTGGCAATTTTTTGTCCTTGGGCATCATAATTAACTCAAAAGTGTCACCCTAAGTGCTGAACACTTTCTGTGGTGGTCAAAACTAATTGGCTCCATGAAATGCATTTTGTTTGTGTTTTTTAATATTTTTGACTAGGCTGGATAAGTATAGTACTAAATTGTCATCTGAAAGATGTTGTGAAAGAGTTGTGTGGTAAAAATTCCTATTTCATAGTACTAAAGTAATAGATGAACAGCTGCTGGACTAGTTATGTTTAACATTTCTTCATTTGTAGACTAAAACTTCTCATTTACTTATTGATTCTTCCTGTAATTCTGCATTTGGAGAAATCCCAACTATTTCTGTAGATTTAGTAAGGTATTTTAAAGGAAATAAAATAAGCCTTTTTTACTTATTAATGGCATTGTGAATTTCATAAATTTTCCCTCTGTGGAGGGAGCTGAACTTGCAGAACAGTACTGTGGTGTATTGGCCCTGTCTAGCAGCCATGCATTCACCCAGACTCTCTCTCACTACTCCTGCCTCAGGTGGAAGAGGGAGAGAACAGAAAGAACAGGGACAAGAAAACCTGTGGGTCAAGATAAAGACAGGGAACATCATTTACAGATACTGTCATGGCCAAAACAGACTTAGAGAAAAATAATTTAATTTATTGGCAATTAATATAATGTGTATATATACATTCAGATACTTTAAATATATAATTAACTATAGAAATATAGTTGATATATAATACAATACAATACAATATATAACATATAAGGGTTACAGTAAGAGGAGTTACATCGGGCTGGCATCCAGTCACTACTGGGGTTTTCCTGAGCATCATTCTAGGGCCAGTTCTCTTCAATGTTTTTGTAAATGATCTGGATGTAGGACTTGACTGCATACTAAATAAGTTTGCAGATGTTAATAAATTAGGGGAAATTTTGACTCCCTCGAGGGTACAGAGGTCTTGCAGAGAGATCTTGACAAATGAGAAAGCTGGGCAATCACCAATCATATGAAGTTTAACACAAGTGCTGCACCTGAGTCAAGGCAGTCCCAGGCATCAGGACAGACTAGGAGAAGAACTCAATGAGAACAGCCCTGCAGAGAAGGACTTGGGGGTTCTGGTAGATGAAAAGCTCAACACAAGCTAGCAGCCCGGAAGGCCAACTGTATCCTGGGCTGCATCAAAAGAGGAGTGGCCAACAGGTCACGAGAGGTGACTGTCTCCCTCTACTCTTCCCTTTTGAAGCCCTAATTAGAGTACTGCATCCAGGTCTGGGGCCCCAGCACAAGACATGGACCTGTTAGAGCAGGCCCATAGAATCATAGAACCATTAAAGTTGGAAAAGACATCCAAGATCATCCAGTCCAACCATCACCCTACTACTAATGTCACCCACTAAACCATGTCCCTAAGCACCAGGTCCAACCTTTCCTTAAACACCCCGGGGGACAGTAGCTCCACCACTTCCCTGGACAACCCATTACAATGCCTGACTACGCTTTCTGAGAAGAAATGTCTCCTGTTTTCTAACCTAAACCTCCCCTGGTGCAACTTGAGGCCATTCCCTCTAGTCTTATCACTAGTTATCTGCAAGAAGAGGCTGACCCCCAGCTCCCCACAACTTCCTTTCAGGTAGTTGTAAAGAACAATAAGGTCTCCCCTGAGCCTCCTCTTCTCCAGACCAAACAACTCCAGTTCCCTCAGCCACTCCTCAGAGGACTTGTGTTCCATGCCCTTCACCAGCTTCGTAGCCCTTCTCTGGACATGTTCAGGGCTTCGATGTCCTTCTTGAAGTGATGGGCCCAAAACTGAACATAATACTAAAGGTTGACCTCACCAGAGCAGAGTACAAGGAGACGCCCACCTCCCTGATCCTGCTGGCTACACTATTCCTGATACAAGCCAGGATGCTGTTGGCCTTCTGGACCACCGGGGCACACTGCCGACTCACGTTCAGGCAAGCATCAATCAACACCCCCAGAGCCTTTTCCTCTGAACATATTTCCACCCACTCTGCCCCAAGCCTGTAGTGCTGCATGGGGTTGTTGTGGCCAAAGTGCAGGACCCAGCACTTAGCTGTGTTGAACCTCATCCCATTGGCCTCTGCCCAATGACCCATCCTGTCCAGGTCCCTCTGCAGGGCCTTCCTACCCTCTGGCAGATGGACACTTCCCCCCCAACTTGGTGTTCTCTGCAAACTTACTGAGAGTGCACTCAATTCCCTCATCCAAATCTTCAATAAAGGTATTAAACAGGAAGGGGCCCGATACTGACCCCTGGGGAACACCACTGGTGACCAGTCTCCAGCTGGATTTTTTTCTGGGCCTGGCCGTTCAGCCAGTTTTTAACCCATCAAAGAGTGTACCTGTCCAAGCCATAGGCTGCCAGCTTCTCCAGGAGAATACTATCGGAGACGGTGTCAAAGGCCTTGCTGAAGTCTAGGTAGACTACGTAAACAGCCTTTCCCTCATCCACCAGGCGGGTCACCCAGTCATAGAAGGAGATGAGGTTCGTCAGGCAGGACTTGCCTTTCATGAACTCGTGCTGACTGGGCCTGATCCCCAGGTTGTCCTGCACATGCTGAGTGATTGCATTCAAGGTGACCTGTTCCATCACCTTTCCTGCCACCAAGGTCAGGCTGACAGGCCTGTAGTTCCATGGGTCCTCCTTACTACTCTTCTTAAAGATGAGCATCACATTAGCAAGCCTCCAGTTATCCTGAACCTCTCCGGATGACCATGACCGCTGATAGATGATGGAAAGCGGC
Organism: Cygnus atratus; assembly: GCF_013377495.2. Lineage (NCBI taxonomy): Eukaryota > Metazoa > Chordata > Aves > Anseriformes > Anatidae > Cygnus > Cygnus atratus. Next base: position 55,815,221 of record NC_066365.1, read on the forward strand.
CCAGCAATCACATCCGCCGACTCCCTCAACACCCTTCGGTGAATCCCATCTGGCCCCATGGACTTTTGAGAGTCCAGGTCGAGCAGCAGGTCTCTGTTTCCACCTGAACTGTGGGGGGTTTCTTCTGCTCCCTGTCCCAGACTTCCAGGTCAGGAGGCAGAGTACCCCGAGGATATGTGGTCTGGTTAGTTTAATGGCCCAGAGGAAGACCATGAAGATGATCAGAGGGCTGGAGCACCTCTCCTATGAAGAAAGGCTGAGAGTGCTGGGGATGTTTCACCTGGAGAAGAGAAAGCTCTGGGGAGACCTCGCTGTGGCCTTCCAGTACTTAAAGAGAGCTTATAAAAAGATGGAGAGCAACATTTTACATGGGCGGGTAGTGATAGGACAAGGGGGAATGGTATTAAGTAAAAGAGGGGAGATTTAGACTAGGTGTTAGGAGGAAATTCCAGAGATGAGGCACTGAAACAAGTTGTCTAGAGAAGTTGTGGATGCCCCATCCCTGGAGGTGATCAAGACCAGGTTGGACGAGTCCCTGGGCTACCTGATCCAGTGGATGGCAACCCTGCCAATGGCAGGGGGGATGGAACTAGATAATCTTTAAAATCCCTTCCAACCCAAGCCATTTTATGGTTCTGTGAAATTCTGTTTCCTTCAGCGGATTTCCACATTAACTCAGTGTTTCTTCCCTATTGGACTTCAGGACAGAATCACAACCTAGAACTGTTGAATCTGCAGAAGGATTGCAGAAATAGACACAGACACAGACACACAGACACAGATTTCTAGGTTGGAAGAGACCTCAAGATCATCGAGTCCAACCTCCGACCTAACACTAACTACTCCACTAAACCATATCGCTAAGCTCTACATCTAAACGTCTTTTAAAGATCTCCAGGGATGGTGACTCCACCACCTCCCTGGGCAGCCCATTCCAATGCTTAATAACCCTTTCGGTAAAGAAGTACTTCCTAACATCCAACCTAAAACTCCCCTGTCGCAACTTTCGCCCATTCCCTAGTAATACCTAGTAATACTTGAATGAGACACTTCTTATTGTCTGAATTCCCACTAGGTTAAATGTTACTCTTAAACAGGAGAGGGTTTATGGCTTCAATGTACAATGTATTGAATCCTAAGTGTAAAGTGTACATACATATCTTTGCAATTATTTGTGGAACATATTACTTGTTTAAAAAAAATCTGTATTGTATCTTTCCACAACTCTGAAGAACTCCTGAAATAGCTGAAGTGGCATCTGAAATAAATGAAGTTTCAATTTAGGGCCTAAATCTATGGTCCCATACGCTCAAATATTTTAAGAAGCAAAGCAAAAGGCAAAGCATTTGTGTATTTTTCAGTATTTAAAAGTGATGCTAAAGTCTGCTTTATTCGTTTTTTTGTCTAATATGCACACTAACATTACAAAGTAAGAAGGTTATTTGGAATTAAATCTTTCAAATAATACACCCAGATGTTCAAATTGCTTCCTACAGTAACATCAGGTTGCATATGCTACGAAATACTAATTACAGCCCAGAGGAATAATTCTTTAAAAATTGACCTCATATATTTTGCTTAAGGGTTCAAAACTAACAATCCTTTGTAGTTTATGATTAATTGTATGCATAAATGAATAGTAATAAAATGGTTATGTATGTTCTGAGGCCTTCTAAAATTACTATACATGAAGAACATACATTATTTATTTATTTGTTTGTTTGTTTGTTTGTTTTCTGCTAATATAAGGGAAATCAGAATGTAAAGTTCTATTGCAGTACCTATATTTTCAAGGAATATCATACACTGCTTAGAGCTACTTCTATAATGAATACCTATAAACTTTTTTTTTTTTTTCATTTTTTCTGATAAATAGATATGGGAAAAAGGAAGAAAAAGATTATTATGTGATTTTGTTACACCTAAACTTTAAATACTGCTCTGTTACAGATTCCTGCTTTTTAAGGAAGTATGATTACACAGGAATAAAGTCTGTTACAGTAGCTTTCAGTCCAAAAAGTAAGCAAGAAATAAATTTCTAGAGTGAAACACTTTTTTTTTCTTTCTCTCTCTCTTTTTTTTTTTTTTTTTTTTTTTTTATATATATATATATAATAGCAAATAGTTTCTGGAGCAAGAAAGCTCTATTTAGAAAATCTTGCAGTTTCTGTAAAATTTATGGGAAGCCCCAGGGTTTAATACCAGGTATTATTTAACATCTTTTTTTAATGATCTAGATGATGGGATAGAGTGTACTCTTGTAAATTTGTGGAAAACATGAAAATGTGGGAAGTGGCTGATCCACCAGATGGTCACGCTGCCATCCACAGGGATGTTTCCAGGCCAGAGAAATGAGCTGACAGGCACCTTATGAAGTTCAAGAAGGGGGAGTACAAAGTCCTGCACCTGGAAATAACTCTAGGCACCAATACATACTGTGGGCTGACCATCTGGAAGGCAGCTTTGCAGAAAAGGACCTGGGGATCCTGGTGAACACACATTTGAACATGCATCAGCAGTGTGCCCTTACTGCTAAGAAAATTAATGGTATTCTTGGCTGCATTAGGTGAAGTACTGCCAGCAGGTCAAGAGAGGTGATCCTCTCATGAAGAATACTTTTTCTATGGTACTCTATGAATGGTCAACAGCTCTCAGCAACAGGAAAAAAATAACGTCTGTTATATTTAACTGATTTCATAAAATTGAATTTTATATTTTGACCAGATTTTTTAATTTTATTTTGTTCATTAGAGAATATTTAATGAAGGTAGAAAAACTTAAAGATGGGCATACAAAATTGCAAAGTAATATTTGATCTTCTTTCCAATGGCAGTTAACAATCTAAAGTGTCTATTTGCCACAGTAACAGAACAGAAAATTCTATTTAAAACATTGAAACAATTTTAAATTTCATTCTAGAATAAAAATCTTACACCATAAGCATCCAAACAGACTTGACTAGTTTGATTCAATATGCTATATAAGAATAAGCAAAAATTCCCCAGTATGTAAGTGGTTATGAAAATGGAATCAGATAATCAGGCAGACTGCTTTATTATGTTTGTTAAACCTGAATATGTCAAATTCAAAACAGTAAGAGTGTGATTATAAAGGTGCTGAATCTCTTTGTTTAGAAATCTCTCTTCTAGCAATTAATAAATATTAAGCATTTTAATTCTTAGAAAGCATTCTTGTTTTAGTTATGCCCAGTATCATAGAAGAATTCACTTTCTTTTGTCAGTTCTACTTTGACTATGCTTTGTCTGACCTCCAAGTTCCTGAATCTCAGACCTGTGCATTCAGACCAAGTTTACTGTCACAATAGAATTTAGGCAGAGTTTTCACAATAAACAAAAGGAATGAAAAATATTGCATATGTGGATATAAAAACAAAGAATTTATAGATAGATTCTATTGGCTAAAAGATTCTGAAGAGGAAGGAGATAATTAAACCAAGGCTGACCTAAATATCCCAGATCATAACATCATTTTTGTATTGTAGCTCTGGAGTTTCATCCAGGTACTTGTGACTTTCCCTGCCCTTTTGTCCCTGGTAATTTGAAATGTGGGCAATAGTCTTTCTTAACCTTTAAAATTGGATAGTCAATTTTTCTCTGGGTTCCACTGACTGAAAACTACTGTCAGTCACGTAATTAAAAATATAGCTATAATTTATCCTTCAGACTATGAGCAATTCACATTCTGCATGGAAGGCTGTTTTACTGTGAAATTTTCTTAAGGGCCAGAAATTATCTTATATCAAAGCTGAAATACTTAATTTCACTTTCTAGCCTTTGGATCTGATTATGCCATAAATGCTTGGAAGCCTCCTCTCCAACTTCAAATATTTCCAAAATAAAAATAATAACCGTCAAGTCACACCCTATATTTGTTTTAATGAACTTATTTTAACATTATCTTCTATTTAAAATGCTTGTTCCTAACTTCTGAATATGTATTTTTCTCTTCCTTTGAATTTCCTCACTTTCCAAGAAGAAGGAAGAAGGAGAAGGAGAAGGAGAAGGAGAAGGAGAAGGAGAAGGAGAAGGAGAAGGAGAAGGAGAAGGAGAAGGAAGAAATTATTTTAGTACCAAAATGTAATAGCTATCCTATGATTTTTATTATTATTATTATTATTTATTTTTTAAAGATATGACTTTGGATTATGACCATTTTAATTAGCCATTTAGAAAACTTTTTAATGGTGACATATCTTCATTATTAACATTCAAGCACCCATTGTGTTATGTGTAAATCTCTTAAGGTAGTATCCTCATACCAGTCACTGACAAAAAGAAAAAGACAATTACAAAGCGAAGTGTTTTTAGCGTAGGTTGTTACAATAAAAAGATAAATCAAGATCTTTAAATAAGAGTATTTTTATCATTGATTACTTATGTCAAAAAAAAAATAAATATAAAGTGCCAGATAAAGAAGTAGATTTCCTTCCTTCACTTTCTATTCTAATTGGTTGAGTTACGTAAATAGTACTAACTGGATTTTGCTAGCACTGTATCACTGAGATTATTTTAAAAAAATGTCCTTTGTGGAATTGTTCCAGAGGGACACAGACTGTTATCATTGTATTTTGTGAGTCTCATTCTATCCTAAAAATATAGTGTGTGTGTTTTTTTAAGGAAAAAACATTCAAACAAAAAACAATCAATCAATCAAACAAGCAAACAAAAAACAGAAAAAGACATCTTAAGCATTTCATAAATTCTAAAATGTATCAGAACAATATCAGTTTTATAGCCATAACTATAATAACTACATTATAATCCAAGTTAGAAATAACATGTTTATAAACAGAGAAATTGTTTTGTGTCTCTCCACACCCCCGCCTCAATACCTAATGTCATTGTTTGTTTATTCGTTTCCTTTTCTGAACTGAAGTAGTGAAAAATAGTTCTGGCTAAATAGATTTACATTACTATTATTTGAGATACCTGCCATGTTGTCTTAATAATTAATTTTTCATGATTCACTTCACTATGATTTTATTAACCCAGTCTTGAAGTATAATAAAATAAGATTCCTCTGTGCTCATGGTGCCGGAAAATCAATAACATGTAATAATTATTTTTATTTGTCAATAATATTTGAACTTAGAAATAATGCTCATAAAAATCTGGTGCAGGAAAAATGTAGAAAGGATGTGGATGATTAATACTGATAACTTCAGGGATATAATTGGGAGTAGGAGGCTAGTCTGTTTAGAGTACTTAGATATACAAAAGAGAGGGAGAGAGAGAAAGATATAAAGGCAATTAGGTATGCTAATGATAGCGCCCTGCTCTGTTCAACTGATTAAAAGGGGATTGTTGGGGAACTCTTCCCCTAACTCAGGCACATAATTTAGATGCCTGGAATTATGTGGAATAAATATTCATGAATATGTTTATCCTGTAAATATGTCATCCTGCATCTTTGCATTTTCAGAACAAATGATCTATAAACGTTACAGAAAACAAAATGGATAATATATTTAAGTAATTGAAGTCTCCAGAAAAACCATGAGTATTTTAGCTTAGAGATATTATGTACCTAATTAACCATTTGAAAAGGTTTATTGAGATTAGTGGTTTTATATGATGTCAAGGGATAAAACTAAAGGAAGAAACTCACAGAATCATAGAATCATTTAGGTTGGAAAAGACCACTACGAGCATCAAGTCCAACTATTAACCTAGCACTGCCAAGCCTACCACTGAACCATGTCCCTAACTGCCACACCTACATGTCTTTTGAATACTTCCAGGGATGGTAACTCAACCACTTCCCTAGGCAACCTGTTCGAATGCCTCACAATGCTTTCAGTGAAGAAACATTTCCTAACATTTAACCTAAACCACCACCGGCACAACTTGAGCGATTTCCTCTTGTCCTATTGCTTGTTGCTTGGGAGACGATATCGACCTCTACCCTGCTACAACCTCATTTGAGGCAGTTGTAGAGAGCAATAAGGTCTCCGCCAAGCTTCCTTTTCTCTAGACTAAATAACCTCAGTTCCCTCAACTGCTTTTCATAAGACTTGTTCTCTAGACCCTTCACCAGCTTTGTTGCCCTTCTCTGGACAGGCTCCAGCACCTCAGTGTTCTTCTTGTAGTGAGGGGCCCAAAACTGAACATAGTATTTGAGGTGCAGACTCACCAGAGCTGAGTATAGAAGGACAATCACTTCCCTGTTGGCAACACTCTCTCATACAAGCCAGGATGCTGTTAACAGCTGAGCACACTGCTGGCACATATTCAGTCAGCTATCGACCAATACCCCCAGGTCCCTTTCCTCCAAGCAGCTTTCCAGCCACTCTTCTCCCAGCATTGCATGGGGTTGTTGTGCCCCAGGTGCAGGACCGAACACTTAGCCTTGTCGAACCTCATACAGTTGGCCTTCGCCCATTGATCCAGCCTATCCAGATCCCTCTGTAAAACCTTCCTACCCTCAAGCAGATCAACACACCCTCCTAGCTTGGTGTCATCTTAAAATTTACTGAGGGTGCACTTGATCCCCTCATTCAGGTCATTTATAAAGATATTAAAGAGAACTGTCCCCGATATTGAGCCCTGGGGGACACCACTGGTGACTGGCCTCCAACTGCATTTAACTCCATTCACCATAACTTTTTGGGCCCAGTCACTCAACCAGTTTTTTACCCAGCAAAGCATATGCCAACTTCTTCATTAGCCTTGGGTGGGGTAATTCCTTAAAGAAGGAATAAAAAACAGATTAAAGAAAGAAATTAATGAAGACAGAAAGCTAGGACACAGTGGTGTAAAATGGTGGTAGAGAATGAATTCTCCTTCTGTTTTGGGGGGACATGCCCTTTCTTTTCATAATTGATTGCAGGATTGCAGAGGGAAGACCTTTTTTTTTTTTTTTTTTTTTTTTTTTTTTTTTTTTTCCATGTGTTTTAAGGAAAGGGAGGTTGAGCTGTCTGAGTCACTCTTTCTGTGTTTAACTGTTCCTTTTAACTAAAATTGTGTAATTCAACTGGTTTTAACTAGTTTTGTCAGTGTCAATGCATGTGCGAAAAGTTTCCCATGATATAACTTGATAGAACTGTCGTTTTTCTAATACTGGACCTTCTTGTCTTCCTCACATATGCATCAGTAAAACTGTCTTTATTATCACTTTTTTTAATACCATAAAAGCATTTTTAATATATGCAAGAAAACTTTTTTACAGTGAATGAAGCGCTTAGTGTTACAGATTAAAACATCAAAAAAGATATGCTGATAAACATATTTCTTTCTTCCAGGAAATTAGCTTTTATACTTGACCTAGCAACAGGACATGAAATTAATTGTTTTCCATAAGGGCTATTAATCACAATTGTGACAATTTCCCATAATACTCTTCTACAGTAATTGAATATTGCCATTCACTTTGAATATAATTTAAATCACAGAGCAAAGTTAAATGCTCCAGACAGAAAAGAGTGTAAGTTTTTGAAGATGATCCATGCACTAATTGCTAAGCCATGATGGCATTTTCATTTATTACAGGCTGCTCAACCATTAATTGTGTGTGGTGATACAGTTCACTGGAGTTTCTCATTGAACAAGTTACAAAGGTTAACTGCATCTGAGTTGAAAAGAAAAAGAAATAAACTAGAAAGCAAATAAATTGCACAATGATATAATTTTAACGCACTGAAAAACTGTACGTATGATAAACATAGAAAGATTATTCAGTACTCTGTAAAATCGGCTCAGTTTTTAAAATAAAGGTTGAATATTTCAGCCCACAAACATCAAATAAATAAAGCTGAATGTCTGGTATTCACAAAGCTTTCGGACAGAAACAGGACGTCTTTCTCAAGTTAGTGCTCAGAACAGAGTCACAGCTTACCTGAGCATAAGTTTTAAGAGAACTTTTACTGTGCTACAGAATTCCAGTGTATTACCTCACTACATGCTAGACAATTTCCTGATAAATATCTGTTATTAAAATATTAATATATTAAACTAACTCTATCTCCAGCTTTTGAGGTAGCAATTAAATACTTCAAAGTGTTGGGCATTCTGTGGGAGGTTCAGCATTCCACTTTTAATAATTATGACAGATGACTGCATGTCAGATTATTTAATCTGTTAAATATCAGACAGGTTATAGTGCTAACATAATGCTTACATTTAAAATTCATAACTTTTGTAAAACTTGAAATAAAAAAGTATAACTTGTTTTTATTAATCGAAAGCTAAATAAAAATTTTGAGGAAATCAATTTACATATCTGGCAAGAAGCATTGGAATATCAATGTTTTAATTGATGCAGTAACACATGGACTTTTTCAAAAACTTCTGGATTTTAGAGATTTCTTAAAATATGATCTAGTATCTTGAGTTTATTTTATTCAAAAAAAAAAAAGTATTTTCATTTTCTAAAACTTTAAGGTGGTCATATATCTTCAAGCCTATCAATTTTAAAAATGCACATATCTAGAATATTCATCAATACAGACAAGCAAAAAATGAAAATAAATTATATGCCAAGGTGAAGGTCTGTGACTATAATTTAGATCAGCAGTAATAATGTCACAGCAATCATGACTATAGCATCAGAAATAACTCGAAATATGTTTCAGCTTCAGTCTCAACTTTACAAATATTTGCTTAATCTATTGACTTATTGAATTTTGCACTTATTTCATTTACATAGGTAATCATAAGGTCAGGATGTTTTTTGTTTTGGTTTTTGTTTGTTTTGTTTATTTTTTTTCTTTGTTTTTAATCTTTTAATAATAGCCAATATTTTTGGATCTTAGAATGTCATAGATGTGCCTACATCCTTTATACTGTCAAGTTATACCTGTTTACCAAAGTGGCCTACTATGTTGAACTCATCCTATGAAACTTTTGACTTGACCCTTCATGTCTCTGCAGCCTTGTCATTGAAGCTGATACCGGGATCACTTCTCACCTTCATTTCAATCCTACGGATTGTTATCTTAAAGCTCCTTGTATAGGTTGCAGGGTACAACTGTATACTAGCTCATTCCACCCACTGAAGCAAAAATCACCGGATGTCAGAAGTCACGGGTATAAAATGAATATCTCAGGAAAATCACAAAACTCAGAACTCTGGGGACAGCTGCTGTGAGAAGTACTCGTTCTTCTTGATGAGAAAGCTCTTTCTTACCAATTTTTAAAATGCTATTAACACACAGCATTGAGTCTGTTATGTACAGTATCTGAACTGAGCTTTTGTATGAGAGGAATAAAATTAACTCATGTCACCCTTTACATAGGAGAGTGCTTGATATACAAATATAATGTCTTCACCAGTTGATTAAGGATCATTTATAACATCCAGTGGTAGATTGTAGATGCCTGGTAGATACTTTAGTCCTGCCTGTCCCAGCAATCTTAAATATTTGATTACCTGTTTGCTGTGTAAAACCTTTCACGGGTGTTTCCATTACAAGTCTTTCAGATAGAGTCCTAAAATACTAAATTTTTCCACAGTCAGGTGCTAGCTATATGAAGAAGAGGCTATATCTCTAGAAAATCTATTTTCAAAAAAAAATAATAATAATAAAAGGAATAGTATGTGTTTTATAATTCAATTTTAATTTAATTATATATAATCATCAGTTGCTGTAAACATCACATGTGATATGTCAGATTAGTAAATCATAACAAGTCTCCTTGTTGTATCTAATACACACCATTATAAGGAATTTGTTTACACTGAGGAACAGTCAAATAACAACTGAAGGTAAGAACAAACTGACTGTATCCTCACAGGTTTTTTATCAGTTTGCTCACAACCCCACATAGGTAATATTACTTCATAACCTTGAAATCATGCACTGTAGGATGTCATACAGTGTAGCCCCCTTACTCCTACAATAAAGCAAGATACTGTGGAGAACTTTGTATCGTATCTCCAATAAACCAGTACATATACCGTTCAATGAAGTTATTAACTTATGTGTCTAAACCTAATAAAATTTGCCTTTTCTAAATACATTGATTTTTTCTTTGTATTTTGGTGCATTGTTAAAATGTACTTCATTGATGGGGAGTGGTATAAGTAAGATGGTCACTGCCCTAAAGCAAATACAATTCAAAACAAAACCAAACAAAAAAGCAATGTCTAGTCAAAGCATGTTGGATTTTAATGTTTCCATGAAAATTATTTCCATGAAAACCTGAATCACCTTTTCCTATGTTATTTGGCCAGAACAGAATATTTCAAAGCTGTCGCTTGCAAGATCAGTGGTGTATTAAGATCTCTTTCACCTGGCATTGGGTATACAATCAACACTTTATTCATTGGATATCTGTTTTTTGTTGTTGTTGTTGTTGTTGTTTGTTTGTTTTTGTTATTGTTTTTCCTAAAAAAAAAAACACCTTCTAGGTCAATGTTTATCACATGCTTTCTGAATCAGTATTATTATTAGATGGTTATTCTTGAAGGACCTGTGGTATGTGAGCCTTCAAGGTGCCAACATACAGAAATGCAAAAATACAGAAGCAGAACCTTACATCAATGACCTTACAGAGAATGCAGTATGAAATGTAATTTAGATTTATTTACTTAGGAATTCATTAATGTTTAATGTATACTTCCAGTTTTGAGATAAAATGAGGCTATACAGGGTGGCAGGAGAACATCATGCAAGCTTCATGGTTTTGCCATTCAGCCAGATGAAATTCAGTGATTTTGACTGATTTTCATTTTGCATTTTTACTTTTCTTTGAACGAGAAACTCAAAGTGAACCTTGAAGAAAGGGTGGGATAGCAGGTGCCAACCCACATGGATCAAATCCTAACAAAATGTTCACAGTAACATCAGTGAAACAAAACTGTGAAGTTTCACACACAGATATCTGCAGAATATATTTTGTCAAGGCAATGAAGTATATATATTATTATATTGGATTGCATTATTGCATTTACTGTCTCAGTGTCTTCGTACCCTTCCTGTTATTCAGTAGAGAAAAGCAGACTCAAAGGAATCTTGATGTGGTTTTGAGAACACTACCTTACGAAAAGCAAAATAAATCTAATCATCTCTCTGAATCATTGTGAATATCTCACTCCGAATCTTTTGAAGAAAAATTGTGCAAAATTTTGTTAGAAGTTAATCATTTGTAAGTGATTTCTGAAATTCAAATGCTACATTTGTATTTTTTCTTCACAGAATCCTTTCCTTTATATAAAAAAGATTAAAAAATCTTAAGAAATCAATCTACACATATATTTTTGTCAAATAAATAGGTATTTAGTTAGTTGCAATTGTGTTTATTAATATTCCTTAAACAAGTGCATTCTCATATTCAGAAAAATAGGCTTATTTATGGCTACTTCAAATATAGCTAGTCACATAAAACAAAACAAACAAACAAAATATAAAAACACTTACAGACCTATTTCAGATGTAAAAGAAAGAATGGATATGATCTAGAAACCATACAAATCTGGTAATCAAGTGACAATTGAAATCGTAAATGTAAAAAGAATCTTGTCAACTTAAAAGAAGTTTCAATTTAAAAAGAAAGGAGGAAAAGGAAAAAGAAGAAGAAGAAAAAAAGAAAACTATTTTTGTGGAACAATAACTGAGATAATAAAAATTAAGTTCTTTTTTTTTTCAGAATAAAAACATTTAAATGATTACTGCACATAGGCTCTAGTGAGTTGCTTCTTCATTTTTGTGATTACATACATGCATTTGATGTGAACTATTTAATGAAATTTGAATTAAAAAATCTGTAATTAAACAAAAATCAAGATGTAAGAGATACAAAGTCTTTAGTATTCTGTAAATGACTAAAACATACAGAATTCCCTGTTTAGCAAAGAGTTAATTAGAATTGTCTTTACTCCTTCCCTTTAAGAACATATAACTGGTGGGTATTCTGTTCCATTATGCAGTTATTATTTTATTTATGCAAATACCAAAACTTGGATTAACTTCATTCTCATAAATCTGCATTTGATTTTATTTAATAGATTAGCAGATCATTCTATGTATCTATATACATTAGTTTAATAAATACTATGTGTAAGAAACCGAAATAACCTCACAATATGCTCTCTTGGGTTTCTGAGTCATTTGCTACTTGCATACCGACAAGTCTAGAATAACACTTTATGGCATCCAAATCTCTTAATACAATTCAACTCAACTCTGGTTAGATTTTTTTCTAATTGTTCCAACATCATCACCTCACCCCCACCCCCCCATGTTTTGATAAGCCTTTATCAAAGCCTTATCAAAGCTTAGTACCATAATGTAGAATTGACAAACAAATAAAAATAAACAAACAAACAAAAGCACACTAAAAAGAGAACCCTTTAAGCCATCATGTGAGTGAGTTATCTAAAATGACTAATAAGGAAAAGTGGAGTACAGTACTGTATTTTAGATCCTTTCTTTACCCTTTTAACCTGGCTGACAGGAAAAGGCATTGCCCTTAACTCATTATCATCAGAAGTTAAAAAGAAAAGGGAGTCTATAAGAAGACTAGAGACGTATGTCCTGTTTCTTTCTGAGGGGGTTATATCCACCACTTGACATGCAAATATTTATCTTAAAAAGAATTCATGATAAATAGTTAATAAAAGCAAGCTTGACACCAAATATCAGCTCCAGGCTTAGACACTGAAATTTTAGCATGAGTGAGGACAAGAGTATTCTAAAGATCATTTCTCCATTTTATTTTAAACCAGGTCTTCAGATCTGGAAGAGTCATTCTAAAAGAACTTGATGGCTGCCATTGCATTTTTTTTTCATGAGGTCATGAAAAGCCATAAGGCTTTCTTGAACACTCATCATGCCAAAATTTCTTAGAAAATGCAGTTAGAGGGATACTTACTTATTTCAAGAATCCAGTGAATATTTGGCATGACTCAAGCATTAACTTACTGAGGTGTGTTAACACTTCTGTTCGGAAATAGAACAGAAGTCTGTGTTTAGTTTTTTTTTTTTTTTTTTTATGTGGACATCCACACATAATATAGAAGCTCCCAAGGTAAATGTAAATTGGAAATTTTGGGGATAATAATTCTGAATTTATGTCCATGTATCTCTTTAAAATATATTGTGCTCTGCTCTTCTAAAATCAAACCTGTTTAATACAGCTTAATTTTTTAAATTTTCCCACCTTATTCTCCTCTCAAATGTAGTTTTGTTTGTTTGTTTGTTTGAAAAAGAGGCTCAGTTTAATTGTAGTTAGCCTAATCATTAGCTAACTTTGATTTTCACAACACTATGTCTTTAAGCATTTTATCTTATCCATACACTTACACTGTCTGAGCAGAACAAAACAGCCCCAAGGCTCTATGTTTATCTCTGTAAATTAGGCAATCACCATTTACAAGTGGTAGTTCCTGCCTAGAGTCTAACAAGGACTGAAATGAAAGAAAATCATTCAAGTCTGAAATCTACAAAGGTCACTAAATAATTTTTTTTTTTTTCTATTGGAGTAAACTAAGAGAGCAACATTCAGATCACAGCTCCCTCCTAAAGCTAACATTAATTTAGGTGAATTATCCCTCAGAGATTCAGAGGAAACTGATTTCACAAACGTTAGGACTAATGGGGTGCATTCTTAATGCTGATATAAATGCACTATCTTTCTATTTCTGCTTTGTCCTTTTCCAATATAAAGATTATTTTATCACCTTCTGGTCTCATAATCCCAAATCATGCTGAACACTTAAACCATTCCATTAATTCTTGCTGTCCTTAAGAAAACAGAAATGCTGATTGCTTGCATCCATCAAATTCTTTGTTAAAAAAAAGTTATTTTTTTCTTTTTTTCTTGACTGTTTGATTTTCTTTATTTGTCTGGCTGCTGAAGTGGTTGACTTTGCTTCACCCTGCTGTTTAAAAAGAGAAACTCTCAAAAAATAGTGTTGACTGTACAATGAATAAAAAAAGTTAATTAAATTTGTAAATAATTTTCAAAGCATGAAACAATAAAAATTAGGACATGCTAAAGTTATACCAATTTCCTTGAAACAATCAAACAAACAAAAAATGATTAAGGAAAAAAATGATTTGCTGCTTCTTGGATTATAAACAAAGATGTCTGATTTCCTGTCAAACTTAGTTCAACACTATAGTTATTTGATATTAACTTCTCTAATCCAACCTTCATAATTTCACACAAAATTAATTTATTTGAAGTGTATATATTTTTTCAGTTAGTCTCCATCAACGGATTTGAGATTTTTTTAATATATATTTCTAGTTAGTCTATTTTTAATTATTGAAATTTTAACAAATTCAACTAATACTTATTAATACACAGGCTGAAACATCCTGTGGCAAATCTTAGCAAGATTGAAAATTTATGGAAGTATTAAAAAATCCTCTCATAATAGAGTTTTATGATGGAAATACTGTCACATCCTGAATAATTGTGCTGTTGGGTGCATAATGAATGTTGTATTCTGGAAAAACTAAGTAATAACAAATATGCTATGCAATAGATATTTCTATGGAGACTGTGGTGTACACATCATGTGTACTGAATAGCTATTAATACAATGAAACTTAGATTACAAAATACACTTAATCATTCTTTATTAAAATGAAATCTGATTGACCTGTGACCGCATAGAACAGAGCTAATAAAAATTCCATGATAAAAATGATAAAAATCCAAATTAGATACGGAACTAATGCAAGTTTTGGAGTTTTCCAGACCATCAACCATTAATCTAACAGTATCCCGTAACTTAATTTCAGTGCTACTAGGCTCGGGATTGGGGGGTGGGGTGAAGGGGGAAATAGGTACAAACACTGCTTGTTCTTGTGTCTCTGAGGCTGTTCAACTACACAACGAAAAGAAAAACACAAAAAGTTCATGATAAAGATCATAGACCATAGAAGTTTAACCTATAAAAAAATGTTTTTAATAAGTCTCGGACTGAGGTTCTTCCCTTACTCACCTGACATCTTTATATAGTGTCTAAAGAGCATGGTAACAGCCCAGGTGAGATATCCTTCCAACAGCTCAGGGCTGAATGCTTCAAATCATCTATGTATTTATTTTGAATTTTTGCCTACAGAGGTTGTAAAAAATGAAGGCACTTGCAAAGTAATCATACTAAAACCACTTTTCTCTTTGCATTCATCTAGTTACAGGAAACACAAAGTTCTCTACTCCAGACTAATGGATTATTGAAATTTGTTTATACCCTTTGATAATAGATTTGATTTTATTAAGGTAATTATTGAAGTATGTACTTACCATTAAACGTCTTCTAAATTTTTTCAAAAAAAAAAAATGACAGAAGCATGCTTAAAATGGAACATATATCTCATGTACAGCTATAAAATTGAGATAGTATTCCAAAGAACATATGTGGTTTGACATCGCATTTCCAGTATGTAGAATTTTTATTCAAAAATATACTCTAATAGGGTAGCCTGTGTGCTAATAGAACTTGTTCAAAAACGTTCATAGAATATTCCAAAAATAATTCCAAAAATAGTTCTAAGATGTGCAAAGCATATGCCTGCATGAGCATAGGAGTGTTGTTTCAGCTATAAAATAAGAAGCTACATCTTAAATCCAATCCCTTTCTTTGGGTAAATACCAAACTTTTATGAGGGCTTTCAGTTCTTAGAGTGTTGGCCACATTTAGCTTTTTCTTACAAATTAAAGGTCTGAAGAGATTCTGGGTACTTTCTAACCAATATGCTTCAGGCTATTATTTTCCCATGAGGAAGTAGCTCCATTTCACATTCCTTCTTCTCCATAAAGGATTTGAGAATATCCTGAATATCCAGTGAACTGTGGATGATCAATAATGTAAGCATGATTGTATATGCCTGTATATACCTTCAATTCTTCTGTGCATGTGATTGCTTTCTCATTAAGTCTATGTATTAGCTATGCTGAAAAGTTTAGTTTTTACTTAGTTTTTAATTTTACTGAAATTATTAAGGTATTTGACTTTGCTTTAAATAACATTTTAAACTACTAACAACAGTTAGTCATGGGAGTTAGAATTAGGGAAGTATGTAGGGAAAGGTACAACTTCACACCAAAGTTGTATGCACTCTGATTAATGTTTCTACAGTTACTATTCAAAAGACCATTTAAGCCAGTGTCTATTAGTGGCCAGTAACAAAAGCTTAGAGAAAGAGAATAAAATTAAAAAAAAAAAAAAGATTATGAATACTTAAATTTTCCCAGAGTTAACATCCCAGTGATCAGTAGTCGATGTTTTAGGGACCTCCTGAACTGAGAATTTCATGAGACTATTTTTTTCACAGTTTCTAAAGAAGATATTCTCAAAGAACTTTTAGACTCATTATTGCAAATAGTGCCCAAATTACAGAATTTCTTTGCTTTTTATATATCTAATCTAATTTCTATCTAATGTCAAATAATTTCACCAAACAGAAATGTTCTTGAACTATTAAAACTTGTTTTTATTAACCTCTTATTTATTTATTTATTTATTTATTTTGTTCAGTTTTATGCCCTTCTGCTAAATCTTGTCTTTATTTATATTTTTCGCAAGGCAAACAGTTCTATTTAACTTCTCTTTATACAGAAGCCATTCCTATGGAAATACTTGACAGAAACATATATTTTTAAGTTTTTATTATTATTATTATTATTATTAATATTAGTTTTATTCTTTTATTCTTCTGAAATGTTCTTTCAGAGTTTGCTGACTAAATGGCACATAGCCATCAAAGTTATCATGGATGTATAATTAGTTCTGATTTTCTTCCTTCTTTTTTTTTTTTTTTTTTTTTAAATGGTCTTATTTGTTTATTTGACCAAGCAATGAACTATGGTTTTGAGATAAGTATTTTAAATTAATCACATTTTTATCCATTGCTTTCCCTTTTCCCTTTAAAGAAATTATTCATAACTTTTTTTTTTTAATTTTTCTCTAATTAGTAAGCGGATATAACAAACACCATTCATCGGTATACAGCAGTCTTTTTTTTCTTTTTTTTTTTTTTTTTGTAAGCTTATTTATACAAAATGCTTTATTTTGTACATCTCTCTTAAAATGTCAGACAGGATATGTGTTCCACTTTTGTACCTCATTCCCCTATATATTTCAGAATAGGAATTCAAAAGTATCTAAATTGTTGAGTAATTTATACTGAAATTTCATTTGCAATGAAGTTCTTCCTAAGATGCCCAGAAATATGAAAACAGTAGTTTGCTTATATTAAAAACATCAGTACATAAAATGAATGAAAAAAATGCTAGAAAGATAATGAAAACTGTTCAAACTCCTCCCTCCTAACCTTAAACAAACAAACAAAAAAAGTATTCCTCTGTTTATTCTGTTTGAATGCATTGAATGTTTTCAATGACATAATGATACACATTTTGTACATATACATATTTTTAGTTTAAATTTATCAAGTGAAAACTACCTTCTTTAAAATAGTAAACATATTCAAAGAGAACAGATGTCAGAATGTTGCAATTAAATGAATAACTTTAAATTATGTTCATTAATCCACAGCCTTGATTTAGACTAGGATAATCCCAGGTTTTGGACTTAAACCTAAAGAGGCTTTGGAGATTCATATTAACCTTCTGAAGGGCATTTCATAAAGTCAGTGCCGTGGCAGAAAATGATTATTAATACAAGTGGAAGCTGTGGAATGAGGCATAGCTGCCTCTCATTTAATGAGAGGCACATGAGAGGCTCACTTATAGCAGGAACTATAGAAAGAGATAATAGCAAATAGTTGTCAGGACACAACGGGATCTAGGGACTCCCTGGCAATCTGGAGGCTGTGAACTGGTAAAATCTCTCAGGGTGGTTCACCCTGGGAGCAGCAGGAGACAGCCTCACCAGCCAGTCCAGTCCCACCACCCCAGCCAGGAAGCAGGCAGGCCCATGGGGGCCATAGAAAAAAAATAAAATTAAATTAAGTTACATTAAAAAGTTGCTATTATTCTAACTCTGTGCGTTTCTGGGTATCAAGAACTTGCTAAAAATTTTGAATTTATATAGGTGAATATACTATAAGTGAATACCAAAATATTCCGAAATCTTACTCTTAGCTTGTGAATATTCAAAAGATGTCAATTCATATTTAAATATCTAAAGAAAATATTTGTATAGTGTTTGGGTCATCAAGTCCCTTAATTATCGGCTACCTATTTGATTAAATATTTTCAGATAACAAAAAAATTGCTGATAATAGTTGTAGAAACTCAAAAAGTTTGACAGTAATGTTTAAATTTGAGAGCAGATGTGAAATGAACACAGTCAAAACTGAAATATTGAGAATGCATGTATTTTAAGATGTTATTGGGTTAGATTTATTACAGGAAAAACATACTAAGTGTAAATAATACATAATAACAAGAGCTGTATAAATCTAAGTGCATTTTTCCTTTAAGAGCTTGTAAAACTTTGATAATTTTAAATTTTCTGTATGCCCCAGTACTTTTCAAGATTTTGCCCTTACTTTCTTTTCCAGTTTCATGTATTAAATTGGATTCTGCTGAAAGTAAACGGCAGTGCAAGGGAACATAAACTGGGTCCATGAGAACTTTAATCACTTATTTGCTTTAATTTTGCACCAGAGCGGGAAATCAATTACATAAACTGTTTTACTATACTCTCAATTTCAAAAATTTTCGTTCACCTATGAGAGATGATGCAGTGCTATTTTTGCAATATCCCTCCTATTTTCTTGTGTTACAAAGAAAAAAAAAAAACTGCTCAGTTTATATAGTTTAAATCAAATCAAATAAAAATATTTATTTTTTTATTAACGATATGTTATTAACCAGCAATCAGTGTCAAGGATCGATATCAGTAATAAAACAAAAAAAAAATACCAGCCACATACAAAATGTTAATAAACATCTACAAATTTCTAAATATCTTTCTATAAACAACCCCAGGAAATCCTTCAGAAATACTTATTCACAGTGTTTTGGCCACACACACAGTCTCACAGGACATGTGGGCTACAACCAGTCCCCCCCTCGCCTGGTACTGCAGGGTTACCTGTACTTGCACACATCTGTATTGGATATTCCTGCTTTATGTTTATTCCTGATTTTTATCTAGCGCTGTGTGGGTGACTGAGCACTAGAACCGCTTGTGGAGCCTCCCTTCTTGAAGATCTTTGAGAGTTGTTTTGACATGGTCCTGGGCAACCTACTCCATGTGTCCCTGCTCGAAGAGGGGGATTGGACCAGCTGATCTCCTGAGGTCCTTCCAACCAAAATCATGAAAATCATTTCATGATTTTGTGATTCTATTCCACTCCCTACACCTTGCTTGTTCATCTTTAATGTGCATGCCAGTGATGAAGCCTCTCACAGGGCCATATACCACTCCCCAAGGTTACAGCTCCCATATGGAGCAACCAGTACTGTCACTTCAGGAGCTGGTGCAGGCTGCTCACAACATCTGAACATTTTCTGAGCATCACAGCCTGCTGCCCTGTCCAGTCTGGGCAGCAGTTCTAGCAGTACCAAACCAGCTCCCCACTACTGCTCTTTCCCCTACATGGTCTGTACTCCCATGTGACTGATTTTCATGTTACTTTAATATTTCATTTCAGGTTTACTCCTCTTCTGTTTCAACAATCTCTTCAATATACGCTGGTTGATGTTTATGTTGATTGTCATTTTCCTCGTTAATACTATCAGCTGGAGGCTGATGATCATATCTTTAATATGATCATTTTCTTTCAAACTATCCACCAGTTTTATGTATAAGATCCACACATGCAGTACCTACACTCACATTCCTATTTTTAGAGGTGTTGTCTAGAAATATTTTAAGATGGGAAAAGTCAAATTCTTAGTGATTTTAAACTAAAACCATTTAATTTTGGACTACTGGCAGTTTAGTTTAGGAGCAGACAGTTCTTTAAGATTTTTTGTTATTTATTTCTCCTTCTAAGGAATCCTATTCAGTTAAATTTATGTAAATCCTCGTTATTCATGGTAGGCTGGAAGAATGTAGCATTATGTATGGAAGTATCCACTACTGAAAGCAGCAGTTGAACTGTCTTACTTTATACATGAATATGATTAGACTGGTGATTATAGTCTTCCACATAGCACTGGAAAAAGAATGCATCTGCTACTGCTTTGTAACCCACAGTGTCTGTTAATGCTAATGCTGGTTATTTCAATGCTGGCTGCCCATTACTGTAAAGTGTACTGCCTAGTTTTCAGGTAATATTTTTCAGGTAATAGCCAGTACCAGTATTTCACAGAAATTCATAGTATTAATCACACAGACATGTTTTGTAAATCCATCTTGAGGAAACATGCATGTGTTTAAGGGTGCACAGACAATGTCCTTAAAAACAAACAAACAAACAAACAAAAAAAAACACTTTTTTTTTTCTTTAAACATCAATTATACATAGCAGCATCAAAACCAAGAAAAACATTCTGCTGCAACATTAGCTTCGATGACATGCTGAGAGCAATGGCAGAGTTATACAGCTAAGTACTCTGAGCTACACAAAAGCATAGTTAACATGTCACATAAAGGCCAAACTTCTTAAAAAGGTTATTAGTATATATGTTAACTCAGAGAAAAATATTTGCATCGCCTTACTTTTCTCTATCAGCAGATAACATGCACTGAACTGCTACCAGTTTCCCACTGAGGAAAAAGTCTTGCAGAACTTTTTTTTTTAAAGGAAATTATATTAAGTTCATAAATGTAAAGTCATATTATGCAAAAAACACTGAAATGCATGACAAAATGTTTTCAGTCCTCCAGTTCTCAGGTATTTTTAATTACTTCTGAATATCGCATATGTTAAGGAAAAATAGAATCATAGAATCATAGAATATCCCAAGTTGGAAGGGACCCATAAGGATCATCAAGTCCAACTCCTGAATAATAAAATAAAATAGAATCATAGAATCATTAAGGTTGGAAAAGACCTCCAAGATCATCTGGTCCAACCATCCCCCTACCACCAATGTTACCATAATAATTGATAATAATTGATCAATGCTTTTGTAGTATATAAAAACTGCTTTGGAAATGTAGACCTACATTTATAAGGCATATATTCAAGGATACTCCAACATAGCTAAGAAAAACTTTAGTTTGAGCAATTTGTTGCACTTCCACAATGATTTTTTGCATTATTTTTTATTCTGTATTCTGTAATGTATATAATCCCCAGAATGACCATCAGTATTCCTTGGTTATCACTGTATTTCTAGGATGTGAACCTATTTCTAAGACATTAGAAATGCCATAATAATATAGCTTTATGTATTTAGTAACTAAGTATTTTTTCTGGACACATCTGCCTACTTTATTAGAGAGTTTCCTCCTCCAGGGCAAGCCAACTATCTTTTTCAAAACAGGGAGAAATGCTGAGTTTGAAAACTAAGCATGTGGGTTGTTTGCCTTACATTTACACCTAGTGCTTCTCTTTTTGTTATTTATTTCACTTCTATTCTGTCTTATTCTTTTATTCTATTTCTGTTCTTTCTTCTTTCCACTTGAGTCCTTGAGAACAGTCAAAGGGACGACTGTGACTGTCTTTGTTTTAACTCTTCTCTAGCAAATAACGTTTGTCTTAAGGGCTTTTCTCTCCCCATTGAGTCTTCATCTAAGTCTGTGAGCCAGATGGAAATGGGCACTTCAGGGTTCTTAGTACGGCTGGAATTTAAGTCCCATTTAACAATCTGCAACAATTCTGCAGAACTCCTTGCATATCTGAGAGTCTCTAAGCATAAGAGCTTTCGCCATGTAGTTGCTTAAACATTGAAAATGTTGTCCTTTTTTTTCTTTTTTTTCCAGTCACTTTGTCTGAATTGGGCAGCTCCAGACCCCTATTTCATCTAAAGCCAATTAAGATTCACTGGTTTAAATAAAAATTTGGTCAAGCCATGCCAAATTCATCCTGCAAAATACTTTTTGCTTCCAACATCGATGGGAAAGGATTGGAATGATCGTACCACGCTAAGTCAAAATCTACTTAATCAGCAGTAGGAACTTTGATTTTTTTTTTCCACCTGAAATTATATCAGTGCACATCTCCTAAAAAAAAGCAGTTAATCACAAATAGGTGTGGCCGAAGAAGAAAGTATCCTTCATCATTCCTGTTGAAGTTATTTCACCAAAAAAAAAAAAGTGTTTCTGTGGCAGCTGGAAACCTAGTTGTCCATATCTGACTTTGAGAATTCACGGTGTCATGGTGCCAGGCAGAGAATTTATCATTATAAGAGTGATCATCTTCATGCCTAAGAGCGAGTCTTCATGAACCTCACCTCATAGCCTTTCACAAAATCACTTACTTATGTACTTAAGCCTGTCTTTTTGAAGGACAAAAAAAAAAAAAGAAAAAAAAAAAAAGACCATTTTCTTGCTGTAAAGACAGAAGCACTTGAAGGATACCTATTCCATAACTCCTTGGTATATACACATTTAATATATCTTTGGCTTCTGAACTGTGATAGTCACAATATTTTATATGAATAAGCTTACCTGTCACTTCAGATATGTCCACAGAGCCCTCTGTAGAACAGCACTCCAAAACTTACCTTTGGGAAAAAGAATATAGTGTTATTATCTTTACAGTTTGATTATAATGACTACAGCTATAGTTCTATTACTACTGAAGTTACTATTACAAGTGTAATATACCACAGCAGAGTGTGACATTTCCTAGGCTATTTTAAAGCCTCTAGAAGCCATCAAGAATTTGCTTAGTGTACTACAGAACACGTCTGAGCAATTAATTTTAAGAGACAAGGCACAACTGTGAATAAAAACACCTCCAGCTTTCAAAGGGAATGTTTTGTAACCAGTGTGATAAAGCAAGAATTTAATTTAAACCAAAAGAATTTCTGGAACACTGTCTTTTTCCACATACCATATTTTATTACAATAGACAAGAACAAACCACACAAACTGAGAATGAAAATTAGCAATGTGCATTATGAGTATGCCAAGCTTTTACAGGAGAGTAGATTTGAGGTAGAAAAAGAAACCCTATTGTGTGATACAGTTTTGTACATGAATATACTGAAATTTGAGTAGATTGAAACTGGGACTCATGCCTTCTTAGTACATAGTTCATGTTTCTTCTAGAAGAAATTCTAGAAAAGATATGTATTAAAATGGACTGAGAAAATATCAGGTTAAAACTGATTAAAAAAATAGGGAAAGAAAGGGAGGGGAAGGGAAGGGACAAAATTAATGTTTTCTAATCTACTGTGGAAAATAAAAAGTCAGTTTTCCACATTATTACTTCTGAGCTATTTAATATTCTGAATCCATTGTTCCCAAAGTCAGTTTGTCCAGGAATGCATCTAAAATCCAGGAAAGAGCACCAGGTACATGACTGAGTATTTAGATCAACTTTGTTAGAAACATTACCAAAGGAACAGATAATTTTCCATTTTGCACTGGTTTACAATTAAAATTTCCTTCTTCTTAGAAGTTAGAAAAGAGATCTTTATTTCTGTTTCTCTCCTTTTAACAAAAAGCACAGGCTACTTTATAGTATAAGGGCATTTATTTTTCAAAAGTATACAAATGGTAATCAAACATCATAATCGACTTTTGAAACCCACAGTTTTACTTGTTCAGATAAACCTGTTTGTTATAATATTGGTATTGCTATGGATGATACACTCAGATATTCCTGAAAACAACATCTGCATTAAACATTGCATTTCCTCTTGAGTTTTGCAACTTGCACTTAAAGAAGTGGTTTCATAACCCCTGTGTGGTGAAGTCAAAAGCACTAGGAGGAGTACAGGGAAATCTAACATAACACTCTCCTTTTTAGCTATTTGTTTTCAGCCAAAACAAACTTGTATCTCAAATGGCAATTCCAGTCAAGGAAATGCAGCAATTTATTTCTTAACAGTAGCTTTAAAAAAAATAAAAAATAAAAAAATTGAATGTACTGATAACACTTTCCAAAGAGTATAAGAGAAATAGCTAAATATATAATTATCACTCTTTTATTTATTGATGAATAATAATTATACAAAGCAAATAATTAAATTACATTATAATTTTATTTTTCTAACATTCTTGCTCTTAAGAGGCAATGATATTCTCTACAAACACACAACAATCAGTTAACAGCAGAAAATACATTAATCTACTCCACATTAATATTTATTTATATTTCTATAATTTATATCTAAGGTATGAAAATCTTGGACTATTCTTGCCTATATCCTCCTAACAGATCAATTTTCTAAAACTCTTTCTGCAATAACTACTAGAACTCTGATCACACTGTCTGAAATGTCAAAATCACTGTATTTTTTATTCCAGAAGTACTTGGTAGTTGTCCCTAAATTATTAGAATTACATACGTTGCAGATACACAATTATTTTACTAGTATTAGTACATACATAAAGTATTTTAATTGTATAAATAATAAACATTTTCAATCACTGTAGAAATAACTAATTAAAACTTACACTCAAAAATGCAGAAGGTTGGGGTATAGCAGGCTGTGAATCTCTGTTTCTCTATTTAAACCTCAGCTTAAATATTCTGAAACAATCTCTGAGAAAAAGATTGAAAATGCCAGGGGGAACATATTGCTGGTGGTAATTCTGATCCAAGAAACAGAAAGATACTTAGGCTTAACTCTTACAATTAGGATTGGCATTAATTTTGTATCTCACTGAAAGGAAAATGGATCAGATTTCACTATTATATCAAAGAATAAAAATAAGGTCAAAAGATACATGAATCAACTGAAAATGTTATGACTGGAAATGTAGCTGGAAAACATAGAAAAAAAAAAAGAAATAATAACAGATGAGACAAACATAACCCCAAGGCTTACAAATAATCTGATTTTGCGGGTAAGTGCTTCTGGGAAAAGAAACTAGTACTTATATATATGATTATACAATTATGATTATGAAAGTAATACTTTCAGACTAACGGACTACACCATTAAAATTAGATAACAAGCTTAGCTCATATCACAAATTAATCAGTTGTTCTTTGGTGGCCATACAAAGATACAAAAACTTTTACAATTCTCAAGCTTTATCAACTTTTTGTGCTTTACAAGTAGTTATATCTCCTATTAGTCCTTAAAACTGCAGTACTCTAAATCATCAGCTGCCTTCATTTTGTTTCTTGTACAATATCAGTTAGTTGACAGAATCAGTGCTCAAAGAGTCTGTAATGGTACGTGTTAAGAGCAATCTTCACCAAATTCAATAAAAAAACTGTGTCCATGAAGTGTTCTTGGTTAAACACCAAGACAAAATGTATATCAAATTTAAACAATACCTTACACAATACCTTTAATCTGGTATTAAATACTAGAACAGCAATCCAAAAAAATCCAGTCAGGATTTTGGACTAAAAAACAGTTGTTGTGGTTTAGCCCGGCTGGCAGCCAAACACCACACAGCCGTTCGCTCACCCTCCCCCCTCCCTCTCCGGGATGGGGGAGAGAAATGGGAAAGTGAAGCCTGTGAGTTGAGATAAAGACAGTTTATTAAGACAGGAAAAATAATAACAATAATAATAATAATAATAATAATAAATAGTATTAATAGTAATAATGTGTACGAAATAAGTGATGCACAATGCAATTGCTCACCACCCGTTGACCGATGCTCAGCCTATCCCCGAGCAGCCGGCCCCCCACCCCGGCTAGCCACCCCTATATATTGTTCAGGATGACGTCAGATGGTATGGAATACCCCTTTGGCCAGTTTGGGTCAGCTGTCCTGGGTCTGTCCCCTCCCAGCTCCTGCTGCACCCCCAGCCTGCTCGCTAGCAGGACAGAGCGAGAAGCTGAAAAGTCCTTGGCTTGGTGTAAGCACTGCTCTACAACAATTAAAACATCAGCATGTTATCAGCGCTCTTCTCATCCTAATCCAAAACATAGCACCCTGCCAGCTACTAGGAGGAAAATTAACTCTGTCCTACCTGAAACCAGGACAGATATCCACCCCTTATTCCATACCATTTATGTCATGCTCAGGTTACACTCTTTCCAATACCTTCTAATTAGTCACCATTTTCATCTATGATATATAGCAACCATGGTAGTGATGACATACAGTGTTATATGATAATTAACATACTACAATTCAACTCATGGGCTATTCTCACCCAGTATTAGGTCCCCTTGAGGTACACACCGAACCTCCCCATTCTTTTGCATTACCCACCAAGTGCATCCAGGTCCCTGGGCAAAAGCAATCCCACGAATGGGCTTGCCTTTTCCTGAGGCAGGAGTAGCCCAGACTGTCTTACCCAGCATGTTTCTTACGTGCACTACAGGAACTTTATCCCCTTCTACAGTGCGTAACAGGTTTGATTGGGCAGGTCCAGCTCGGTTGGCAGATCCTCTAGTATTGACTAACCAGGTGGCCTTTGCCAAATGTGTTTCCCAATTTTTGAATGTCCCAGCACCCATCGCTTTCAGTGTAGTCTTTAACAGTCCATTGTATCGTTCAACTTTCCCGGAGGCTGGTGCATGATAAGGGATGTGATACACCCACTCAATACCATGTTCTTTGGCCCAAGTGTCTATAAGGTTGTTTCGGAAATGAGTCCCATTGTCTGACTCAATTCTTTCTGGGGTGCCATGTCGCCATAGGACTTGCTTTTCAAGGCCCAGGATAGTGTTCCGGGCGGTGGCATGGGGCACAGGATATGTTTCCAGCCATCCGGTGGTTGCTTCCACCATTGTAAGTACGTGGCGCTTGCCGTTGCGGGTCTGGGGGAGTGTGATGTAATCAATCTGCCAGGCCTCTCCATATTTGTATTTCAGCCATCGTCCTCCATACCAGAGAGGCTTTGACCGTTTGGCTTGTTTAATTGCAGCACATGTTTCACAATCATGAATAACCTGTGCTATAGTGTCCATGGTCAGGTCCACCCCTCGGATCACGAGCCCATCTGTATGTTGCATCTCTACCTTGATGGCCTGAGGTGTCATGGGCCCATCGGGCTATGAATAATTCACCTTTATGTTGCCAGTCCAGGTCCACCTGAGCCACTTCAATCTTAGCAGCCTGGAGCCACCTGCTGGTTGTTTTGATGTTCTTCAGTAGCCCGATTCTTGGGCACATGAGCATCTACATGGAGTACCTTTACAACCAGGTTCTCTACCTGGGCAGCAATATCTTGCCACAATGCAGCAGCCTAGATGGGTTTGCCCCGGCGTTCCCAGTTGTTCTGCTTCCATTGCTGTAGCCACCCCCACAGGGCATTTGCCACCATCCATGAATCAGTATAGAGATAGAGAACTGGCCACTTTTCTCGTTCAGCAATATCTAAGGCCAGCTGAACGGCTTTCACTTCTGCAAACTGACTCGATTCACCTTCTCCCTCAGCAGCTTCTGCAACTCGTCGTGTAGGACTCCATACAGCAGCTTTCCATCTCCGATGCTTTCCCACAATACGACAGGACCCATCAGTGAACAGGGCGTATTTCTTCTCATTCTCTGGTAGCTTGTTGTACAGTGGGGCTTCTTCAGCACGGACCACCTCCTCTGATGATGATATCCCAAAGTACTTGCCTTCTGGCCAGTCCATAATCACTTCCAGGATTCCTGGGCGACTGGGGTTTCCTATTCGAGCCCGCTGAGTAATCAGTGCAACCCACTTGCTCCATGTGGCATCAGTTGCATGATGTGTAGAGGGGACCCTTCCTTTGAACATCCAACCCAGTACCGGCAGTCGGGGTGCCAGGAGGAGCTGCGCTTCAGTACCGATCCACTTCCGAAGCAGATCGAACTCCCTCATATGCTGCCAATATCTCCTTTTCGGTTGGAGTATAGCGGGCCTCAGATCCTCTGTATCCCCGACTCCAAAACCCCAGGGGTCGACCTCGAGTTTCCCCAGGTTCTTTCTGCCAGAGGCTCCAGGTGGGACCATTCTCCCCGGCTGCGGTGTAGAGCACATTCTTTACATCTGGTCCTGTTCGGACTGGCCCAAGGGCTACTGCATGAACTATTTCCTGTTTAATTTGTTCAAAGGCTTGTCGTTGCTCAGGGCCCCATTCAAAAGCATTCTTCTTACGAGTTACTTGGTAGAGCGGGTTTACAATCAGACTGTAATTTGGAATATGCATTCTCCAAAACCCCACGACACCTAGGAAAGTTTGTGTTTCCTTTTTGCTAGTTGGTGGAGACATAGCTGTTATTTTGTTGATCACATCCATTGGGATTTGACGACGTCCATCTTGCCATTTTATTCCTAAAAACTGGATCTCTCATGCAGGTCCTTTGACTTTATTTTGTTTTATGGCAAAACCGGCCTTCAGAAGGATTTGGACTATTTTCTTCCCTTTCTCGAAAACTTCCTCTGCCGTGTTACCCCACACAATGATGTCATCGATGTACTGCAGGTGTTCAGGAGCCTCCCCGTGCTCCAGCGCAGACTGGATCAGTCCATGGCAAATGGTAGGGCTATGTTTCCACCCCTGGGGCAGCCGATTCCAAGTATATTGGACTCCCCTCCAAGTGAAAGCAAACTGTGGCCTGCACTCTGCTGCTAGAGGGATGGAGAAAAATGCATTAGCAATATCAATTGTGGCATACCACTTGGCTGCCTTTGATTCCAGTTCGTACTGGAGTTCTAGCATGTCTGACACTGCAGCACTCAGTGGTGGCGTGACTTCGTTCAGGCCACGATAGTCCACTGTTAGTCTCCACTCACCATTAGACTTTCGCACTGGCCATATGGGACTATTAAAAGGTGAATGGGTCTTGCTGATCACTCCTTGGCTCTCCAGTTGACGAATTAGCTCGTGGATGGGAATCAGGGAGTCTCGGTTGGTGCGATATTGCCGCCGGTGCACAGTTGTGGTAGCGATTGGCACTTGCTGTTCTTCAACCCTCAGCAGCCCCACAACAGAAGGGTCCTCTGAGAGACCGGGCAAGGTAGACAACTGTTTAATGTCCTCTGTCTCTAAGGCAGCTATGCCAAAAGCCCAGCGGAACCCTTTTGGGTCCTTGAAATATCCTCTTCTAAGATAGTCTATGCCAAGGATGCACGGAGCATCCGGGCCAGTCACAATACGGTGCTTTTGCCACTCATTTCCAGTTAGACTCACTTCAGCTTCCAATACAGTTAACTGCTGGGATCCCCCTGTCACGCCATAAATACAGATGGGCTCTGGCCCTTTACAGCTTGATGGCATTAGAGTACATTGTGCACCGGTGTCTACTAAAGCCTTATACTTCTGTGCGTCAGACGTGCCAGGCCATCGAATCCACACAGTCCAATAAACTCGATTGTCCCTTTCCTCCCCCTGGCTGGAGGCAGGGCCCCTCTAGTCCTGGTCAGAATCTTCGTTTCTGTGTTTAAAAGACTGCCTGCTAGAAGTTGGAGCAGCAAACTTTTCAGAGAACCCCTTTCTCCCGATTGTTTTCTTTTGTAACTCACGTACCTGTGCCTCTAGGGTCTCAGTAGATTTTCCATCCCATTTTCTCATGTCCTCTCCATGGTCACGTAGGTAGAACCACAGGGTGGCGCGGGGTGTGTACCCACCATATTGTCTTCTTTGCACGGATGCGCGTTTACCCCTAATAGCCGAGACGCTGGTTCGTACAGGTGGGGAAGAAAATGCACTCTCTTTAAGTTGGTGGACCTCTTCAAAAAGTTTCTCCAAAGTATTCTCTTTTAGTTGGTGGCCACTGGTTCGTTCAGGTGGGGCGAAAAATAAATTCTCTTTAAGTTGGTGGACCTCTTCAAAAAGTTTCTCCAAAGTATTCTCTTTTAGTTGGTGGCCACTGGTTTGTTCAGGTGGGGGGGAAGATAAATTCTCTTTAAGTTGGTGGAACTCTTCAGAGAGTTTCTCCACAGCTGAGACGCAGGCCTGTAGGGAAGAGGAGAGATTTCCTTCGTACTGCCGGAGTTGTTTAGCCATGTCACCCACTGTGGGATCTTCACCGTCTTTCCAGGTTATTATTGACAATGTGCTGGCCCATGTTGATGGTGCATTCTGTACAAACTTCCGCCATATGGGTCGAGTACACTGGACTTCATCTGGATCTGTGGATGTTTGTGCGTCGTCTAGGTCCTTATAAATTACTTCCCGTACGGCTAATTCCCTCAGGTACTGGATTCCCTTCTCCATGGTGGTCCACTTGACTGGTAGACATACAAGTTCTTCCTTGTAGGGATACCTTCCCTTCACAGCTAACAGGAGACGCCTCCAGAGGCTGTGAGATCGTGCTCCATCTCCAATTGCTTTGTCAATGCTTGCATCTCTAGCAAGGGATCCCAACCGCTTGGCTTCCCTGCCCTCTAATTCCACACAATTGGCTCCAGTGTCCCAGCATTGGAGCAGCCAGGTGACAAGCTGTTCACCTATACAGCGACCAAAATCTTTTCGCACATCTCGTAGCTCACGCTGGTATAGGGTTCGGGTAGTTACTGTTGATTGTCTGACATCCTCATCCTCATCTTCATCCTCCTGCACACTTGATGGCCCAGCCTCGTCTTCTCCACGCCCAGACTTAGCAGAAGACTTTCTGCGTTCTAAATGACCTGAGTCCCTATACCATTTTTTCACCTTTTCTACAGGGGCAACTTGCACTGCTACAGCTCGCCTCTCCGACCCAGCCACAGGGTCTGCCACAGGGGTTGGAATACCCTCTGCAGGGGCAACTTGCACTGCTACAGTTCGTTTCTCCGACCCAGCCACAGGGTCTGCCACAGGGGTTGGAGTACCCTCTGCAGGGGCAACTTGCACTGCTACAGTTCGTTTCTCTGACCCAGCCACAGGAGTGGGAATGGCTGCGGGAGCTGGAACGGCTGCGGGTGCCGGGACTGGCTGCGGGAGCTGGAGCTGGAACGGCTGCAGGAGCTGGAGCTGGAACAGCTGCGGG
The DNA here is from genome assembly GCF_013377495.2 of Cygnus atratus. Taxonomy (NCBI): domain Eukaryota; kingdom Metazoa; phylum Chordata; class Aves; order Anseriformes; family Anatidae; genus Cygnus; species Cygnus atratus. The sequence goes on from NC_066365.1 coordinate 55,846,025, forward strand.
AGCTGGAGCTGGAACGGCTGCGGGAGCTGGAGCTGGAACGGCTGCGGGAGCTGGAACGGCTGCGGGAGCCGGAACCGGGACGGCTGCAGGAGCTGGAGCTGGAACGGCTGCGGGAGCTGGAGCTGGAATGGCTGCGGGAGCTGGAGCTGGAATGGCTGCGGGAGCTGGAACGGCTGCGGGAGCCGGAACCGGGACGGCTGCAGGAGCTGGAGCTGGAACGGCTGCAGGAGCTGGAACGGCTGCGGGAGCCGGAACCGGGACGGCTGCGGGAGCTGGAGCTGGAACGGCTGTGGGAGCTGGAACGGCTGTGGGAGCCGGAACCGGGACGGCTGCGGGAGCTGGAGCTGGAACGGCTGTGGGAGCTGGAGCTGGAACGGCTGCGGGAGCTGGAGCTGGAACGGCCGCAGGGTCTGTCACTAGGTTGATAGTAGCATCAATTGCAGCTCGATAGGCACAGGCCAGACCCCAGCACGCCACAGTGATTTGTGTCACTTCGGAACTGCCGGAGTCATGACACCTTTTTTTCAAGCATTCTACCAGTTTTTTAGGATTTTGCAGTTGTTCAGGGGTGAACGTCCAAAACACTGGAGGTGCCCACTGCCCTAGAAACCTGCCCATATCCTCCCACACTCCCTGCCACTTCGCAACTATCCCGCCTCAAGACAGATCTCCGGATGAGATTCCTAAGTAGTTGTTTAACCTTAAACAAAACCTGAAGCGCATTCAGGAGACATAACAACAAGAACATGCTGGTCTGAGTATCCCAAGGATATTCAACATCTTGGAGAGCTACCGTAACTAGCTCGGGGGATAAGAGGGTGGTGAAGGAGGAAGGGAGAGTGAACAGTTAGGAGAAAATATCTTCCCCTGTCCCCTCCAGAGATTGACTCCCTGATGAAAAAAGGCAATAGGTGTAATTGCTAATAGTTTCTGAGATATGGTTTCCAAAGTATAGAGTCGACGACAGTGCTGAGTACAAATACCAGGTTAGAGTCATGACCAGATATCTCATCATTTCATAAGCCATCGTTACACCACACAGTACCATAACAATCTTAAACCAGGGCCCGGAGAGGATAAACAGCACGACAGGGAGCACATACATACAGAAAGTAACTTGCTATAAAACTCAATTTGGGAAACAGGTACAGCAGACTTGAGATTAAGGCAATCAACATTGTGACTAGCAACTATGAAGTAGGTTGAATACTTATACCAATTTTAGTTTAACACACTCTGGTCAAATCTGTCGATAGCTCAACCCTTCGAGCCCCACGTTGGGCGCCAAATGGACTGTTGTGGTTTAGCCCGGCTGGCAGCCAAACACCACACAGCTGTTCACTCACCCTCCCCCCTCCCTCTCTGGGATGGGGGAGAGAAATGGGAAAGTGAAGTCTGTGAGTTGAGATAAAGACAGTTTATTAAGACAGGAAAAATAATAATAATAATAATAATAATAATAATAATAATAATAGTATTAATAGTAATAATGTGTACAAAATAAGTGATGCACAAGGCAATTGCTCACCACCCGTTGACCGATGCCCAGCCTATCCCCGAGCAGCCGGCCCCCCACCCCGGCTAGCCACCCCTATATATTGTTCAGGATGACGTCAGATGGTATGGAATACCCCTTTGGCCAGTTTGGGTCAGCTGTCCTGGGTCTGTCCCCTCCCAGCTCCTGCTGCACCCCCAGCCTGCTCGCTAGCAGGACAGAGCGAGAAGCTGAGAAAGTCCTTGGCTTGGTGTAAGCACTGCTCTACAACAATTAAAACATCAGCATGTTATCAGCGCTCTTCTCATTCTAATCCAAAACATAGCACCCTGCCAGCTACTAGGAGGAAAATTAACTCTGTCCTACCTGAAACCAGGACAACAGTGAACTTTGAATATCAGTTTTATATCTCATAAGAAAGAAAAAACATGTTTTTTTTTTTTTTTTTAAATTTGGTTGGTTTGAGGAAATAGAAGAGTGAAAGTCTCATCCTAATAAAAATCTTTTTCTCTAATGCCCACTGACTATGATTTTATTTGTATTACTGAGAAAATATTTCCCCATAATTAGGTCATTTAAACTTTACTGTTTTTTAATATTGAGACAATTTTTCATGCTTTTTAAGTAATAATTTTAAAAAATATTATCTTTCACAGATTTTTTTTTTTTTTACTGGAGATACTCAATTTTTAATCTTTGAAATAATTAAATCATCAAATATTGTGACCGACAGATAAAAGTACCATCTTGCCTTTTTCAGATTTTCACTCCTCACAAGGGAATTATCTTGTGATCAGACAATAACATCTACCAATAATAAAGTTAAGAAATAAAACACTAAATAGTTGATTACTTTTTCCCAGTCAGTCATTCAGAATATTATTCTGAATAAGGGAAAGAAAAGAGACTTATCTCCGGGGGAGGTGGGGGAGGGAGAGAGAGAAAGAAAAGAAAAAGAAAGAAAAATACAACAAAAAATGAGTCTTTTATCTTAATTTTAGGAAAAACATTCTATGTCATTCATTTGGTGAGTGAAAATAAGTATTTCTCTAATGAAATACTAAGTGTATATAAATGCTCTGCTGGTGCATTTCTAATTCTGGATTTCTAATTTTATGTTTAGATAGCTTCATACGTAATGGTCAGTATAATGGTATCATGCCTGAGAGAAGAGAGAAATTACACTGCTTTTTTAGATTTATTTATTTATTTATTTTCTATACAAAACCTAATGTAATTGAAGTATAGTGTTCCAGAGGAATTTGTTAATAGTCTTCTTGCTAATTGCACTCTAAAATATTTCTGTTTGCTTTTAGCTCTGTCACAGTGGACCCTTCTACCTCAAATGGGAGCAAGGGTTACAAAAATTGAGAAAAAGTTGAGCAGCTGTAATCAAAACAGATGTTTGCTTCTAAATTCCCTCTGAGATCCTTTGTCAAATTCAAAGATTGAGATTACACTGCAGATAAATACATCTGCGAAGAAGACTATTTTTTTGTGCTGAGACTTTATGATAAATGAAAAAAAAATGAGGAAACTACACCCAGCTGGAGGAGAAGTTCCTTTATGTGATTTCTAGAAACAGCACAGGGATTATACCAGTGACTAGTCTGCAAAAGGCAAGACAAGTATCAGTATTTGCGTTTATTATTTTAATTATTAAAGGTTTTCAACATGATTACATAACCATAATGAACTCCATTGATATATTTCAAAAACCTTTAAACTCTTCCCCAGCTTAGCTACAAGAAGAAAATCCAGCACCAAAATGAAACCAAACCAAACAAAAATAAAATCTTTTCAGAGATCAGACATATAAATAAATATCCCACTTGCAGTGAAATGTGAAACGTGATCTAGCAAAAAATAAAACGTTTTCATCAGAGTGCAATACTTTGTGGCAATTAATGATACCATTTCAGATGAAAGTGTAACTCAGTTCATCTGAATGTGTTTCAAACAATTAAGTAGGAGGTCCAAATAATGCACTGAAAAAGAGAGGAAAAGAATGAAAGTTTACTTTCAAATGCAAGAATTCTTATGCTTTCAGAAGATGCAAAAGAAATATCCTTTTTTTTTTTTTTTTTTTTTTTTGTATGCATGTATGATTCTTTAGAGAAGTTCCAAATATCACTGAAATTCTTAATTACTGTGATTTTTCTTTTGTGTTCTTTGGACAAGAAGCATTATAAGTTAGAAGTTAAGAAAAATGATTTGAAGGAATGCTTGATATAATAAGAACAGCAATGGAGTGTGCTACAGAACATTAATAATATTAGAACGTTTCCCTTACATTACATGACAAGGGGAACTGCAATAATACTTTAATTTTAAAAGAAACAGAGAGACTGACTCTTAGATGGCTCATTACAACTAGGTTTCTTTTTCTTTTTTTTTTTTTCTTTTTTTCTTTTTCCCTTAAAATATACGACATAGACACATAGAAAAATAAGTATATTTTTTCCTAATGAAGCAGAAAAATCTTTAATCCTTTATTTCAACAATACAAAAAATATGACAAGCTCTAAGAAATAATGCCCTGATGTAGTGAAATTCTTGCTGGCACAACTCTTGTAAAGGAAATTCTATGTCTTCTCTCAGTGCAGTCTCTTTAGTGAGATGGTGAGGAAGAGATGAGAGGATGTTACTGGAGTGTAGTATACTATTTTTATCAGACCTTTGGCTAGCAAAAAAAGTTGACTAAAATCTGTGAACTTAGAGTTATGATCCCCATTTCTTTACAACAATTATGTTCATACAATATAGCATGTTTATAGCATTTTAGACTCTGAAGCACAAATAACACTTTCCTTAAACTATATATTGAACAATAAAACTGGAACTTTCAGTATAAATTTCAGTCTTGATTCAGAGCACATTGTCATCCTTTGATAGTTCCTATTTATTGATATCATTGCTACATGGAAGCTACTTAGAGAAAGAGTAGTCAGACTACTCTACACTGTGAGCAAATGACTAAGGGAGGGATAGAGGTGTCAGGAATGAAGGAGTGAAAGTCTGGGAAAAAGGGGGAGCTGGCTGGAAGGTGTTGTTTTAATTTTTCTTTTTGTTTCACACTACCTAAATCTACTCCAATTTGAAATAAATTACATTAATGTTCCCCAAGTCATCTGTTTTGTCTATGACAATAAATAGCAAATAACCTTCTTGTCTTTATCTCAAGCCATGAGCTTTTGCATCCTGTCCTATTTTGTCGTGATGAGGAGGAGGAATGATAGAATGGCTATATGAGCCAAGGTCAGAAGAAGTGATGCATATTTATCAATGACAGAGGAGAGAAGATTATATATATATATATATATATAAAATCAGAAGTATCAGGAAGAATATTGGGGGGAGGCAGTGTCTCAGCTAACTGCAAAAGTTGATAAAAGCTCATAGAAAGCAGTTTACTGATGTGGCTAGTACATATTTGAAGTCTGACACATGATATAGATAGATAGATAGATAGATAGATAGATAGCTATCACCACTAACTTAGTCTGAGATGTTTTGTTGGTAAAAATCAACACAACTTCATTGATCTTATTGCTTTTGGAACACAGAGCCCTTCTGTTTTAGAGAAGATAAGAGTTCAATACCTTTGGTGTTGTGCTCACATTTTTCACATCAGAGTTTTCCTCAAGCATTCATATATAGTTAAACAGACTAGCTCTGTAGATTTGTGCACATGAAAATTAAACCATGGAAACTGCAGGCAGAGTAAAAGAGTCACATATATCTACATTATCAACATTTCATTAGACAAGTAACAAGTGTTCACAAAAACACACACACACACACACACACACAAACCCAAAAGCATGGAAAATAATTCTGAAGGAGACCATCTACTTTCAATGTCTTTTTCCTGCATTTTCATCCTAGAAAAATAATACAGCTTTTTTAAACAACCTTTAAAAAATGTTTTTCCTTCTTTATCCTGAATCAACAGTCTGAGATAACCTTTATTGTATGAAAATTAACAGAATATTGACTAAAATGTGGTCATCTGCTGTTTAGATATAGTGCATATTTTGTTACTGAACTTTAGCCCTTGTGATTTTCTTGGAAGTTCACAGGCATTTTATATTAAAAATCATCAAAGCAAATAAAATATTTTGATATGCTTTTTATTAAATCCCTTATTGTTTCTCGTTCTTTATTTTAGTAATAATGTAATACTTTGCCAGAGTAGCCTTTCTCTAGACCATGTTCATAAACATGGACTGTTACAAACATTTCTTTAGAGGCAGCAAAAGGAAGCCAAGCTTCTTGAACAATGATACAATTAGAATGAAACTTCATTATTCTTTAACGTGTTATGTTTCCCATTAGACAGAGATCAAAGAAAAAATACTAAAGGAGATCTGTAGGATACAAGATTGATTACAGACTGATTCAGCAGTACAACCACTGTTTGGTGCAATCTCAGCATGAATGGAGTCCCCAGAGAGCATGTTGCTATCTGATAGCACTACAGTAAGGGAAAAATCAAACTACTTTTAGAAAGTAAATTGTTTTGGGTTGCATTACACAGGAGAGGATTATATCTCAGATTGTCATTCTTCCTAGGATCCAAAAGCAGGTTTATAAAAACATTTCAGTTTCTTCTGAATCTAAAGCCCAAAATACAAAACTGTTCAGTTGTTCTAGTGGAGCAAGAAGAAACTACACATTTCTTCTTTTGTGTTATTGTGATCCCTAACCAAGATTTCATTTAATACCTCTTCCTTGGTATATAACTCAAAATATTTTTTTTTATGCAGTTTTTTTTTCCCCTTTTTACCTATTTTTCCTTTTTAATTCACCGAATAGAGTTCCATGTCTGAAAAACATACTTAGACATGAATTATTTGTTCCAAGCACAGGAGTGACAATTTAAGGTGTTATTGCATATTATCTGCTTTTATGAATTAGCAAATATCCATTGAATCAAATCTTAGAGCATTTGTTAATATCAGACATATTTTTCATTTGAAGCTATCATTTGCAAAATTGCTCCAGGAATTTGAATTCTCAGTAACAGTTCTGTAGTTTTAGGAATAGATGTCCAAAGCTGGCAAATTAATCATGCAGCAATGAAACTCTTAGAAAACTTAGATTTGCAAGTTACAAACATTTAGAAAAATAGGGAAGAATAATTTTATTTTAAAAGTTTTCATTTTGTTTTGTTTTGTTTTGTACAAAAGGCTTGTGTTTGAATGCTGTAGTATACTTTTCACTGTATTACGGTATAAGTTCTGTGTTTAATTCTCCAGGTCATTAAACAAAATTCTTGAAGTTTTTATGAAATTAATTGTGCTGATTTCCTACAGAAACATCTTCCTTGTTTAGAAAGAAACAATTTCAAAATTTATGTTATAGCACCAAACACTGTTTCTGTACTCAACACTGATCCTGTAACTGAAGTTTTGAGAGGAATGAGGGGGAATAAAAAATAAATGGAAGCTGCCATGGACAGATCTTCAAGCAGTGGAAACTGCTCAATATCTACCCTATTCATAGCAGGTCACAGAAAATGTATATTCAATATTTACTACCTTAATAAGAGAGAAAATAAATGACATATAGCAAATATAACATATGAATAAAATTTAGCATCTATTTTCTACCCCTTAGCTGGATTGTATAAAATATATGCATTTGAAGAACAATGTCATTACTAGAAATTGAAAAATGAATTGAAACATTTCATTGAATAGACAGAATATTTTATTTCTAAAATGAAGCCATTATTTTTACAATGGCATTTGATCTTAATAAACAGTTTACCTTTTGGTTCAATGTAATATCATTTACAAGAGCACTTGAGGATGCTTTCCAACATCAGGAGTGCTCCAATGACATAGTAGATTATACTCTTTTTGATAAACAATCCTTTGCATATCATTGTTATATTGCTCATAATTACAGTTGATCATATCGCTGTTTAACATTGAAATAATGCACTTTATAAAATATTTTATCTTGTATTGATATTAATTTAATATATTGCTTAATATATTTCTATTTATCTTACTGTATACTGACAACTTTATATTTTATTTTTATTATTGTTCATACTTTATGTATGTATATCACATGATATAGACGCCTGAAAGAAAATTTTGCAATTTGCATATATTTTATAGGAATTTCTAGATTTTGGTACTTTGGTTTGTTCCTCAGGAGAGAAAGATGCCAACATTACAGAATTGCTGGTAAAATAGACCAGTCTGTTTCGAAGCCTATCAGCCAACCTTCCCTCAACTAGATACCTAGAGAGTTAGCCCACTGACATGGCATATACTCAACTAGACATAAGTTCAACTTTCCAGCTTATGAGAGAGTAGAGACACTTTTGAGGCACATGAGGATCAGAGAGCTTTTCTTTACTCAGCAAGATAGCCAGGTGACTAACAAGGATAAGGTCAGATAACTAGGCATCCTGAACAGCAGGACAACTTAAGGAACTCTTAGGACTCCTCAGAAAAGCCAGATGGGCAGGTGGCAACTTGAGAAGCTGGCCAGGTTTCACACCAGCCAAACAAGGACAGCTGGATAGTAGGCAAGCTGAGAAGCCAAGCAGCCTGCTGGTTTCTAGCCAGCCAGCTGCCTAGGGTCCAATTGGCAAGATAGCTGGTGAGCATGCTGGCAGAAAATCAGATAAACTAGCATCTGGCTGCTTGGTCAGCCTATGAGCCTTTTTGATTTTCATCAGTATTTTTGACACAATCTTCATGTTCCCAAACAATGATTCAGTTCTACTCTTTTTTTTTTTTCCTGATAAAACCTTTTTAAAAAACAGCAACAGAAACTCTCCATCTCTAGCATCTAGTTTATACAGCAAACATGTTGTGAACAATATCTTTTGTACCTCCACATAATCACATATAAGTAGTTTATTGACAGCTTATGGGATTTTTTTATTATTTATTTATTTATTTATTTATAAGTCATGTCTCCAAGTACCAAGGAAAGCCAAATTCTTCATCTGTCAGAAAATGTCTGGTTTAGGTCTACTCTTCTCTAGTAGTTTGTCTTTCCAAACTGGTTACAATGTTCTGCCTGCCTTTAGCCTTTCTGGCTTCTTTAGTGCTCATATATCATTTGAAAATCCATGTTTACTTATTTTTCTTTAGTCAAAATATTACTGAGTTCTGAATCTACCACATATTCCTGCAGTACCTTAGGGTATACTTACACCAACTTTGTATTTTCATATATTTTTACTTATTTAATTGGGCTAATATGTTACTTCACATAGTCATTTTACAATTCATATCTGTGCCACTGAGGTTTAGATTTGTAAATATGACTTTAGGATATATTGCAGCAAACATCTTAACATGCTTTTCAGTTACTACTCTGAAATGTTATAAAAACTATTAAAGTTTTGCTATGTTTTGCTATGCTGATAATGTTGCCAGTTTGACCATAGTCAAACCTATGTTCTGTAGTCAAAGAAAGTTTTTGTTGTCCTGTAAACTATTTAGAAAGCAGACATTATCTATATTTAAAGGATGCTTATTCAATACCAGCATTGTTAATTCCTTTTGCAAAGACCAGTGTTTTATTGGTAAGAGGTTTTTACATGTTTAAAAAGCAGTTTTTTAAAAAGCTGGTTTTTTTCCCCTTTTATCATATCATGTTTGGATGTAATTCCATGATTCTATATTACTAGAATTCACATTATAGGCAACTTAATAGTCATTTAGAATACACGAAAATGAGAAACAAAATTATATACCCAATCATTCAATTTTTTTCTTACTTGTTCCAATTAATTATACAAACAGTTAACTTATATTCCTAAACACTGTATTTAATGTTTGTTTGCTTTGTGACTTGTTTCATAAATAATGTATTATAACAATATTTTTATCACCTAGGCAGTCTGAAATTTGAATGATTTTTTCACTCCTAGAATGTTTCAACAATGTATATATATATATATATATATTTGTTAATTACTTTAGTTAACATGACAGTATAAAAAGGAGTAAGGATTTTCTGGGCAGAGTAGGAACTAGCATCCATGGGATTTCTGTGTTGTTGAAGAACAAGTAGGAAAGCAGAGTATTTAGATCCCATTACTCCCTCTGGAAGAAAAATAATCCTCTTTTCAAAGGCTTTGTTGTCATATTAAGTGTACGATAAGGAGCAGGGAGACTGCCTGAACCCACCTGTTTGTTCCCCAACAAGTCTGGGGGAAGGAGAAAGCACAGGTATGCTGCCCAAGTGCAGCAGCTCTAATAGAAGTTCCCGCACTGCTGAAGAACCTTTTGTATGTGAAAGCCTCTCAGGATCAACAGGTGATCTCTCTGGAGCTCTGTGAGGTGCAGTCATACACCAAACTAGCTGGCCATGATTAATGGCTGTCAGACTGATATTTAGTTTAACCAAAATCAATCTCCCACAGTCAAATGTATGTAATTGTTCCATGAAAAAGTACCATGATTTGGTCTAATGTGAACACTACCCAAATATACCAGGATACATCTTTCTGATAAAAATACCATACCAAAGGAGATCAAATAGTTTACTCTTACTCTGACTAAATGAGTCACAAATTGTGACTGCATGTCTATTTTGTCAAAGTATCATCAGATGACTATCAAGTAACAAGAGCTACAGAAATTATGTGTGTGGCTTATCTAGATAAGGTTTGTGACCAAAACTCGGTACCATTTTACCCATTTTAGAAGAGAACTGCTAAAATAGTATTCTTCTTGAGAAGTCATGGGGTAAGAAAGAATACCTTATTTATTAGATTCAGTTGAAACTACTATTGTTTTCTCTACTTGTCACAGATTATAATGAGATAGGAAAATCTTAGAATTTTGTTTCAGTGACTGTACACTGCCCTCCAAAATATATGGCAGATAATTTCTAAATTCTGGTACTTATTTATTTCATAAAGAGACCACAACCAGGACAAGACTAGAAGTTTTGAAATGATTTTACCTGCTGGTACATGGCACACAAGTGACTCTTTGGAAAGCAAGTGCCCTGTTTATGGCTAGGATAGAGTTAATTTTCCTCCTAGTAGCTGCTGTGGTGCTGCTTTTGGATTTAGGACGAGAATAATGCTGATAACACACCAAAGTTTTAGTTGTTGCTGACCAGTGCTTACACTAAGTCAAGGACTTTTAAACTCCTCTTACGGCCCTGCCAGTGAGGAGGATGGGGGTGCTCAAGAAGCTAGAGGGGACAGAACCAGGACATCTGACCCATCTTTTATACCATATGATGCCATGCTGAACAATAAATATGAGGTGGCTGGACATGGTGGGGAGGGGACCGCTATTCAGGGACAGGCTGGGCATTTGTCACCGGGCAGTAAGCAGAGTTGCATTGTGCATCACTTGCTTTGGATATTCTTGTAGTATTATTATAATTATCATTATTATTTTTATCCCTTTCCTTTTCTGTCCTATTAAGCTCATTTTATCTCAGCTCATGAGCTTTTTGCCTTTTTTTTTTTTTTTTTTTTTTTTTTTCCTGATTCTCTCCACCATGCCACTGTGGGGTGTGGATGTGTGTGTGAGTGAATGACTGTGTGGTGCTTAGCTGCTTGCTGGGTTAAACCAGAGCAAGAAGCAAAGGTCAAACTACAAGTCTTTTTTGCTGATAACCCAGCTACAAGCAAAAAGCCATAAAAAAGGACAGCACCCAGTATTAATCTGCCTTAACTTGATATTAAAATATTCAGAAATTTATCTCAGATAAACAGAAGTCTTTCTGATGCAAATATTTTCTCTTCTCCTTTCCTGTTTCCTACAAGCTTCCTGCTTCTCCTTCACTCCCAGAGAAAAGGGAAATGGAGAAAAAAAAAAAAAGAAAAAAAAAGTGAAAAGAGATGAGAGAAAGAGAGAAAAATGAGAGAGAGAATGAGAGAAAGAATAAGAGAGAAGATGAGAGAGTGAGAGGGATCATGACAGAGTGGGAGAGAAAATGAGAGTGTGAGTAAGAAGACGGGGGTGAGAGAGATATAGTATGAGTGAGAGAGAATAGGGGAAAAAGTGAGTGGGGGAGAGAGAGAGATTGAGAGAGAGACGATGAGAGAGAGAGTGAAGGTGAGAGAGGATGTGAGAGAGAGACAAAGTGTGAGAGAGGGAAGTGGAGGGAGAGAGAGTGAGAGAATGCTGGGGGGGGAGAGAAAGCTGGGAGTGAGAGAGAATGGGAGTAGGAGGATGAGAGTGGGAGAGAAAAGATGAGAGTGGAGGAGACGGAGAAAATGGGAGAAATTGAAAATGGGAGTGGGAGGATGAGAATGGGAGAGAGAAAAGATGAGAGTGGAGGAAAAGAGAAAATGGGAGAAATTGAAAATGGGAGTGGAAGAAATGGTGAGAGAGAGGGGGTAGAGAGGGAGGGAGAGAAAATGAGAGAGAGAATGAGAGGGGGAATGAGAGAGGGAGAATGGCAGAGAGAGAGTGGGAGAGAGAAAGTGAGAGAGAGGGAGAGAGAAAATGTGGGAGAGAATGAGAGAGAAAAGAGTGCAGGAGAGTGGATGAGAGAGGTGTGAGAGTGTGCAAGAGAGAAAAGAGTGAGAGGGAGAGGGGGAGAGCGTGCGAGAAGGGGAGAGGGAGAATGAAAGAGAGAGGGAGAATGGGAGAGAGGGAAGATGAGGGGGTGGGAGAGAGTGGGGGAGGGAAAAGGAGAACGGGAGAGAGAGGGAGAGGGAGTGAGAAGGTGAGGGGGGAGGATGGGAGGGGAATGGGGGGAGGAAGAGTGAGAGCGAGGGAGGGTGGGAGAGATAGTGTGAGAGAGAGAGTGTGAGAGAGAATGAGAGAGGGTGAGAATGAGAGGGGAAAAAGTGAGAGAGAGGGAGGGAGAGGGAGAGAGTGAAGGGGGTGTGAGAAAGGGGGAGGGAGAGGGAGAAGAAGGGTGTGTGGGAGAGCTGGAGTGAGAGAGGGAGGGAGAGTAAGGGAGATGGAGGGAGTGTGGGATGGAGAAGTGAGAGAGGGAGGGAGAGGGAGGGAGGGAGAAGGAAAAGCGAAATACATTCTCAACGAAACAAACTATGGTTATTGGAATGATGAAAATACTTCCATGAAATATAGACGTGAAATATAGATGTGAAATACAGACATGAAATATAGATGTGAAAAAGTAAAGCTGGCTAGCAGAGAAGTTAAATAAGTGAATTGAAATTAACAAGTGAATGGTAATATGAACATTCTTCCCCCTTTGTCTTAGCAGATGGTGACACTTTAAAAACATTTTTCCTTCTAAAGAAACTATAGATTTTCTTTCACAACCAGTTTACCACATTAATAAATATTTTGTTTTCTTCTGTGTGTTTGTTTTTTGTCTGTTTTTGTTTTAAATAAAAACCCAATTCAGCAATGTTATTTGGTTAGATAGCTGTTTCTAATTTGATGAATTATCCTATTGACTTTATTGGGACAATTTATATAGGCATGCACTGTATAGATAAACTGCAGCTGTAGGTACACTGTTCTTTGCCCATACTATTTGTCTAATAAAATATTTGTATACAACTGTTTGTGCTTTCATTTTCATTGGATGATATTGTTTCCTTCTAAATTTTAGGTCTGAGAGGCTGTTCCTTTGCCTAATTTATATCTGATGATGAGAATAACTTCTTTTAGTTACAGGGATTTTTAGTTACAGAGATTCATATGTCTATGAACAATTTGCTCATTGTTTATTGTTGTTGATTTTAACTCTTTTTTCCGTATTGCACTGATTTTCTGTGTTTTCCTCCCTCTCTATTCTTAATATGTATACACTAAAGGTTTCTGCACCGGATGATAGTGTTTGGTTTTACCATGTCAGAGAAACAAGAAATTATGAGCCCTTAAAGTTTCAAATTGCTATCTAATTGTAGCAATTTTGCCTATTAATCTTTTAATAACCAAAAGAGTTTAAAACCTGGCCCAAAATTCAAAGAATTCTTAATGTGGTGGTAGAAAACAGTTTTGATTACCTCTCATATAGCTGACAGAAAGAAAATACATGTATTTAACTTAATAATTGTGTATTATCTTGGTTATGTCATCTAATAGAAATTTTGTGTTAGCCTGTGCTTTGCTAAAAATTTAGGTGACCAATAATTACTACAGTATAAAATGTGTATGATGTGTTACTAACTCAAGCAAGCTTTCTATTTCACTGCAAAATCAAAGAAAACAAAACCCAGGAAAACACACATCTTACTTAAAAATCTATCATTAAATGTAAAGCTCTATCTGTAAATGGGAAGTTAATTTAAACTTGTTCTCAATCTGTTAGCAGTTCTTAACTATTCTCACTTCATTTTAATAAACAGAAACCTCCACATGGCTAAAGTTAACCAAATTTATGTACCAAGATGAAGTAAACGTTTAAATACGTATGTATGGATATGTCTGTCTTATTACATGATTCATCTTCTTTGAAATATTACAGCTTTTAAAAACAGATTTCATGCATGAGATTATCAGTTTGCTTCGAACAGGGATTTTACCAGAAATATGTAAACATCTCTTAATAGTACAAAAATATGGGTTTAAAAAGCCTACGGATTTCATGCAAAGCAGAATGTGCCAGATAAGTATGCATGCAGAGAATAAGACAACGAAAAACAAGCAACTATTCATATGGCTTCCTGGAATTCAGTACCCGTCTGCCCAAGCTGTGTTATCCAAATACTCAGAAGAATTTTACTCTTATATTAGAACTAGGCAAAATTTTAGAACTACATTTTTTCAGTTCTATTTACAGTTAAATAATTAACCTTTCCACATTCATTTTAGAAGTCTTAAATTCATAAAAGGATTGAACTTGTACTCAATTTCAGCAAATATATTTCTAAACTGTTTTCCCACTCAGTTTTTAGTAAGTAGTCCTTGATATCATCAAGATTTATCAAAATATTTGCTTTAAATGTGCTCTAATTATAAACCTCTGCCTTTTAAAAATCTCATTATTTTGACTGACGATGCACATTGCTACTGGTTCACTCTTCACAATACAATGAAAGAAACTTCAAGCTTTCGATGTTGCTTTCATCTTAAATTATGCCACGGTGAAATCTTATGCAGAACCAGACTAGATTCTAGATTTACTGAACAACAAATAGAACAACAAATAAAAACTACTTAAGCAGGCCTGGGCCAAAACATTTTTTTTTTTTTGACTTTTTAAAGAGAACATGTTCCTACATTCCTTTGGACTAACTGAAAGCTTCTGTAACATAATTTTTCTGGATAATTTCTCCATTGGATTAAGAGACAGATGCTCTCTACAGGCTGATCCCACAGATAGAGCAGCAGGTGCTGGTACTGTTGTAAACCACAGTAAAGAGCACACATAGTTGTGTTTGGTCTGCCTTTGCACCCCTGAAATGGTAAGAATGACCCTTTATCTCCTGAAAAACTTATAAAAAACATTGCATGAAACATTACAATTTAGTAAGTTCTTTGTTTTTCTTGATTAGGACAATTATTTTTGTGGGGGAAATCTCCAGATCTCTGTTCTGTAATATCTCAAATGGATGCTCATACCATTTAACATTCTGCTATAACTTACTGACTTCACTTATTTTTGTCTGACTTAATTCCATAGTCAGCAAGGTCAATAATTTTGTTTTACTCTTGCATATACATTCCTCTATCACATTTCTGTGCTTTGAGATGTGAATAGTTCTACAGGGACAAAGAATGTATTATTTGACATTGTCATCCACATGTTTGCATATACATTTTTATTACTTCTGTTGTGACATGACCAATCGACAGCTTTGATGGACCAGGGAAGTTTGTCCATGCCTATGTATTAACCCATTTTTGTGTGAATGAACTTCAAGTGACATCAAAAATTCAGAATCGTTGCATGGGGTCTGGAGCAGAGAGTAATAATATTAAACAATAACAAAGAAGTTGCTTGTCAAACAGCAGGCAAAGAATGTTGACAGGAATGAGATTGGGTAAATTCCAGCTGTGATAAACTATTGTGTGTGCATATACATAATCCATAGAAGTATTTTTATTTTCTGTAGTAAACTTTTTTTTTTTTTTTTTTACTATTACACATATTATGAGAAGCCTCATAATAGACAAAAAATAAACCTTGCTTTGTAGTAGGAAGGACCTAATTCAGTTAGAAGATTTACTAAAAGTATAAGACAAGACATTATCTGCCTTGTTCTTAAAAGTACATAACTACTTTAAACCTTCAAATAAAATGGAAACTACAAAGGGATATGTACCTACAGGTCATATCAGTATCAGATGATGAGGTGCATCTTCTCCTAAATCTAAATAGTAATTCTAAATTCAAACATTTAGAAATTTCATTCTGCTGTCTTCAGGGTGAAACGGGTAAATTTAAGCATCTGCATCCAAGAAAGCACTTGAAAATATTAATATTCCACTGGAACATTTCAGAGATGGAGAATTTAGTCTATCATTCAAAACCACATTAGTTTATTTAGAATGTAGCCATCATATAGGTGTTCCTAGCCACCTTTTGCACAGTACCTAAAAATTAATACATTGACACAGAAGAATGGAAAATTTTCAGATTTATTTTTCCACTTACTAAATAGATAACAAAGGCCAGTCTGCTAGAGCCACCTTGCCTACTAAACTGAATGAACATGCTAATAGGAAACTAGTGTAAGAGACATATAGAGGACAAGAATGAGGGAATACATGTCAGTAAACCAATGCAGCACTTTTCAACAATGCTAGAATGCCTCCTCAGTGAGGAACTTGGAACATCAAAGGAAGCATGAAATATCTTCAGTGACAAAGCTTATGAGACCCATAAGGCTGATTAATTGATTGAAATCCATATGATTTCTTTACATTTTTTATCTTTCTGTTTAGCTAATTGCTCTCTAGTATTCCCTACTTCTTCGATCCCTGTTGAATGTATTAAGGAATGAGTCACTTTGAAATCAGTATATTATCTTCAACAATTTTGCCTATTCTTTCCTTTCCTTCTGTGTCTCATTCTACTTTTGTCTGGCTACAACGTAGTAACTACAGAGTAAAGCTACTTTATGCATTTATACTAAATGCAATATTCTGTATTCTAATTCTGATGGGCTGGGTTTCATCTCAGGTGTCATTAATGATCTAAAAACTAGTCACGTACTTAATCATCTGGGTTTCCTGTGTTCATTGGTGACTCTGAGAAGGTGATATCCTCCATCTATTAAAGGCATCAGTCTTAGTTTTTGGGATGCCTACGGTCTAAGAAGTGAACAACTTATTCATTTCAGACCCCCAAATTAATATATTTGAGTTAGAGAAAAGGCAAAACTGCAGTAGATGTAGATCTGCACTGATGGAATAAATCTCATTTTGTTTTGTTTATTTTTTTTTTTTTATTATTATTATTCTTCCCTTAAATCTAATGGATAATTTTATATTTTTTCTCACCTAGTTTAATACTGACAGGTTAGGTAAAATCTGCTGTATGTTTAGATTTATTTATTTATTTATTTGAGATTTTGTGAAGTGCCCCACACCATAAAAGGCATAGACCAGTGGCTCCCAGGTTGTGATCTATTCATTTCAGTTTTGTACCACTTTATCGGGAAAGTTCCATTTCACCTCCACCACCTCCTCTCTCCTCACTGGTGAATAAAATATTGATTGAAGCATGCACCAAGCTTTATTCTTTTGCAGGGAGTACTGCAAACCTCCAACACATAACCTATACCCTTCTGTTTCCAACCTAAGTTTTATTCCATCTAGCCAGACCCCTCCTTCTATAGGAAGGGAATATTGAAAGGAAGGTGAGGTCAATGGCATTTTTTTTGTATAAGTCTGAAAATAAAACCTTTATATATAGCAGGAACTTCTAACATTATAATAAACCTATCTGCCTTATTAGTCCATTTTCCTCTCCTTTTTTTTTTTAATTTTTATTATTTTTAATTTTTTACCCTCTCTTAACTCTTCTCTTAAGGAAACAATACAACAATGATAATCCTTTTTTTTTTTCTTTTACAAAGTTTCATTAATATGAATTAAGAACCATACTACCTTGAGAATTTACTAATTATTATACGTTTAATGAGACTCATGCAGATAAAATTACTTTTCATATCTCATTCCTCTTCAAGTGAAGTCAATAGCACAAACAAACTGGTTCTCCTTTTGCTTTTTCATATAGATATATATAAAATCAGGGAAAAAATAGTTTAAGCATACAAAAATATGTATATCCAATGTTTATTTTCATCTGACATATAGTTATTTATATAAATCATTGAGTACGTAAGAATCATGGAAATGCAAAATGCTAAATTAAGGCCAAATAAAGCATGACAATATTTAGACTAAAGTAAATGAATTATATACTGTTTGTGATCACTGAATGATATATTCTGTGATACAGCAGTGCCTACATTTATGACACTAGCATGCAGTACTTTTTTCCCAAGTAGTTTCAAAAGATATACCTTCTCTTCTCTACTGTAATGTATTTTTAGTGGGGGAAAAAACATCACCAAAGAAATCTTTTTAGAAAGCCCTTTCACCATTTCATAAATGCCTTAATTGTATTTAGATTTCAGAAATTACACATATGGGCAAACAATATTACAGGGTGACTCAAGAGAAATTCTCATCTCTCACATCTTAGATCCATATAGCTAAGCATATTTTCATTCATGGTTGTCCAAGATAACTAGTTTGCTTTGGAAATGCACAGAGAACAGACTTATTCAGTTATCTGAAATTCCAACTGACTTTAAGTATAGGCATGAAGCATAAGAGTATTTGAATTAGCTTTTTAGGGCAATTTTTGCTAGAAGATAATCTAGGCTACTCAAACTATAATGAAATGTTTCAGAATGTTGTCATTTAACCCCGTCTGGCAGCTAAGTGCTCGCTCACTCTCCCCAGGTGGGATGGGGGAGAAAATCAGAATGGTAAAAATGCAAGAACTCATGGGTTGAAATAAAGACAATTTATCAGATAAAGCAAAAGCCACACATACAAGTAAATAAAAAACAAGGAATTTGCTACTTCCCATCAGCAGGCAGGTGTTCAGCCACTTCTAGCAAAGCAGGGCTCAACATACATAACTGTTTCTTGAGAAGACAAACACCATCACTCCAAATATTTTCTCCCTCCTCTTCCTTTGTCTCAGCTTTTATTACTGAACATGAGAAGACATGGTATGGATTATCTTTGGTCCATTTGGGTCAGCTGTCCCGGCTGTGTCCCCTCCCAGCTTCTGGTGCACCCCCAGCCTCCTCATTGGCAGGGCAGCACCAGAAGTAAAAAAGTCCTTGGCTTTGTGTAAGCACTGCTCTGCAACAACTAAAAGCAGATTTGTTATCACTACTGTTTTTAATCAAAAATCCAAAACACAGCATTGTGTGATCCTCTACATAGAAAATTAACTCTGTTTCAGCCAAAAACATGACACAGAGCAATAACTTCCTGCATCAGGTGATAGAATCCTGTGTTGTCTGTGCTCGTTACATGTAACATTTAAGGAAACAGAGAAACAACAACAACAACAAACCAGAAGTGGTATACCCTTAACATCTTCACAGTAATACACTTATGTTTCTTTTCACTACTACAGAAATGCATGCAATAGTTACTAGATAGCTATTGTAATATGAAGGTAAACAAAAGCCAATTAAAATTTTCAACTACACTTCTGAACACCAAAATAACGTAACTTTGGTATGAAGTGTGCAATATATTTTTCTTGAAGGAACACAGAAACTTTGTGACCCACTTCTGTAAACGCATCTGCTTTTCATTCACCGACTGCTCAAGAGTCACTGACTTAGAGACCTCTAAAGCATATTGATGGAGCACTCTCCTGAAATCTAATGTAAGCTTCTGTGTGATAGACCATATACAGAATACAGGGAAAAAAAAAGAAACAAACAAAAGTAAAAACTGCTGCATTCTCTTTCAGATTATTTTTTTTAAGTAGCATTTATTACATAGTACTCAGCTATAGAAAATATTTATATAATAGTACTAAATCGCTGAATAAAAATTAAAATTATCTTGATGCAACCTTTGTGATTGTTCTTAGTTATTTTCCATGACAAAGGTGAGAAATAAAAGATACAACAAATAGAATCTGATAGTTAACCCGTCACCTGCAAATATACAAAAAAAGCAATTGTTAACACATTTCTTGACAGATCTTGACAAAAGGTATACTACATAGTGTTTCAAGCAGCCTACTGTACCTGTTTTAAGTTCAGCTTTTTCCAGGAGAGTGACTTTAAATTTAAGAACACAACATTTCTTAAAAGCTTTAGTAAGCTCTTTTTATCTTTATATTCCACTCTTATAAAAATCATCACTTGCAATAGAGTTTCTAGTAAGTTCACGTTGGTTTAAGACTGTAAACACTGAAGGTCATAATATTTCCAATAACCAGGATTTTGTCAAAGACAAAATACCCCTTTTTCTGCAGTTAAGAGGTCACAATATTAACTCTTTATTTGTTTTCTAAGTAGGTTTTAAATATTTATATCATTGAAGGTACAGTTGAAAACAATGGACAGACTAATCCTAAAGTCTTAATCAAAACCTGAAAGTCAAGTCTTAAAACATTGCTGGCAATATTTTCATTATCAGCTTCAGTTAAAAAACAGATCTTATATATATATTTCAGTACACTCTATAAGAACTGTGTAAATTTTCAATATGAACAATATCAATCCAGAATAAATGGCACAAGACCTCTACAATAACACTTCATGTTAGTTTCTCCTTTCTAATCCAATTAACATTGATTTTTTCATGCATGCAAGAATATTAAGCAAGAATGCTTAACAAATTTGAAAACCTAGAAAATTTAAAAGAAAAATCTTCCTTTTTCTGATCTCACTTATGCACAGATTAGTAGTAGATGTTAGCTACTCATTCTGAGACAGTATTACACAGAAATAGATTTACAGATGACTCATACACTTAAAATCAAGAAAAGCTTCATTCAAAGAACTGAAAGTTTACAGGATTACTGATCACTGAACGTGACTTGGTCATTCATGTGCACGTGTGTTCATGAAATCTCTTTTTGTTTGATTTGCTTTTGTTTTTTATAAACATGACTATGACCTTTTGATCTGTACCCTTAGTCATTAAAATAATTTAATAGGTCTATCTTTAATTAAAATATGTGAAAAGAACTATTAGCACACATTCCTCATTTTATAAATGCTGTGTTTGAGTCCTGGATCCAAATATTTTCAGCTGTGGCTCTGCTTTGAATACCTAATGTGTCTTCTTAAAGTTCAGTACTGTTCTGGAAAATTACATCCTATACTTTTTACACTGGGCACTTAAAATTAGGAGGTATCTTTAAATTGGAGGTGAAAATGCACACTAAAAAGTGTAGTAGAAATTAAACACTTTGTAATTGTGAGGTAAGTTAGTAATAAGTACTACATAAAAGCCCAGGGAGAATATACATTTTACAGTGACTCTGAATTTAAATATACAACTCCTAAAGTATGCCTGCCTAAGCATAATCTGTCAGAAAATATCAAGATTGCATTGAGATTTTGGAGTATTTACCTGGTTGTTATGTATTTCTTATGAGTGATTCAGATTCTATGTATTGTCTTGAAATATTTTAGTATTTTGGGCAAAGTAACTACCGGAGTTCAAAGTTTTTATTTTAATTTAAAAATAATAAATAAATAAATAATAATAAATAAATAATAATAAATAAATAAATAAATAATAAATTAAAAAAAACAGAGTTTTTAATTTCTTTTTAGATTTTAGAATGTGATTCACTTCTACAGTTTTCTTCATCTTTCCATGTGCTCTGCTTGTATACTGCATACTCCAGGGTGCATTATTTGCTAATAAAATTGTCACTTTCCAAATGTAGACTAATGACATGTTGGACTATTTCTCTTTAGAGGCTTCCGCCTCTGAAGTGAATTTAGTGTTGCTTAGTTGTTTTTAAAACACTCATGTCTGGATGCCTTCCAATATTCTGCAAGCAATCAGTAAGCATGACAAAAAAAGACAGCATTTTTCTTTTGTTTTAAAAATGTTGTGGCTAAATTATATTTGCTTTCATTTAGAACACTAAATGAGATATGTCTCCATGGCTCTTTAGATGTTTAAAGTTTTCCCTATCAAAGTTAGTTTCACTGTACTGGAAATCTTTTGCTCAAAAAGGATTAAGATATTCATTTCTACCCCATCAAAAGAGATCTCTTCCTTAGTAAGAAGTAAAACTATTATTTTTATTTCAATGAATTTAAGCTTCAATGCCAACTCTCCTTGTTGTTACAGTTAAGCTGTGGCACTGCCATTTTTAAAAAAATGTTAAATATTAAATGTTATTTTAAAATGGATAGCTTTCTGCATAAGAAAAAAATGTTGGATCACTACAGCAACAAATTCCATCTTCACAACTTTTTTCTATAAATTAGACTTTCCTGTGTCAATGTTTCATTTTTTATTCTCTGCTCTACCGGAGAGTAATAATAAGGGTTCAAGTATTTGTCAAAACAAAAAATGTCATTTTTTTATTATTATTGTTGCTGTTCTTATTGTAAATATTAAATACTGTAGCTCATATGTCCTAGAGTTAATATGTTAGAAATTAAGTAAAAATTAATAGAAAGACTTCTACATCTGGAAGACTGCTAGTGCATATTTCTTAGGATAGGTTAATATTTGTATTTAATAAAATGGGAGGTAAAAAAAGGAAGATCTTATTTTACGTCACTGAGTTGCATCAGAGTTGTGCTTTTAGTTGCAGACAGACTAATACACTTATTTTTTGATGTATAATGGAATCCTCACAGAATTTGTGTTTTATTTATTTATTTTTCTAGTGTTGGATATTTATTTATTTATTTGTTTGTTTAAACAAATTATGATTCTATGTTGGAACATCAGAGTGTATGATTCCTACATGTAATGTGTAATGTGTATATATATATATATATATATATATAAATGACTTTCTGGATCTTATTGCTGCACCCATAAAGATGACATTTAACATCCTGTCACAAGGGGAAAATGATATGCACTTCATTCAGAAGAGAGAAGCAGGAATAAGATTTATTGATAACAAAGCTTATGTGACTTAACAAAGATTCAATGTTGTCAAGGTGCACCTGATTATAATTGGAAGATATACTTAATTGCACACTTTATAAAAGACACTATATACTACTCAAAGGCACTAAATGAAAGACATTATATACTACATAGAGACTGTATAAAGAACCAGGTTAGGTGACATTACATTTAGGAAACCCTTCCATTGAGTCATGAAGTTCAGAGTGGACCCCTTGCTTTCTATTTCTCCTGGAACTGAAGAATTAAGCAGCCTAGGTGCAGCTGAATCCACTCCTGGTCCCAGACTTGGTCAACGATTTATGTCTAAAGGTTTATATGCATTATGTGAATCCTTTATGAATCCTCCTTAGCTAAGACTATCAAGTATGATCACAAAGCACCAATAAAACTTGTTAGCATGCTGTTAACTTTCTCAATCTGCTTACTGACTATCTGTAGCAATAAGGGTGCTCAATCTGCAGAAGTAACCTTGGGAGGCATCCCTGCCAAGGGGAGGTCCTGGCATGTAGTCCACTGTCATCTCAGGAGAGTTCAAAGGGCTCTTGGGTTACTTACAGGGTAAGATGATTGTTTTATGGTCATATTTGCATACAGATGTCAGTTTCTTCCAAATTTGGCTTAAGTTGGACTTTCTCCCAAATTTGGACAGCCCTGGAGGCGGGGTGGACGGGGAATGACGACAGTGTATTGGTCTTCCATCTCCCCCGAATCCAGGATACAGCCAGAGTGACCAGACGCATCCATCACAATGGCCATTGATGGTTATCTGCTTAGGCCGGATGCTCTGCTTAAGGGGGCTGTCATACATCCTTAGACAGTAAGAGTAGAGAGAATGTGAGCAATTAACCTGAGCAACATGTCAGTTTTATGCTGTATGTTTATCCCTTATTCCTCTGTCTTCATTTTAATAACATGGAGAATTTTCTAGTTATAAAAGAGCAATTCATATATTATGCCCTTATAAGCACAAGATGGATTTTCTTTCTCTCAAGGTCAGACACAACAGAAAAAAGTAGATATCAATGAATCTTTTTTTTTTTTTTCTTAATTTTCATTTCCTACAACATTTTTTCAATACTTTATTGTTACTTCTGGAAGTAATATTGAGATAACTTTGGAACTAGAGTTCTGAAACCTGAGTGGACTGATGAGTGGGAAACTTCAAACAATCAATTTTGGTTAGGGAGTTGGACTACCAAATGCTGACCTCTTCAGGGAATGGAATGTTTCATCTTTCCCTCAAGAATTTCAGTGATGTGGAAATATTCTAGGGAAGATTTCATTTGAAAAGTATATTCACCAAGGGATAAAAATAAGTAAAACTAATGAGAATGTGGGGATGGCATTCGGAGGAGCTCTTTTACAGCATTTTCACAAGTAGCTGCAAACATAAAAATGTAGCTTTTGCTATGATTTTTTTTTCTCTCATCTTTTCTGTCTTATTTATTAATAAAATGCACTTAGTGTTTGCTTATAATAACAATAATAAACCTAGGTCACCCATTTGTATTAACTACTAGAAAAATAGGTAATGTTCATTTGAAGGATGGTAAGTAACTGTAAATGGAATTGAAACAGCATAAACAATCATAATTAATTGTTTTACACATCTTCTGTTTGAGAGATGGTATATAAGCCGTGAGTGTTTGGATTTAAATCTAGGCAAGTTAATAGTGAGGATTCCTAGGACTGATTCATTAAAACATAGTAGATACCTCTGATGACGATATCACTGTTAATGAAGTTTCCATGTTTTTTGTTTTGTTTTGTTCTGTTTTGTTTTTCTTCTAAAGGAGAGATTGAGAGGGAGGTGAAAAATGCTCAAGATTTTGTTGCTCAAGCAACAAAACAGACTATCAAAAATGTTTTATCACAAAGGGAAAACATAATTACTTGAGAGCCATGTACATCATTACACAGAAACTATCAAGGGGGTTGCCTGAAAATTTCTGTATAAGCAAATTTTGATCACTCCATACTTCATTTTTACACCTCCATAGACAAGCAGTAGAAGAAGAATGAATCATACAAAATTAATGCAATCATTGCTCCCAGAACTAGTTATCATCATTTATTTTTCCATGTCACACTTCCATAAAAGCATACTTGTTAATTTTTGCAACGCATCTCTCTGAATTATTAGAATGTACTGGAGACTGAAACCTGAAGGCTAACAAACTTGTAATAACGTATGGCATCTGATAGACAGCAAATTGCAAGTGGAAATCCTAATGAGAGAGATGATAGGCACTGCAGTGACCAATATTCTACCTAGATATTAGCTGAGAGAAGGTAAATTAGTTAAGGTGAAAGCTGAAAATTTAAGATGTTGCTAGCTACACTGGTAGATATAATTACATTATTTGAACGCCATTGATTAGCAGGAGATAACACTAACTAACCCAAGAGGTACTTTAGAGTTCTTTATTCCTGTGGATGGAAATGATTTAACGCAAATCGATACACTGTATGAAAAATTCCCTTCCTTCCTCTGTCTGAAAAGATTTTCTAGATTTTTGTTTGTTTGTTTGTTTGTTTTTAGTGTCAGTCTGTCATAACATTTTTACATCTGTGAATAAGATAGTTCCTATCTTCTGAGAGATTTTGAAAGGATCATAGCCTTTGCTGAATCCTGGTTTTGATAAAGTATTTTATTTGCCAGTAAAGGACATTATGAATTTATATACAATAATTATGTTTATTAAAATACAGTCAAGTTACTATACTGATGCTGCAAGGTTTTAATAAAGAGCTCTTGAAATCAGGATAAGTAGAGACCAGTGCTATATATAAGTATATCATGGGAAGAAAAAATGCGATTCATGGTATCCAGTCAAAAATCTCATAATCAGTAACTCAGTAGTTAAAGAATAAATTCCCCAGAAGGTGGGAAACTTCAGATGCATGGTTGTTTGCAGTCAGCACATGCTGTTGTACAAATGGTAGATATATATATATATATATTTTTTTCCCTTTTTTCTTTCCTGCAATTATTCATGTATGGTCACTCATGTTATTTACTAGTAGGTATGCTGGAGATAACGGATAAAGAAAACTAGCACACTTTTTAAAAAATGTAGATTCTGAAACTTTATATATCAAAAAAAAAAAGTATTCCTTAATAAAACGCTAAAAATTAATTGGACAAAATTTGAAGATGAACGTTACGCATAAGCTTTGGAAATAACTAATAACTCAGTAATGGGGATTGTTGATGTGGGGATTGTTTTTTGTCGTTGTTGTTGTTGACTTGCTTGTTTTTCCTATCATTTAAACATTCTACTGGGATATGAAATAAAGCTTACTACCAAAGTCCTAAAATGGGCAAGGATCAAGGGGAAAGACAAAATACAAGCAATAGCAGCTATCACTACAGTGATTTGGCAGCAGGCATTGACTTGTTAGTTGCATTTCTTTTCCTTCTTTAATTTATTTATTCATGGTTCCTGCCATAGTGTTATCTCTGTGTTTTGTTGTTGTTGTTGTTTTTAGTTTTACTTAAAAAATAGTAATATATATTGTCTCTCCACAATACCTGATTCTGCTGTCATCTTCCGTCCTCTGCCTTGAGCAACTGACAAAGCTGCTTTGCTTAAAACGTGCTTTGTTCCTGCCTACTGTGGCAGAAATCTATCTACTGCATAGATCTTCAAGAAAGCTTGTTTTGATTTTTCAACTTTTAATAAAAAAGGGTGAGTAGAGTTCTTTCTGTGTTTGTATCTCAGAATAAAAAGGGCTTCAGAAAGATATGGATACTTCACTTCAATTTCTAATGTCTGTATAGACACACATCTTCTATGAAGTACAGAAGAAATAAGAGCCATTAAAAGTTACATGAAATATATTTCTGTTCTGAAATACCACAGTACTGAATGCACATGATTTTACATGTCCAGAAGTTCTGGTTAAGTTCATTGAAGCAGTTTAACAAATTACCATGCTCAGCAGTGCTGCTCCATAAGCAGAGTACAAAGGCAAAATGGGTCACATGCCTTTCTGGTGCACAATCTGATAAATAAATTTTAACTTCCAAATGAGATCATTGTTTTCCTTTCTCTATCTGCTATAGAGTCATAACTTCCAGCATAGGCATAGCAACAAATTGCTCCAACTTAAGCTGCTCCAACATTTCATTCTGAAACAAACACTAATAAGACACCATATTATTTTTCATCTATACTTAGTGTCAGTTCCGAATAAACTATAAGAATAGGTTCAAAAATTGACAAATTGTTACCTTTGTTCTATAAATTATTAGACTTTCTTTTCTTCAAGGTTTTTCTTCATGATAAATAATTAGAAAATCATACAAAGCTTCTTTATATACAAATATACAGTTCTTTAATATATATTTAGGTATTCAAGTAGGATAAAAGAACAGTAGAATGTGCCATCTTCCTTCCTACTTAGCTGCAGGGGTCACACTATACCCCTCTTCATGTTCATTTTGTCTTGGTGTTGTCAAATATAACTTGTTTCACCAGTTATTCAAATTGCTTACAGATAGTTTGTTACATCTCTAGCATCATAAGAACATCTGTCACATTATGCTGCACAGAAGTCA
Source organism: Cygnus atratus (assembly GCF_013377495.2). Classification (NCBI taxonomy): domain Eukaryota; kingdom Metazoa; phylum Chordata; class Aves; order Anseriformes; family Anatidae; genus Cygnus; species Cygnus atratus. The sequence continues at coordinate 55,873,128 of NC_066365.1, forward strand.
ACAATGACTGCTTTTAAAACTTACAGTTCTCTGGCAAATTTTATACAAATTACAGGCTGAGTTTACCTCCCCAACCTTTGCAAAAGCCAAGTTTTAATTTAATTCTGTTAAGTAATTATCAGAAGGAGGATGTACAAGAAGGAAGCTAAACAATGTGATGTTCTGATGTTTCCAACTAAATGTGCAACCCCATTCCCCCGCCCAAAAAAAAAAATATATAAAAAAAAATCTGTTAAATCTGGAAACATCACAAAGAAACTTTACATTTTAAAAATTCATCACCCCTCCCCAATTTTGTATAGATTATTTCAGCTATCATGTTCAGTCATCTGAAGGTGTCAGATAACCTCTTGACAGAAGAGACAAATGTTTAGTGTACTAGTCATGTCTATTGCACCAATGTTTATTTGAAAAAAAATAATGTGGAGGGCAGAGAGAATTATCAGCTTTTATATTCAGTTATAATATGCTTGCTACCATATGGTAGCTGCAGTGTGCTTTCATAGTCTGCAGAGTTTTTTAGCATGACAATAAGCATATGCCAGTTCTCTCAACCTTTGAAGAAGAAATGACTGTAATTTGAAATGTAAAAAATACAGTGTTCATCATTGTTTCTTTTTCATAGTTTTAACAAAGTATGTTTTCCTGTATTATACTAAGTATTACTGGGAGAAGAAGGTTCAGATAATTTTAGAATCAAGTAAATCAGTGGAGAAAAAAATGCTGAAAAAACATTCACAATGTATATCAGAGTCAAAAAAACTGTTGTGTTGATATGTAAGATCTACCAACAGCAGTACACAGTCCACTCTCTTTGTAACTTTCTGAAATATTAAACCAAGTGGTCAGTCACTAGAGGGCATCAAATCTGTGGCCTAAGAAAGAAAGAAAATCGGCCATTTTAATAAAACAAAGTGAATTTACATCTCTGTGGCCCAAGTACTGCAGATCAGAAACCAAATTGTGCATTTTAAAGACATTTTATGATGGGTGTTACCCCCTCCCCCATAAAATTATACAATATTAAGCCATTAATGATAATAATAATAATAGTAACAATAATCAGGAGTAATATTGAAAGTCTGACTCACAGCCTCAAGAGAAAGATCGATGCAGAGCTAAAAAGTGGAGAAGCAAGAAGACATATCTTCCATTGCAGTTTACCTTCAAGTCAAGGTGATTTCAGAAAGACAAAAAAAATGACCAGAGAAATATATGCCTTGTATACTGTCTCATATCCTTTGTTTGGTATCTTCTAAATATGGGTTTCTTTTCAAGACCACTAAACCTATTTTTACCTCACCTCTTACCTTCCCTCTTTGTCACACATCTTTATGTTCATTCTTAATTCATCATCAGATGTCTTCTACATTTTAAGGTGTTTTCCTTTTCTGGAAATGGAAATCCTTTCATGTACTACTTTTATACATTTGGAGGATTCTTATTGCCTAGAAAGAAAATTTGCAGAAGAGGACATTTTTATTGTGTGTAGAGAATAAGGAAAAAGTTTTAGTTACGGAATAACTGTTGGGTTGAATGTAACAATGTTTTTGTAACTAGTATTTCAGGTAAATTGGGTAAATTTAGACACTTTCCTTGTTATAGAATAAATGTTTGTCAATTTTTACTAAACAAAACCTAATCATTTAACTAATACAATAAAGTGATTCCAGTACACTTAAATTATTTTTAGCTAAATTTAAGGTAACATCAATCATATTAATTTGATATTGTTACTGCACTAGATCTAGAGTTACATACACATTTACTCATTTGTAAGATGAAAGTATCAGTTTTGTGACCTAATCACTTTTTACCTACCTTATTGATTTTTAAACTTGTAGGGGCTTAGTACACAAATGATGACTAGTTTGATCTGAAGTTCCAAGAAGTAAAAGTATCCACTCTTTTCTGCATGCAGAACAGTTCGGTAATTTCAAAATCTTCCAGGAAAGTGTTAATATCAAATCAGAAGAGATAGAAATAATAATAATAAAATAAAAAATCCCAAATTCTCAAGGAGAAAAAAAAAAAAAAAAGACTGTACAACTATTTCCTTTTCTGAATTCTTTGAGAAAATACAATACACACATTACACATGGGATATAATTATAGAGGACTCTGAGGTAGTAAAAGGTGACTTTGATAAATATGAAGTATAACCCACCTCTCAGGGTTTCATTTTTGTCCTATATCTCTAGCTGTCTTAAGAATATAAGTATTTCAGAAAATCTTAAGGGAGGCTGTTAATCCTTGAAGCTTTAAAAATGATTATCCAGAAGAGAAGAGATCTGATAAATGTATTTTGCTTCCCCCACATTACTGCAATGACTGTATTTCTTTCTCACCTGGACACCTACAAGGGTACTAACCATATCACCTTAACATTAAACTTTCATTCATAGAATATTGCCTTGCTATATATAGCTTTGAAGTCAATACTTTAAATCTAGCAATAATCTAAGGGGTTGATTATTATTATTTTTATTTTTTTTTTAGTGCTGTTCCAAATGTGGATAGGAGAGTATATAAAACTGACATCTCGTGGCATTTCTATAGTTATCATTGCAGTTTTTAACCTGTCAATGATCTCCCCATCAAACGTATTGCAGGTGCTAATGACAAAAAAGCATACTCATTCTGTTTTCCTGATTGTATAGAATTCTGTCATTTGCTCAGTTTTGAAGCACATTTTGGCTGATAAGTTCTCCAAAAGTCTGTAAATAAAGAACAATTGTTTTACTGTTTAGCACTGACAAGAGATTGTAGATGTCTTGTATATAATTGTATATATAATGTATATAGCATTGTATATAATGAAAGCTTTATTAAAAACTTAAAAGGGGATATGCAAATTCAAGTTAGAAAGTTCTATAAGATTCCGCTTGCTATAAATAGTACTAAGAAGGCAGTATATAACACTGAAAGCTGTTAGAAAAGAATTGCTGTTCTAAAAAGCAAATCCTCTTGATAGACTGTTTTAACACATCTATTTATGACTTTTCCATTTGAACAGATGTCATTTTCCATCTGAAGAGCAGAATAGCATACAGAATACCTTTTCAATACCATTTCAATGTCAGCATTTAGCTAAGCTGTGTGGGAGCAACTAATACATTTTTCTAAATAAGGCATATCTTTTAGACTGTTGCATGAAAAATTAATTTTGTAAGTATGGTGAGCTCAACAAATACTGGATTGATCATCAGGTTGAAATTCCACATATGTTTTGATTTCTCAAATATTTATTTTTATTTTATATTATTTTCCTTTAGCTTCATTTACAAACAAAAGCATATAATCTGTCTGGTTACTATTATATATCATAATCATCATTTTCATATGATTAAGAAGTAAAGCAGAAAAACTCTCAAAGAATGAGAGTTGGAATGAATTATTAAAATAGACTTGCTGATATCTAGTATTAAACTTTCTTGTGGAGTACCCTCAGTCATTTTACTAAAAATGGGAAACATAACAGACCAACCCCACTACATCTAATACTCTAATACTCAAGTTCCTTTAAGTCAATGGATGCTTACAAACTGTATTTAGTTTTAATTAATAAATTAATTTTCAGCTAACATTGAAATACTGTGTTTTCAATATTTTTTTTTAGCCCAAAAAGTAGCAAATACTGTTCTATTAGGGGTATATCATCAACAGATTCACATAAAATCCCTGAAAATTATTGAAAATGTCATAAATATAAGACATAAAGTATGACAAATACCTCAGAATGATTTGTGTATGTTACTCCTATCCTCTCATGAACTAAGGTTTGTTGAGTATAATTTTTTCTTATGTTATAGCTACTTGTAACACAATATTTTTTTACATTAATAATTATTGCAGATTATATCATGCTTGTTGACCTGTTATTGTAATGTTGACCAAAGCAATTAAAATGAAAAGAATCACAGGTCAAGGATCTTTGGCTGCTGTCACATTGTCCATTTACAACAAAAGAGAATTTGACTGGACGCCTGTCACTAAGATTAACAACTGTTAATTCCAAACTTCATCACATTAGATAACAAAAAATAAAATGTTAGAGAAAATAAAAATTCACTGTTAAGAGATATGTTTGCCATGATCTCAGAATCAATTTGTACAATACAGTTTCCCCCTTAATAAGTAAGCTTAGAATTGGGATGCATTTTTAGAAGAACTTTATTTACATAGGCTTTACATAAAATTTTTCCATAAATGCTGAATTTCATTTTTATTTTTTACTAAAAATCATAACCTTCTTCTGATGTTTTAATGTTTACAGTTGTGATTTTTTGTAGAATATTTTGTTCCATTTCTTTGTGTGCCATTTGTTTGCAGAATAATTGTTTCATGAACATTTGTTGCCTAATAAATCCATTTACATTCACGAACTTCCAGTATCTCTAAATGAAGTCCCTTTAATGTTATAATATGAATATCAGGTACCTGTGAGATTCAAAGTGCCTCTGTAAGTTTGAAATTGTGTGGCAGATATAAAAATAAAATATAAATGTTTTTCTTAACCAAAAGTTATCAAAAGGGCAATAATCAGGATCTATAATAGTGCCAAATTATTTACTACACTGAATAATGACAATACATTGAATAATGATAATACCAGCTAGCAAGGTATGGGCAGGAAGTTTTAAAAAATGGCAGATCAAGGAAAGATTTTTTACACAACAGTATTAAGATTATTTCACGGAATCACAGAATTACAGAATTGTCTAGGTTGGAAGAGACCTCCAAGATCACCTAGTCCAACCTCTGACCTAACACTAACAAGTCCTTCAGTAAACCATATCACTAAGCTCTTTTAAAGACCTCCAGGGATGGTGACTTAACCACTTCCCTGGGCAGCCTATTCCAATGCCTAACAACCCTTTTGGTAAAGAAGTTTTTCCTAATATCCAACCTAAACCTCCCCTGGCGCAGCTTTAGCCCATTCCCCCTCGTCCTGTCACCAGGCATGTGGGAGAATAGACCAATCCCCACCTCGCTACAGCCTCCTTTAATGTACCTGTAGAGAGCGATAAGGTCGCCCCTGAGTCTCCTCTTCTCCAGGCTGAACAATCGCAGCTCCCTCAGCCGCTCCTCGTAAGACTTGTTCTCCAGACCCCTCACCAGCCTCGTCACCCTTCTCTGGACTCTCTCGAGCACCTCCAATTATTTATTATTTATTTCTCCAGATTAGAAGTGAAAAACTAACCCAAATATCAAACTATTTTTTTTCCCACAAATATGTAATCTATTTACACACAGTTTAAGAATTTTTTCACAGTTTACGGATTTAATTTCTTGCCATTATAAACTGTTCCTAAAACCTCTTACAAGGCAGGAACTACATGTAAAAGAAATTATTTTCTTAGATGGTAGTGCTGTTTTAACGATTGAAGACTGGCATAAATACGGTATCAGTGAAGTCCAATTTTGAACTGGAGGTAGTTATCTAATGAAGGACCACAGTAGTCAATGTGTCTTACTTAACACATTCTTAATAACCTTAATTGGAGAGTGAACAGCGTATTAATGTAGTTCACACATGACAGTAATTGAGGTTCATGGACAGTAATCTGTACAGAAAAAATTACTTCCATAGAGTTTAGACAACCAGAGATATCAGGAGAAAATAACATCAAAAGCTACAGCCAATGGTCTACAGAAAATGGTCTAGTATAAACTTCTATGGATAAAGAAAATAATTTCAAGCTAGATGATTGTTTTCATGGTCTAGGAAGAATACAATATAATACAATAATACAATATAAGGTCATTTATTTGCAGTCCAAAGAAACCTTTTAAATTTTAATCCTGTTTGTCTCACAGTACCTCTGAATGATGTTCTGTATTCCAAATAAAGACCATTTTCCAGTTGACATAACATCAGATCATGAAAAAATGAAAATTAGACTTCTTACCTCACTTAGCAGAATCAATTTTTAGCAGAATTATCTAAAAAAATAAATAAAAAAATCAGCCATGCTTACGAGTATCATTTGTGCATTAGTTACAATTTTTACTTTTCATATAATTTCTCTTCTTTCTCAGTTTATGTAAATTCCCTGAACATTTATAGGAATATGAAGATTTTTACCCAAAACAACTGAGTTAATGCTGCGAAACCTTTTGTTCAAATGGTTCAAAATCATTACTCTTTTCTTGTTCAGCTTCTTGTCTTGGTTGAATCTGTCACCTGAACTTTCTGAAAGCATTGAGTAAACTTCACTATTTATAAACAGAAGTCCTCCTTGTTTACTGTTCTGTTGCACAACTGTAACACTTTGATCCAAAATAAGAATTTTTAGAATTAGGTATTATTTTTTTATCTTTCCATTTATATTTATTATCTTTATGAATCCAAAATCTCATAAAATTGACTAGCTTTGTGCGTTATCTGCTACCATTTTAATGGATGAAAGTTTTGCTGACATGTTAAATGTTTAATAAAGAGATTTGGATAGTGCAAAAACACTCCCAGTACCAATATGAGCTCAAACTGGATGTACAGATTAGTACTCTCAAATATTCTGCTAAAGCTGTGCCTCTGATGGCTATGTAGATAACCATAAATATTTTAAGTTTTTCATGTTCTCAGATTATTTGGATTTGCCAAAATATGTTGACCTGGATCTACTCAAAAATTTGTATTAGATTCAACTTCTCAATTTTAGAAAAGAATACCAATACAGGCATATTTACTTAATCATTTAGACAGAGATTCAGTTTCTAGAATTTTGAAAGAGGAGCTTATTTTCTTTACTTTTTTCTCCACCAGGTAACATAACTTTACTCCAGGTAACATAATTTATGTACCTTTGTTTATTTATCACCCTTTTCATTGTTTTAATAGTCTGAAGGGAGAAGAAACGGCTTATAGAAGATAGGAGTTTTCTCCTATAAAAACAAATAAATAAAATTCCATTCTTCATTAAAATGGAAGAATAAGAGAAGTATAGTTAAAGGAAAATAAAACTTGAACACATTTCTGTCATCTAGACAGGTCATAAGGTATTAATCCAACACACAGTGAAGCATCTGACTATCCTGAAGCATGCTTGTCTCCAAGAATGTGCAAAAAAGCTGTTTTGTCAGTTTTCTCTTTTTAGTTTACTAGATATAGTTTTCAGCTGGTATAAAATAGTAACACAGCACTCTTTTCAAAATATAATTTTATATTTATGAATCTATGTCAAATTTTCTGACAGGTTCAGTTGTGTAATTTTTGTCTTTTTTCCCTTTTCATGTTCTTTGTTGTGAGCCTTGTAGTACATTCATCCTTTTGATAAAATGAAGCTAGCGTAAAACTGTTTTATCAAGCCTGGGTATTTTGCCTCGCTTGTTTGCTGGGGAAAAACAAACAAACAAACAAACAAAACACATTTTGATATATGGTTATACGTCAGTCATTTACTGTCCAGTTTCCTAACTCCATAATTTGAGTCCATATAAAATTGCATCCCTTTCCACATGATGCCCCTTTTCAAGGTCAAGGTCTCAGAATGTTGGGTTGCTAAGAAACTGAAGTAGTAGTACACAAAGAACCATAAATAAGAAATAAGATATTTCAGTTTAAAAGAGAAAAATATTGCTTTCCTTTTATTGCTATTTGCCCTCCCACTTAAGCTGTGTCTATTTCTATACGCTCTGTGTTATATATATGGTATAGTTTTCTAGTTTCTTGACTTGGGATATAGTATTCCAGCAAAGAAAGCATCTACCTGATGCTTGCGAACTATTCTTATATTCAAACAATAATTCTTTCCAGTAATCTTTTTATTAGTAAGCCTTTAATAATTGCTTCCATGCTAATCATTGTTTTCAGGGATTTGTAACTTCTTCCAATGTTGATATTCTTGGACAATTTTTTCTCAGCTTGATGCTACATAAAGTTTCATATAATTTGATAAAGTTTTTATTAGGAAAAATACTTTGACATTTAAACTCTTCCTAGAACAACACCTTAAACATCTTGAAAAAGAAATAACTGTTAGACACAGACAGACACAGACACAGATTTCTAGGTTGGAAGAGACCTCAAGATCATCGAGTCCAACCTCCGACCTAACACTAAGTACTCCACTAAACCATATCGCTAAGCTCTATATCTAAACGTCTTTTAAAGACCTCCAGGGATGGTGACTCCACCACCTCCCTGGGCAGCCCGTTCCAATGCTTAATAACCCTTTCGGTAAAGAAGTACTTCCTAACATCCAACCTAAAACTCCCCTGTCGCAACTTTCGCCCATTCCCCCTCGTCCTGTCACCAGGCACGTGGGAGAACAGACCAACCCCCACCTCACTAATGCCTCCTTTAAGGTAACTGTAGAGAGCGATAAGGTCGCCCCTGAGCCTCCTCTTCTCCAGGCTGAACAAGCCCAGCTCCCTCAGCCGCTCCTCATAAGACTTGTTCTCCAGACCCCTCACCAGCTTGGTCGCCCTTCTCTGGACTCGCTCGAGCACGTCCATGTCCTTCCTGTAGCGAGGGGCCCAAAACTGAACACAGTACTCGAGGTGCGGCCTCACCAGAGCCGAGTACAGGGGGACAATCACTTCCCTAGACCTGCTGGCCACACTGCTTCTTATACAGGCCAGGATGCTGTTGGCCTTCTTGGCCACCTGAGCACACTGCTGGCTCATATTCAGCCGACTATCAACCAATACTCCCAGGTCCTTCTCGGCCAGGCAGCTTTCCAACCACTCATCTCCCAGCCTGTAGCTCTGCTTGGGGTTGTTGCGCCCCAGGTGCAGGACCCGGCACTTGGCCTTGTTGAACTTCATACAGTTGACCTCAGCCCATCGCTCCAGCCTATCCAGATCCTCCTGCAGAGCCTTCCTGCCCTCGAGCAGATCAACACACGCACTTAGCTTGGTGTCATCTGCAAACTTACTGAGGGTGCACTGGACGCCCTCATCCAGATCATCGATAAAGATATTAAAGAGGACTGGCCCCAGTACCGAGCCCTGGGGGACACCACTTGTGACCAGCCTCCAACCAGATTTGACTCCATTCACCACAACTCTCTGGGCCCGGCTATCCAGCCAGTTTCTAACCCAGCGAAGCGTACGCCAGTCCAAGCCCCGAGCAGCCAGGTTCTTGAGGAGAATGTTGTGGGGAACGGTGTCAAAAGCCTGACTGAGGTCAAGGTAAACCACATCCACAGCCCTTCCCTCATCCACCAAGCGCGTCACTTTGTCATAGAAGGAGATCAGGTTCGTCAAGCAGGACCTGCCTTTCATAAACCCATGCTGACTGGGCCTGATCGCCTGCTTGCCTTGCAAGTGCCGCGTGATGACCCTCAAGATAATCTGCTCCATGAGCTTTCCTGGCACTGAGGTCAAACTGACAGGCCTATAGTTCCCCGGGTCTGCCCTCCGGCCCTTCTTATAGATGGGCGTCACATTGGCTAGCCGCCAGTCAACTGGGACCTCCCCCGATAGCCAGGACTGCCAATAAATGATGGAAAGCGGCTCGGCCAGCTCCTCCGCCAGTTCTTTCAGTACCCTCGGGTGCATCCCATCCGGCCCCATCGACTTGCGCACATCCAAGCTCCTTAGCAGGTCGCCAACCATTTCCTCATGAATAGCAAAGGCCACATCCTGCTCCCCATCCCCTTCCGCCAGCTCAGGGCACTGGGTATCCAGAGAACAACCGGTATTGCCGCTAAAGACTGAGGCAAAGGCGGCATTAAGCACCTCAGCCTTTTCTTCATCCTTAGTAACTAGGTTTCCCCTCGCATCCAGTAAAGGATGGAGATTCTCCTTAGTCCTCCGTTTCGCATTGATATATTTGTAAAAGGATTTTTTGTTGTCTTTAACGGCAGTAGCCAGGTTGAGCTCCAGATGAGCTTTGGCCTTTCTAATTTTCTCCCTGCACAGCCTCGCTACATCCTTGTAGTCCTCCTCAGCGGCCCGCCCTTTTTTCCAAAGATTATAAACCCTCTTTTTTCTGCTAAGCACAAGCCGCAACTCTCTGTTGAGCCAGGCCGGTCTTCTTCCACGCCGGCTCGTCTTTGGGCACGTGGGGACGGACCGCTCCTGAGCCATTAAGGTTTCCTTCTTGAGGAGCACCCAGCCTTCCTGGACTCCTCTGCCCTTCAGAACCGCCTCCCAAGGGACTCGGCCAACCAGCGTCCTGAGCAGCTCAAAGTCAGCCCTCCGGAAGTCCAAGACAGCAGTTTTACTGGTCCCCTTCCTGGCCTCGCCAAGAATAGAGAATTCTACCATTTCGTGGTCACTCTGTCCAAGACAGTTTCCGACCACCACATCTCCCACCAGTCCTTCTCTGTTTGTGAAGAGAAGGTCTAGTGGGGCACCACCCCTGGTGGGTTCACTGACCAGCTGCGTCAGGAAGCTATCTCCCACGCTCTCCAGAAACCTCCTAGACTGCTTTCTCCGTGCCGTGTTGTGTTTCCAGGATATATCCGGGAAGTTGAAGTCCCCCACGAGGACAAGCGCCGACGATTTTGCAACTTCTGTCAGTTGCCTATAAAACTCCTCATCCGTCTCCTCATCCTGGTTCGGCGGTCTATAACAGACCCCGATCAGGACGCTAGCCTTGCCGGCCTTCCTGCAGATCCTAACCCACAGGGATTCAACTTTATCATTCCCAGCCTGGAGTTCCACAACATCAAAAGATTCTCTAATGTAGAGAGCCACGCCACCACCCCCTCTGTGCTGCCTGTCCCTCCTGAAGAGCCGATAGCCAGGCATTGCAGCACTCCAGTCGTGGGAGCGGTCCCACCACGTCTCCGTGATGGCAACCAAGTCGTAGCCTTCCTGCTGCACGATGGCTTCCAGCTCCTCCTGTTTGTTACCCATGCTGCGTGCATTAGTGTAGATGCACTTCAGCTGGGCCATCGCCTTCTTCCCCAGCCTAGCCATTGTTTCCCCCGGCACGGCTCCAACAAGCTTTGTTTGAGCCCCGTCCCCCTTCTCGCCTAGTTTAAAGCTCTCTCTATGAGCCCCGCCAATAGTTAGCTAATGTAATAAACTTACATTCTGACAAGGAACTGACCATCACTGAGGAGAACACTGCTTTCTATAAAGACGTCCATATTTGTTTTCAGTAATACATCTCTAAGTGGGATAACTAATTTTTTTATTGCCTTTCTTATTGAAGCGTGACCTCAAAACAACACAAGTTTCCATCAAGAAAGCATTAACCAGTATTTTTCTTTTCTTTTTTTTTCCTAGATATTCATGATTCAAAAGCAAAAGAGATACTTTCTCTTTAAAAATGACATGACAGAAAAGTTATTCTTTTTTCAATAGAACATAATGGAAACAGAGAAGAACATTTCATACACTTTCAGATCTCTAAATTTGGATTTAGTCTACAAAAGAACAAAATTGAATATTTTATTTATGCTATATTTATATTTTATATATAAATAGCAATGACAATGTAAAAGTGAGAAAGAAAGAAAGAAAGAAAGAAAGAAAGAAAGAAAGAAAGAAAGAAAGAAAGAAAGAAAAAGAAAGAAAGAATCCAGTATTTTTTGTATTACTGACATCCATTAGAAATGTGGCAAGTTAAGGAGGTTGTCTGAATTGGACAAAGCAGAGACTTGGATCCTAAATGATGCTCTAAATACACATCTATTGTCCATTTTGAACTCTCTCAGTTTCTTCAGTTTAGATAGGCTGTTATATAATGACATGATGGGTTTTGTTTGATTGTTTGTTTTGTTTTGTTTTGTTTTTCACAGAACTATTTACTTTCAAGGAAACATTTTGTTTTTAACAGATCAGCATTTTCTGCTTAATGCTACATACACTCCTAATCTGCACTTCATAGCTGTCTCATCTGTAATATATATGACTGTATATATATATATATATTTTATATATATATATATATATATATATATACAACCTTTCCGTATATCATTTTTGGTAAATACTTTCTTCTAAAAATTTAATTAAATAAATGAATAAAAAGTTCTTCCAAACAGTAGTTCTACTTCTCTTGCTGACCATAAATGACATATTTCTTGTCTATATTATTATGACACCTGTTTCCCAGTGATCTCCAACATTTCAACGTAAGTTGCTGTGCTTCCTATTAAGTGCAAGAAACATTGGAATACACCTTACAGAGAAAGCACATTCACTTTTTCTCTTGAAAATCCTGAAAATGTAAAAATTGTGATTCCACACTTTACTTTCTACTATGCCCATCCAATTTACTATCTTCATGAAGAGCATTGGCTTTAAAACATATTTAAGTTCACTTCTAGCCTATTCATAGGCATAATGGCTTAGTCCTAGGTAATAGTCTTATTTTGCTGAAAAAGTGGGAAATTCATTAGTGACCACCTATTCCTCAATCTTCTGGAATGATTTTTGTAGAGAGAGTTTGTGGATGGGTTGTTTGCTTTTTTTTTTTTTTTTTTTCCTTTTAACTTTGTTTCTACAAAGTAGAAAAGTAGTTCATCTTAGCCCTGTTTGTTTATACATGGATGTGAACATGCATTAATACAGAAATGAAACACCACACTACACAGGGCTTAGGAGCCAAAACCTTAACTAATATAAGTGTACTTCTGCGCAGCTAAAGATGTTTCATTCAAGTAGTCTGGCTGGATCAAGGTCAAATTTGCATTTCTTTTGGACACTTTTAATAAACTGACCTCTAAAGGTTCAATTTCAAAAAAAAAAAAAAAAAAAAAAAAAAGAGCTTTAGAAATAAAGAGTTTAATAATAGTTTAGTATTGCTGAACACTGAGTTCAGCATTTAACTTCCAATGGCCTAATCAGAAAGTGAAATAAGGCACCTGATAATGACCCTTACACGTACAAACATTAAAATTGAAGCTATAGGTGCTAAGTTCCTTACCTTTTCTCTTACTTTGTTTTTCCCCTCTCCCCCAATCAAATATTGAATTATTCATTTGGTTTAAAGAAGTTTTGAAATTATTTAATTAGCTTCAGTGGAATAACATACTTATCACCAAACATTAAAAGCTTCCCACTCAAATCCCCAGTTAAAATTATAACTTAAAAAGGAGTTTAAAACAGCCTACTAATTTGTCAAAAAGCTAAACACATATCAAAGCTGCAAAGAGGCTTATACTTTAAGTATGTTAATTCAACAAAATAGAAAATGATCTAATTACCAGTATTACTCATCCCAACTTTTTGATACTGCCTGTTCAGGAGCTACAGGCACTCAGTGTGGTGTTTCTAAAACACTTCTTCCATTGGCTTCATTTCATAAACACTTACAGTCTACCTATATGTAACCAATATATAATCTGTGATCTACGTCATATTTATCTACCTAATGTCTTTCCATCAAGAAATTTACAAGGTCACCCTTTTGAATGAATTTAGTGATGAAACAGCAAGCTTAAAAAATGTAATCACATGCCCTTTCATTTAATATTGTTCTTCACTAAGACCTATATTATCTGTTATCCTCAACTGAGCCTCTTATTCTGTAATATACTTGAATCTATTAGTTTGTAAAAATAGAGAAATCAATGTTATAGAAATAACAACTCTGTATTCAAAACACTTTAGATTGTGTTTTCATTAAAAAAAAAAAGAAAAGAAAGAAAAAAGAAGCAGAAATGAGGGATTTTTCACTTCTTAGCATATTTAAGACTGGGAAACAAAATTGTAAGAAGAAACATGACAGCACTGAAATGCAGGTTTTCCAACACTTACTGACACTTTTTCAAAAGGCATTCCAGAAATGAGAAAAAAGAATCTTAAGGCATTTTTTCTCCTAAACCATTTCTGCATATTCATGCTAAAATGTGTACATAATTAACAAAATAAAACTGAAGTTTATGCTTTTCATTCAGCACCATAATCAGCTAGCGTGAAGAAATAACAAAATGACAAAATCACTAATTTTGTTAAAATCATTGACTGGCAAGTCAAAAATTTTCCTGTGTAGTCTATCCATAAGGAGAGTTGCAAGCATTACTAGATATTGGCATATGTGCAATATATACAATTTTCAATATATGTAATATATGGAAATATGCAGGCATATTTCTCTAGAGTATGAAAAATAGGTTCTCTATTGTTTCTGTCCATGATGAAACTTACTTTGGCTTATTCTGGGCATTTTGACTGCATACATTACAGTACGTTACAGAGATCCTTCAGAGACCCTAGTGAACTGAGTAATTTTACCAAATTAAATGCAGAGACAGTATATATGCATAACACTGAACTTTCACTAACAGTAATCTAGTACAAGGTACATGCATTTTTGGGTTATTCCTAGCTTCTCCCTACCAAATGACTTTTACAACAGCAGACCTCTTCTTAAACCTCCTTTGGCAACAAATCTGGGTGAATAGCAGACAACAACCTTACTTTGTTCTCACCGTCTCTTACCACAGTGCTGAGATTTTTTACTACAGATGAACAATTTTTGATTATCTCAGGAAATATTGACAAACAATATAAACTCAACCTCATTATTGGCCCACCAGTCTTTCTATTATATGAGTACCTTCCTAAATCTTAAATCCTACTTCTTGGCACATGCAGCTTTCTAATCGAGAAACAGGGTAACAGGTCAAACCTGTTAAGGTTTGATAACGGCACAGGAGGGAAAGAAGGGAAAAAAGTTCTCTTCTGAATACAACTTTGCTCAGTCATGCCTAAGCAGAGGGAATCTCCATCATTTTATTATAAACTTCATCATTTTATTATAAACTTTCACAAAAAAACTGTTCGGGATAATTTCGAAAACTGTGTGAAAACTAAATTCAAACTCTGTGCACATTGTACTGTCAAAAAGAGTTTGGTCACTTGCAAGAAAGCAATTTACAGCTTTGATTATTAAGCAATTTCATAGTGAGTTCTCCCCTCTTAGTGAAAGCAAAACAAAACAAAACAAAACACCACCACCCCCAAATAATAAAACCTTACACAGAACAAAAAGCCTTTGAAAAAAAATCTAGTTTTAACAAATTTCTTTTAGGGATAATTTAGAACAGGAAACTGACCTGCTAAAGAGACATCATAATCTACTTTTCAGAGTATCTATTCTATGAAACATTATCCATTATTCTACAACTGAATTTCAGCTTAATTTATGCATGTCATGGAAAAAGCTTCCCGATATCAGGTCTGGCTGTGTGTAGGGTTGTGCAGGGAGATCAAGCTGTGCTACTGTTTAGGATCCCTGCCAACCAAGTGACATTTCCCAGGAACATAAGTAGAATTTTAAGGAGTTGTTTTTGTCCTTAAACAGTAGGGTTAAAGGGGACCTAAGGAGAAGAAGAAGAGAGAAAGACTTAACCTGTACATACAAGGTAAATAGGAAAATAGTAAAGTTATTCTGAGCAAGGTACAATGTTCCCTTTAAGAATAAATGAAGGAAATTATTGGTTTGTCTTTTGCAGAAGGCTCCAATTTTGATTGTAAACTGTAAATCAATTGGAATAGGTTTTCAAGATAAATTTTTAAATATTTAGCAGCTCTGTTAAAACTAATGAAAAAAGCAAGACTAGATTTAGAGTTTGTTAGGCTTTATTCCCAGAATTTTGGGAAGCATGTTTAGTACTGCAGGTGAAAGAAGAGACAAATAATATTTTTGATAAAACAATATTGAAAGCTGAGACATTGTTAGCCAGAACTAACATCCTCTAAGAGAGGAGTCCAGAGAGTAGTCCGGAGACTAAGAGCACTGCCTCGCTATGGAGCCTAACAGTCTGAGAGCTTTTAATAGATGAGGGAGCTGAAAGCAGGAGTCTGACAAGTCTCTGTTTTTTTCAGAAGAGCTAGCATGCTGTCTCCAAAGCATGGAACTCAGTCTCTGTTTCTGGAGTTGTATTTTTCAGCATTTCTAGATTATCCTTCAACTAACCTTTTATGTCATATACAAAATTTAGAATTCCTGTCACAAACGAAGTCTAAGCCTGACCTAAAGTAAGGACTTCTAATTTTATGGCTTGGAAAATTGGTCTTGTAGTATAAAGGAGAGTTTTGAATTATTCAGTGTCAATCATCCCATGTATTTATTTACCATCTGCATGTCTATTTAAATTTTATTTCTGAGCTGAAGGTGAGACACAGTATATTATGTTTAAAAATTACTGACTGTAAGAAGAGCTATATTTCTCCCCTCTCCTCAAGATACTGGGCTGAGTCTCCCACATCTTGTTATCTGTGAAGCCCAAACCCTACCCAGAAGGAAACATTCAGCACATAGCTCACTCCCACAGAACTGGGATTGCTGCAGTCTTTCATGCTGGCCGTCAACAACAGGGGACACAAAGAAAGAGCTCAGCTTTCCAGAATACGGATCTGTTCTTTCCTGAAGAAAGATAAGCTCTGTGTGGCAAAGACAGAGGGATCATTCTGCAATAAGATAGGCAAGCTCTTAAAAACATATAAATAAATATATAAATATATATATATAAACAGTAAAATAATATTTAAAAATTTATGTGTTTTGGTAGGAAAAGAACAGTTAAACCCTTTAATGATACCAAGATGGTGAGATAACTTGTTTATATAATAATTTCAGAGATCTATTTGTTCTGTTATTATGTTTAACAGCATTACAGAATATGTAATATACCAGGTTTTCATATTTCTAACGTTTGAGATTAATATGTGCTAAAAGTAAAGGTTCTATTAAAGATGATGAAAAGCAAAGAACAAACAAACACCCCTAAACTAATGAAGATCCTATTTCAGGCAAAGGAGAGCCCAACCCTCTATAATTTTGGTTTTCAATGATAATTTATAGTTATGATTCCTGCAGGGTTCATCCCTCATTATCCATCATAATCCCTCAGAAGACATAATGAGTAAAATAATCAATACTAACAGAACAATTACAGTTATGGTTTACAGAAAAATAAAATAAAATAAAATAAAATAAAATAATAAAATAAAACAAAACAATACCCACCTACCCACCCCCAAATAGTATGCAAGAATTATTTCAGTTATAATCTATTTTATCAGTACATATTTTCCTGTAAATTTTTTGAGACCTCTGGTTATGAAACACGACTGATTATGAAACACCTCTTATGAGAGGCTCTTCCAGATAAGCCAAGACCAGAACAAAAATTTTAAATGAATAGTCTTTTCGTGTATAATTTATAATCAAGTAGATTGAAAATGAAGAAAGTAATTCACTAGCTTATTCAATATTAATTGAGAAGGAATTAAAGGTTTTGCAAGTAGACAACGTGAGAAATTTTTACCGGGTCCTATAAAACAAAGAAAATAGATTTTAAAAAGCTGTATTAAAAAGGATAATTTAATCTATATTTATGTAGTAATGTCAGATTACTAAAAGACTCTCTAGATCTTTCTATTTAATTTGCTTCTTCCCTGAACACTTTCTAGTGTGTGACAGAAAAGCCTTCCCCATTATAAAACACAACAATATTTCCCTTTCAAGTAATTGAGGAACATGAATAACCAAAATATATAATTCTTACAAAGTAGTAAACTTTGGTAAATTTTCTGTCACCATGGCTTCACGATGATTTGAAGCAACAGAAGCAATTTTGTACAAAAGGGTTGTTTCTTATGAAAGATCTGTGCTGAATTTTTTGTTCATTGTCTTCTTTACCTGCTCAAAAGAGAATAGATTATACAAGATGAAAGTAAGAGAAAGGACATCTACTGAAATTAAGAGGTGAGAACATAATATTGCTGCTAGCTTCATGAAGAACATTTTATAATATTCTCTTTCCATAGCATCACTAGACATGTAAGACAACCTTTTGGGGTTCTCTGGATGGATTTTTGCTGCATGGACTTAATTAGTGTTATCAACCCTTCATTGGTTCGACATTTTTATGGATTATATCAGGATATTTTAATCTCATGAATTTTAATAATTCTAATAAATATGCAATGAAGTGACAGCAGCCTATTCTATCGTGGATCAAAGACTCAGAATATCCTTCAAGATCAGGTTTAATTTTTAAGCTTTTTTTCTTCCTGAAATATTCCTCTCTTTGTAAGAGAAACGTAGGAGAGGTGCTTTTTACATAGAAACTTCTTATTTTAAGCACATACCTGAATTTTCAGTTTTATTTTAAAAACTGTTAGTCTGAGACGATTCTTAAACCTACCATTTTTTTAAACAAATAATATTTTTAACAGTACAATATCCCCTAAAAAAGCATAATTGTTGGTGGTGTTCTCGAACCCCACAGTGAATACACATCTCCAGACTCCTCTTATTGGGAGAAATGAAACAGAAATGGGCAAAGTTTTCCCAGAAGTTGATTCCTGTTTTGGCAGGGGTGTATGCATTAACACATATATTTGTAAAACAGGAAGAAAGAAATCAGGAATTTAAAGCAGACTTTGACAAAGTAGTGTTTTGTAAGGTAAGGAAAACAAACAAAAAACAACAACAACAACAACAACAAAAACACTTTGCCATTAGAATATTATCATCAGTTCAACTGAGGTGACAGGTGCAAGTGCATCATGCTTTTTGAGAGGATGAGAAAAAAACATCCCCATTGTTGGTTTCTTGTTTGGATATATATTTCCTTGTGCATATAACGTGACAGATAGAACTGTTGTGAGATATTGTACTTAACTAGATCACAGATCACATTGATAACTTTGAGATTAAATTGTATACAGTCCTTATAAGAAATAAGCATTTGAAGTAGTGGTACAAGTTTTATTATGCTCTACTAAAGTGGAGAAGTTTTCAAAGGGAAAGACAGCTTCTTAGCTCTTTGCCTTTCCTCAGGCCTTTACTCATACCAAGGCCCACACCTGGGATATATATTTTCCTTTTTTTTTTTTTTTTTTTTTCCTAGATTTGTTTGAAGGACTAAAGTAGCAATGGTAAATAACAAATATGGAATAAATATGGAAATAGCTTAATGCAATATAATCATGAAACAAATAGAAACAATAGAAAATTTGAAAATGTAATGAATGAAAGAGTAATCAAAGAGTAATCTTTGAAGAATGCAGTTTTTAATGTTAAAAGCAACATTGGAAAGAACAATTTGGGCAACCAACTAGTTTGTTGATGAACTCAAAATAGCAATGAGTTTTTGACTCTTCCAGTCCAATCACAAATTAAAACCAAGTTAAAGACAAAATAGAAATATTTTAATTGTAGTTATAGACATATAGATATAGGTTCCAGAATGCCATGTGTTGAAAAAATACACTTTGCTTCTTCTTACAGTTGCTAACAATGTAAATTGAACAGCTTCATAAGTTCTTGCCATGGAAGATGTTGTTACATAAGATATTCTTGAATACGTTGAAGTTCTTGCTTTTGAAAAATATACCATCAGTGTGTCTTCCATAAAAACTCTAGTTTCATGATATTTTGAACAATACCATGTTACATACTGTAGTTTTGATATTTTATTACTTTGATAAAAGTGATAGAATTTTCTAGCAATCAAAAGCCTAATACTATTCTTAAGAGAAAGAAATACATGGTCAATTACAAGACTTCAAACATATTATTACTGCATATTGTCTTAATGTCCAGAAACACATGTAACAAAGTTATAGATTTGCTTTCTTGTAAAATATAATATACGCATTTTTGTTAACAGAGATGGACTTTTAAATTTATATTTAATAAAGAAAAACCTGCTCAATCTAAGTCCGTGTCCTGTCCTTGCAGTGAGGAAGCTAGGGATGCACATGAAGTTGGGAGTGGAAAGAACCAGGACAGCTGACCCCAACTGTCCAAAGGGATATTCCATACTGTGTGACCTCCAGCTCAGCAATAAAAGCTGGGGTAAAGAAGGAGGAAGGCGAGGATGTCTAGAGTGATGACATTTGTCTTCCCAAGAAAACATTATGCCTGATGAGCCCTCCTTTGCTGTAAATAGCTGAACATCTGCATGCCAATGGAAAGTAGGAAATGAATTCCTTGTTTTACTCTACTTGCGCACTCAGCCTTTTCTTCACCTGTTGAGCTGTTTTTATCTAAACCAATGAGTTCTCTCACTTTTACCTTTCTGATACTCTCCCCAGTCACCTGAGGATATTGGATTGGAACAGTCTGATATTGGATTTCATCTGCAAAAACAGGACCAGAAGAAACCACATATAGTATACCTGCATCGTCTTCACTTTGCTGTACTTTATACTTCATAAATAGTGGACACCATACACAAATTATAAGAGCTTTGTATATTATTTTTGTTTCATTCTTATTCTTTACAAAAAGCAAAAAGAATGACATAGAGCAATAAGAGGAATAAAATAACAGTAGACATCTTTCACAGCCTTGAGGTTCTTTTAAAATTGTGGTAAAGATACAAATATTTTAGTGCTGATAGAGACCCACTAAAGCTATCCTTTTTTATTAAATTTATCAAATAAAGCACACTTTCTAGTTTAACTTTGGAAGGAATCATAACAAATTGTCACTTAGAAACTTAATAAGGAATACCTCAAAGAATCTAAAAACAACTGAAAATCAAATACTGTGAGGTAAGGCCAATGTCATTTTAATGCATGGCTAGAATCCACTTAGCCCAACTTAAATGAACTTACATTTTAAATGTTTGACCTTAGAACAGAAAAATAATGTTATTTACTCAACTAAAAATGCTTCCCTTAATTCACTCTCAGGTGAATAGAAAGAGAATCAGTTTGTGCGATCTATTTTGTTTCCTCTCTATATTTTCCAAATGGGAACTCATCACTATTACCCTTTCGTAGTTTCATTCCTCTTCAGTTGAAAATATTGAAAAACAATTGTGTATTTCTGCTGCTTCATTTTCTTGAGATCAGGACATTTATCCTTTCCCAAGAATGGAAGCCTAACGCAACAGAACTGAGGACATTAAACCTAGCCTTTTGCTATAGTCCAAGCACATACACCTGGGTCATAATCACCGTGAAAAATGAACCTGTAGTCTTGACACATACCTTGAGCACAAATACTTACCATCTCTTTAGCTGAAACTGTGTATAAAGACAGGTGTTTAGTTCCAGGATAGGAAAAGAGAACTTACTTTAGTGAACTGGTCACTAGTTAACCTGGTCATTGCGAGGCAACCACAGCCCTTCAGGGGAAGGTATATTTTGCTGTTCTTTGTCACTTATTCCCTTTTTTACTCCTCTCAGAGTACTTGTCAAACCATTCTTACAACTACTAGAGTCAATTCTATTGCCTATTTGTGACACCTCCAAAGATCTCAAAATACTTTTTTACTTTTTATTTTCTCTATTTTTTCTATATCTTTTTCACTTTGCTTTTTTTTTTTTTTTTTTTTTTTGGCATTAAGTCCTCACAAAGACCCAAAATATGTCACAATTTTATTTTGAATAATATTGTCTATTTCTTATTGTCTTCCTCCCTGATCACTACTTTAAATGCAACCTTTGTAACCATATTTCTTTATAATTAAACTTCATACAAATGTATTTTCTTCCAACCATGTCTTAAACTCAGTTGAAGTCCTGTTCAGTAGTCTTGCAAAAATCCCAGTAAGTTCAATTAAAATAGAACGAACCCCTACACATCTACCCTTTTTTATCTCTCTCTATCAAAGTGAATTTTAGTGCCAGAACTATACAGATGGGCTTCTATTCTTAGCACAGGGGAACTGCAGTAGCAATATGCCCTTGGTTTCAAAATGAAATAAGATTACACAGATTTCACTGCCACAGTGTCAGTTGCATTTTAGCATATACTTAAGGAAACATGAGAGAGTTTTGTATTTTCTCTGTATTGTTTGTCATTTTTTCCACTATATTTTTACTTCTCAGCTAACTTAATCCACAGGGTTCCATGCCCAATACATGGAAATACCAAGGAATTTCTGGTTAGAATTGATTTTTCTAAAGTAGTTCTATTTTTTTATTATTATTATTATTATTATTATTATTATTATTATTATTAATTTGTTTAGATCTAAGTTTTCCTAAGCTAATTCATGCATTTTTGTTTGTTTTGTTGTAGCTTGCAATTTTCCCTTTGTGTAGAACTACGTGATTAATTTTTCATTTTTTGTGTGTTTTCAGAAAAAAAATATATATATATTATTGATATTATATCCAGATGTATTATCTTATACTCAGAATATCCAAAAATATATATGCATATATGTTTTGACTAATATAGTTATCAAAGTGTTCATCACTAAAAGACTTAATTAACAGTAAGACAATATGAAGTTACTGTTAAAACTTTGGCTCAAAGTTTGTGCGTGAGCATAAAAAACCGCATTACTAAGGTAAGTTAACATTTAGTAATTTATTAATACCACACTCAACCTTCTTCTTATAGATTGGTCTTTTTGATCCTTCCTGTTAAATGAAGTTTAACAGATAAAATAGAAATGCATTTTGAGCCCCAGGGTTCTGTTACTTATCTTCTACCTGTATTTCCTTGCCTCTATACTCAGTCTTGAATACATTATTTTCCAGTATAGATTACTCCTCTGAAGCATCTAGGTCTGTCTAATGCAAGAGAAAAAGTTCTGGGGTTAACAAACCAACACTCTTAACTCTTTACAGAAAATTTTGCATTCTTACACTGTACAAGATTTCCTCATTATAATGAAAATAATTAATTCAGGGAAGATTCAGAGAGGAAAAAAAAAAAAGTAAATTCAATGTTATTCAGTTTTCAAATGAATAGTAAAAGTATTTGTGGGATTATGCTTTAATAATATGCAGTGAATAATATTTAATAATAATGCAGTGAAAGTGCCTTGCTTTTCCAATGATACCTAAGATTCAAAGCCTTAGTCTAGAGCTCCATTATATTCCTTCCTGTACAAACAAGTTTCATGTAACTTTGGAAGTGCTATATTGAAAATATATGTCATTGATCAGAGCTACTGCAGCTGATTTCAATCAGAGGAAGAAAGAGGTCAACAAGGAAAAAAACAACAACAAATTCTCAATTAACCTACATTTAGAAGTACATTATTTCTGTGATTATCTATATTCTTCATTTAAAGCAATTGACAAAACAATATCTATAAATTTACTTACCAGTGATCTATGCACATTCTTGATCACATAATACTGCAAAAAAAACATTTATTCCCATTAACTCTAGGTTATTTAATAGGACAGGATTTTATTACTATTATTATTATTTTTTTAAGCACAATTGTGAAATATTATTTCTCTGGGAATTTTCAGTCCTTTTCCATTTAGCAAGGAGAGTTTAGAATGAAACACCTACATTTATAAACCATGAAAGGAATTAGATAAAAGCTGTTAAGATATATCCAATCAAATCCCTGCTGAACTCAGGCATTCTCTCTTTCAGTTATTTTTATGTATATTTTTGTTTTCCTTTTTTTCTTCCTTTCTTTCATTTTTTTTTTTTTTTTTACCAGAGAACTGTCCTGCAGTGAAGGAGAAAATGTATTACATTTCATAAAGAATTAGTTAGAAAATTAGTTTGAAATTCAAACAATATTATAGTGCAGATTCTTTCTCCAGAAGAGAGACAAAATTGAAGATACTCATCACACTAGGATTTCCTATTTGTTTATACTAATCTGGGTAGGTCACAGATGATAAAGATACTTTCTTAAGGTTCCAAAGTTGTCTTTTGATTGTAAAATGAGGAATTCACATCTTCGAGGCATGTATTATTTTTTCCTGGCAACATGATGGTAGCAGGGGGGCTGCAGGGGTTGCCTTGGTGGGAAGAGTCCAGAAGCTGTCCCACATTAGATTAGAGCCAGTTCCAGCTGCTTCAAAAGGTGATCAAAGGCTCCAACTGGTGATCAAAGCTTAGCCAATGAATGATTCCTGTTGTGTCTTTGTAAGAGCATGTTTAAGAATGGGAAAAAAGATCTGCTGGGCAGGAGCAGCTGGGAGAGAGAAGTGAGAAAATGTGGAGACAACCCTGCAGACATCAAGGTCAATGAAGAAGAAGGGGAGGAGGTGCTTCAGGCACTGGAACAGAATTTCCCTTGCAGCCCATGAAGAAGCCAATGGTGGAGCAGGCTGTCCTCCTGAAGCCCGTGGGGTACCATGGCGGAACCCATGGTGAAGCAGATGGATCTGACCTGAAGGAATCTGCAGCTCATAGAGAGCCCCTGCAGGAGAAGACTCTGGGCTGGACATGCAGCCTTTGGAGAGGAGCCCATGGTGATTTGGCGGGAGCTGCTGCCCATGAGGAACCCTCCATTCCTGAAGGACTGCACTCCATGGTATGGACCCATATTGGAGAAATTATTGAAAAACCCCATGCTGGAGCAGGGAAAGAGTGAGGATGAAGGAGTGGCAGAGACAAAGTGTTATGGACTGACCATAACCCCCATACCCCATTCCCCTGCACCGTTTTGGGGGAGGAGATAGAAGAGGGTTGATGGAAGGGGAGCGGAGTTGTTTGCTTTTAGGTCTGACTGCTCTGTTGTTATTAATAGGTAATAAATTAATCTTCCCCAAACTGAGTCTGTTTTGCCTGTGACAGTAATTGGTATATCAGCATCTCTCATACCAATACATTTAATTCTTTTTAATGAATGAATCAGTCTAGAATATGATATGAAATTCTCCATCTTCTCAGAAAGGGTTATTGTGGTGCAACAAAAAAGGCAAGGTTATTGTGGTGCATAAAGAGAATTTATAGGAATCTCAAGGTCAAACTTCAAGTGTTATTAATAACAGAGTTTTTCAAAGCCTCCTTAAATATCCAGTTGAATTCCCAGTTGTTCTAGCCTTGTAAAAGAAGGAAAAAGAGCAAGAAGAGTTTACTTCCTTTACTGTAAAATATTATGTATTCCACATCAAAGCATCATTCTGTGTATTAGCGAATAATTTCATTATAAATTCTACTTTGACGTGGTGTTTTGCATTGATGTTAGATATGTATGACCCTTTTGGACAAAATAGTCTATCTTAGCTTTACAATGGAATTGGATTTTATTTTATTTTAATTCTAAATTTTATCCAATTAAATTTTAAGTTGAAAGTAAAATTACATCTATACAGACCTATAAGCCTGTATGAAAAAAATCAAGAAATGGCATTACAGAAAATTAAATGATGCTACCAAAAGTTAAATTATGTTTGAATATAAAATGAGTGTATAGAGCTGTGTTCTATAGTCATAGCAAATCTAAATATTTTAATATGTTATATGACATTATTAATTGACAATACCCATATACATTTTGCACTTATTTAACATTTCTTTTTAAATGATATGCTTCTAGAATTACTACATGCCTGATGGAAAATTATTTTAAAAGTAATTATTACTATTATAAATTATATTAATTAAAAGTAATTATTTTAAAAAATTCAAAATATCATCTCAAGTTCAAAAGATGGTATCCTTAGCTACTGTAAGTCATCACATAGTTTAACATTAAAATCCACCTGCTGAAAGTGTGGCTCTATATCTTTACATTTTGTAAGAATGGTATAATTTGCTTTTAGTGAGTGAGGGACACTCATCATCCCCCTAACAATCCCTTTCAGGATAACAAATATGTACTAAGTGTTTTTTTTTTTTTTCAATAGAATCTCATGATGTAAAATGAAAGATGCATAAAAATGTTTTCAGATCAAACAGGGGGCAAAATATGGTTGTATTACTGACTGATAAGCATCAAATGATGAAATGAAATGATAAGCAGTCATGCTTATCATGAAATGATAAGCAGTCAAATGTTGCACAGACATTCACAGAGTGTTTGTTAAAATAACTAATTTATTTGGATCTTTTGCCTAAACTAACACTCACATGAAGAATCAAATCTCCCAAACAGGATAGTTAGCTACTGTATGAATGGTGACATGAGTCTTTGTCACAAGGATTCTTGTAAGTACATCGTTAGATGGATTGGATGAGACCCCCTGAGCTGTTCTTCTGCTGAATTCATAGTCACCTAACATGTTCTCCTCTGTGACCACCACACCACGTGTGACCCTTTTCTGTTGATTGTCTTAAAATGCCTACAAAGTATCTTCTATGTACAAAAAGGCTGTCTTAGCTGACTAGTTATGAATCTGCAGGAATAGTTTCACTTGACTATTTATGTGTATCTTCCTGATGTACCATTTGGTCAGTTCTGCAGTGCAAACTGTCTGGGGGAATCACTGGGGTGGACAGATTCTCCAAACAGGTTGTTAATCAACATATTAAAAATACATATGTTGGCAATGAATTGGTATAGCAGGGTCTGCCTGTGGGAAATCTCAAGGGCTGGTTTGAACGTCTACCTGGAGATCTCCTGCAAAAATTGGTCAAATGCTTTGTGATAAAGCTGCATATAAGTTCACTCAGTCACCTGTCAGGATAATCTGTTATCTCACATGAGTCCACTGCTTCATCTATGCAGAAATCTGCTGACGAATTCCTTGACAATATGGTGAATTGACAGCTAGATGCACTGCACTGATACCCAGCTGTAGGACAAACCATCTTAAAATCACAATTGCAATTTAGATTTCACAACTCTTGCCAAACCATCAGTATGCTCATAACATTCAGCCAGCATCAAATACAATGGTTATGTACACTGGAATTAGTAGATATTACTACAGCAGGAAATACAATATACAAGTCAGTGGATTGAGGATCATACTGTGGATCGAGGATCATACCCTGCTTTTTAGAAAGGTAATTTTTAAAACAGTAAAATTCATAAATTGCATACAATTCTCTCTGATGAACATAATCCTTTTCCACTTAGTGAAATTTTAACCAGGAAGGCTTAAAAGATATACGTCAGAGTATTATATTACTTCCTTTAATTTGTCTTCCTCTATATATTAATATTTAAAAGGACTTACTGCAGGGCTTTAATCATAAAGCTTAGTAATTGTGTTCACTCTTCTCTGAAACAGAAAATCTAGGAAAGGAAGCAGAATTGAGAGAGATACAGATAGGATATAATGAGAGGGAACCTTGATATATGTGTACAGACCAAATGGTTGTAAGTATGCTTGAGTACATGTCTGCTACTGCTTCTGCTCTGGCCTCACTCTGGCCATTCATGAAGGGAATCACCAGACCACAGCAGCATCTGTAGCTGGAAGAAGCCAGTAATGGTCAAAGAAAAATTCTGATCATCCAACCATCAAATTACTAGTAGATATTCGGTCCTTTGAATTTAAAGAGGATCTTTTTGATGAAAACTCACAGTGAAAATGTAATTTTGTCTTCAGAACCAATAAATATTTAAACCTGATTATGCATTAAAGCTGGGATTTTTTTAGCAGAATTCCAATTTGTATAGCAGACCACTATGGCACCTGGTATAATAATATCAGTATCTTCTCCTCCCTCCTTTTCCTCATTTGCTCCCCCAAGTAATGAATTCAGCAAGAAGATACTGAAACCATAAGAAGCAGACAAAATTAGGAAAGCTGAAGTGTGGTGTTCTTGGCTCTTAACAAGGTGCAAGAAGACAATGAATAATTCTGCCTTTCCCGGGTTCCTATCCACATATATGCCTTTCTGTGCAGTTTGTGTGGTTCTCTAAAAATCATTTCTATTTTATCCACCCCTCCACCCCATATATTTGTTAAACACTGATTTTCTTTTTGATTGTGATGTTGATATGAATATTTTGAAAACTAAATCCAATTGTCTTTAAGTAAATCTAAAGTAGCATTAAATGAAGATGTATATATCTCTATACTATTCTGAAAAAGAATGTGTAGGAAAAAAATCTCACTGTTGCCAGAACTTACAGAGATAAAACAGGTTTTAAAACAGTTACTGGGGTGGAGTTAATTTTCTTCATCGCAGCCCATACGGTGTTATGTTTTGGATTTGTGATCAAAACAGCACTGATAACACAAGAGTGTTTTAGCTATTGCTGACCAGTGTTTGGCCAGCATCAAGGCCACTGAGTAGACTGGGAGTGGCCTAGAAGTTAGGAGAGGACACAGCCAGGACTACTGACCTCAATTGATCAAATTGATTGTTCTATGCCATTCCATGCCATAAAGCATCATGCTCAGCAATAAACTTGGAGGTTAGTTTTTCAAAGGAAGCAATTGTTTGCAGACTGGATAGTTATCACTTTCTTTTTATTGCCTTTTTTTTTTCTTCTATTTTTTTTCCTTCTTCACTTATTGAACTTGTCTTTACCTCATCCCATGAGTTTTTCCTGGTTTTGCTCTTCCAGTTCTCTCACATTCTGCTTGCTTGTAGGTGTTTAGTTGGTGGCTGGGGTCAGTTCACCACAAGAAGTTTTTAAAATATGAAATATGAAAATTATTTCCCTATTTTCCTTTTAATTTAACTAGTTTCTGCAACAGGAAAAATAGCTACTTTGGTAAAAAATGATGTGATTTTACTGAAGCAATAAATGAAATCTATTGCTAGAATTGGCATTTTCTTGAATAATTTCACTTGGAAAACTAAGCAGCTTAGCAGAATGTATTGGGTTTATGTGGCAAGGTTCTGGTAGCAGGGGCATGCAGGGGTCACCTCTGGGTGAAGAGTCCAGAAGCTCCCCGATGTTAGATAAGGCTCCAAAAGCAACCTGCTGCTGGCAAGAGACGAATCAATGTTGTTTACTCCTATGTGAGAGCAGATTTAAGAAAGGTCCTGAAGTCATCAAGGTCAGTGAAGAAGGAGGGGGAGAGGTGCTCCAGGCACAGAGCAGGAGTTCCCCTGCGGCCTGTGGAGAGGCCCCTGGTGGAGCAGGCTGTCCCCCTGCATCCCATGGGTCCCACATGGAGCACATCTCCGTGCTGCAGCCCACGGAGGAGCCCCCGGTGGAGCAGGTGGATGTGGCCTGGAGGAGGCTGCAGCCCATGGAGAGCCCCCACAGGAGCAGACCCCAGGCTGGAGCTGCAGCCCATGGAGAGGAGCCCACGCAGGAGCAGTGGATCTGGGGGAAGCTGTGGGAACTCACGTTGGAGCAGTTTGCTCCTGATGGATGGACCCCATGGTTCAGACCCATATTGGAGTTCTTGAAGAGCTGCTGCTTGTGGGAAGCTTATACAGAATCAGTTTGGGAAGGATGGCATCCTGTGGGAGGGACTGCACATTGGAGAAGGGGAAGAGAGTGACCATGAAGGAGAAGTGGAGACGAAGTGTCATGGACTTACTACAGCCCCATTCCCCCTTCCAATGTGCCACTTGTGGGGAGGACATAGAAGAGGGCAGGTGGGAGAGGAAAGTATTTTTAATTTGCTTTTAGTTTCTCACTGTCAGTAATAGGTAATAAATTATATTAATCTCCCTATGCTGAGTCTGTTTTGCCCATGATGATAACCGTTGAGTGATCTCCCTGTGCTTATCTCAACCCTTGAGATCTTTTCATTGAGTTTTCTTCCCTTTTCCCTTTGAGGAGGGCAAGTGAGAGAGTGCTTGTGGTGGAGTTCAGCTGCCCAGCTGGGTAAAACCACCACAGAGTCAATATTATAATATTGTTCTGGAAGCTAAACCTTTAGAAAGGTTTAAATTTGATCATCACAAGCCAAGCACATTGGTGTCATTAGGCTGAGAGGTTAATTATTGTACATCAAAGTCTAAATAAGTAAGTGATACTATAGATGTTATTTCACTTCCTTGCCTAAAGATGAAGTGTGTGCAACTAATTTTATATATTTTGAAGAACTTTTCTATAATTCCACTGCTGAAATTGAAGGCTATTATATATGTACTATTTTTCATGTTTTCTGGAATACAAAAATAGTTTTCTCAAGTATTTTAAAGCACTTCACCAACAAAAGTGAATGTAGCTTTCAAGAATTTATGTCTATGTGGAAACATTATTGTTATTATCCTCATTTTATTGTTATCCTCATAGACAGTGAAGGGAAGATATTCATTCATGCGTTGTCTCAAAAGATGTATTAGGAAATAGCAGTGAATATAACCACATGGCGATCACATCAGAAAGTAAAGTTCTTTGTAAACGCGTGCTCGGAAACAGAGCAGAGATAATGAAGGAAAAAAAAAGTATTTAAAAAGTTATGTGAATAAATAACATTGGTTAACTTTGAGCTTTGCTTTTGAAACCTTGTATATTTATCCATAAGTAAACCAAAGAACAAGTTCAAATAGAGTCAAATACAAAACAAATATTCATGAGGACAAATTTATTTCATAAATTATTTTGAAAGCATAATATATTTCATAAAATATTTTGGAATCTTTTCAAAATTTGCTCAACTATTTATTTCATAAAGGTAAGTCAAACTACGTCATATCTTTCTAGATAATTTCTAGCCCCAGTAAGTACTTTTGTTTGTAAAATTTCCATTATCTATCCAGGACTTTGATTAACCAACCAACCAACCAACCAAATAACTGAAGTGTAAATAATAATCAGGGTCTGAGTAGAAAGAGCGCAGAAAGTATTGAAGTATTTTGAAATATTATTTTATTTGTACATTGATTATAAGTGACCCAGAAACATACAATTCTCTTTTCTTCTTCTTCTCTCTCTCTCTCTCTCTCTGTTTTGTTTTGTTTTGTTTTGTTTTGTTTCTATGTCAGAAAGTTGCAGAAAGTTGAGAGGACGGACACAATGATTAATATTGCTGGATTCTAATTCCTTCTGGACATCCTAGCTTCTGTCTGGTTAAATAATTATTCTCAGATATATGCTTGTAATTATTTCCCTTTACTTGTTAATATGAAAGTCAGTAACAGGTTAAATTGCTTCTGACTGCTGTATGGATTTAATTTTTCTTAAATTACTCTGTGCCAGCAAATTATTAAGTCTGCGTTCTGTTTCTTTGTATTAAGCATTCATGGATACTTATATAAAGGTTGCAATATAAAGGCAGTTTTTTTATAGGTGTCTAAGGATGCTAATGTTACATGAACAAACGCATCTACCTTGTTATCTGAAGTAATTTCTGAGGTTGTGCCAGAACCAAGTTGTCCTGGTTTCAGGTAGGACAGAGTTAATTTTCCTCCTAGTAGCTGGCAGGGTGCTATGTTTTGGATTAGGATGAGAAGAGCGCTGATAACATGCTGATGTTTTAATTGTTGTAGAGCAATGCTTACACCAAGCCAAGGACTTTTCAGCTTCTCGCTCTGTCCTGCTAGCGAGCAGGCTGGGGGTGCAGCAGGAGCTGGGAGGGGACAGACCCAGGACAGCTGACCCAAACTGGCCAAAGGGGTATTCCATACCATCTGACGTCATGCTGAACAATATATAGGGGTGGCTAGCCGGGGTGGGGGGGCCGGCTGCTCGGGGATAGGCTGGGCATCGGTCAACGGGTGGTGAGCAATTGCATTGTGCATCACTTTGTACACATTATTACTATTATTATTATTATTATTATTATTGTTATTATTTTCCCTGTCTTAATAAACTGTCCTTATCTCAACTCACAGGCTTCACTTTCCCGTTTCTCTCCCCCATCCCGGAGAGGGAGGGGGGAGGGTGAGCGAACGGCTGTGTGGTGTTTGGCTGCCAGCCGGGCTAAACCACAACAGTCAATTTGGCGCCCAACGTGGGGCACGAAGGGTTGAGATATCGACAGATTTGACCCGAGTGTGTTAAACTAAAATTGGTATAAGTATTCGACCTGCTTAATAGTTGCTAGTCACAATGTTGATTGCTTTCATCTCAAGTCTGCTATACCTGTTTCCCAAATTGAGTTTTATAGCAAGTTACTTTCTGTATGTGCTCCCTGTCATGCTGTTTATCCTTTCCGGGCCCTGGTTCAAGATTGTTATGGTACTGTGTGGTGTAACGATGGCTTATGAAATGATGAGATATCTGGTCATGACTCTAACCTGGTATTTGTACTCAGCACTGTCGTCGACTCTATACTTCGGAAACCATATCTCAGAAACTATTAGCAATTACACCTATTGCCTTTTTTCATCAGGGAGTCAATCTCTGGAGGGGACAGGGGAAGATATTTTCTCCTACCTGTTCACTCTCCCTTCCTCCTTCACCACCCTCTTATCCCCCGAGCTAGTTACGGTAGCTCTCCAAGATGTTGAATATCCTTGGGATACTCAGACCAGCATGTTCTTGTTGTTATGTCTCCTGAATGCGCTTCAGGTTTTGTTTAAGGTTAAACAACTACTTAGGAATCTCATCCGGAGATCTGTCTTGAGGCGGGATATTTGCGAGTGGCAGGGAGTGTGGGAGGATATGTGCAGGTTTCTAGGGCAGTGGGCACCTCCAGTGTTTTGGACGTTCACCCCTGAACAACTGCAAAATCCTAAAAAACTGGTAGAATGCTTGAAAAAAAGGTGTCATGACTCCGGCAGTTCCGAAGTGACACAAATCACTGTGGCGTGCTGGGGTCTGGCCTGTGCCTATCGAGCTGCAATTGATGCTACTATCAACCTAGTGACAGCTCCCGCAGCCGTTCCAGCTCCAGCTCCCGCAGCCGTCCCGGTTCCAGCTCCCACAGCCGTTCCAGCTCCCGCAGCCGTTCCAGCTCCAGCTCCCGCAGCCGTCCCGGTTTCGGCTCCTGCAGCCGTTCCAGCTCCCGCAGCCGTTCCAGCTCCAGCTCCCAAAACCGTTCCAGTTCCAGCTCCCACAGCCGTTCCAGCTCCCGCAGCCGTTCCAGCTCCAGCTCCCGCAGCCGTCCCGGTTTCGGCTCCTGCAAGCCAGTTCCAGCTCCCGCAGCCGTTCCAGCTCCAGCTCCCGCAGCCGTCCCGGTTCCAGCTCCCACAGCCGTTGAGCTCCCGCAGCCGTTCCAGCTCCAGCTCCCGCAGCCGTCCTGGTTTCGGCTCCTGCAGCCGTTCCAGCTCCAGCTCCCGCAGCCGTTCCAGCTCCCACAGCCGTTCCAGCTCCCGTAGCCGTTCCAGCTCCAGCTCCCGCAGCCGTCCCGGCACCCGCAGCCGTTCCAGCTCCCGCAGCCATTCCCACTCCTGTGGCTGGGTCAGAGAAACGAACTGTAGCAGTGCAAGTTGCCCCTGCAGAGGGTACTCCAACCCCTGTGGCAGACCCTGTGGCTGGGTCGGAGAAACGAACTGTAGCAGTGCAAGTTGCCCCTGCAGAGGGTATTCCAACCCCTGTGGCAGACCCTGTGGCTGGGTCGGAGAGGCGAGCTGTAGCAGTGCAAGTTGCCCCTGTAGAAAAGGTGAAAAAATGGTATAGAGACTCAGGTCGTTTAGAACGCAGAAAGTCTTCTGCTAAGTCTGGGCGTGGAGAAGACGAGGCTGGGCCATCAAGTGTGCAGGAGGATGAAGATGAGGATGAGGATGTTAGAAAATCAACAGTAACTACCCGAACCCTATACCAGCGTGAGCTACGAGATGTGCGAAAAGATTTTGGTCGCTGTATAGGTGAACAGCTTGTCACCTGGCTGCTCCGGTGCTGGGACACTGGAGCCAATGGTGTGGAATTAGAGGGCAGGGAAGCCAAGCGGTTGGGATCCCTTGCTAGAGATGCAAGCATTGACAAAGCAATTGGAGATGGAGCACGATCTCACAGCCTCTGGAGGCGTCTCCTGTTAGCTGTGAAGGGAAGGTATCCCTACAAGGAAGAACTTGTATGTCTACCAGTCAAGTGGACCACCATGGAGAAGGGAATCCAGTACCTGAGGGAATTAGCCGTACGGGAAGTAATTTATAAGGACCTAGACGACGCACAAACATCCACAGATCCAGATGACGTCCAGTGTACTCGACCCATATGGCGGAAGTTTGTACATAATGCACCATCAACATGGGCCAGCACATTGGCAATAATATCCTGGAAAGACGGTGAAGATCCCACAGTGGGTGACATGGCTAAACAACTCCGGCAGTACGAAGGAAATCTCTCCTCTTCCCTACAGGCCTGCGTCTCAGCTGTGGAGAAACTCTCTGAAGAGTTCCACCAACTTAAAGAGAATTTATCTTCCCCCCAACCTGAACAAACCAGTGGCCACCAACTAAAAGAGAATACTTTGGAGAAACTTTTTGAAGAGGTCCACCAACTTAAAGAGAATTTATATTCCCCCCCACCTGAACGAACCAGTGGCCACCAACTAAAAGAGAATACTTTGGAGAAACTTTTTGAAGAGGTCCACCAACTTAAAGAGAGTGTATTTTCTTCCCCACCTGTATGAACCAGCGTCTCGGCTATTAGGGGTAAACGCGCATCCGTGCAAAGAAGACAATATGGTGGGTACACACCCCGCGCCACCCTGTGGTTCTACCTACGTGACCATGGAGAGGACATGAGAAAATGGGATGGAAAATCTACTGAGACCCTAGAGGCACGGGTACGTGAGTTACAAAAGAAAACAATCGGGAGAAAGGGGTTCTCTGAAAAGTTTGCTGCTCCAACTTCTAGCAGGCAGTCTTTTAAACACAGAAACGAAGATTCTGACCAGGACTAGAGGGGCCCTGCCTCCAGCCAGGGGGAGGAAAGGGACAACCGAGTTTATTGGACTGTGTGGATTCGATGGCCTGGCACGTCTGACGCACAGAAGTATAAGGCTTTAGTAGACACCGGTGCACAATGTACTCTAATGCCATCAAGCTGTAAAGGGCCAGAGCCCATCTGTATTTATGGCGTGACAGGGGGATCCCAGCAGTTAACTGTATTGGAAGCTGAAGTGAGTCTAACTGGAAATGAGTGGCAAAAGCACCGTATTGTGACTGGCCCGGATGCTCCGTGCATCCTTGGCATAGACTATCTTAGAAGAGGATATTTCAAGGACCCAAAAGGGTTCCGCTGGGCTTTTGGCATAGCTGCCTTAGAGACAGAGGACATTAAACAGTTGTCTACCTTGCCCGGTCTCTCAGAGGACCCTTCTGTTGTGGGGCTGCTGAGGGTTGAAGAACAGCAAGTGCCAATCGCTACCACAACTGTGCACCGGCGGCAATATCGCACCAACCGAGACTCCCTGATTCCCATCCACGAGCTAATTCGTCAACTGGAGAGCCAAGGAGTGATCAGCAAGACCCATTCACCTTTTAATAGTCCCATATGGCCAGTGCGAAAGTCTAATGGTGAGTGGAGACTAACAGTGGACTATCGTGGCCTGAACGAAGTCACGCCACCACTGAGTGCTGCAGTGTCAGACATGCTAGAACTCCAGTACGAACTGGAATCAAAGGCAGCCAAGTGGTATGCCACAATTGATATTGCTAATGCATTTTTCTCCATCCCTCTAGCAGCAGAGTGCAGGCCACAGTTTGCTTTCACTTGGAGGGGAGTCCAATATACTTGGAATCGGCTGCCCCAGGGGTGGAAACATAGCCCTACCATTTGCCATGGACTGATCCAGTCTGCACTGGAGCAGGGGAGGCTCCTGAACACCTGCAGTACATCGATGACATCATTGTGTGGGGTGACACGGCAGAGGAAGTTTTCGAGAAAGGGAAGAAAATAGTCCAAATCCTTCTGAAGGCCGGTTTTGCCATAAAACAAAATAAAGTCAAAGGACCTGCATGAGAGATCCAGTTTTTAGGAATAAAATGGCAAGATGGACGTCGCCAAATCCCAATGGATGTGATCAACAAAATAACAGCTATGTCTCCACCAACTAGCAAAAAGGAAACACAAACTTTCCTAGGTGTCGTGGGGTTTTGGAGAATGCATATTCCAAATTACAGTCTGATTGTAAACCCGCTCTACCAAGTAACTCGTAAGAAGAATGCTTTTGAATGGGGCCCTGAGCAACGACAAGCCTTTGAACAAATTAAGCAGGAAATAGTTCATGCAGTAGCCCTTGGGCCAGTCCGAACAGGACCAGACGTAAAGAATGTGCTCTACACCGCAGCCGGGGAGAATGGTCCCACCTGGAGCCTCTGGCAGAAAGAACCTGGGGAAACTCGAGGTCGACCCCTGGGGTTTTGGAGTCGGGGATACAGAGGATCTGAGGCCCGCTATACTCCAACCGAAAAGGAGATATTGGCAGCATATGAGGGAGTTCGATCTGCTTCGGAAGTGATCGGTACTGAAGCGCAGCTCCTCCTGGCACCCCGACTGCCGGTACTGGGTTGGATGTTCAAAGGAAGGGTCCCCTCTACACATCATGCAACTGATGCCACATGGAGCAAGTGGGTTGCACTGATTACTCAGCGGGCTCGAATAGGAAACCCCAGTCGCCCAGGAATCCTGGAAGTGATTATGGACTGGCCAGAAGGCAAGTACTTTGGGATATCATCATCAGAGGAGGTGGTCCGTGCTGAAGAAGCCCCACTGTACAACAAGCTACCAGAAAATGAGAAGAAATACGCCCTGTTCACTGATGGGTCCTGTCGTATGGTGGGAAAGCATCGGAGATGGAAAGCTGCTGTATGGAGTCCTACACGACGAGTTGCAGAAGCTGCTGAGGGAGAAGGTGAATCGAGTCAGTTTGCAGAAGTGAAAGCCGTTCAGCTGGCCTTAGATATTGCTGAACGAGAAAAGTGGCCAGTTCTCTATCTCTACACTGATTCATGGATGGTAGCAAATGCCCTGTGGGGGTGGCTACAGCAATGGAAGCAGAACAACTGGGAACGCCGGGGCAAACCCATCTGGGCTGCTGCATTGTGGCAAGATATTGCTGCCCAGGGTAGAGAACCTGGTTGTAAAGGTACGCCATGTAGATGCTCATGTGCCCAAGAATCGGGCTACTGAAGAACATCAAAACAACCAGCAGGTGGATCAGGCTGCTAAGATTGAAGTGGCTCAGGTGGACCTGGACTGGCAACATAAAGGTGAATTATTTATAGCCCGATGGGCCCATGACACCTCAGGCCATCAAGGTAGAGATGCAACATACAGATGGGCTCGTGACCGAGGGGTGGACCTGACCATGGACACTATAGCACAGGTTATTCATGATTGTGAAACATGTGCTGCAATTAAACAAGCCAAACGGTCAAAGCCTCTCTGGTATGGAGGACGATGGCTGAAATACAAATATGGAGAGGCCTGGCAGATTGATTACATCACACTCCCCCAGACCCGCAACGGCAAGCGCCACGTACTTACAATGGTGGAAGCAACCACCGGATGGCTGGAAACATATCCTGTGCCCCATGCCACCGCCCGGAACACTATCCTGGGCCTTGAAAAGCAAGTCCTATGGCGACATGGCACCCCAGAAAGAATTGAGTCAGACAATGGGACTCATTTCCGAAACAACCTTATAGACACTTGGGCCAAAGAACATGGTATTGAGTGGGTGTATCACATCCCTTATCATGCACCAGCCTCCGGGAAAGTTGAACGATACAATGGACTGTTAAAGACTACACTGAAAGCGATGGGTGCTGGGACATTCAAAAATTGGGAAACACATTTGGCAAAGGCCACCTGGTTAGTCAATACTAGAGGATCTGCCAACCGAGCTGGACCTGCCCAATCAAACCTGTTACGCACTGTAGAAGGGGATAAAGTTCCTGTAGTGCACGTAAGAAACATGCTGGGTAAGACAGTCTGGGCTACTCCTGCCTCAGGAAAAGGCAAGCCCATTCGTGGGATTGCTTTTGCCCAGGGACCTGGATGCACTTGGTGGGTAATGCAAAAGAATGGGGAGGTTCGGTGTGTACCTCAAGGGGACCTAATACTGGGTGAGAATAGCCCATGAGTTGAATTGTAGTATGTTAATTATCATATAACACTGTATGTCATCACTACCATGGTTGCTATATATCATAGATGAAAATGGTGACTAATTAGAAGGTATTGGAAAGAGTGTAACCTGAGCATGACATAAATGGTATGGAATAAGGGGTGCTAAAATAACATATCTTTACTGTTTCAATTTAAAAAGTTAAGTTTTGCATCTAAGAATTCTAGTACAATTACATCAATCAGAGATAGAACAGGAAGGTAACTGTCACCTGCATCACAGTGCAGAGGG
Source organism: Cygnus atratus (assembly GCF_013377495.2). Lineage (NCBI taxonomy): Eukaryota > Metazoa > Chordata > Aves > Anseriformes > Anatidae > Cygnus > Cygnus atratus. The sequence continues at coordinate 55,910,778 of NC_066365.1, forward strand.
TTCACGTGGGAAGGTTTTGGTAGAAGGGGGCCATAGGCGTGGCTTCTGTGAGAAGAACTCAGAAGCTGCTCCATGTTAGATAAGGGCCCTGCTGCTGACTAGAGCCAAGCCAATAAGCAATGTTGTTTGCGCCTCTGTGAGAGAATATTTAAGAAAGGGGGGGAAAAAAACGCTGCTATACAGCAGCTGGAAGACAGAGAGGGGAGTGAGAAAAAGCCTTGCAGGTGCCAAGGTCAGTGAAGAAGGAGGGGAGGAGTTGCTCCAGGCACTGGAGAAGAAGTTCCCCTGCGGCCTGCGGTGAGGACCATGGTGAAGCAGGCTGACCCCCTGCAGCCCATGGGTCCCACAGCGGAGCAGACCTCCATGCTGCAGCCCGTGGAGGAGCCCCCGGTGGAGCAGGTGGAGTGGCACTGATGGGAGGTTGCGGCTTATGGAGGACCCCTGCTGGAGCAGATTCTGGGTCAGAGCTGTAGCCTGTGGAAAGGAGCCCATGCAGGAGCAGGCAACCTGGTAGGTGCTGCTGCCCATAGGGGACCCAGGTTGGAGCAGTTTACTCCTGATCGATGGACCCCGTGTTACGGGGCCATATCTGGAGCAGTTCTTGAAGAGCTGCCGCCTGTGGGAAGCCCACACAGGATCAGTTTGGGAAGGAAGGCATCCTGTGGGAAGGATCCCACGTGGAGAAGGAGTGGTGGAGACGAAGTACTATAGACGGACCACAATTCCCATTCCCCCGTTCCCCTGCACCACTTGGGGGGGGGGAGGAGGTGGAAGAGGGTGGATGGGGGGAAGGCATTTTTGGTTTCTTTCCTTTGTTTCTCACTTCTCTAGCTTGTTAGTAACAGGCAATAAATCTTACAATCTCCTTATGCTGAGTCTGTTTTGCCTGTCACGATAATTGTTGAGCCATCTCCCTGTGCTTATCTCAACCCTTGAGCCTCTTGTGTGGCATTTTCTCCCCCTTCCCTTTGAGGAGGGTGAGAGAGTAGCCATGGTGGAACTCGGCTGCCAACTTGAGTAAACCCACAACACGCACTCTCTGTGATAAAGCTCCAACAGCTATCATTTGGTTGCCCTGAAATATTAAGCAATAAATACTTGATATTATTGAATAGTTAAAGTGACCACAGGGATAGTCTATTAGGAAACACATTCTTCTCCAGCACTGATACAGCATTGATACATTCTAAAGGCAAAAATTTAACTCTTAAGATCCTTATAAACTTGTGAATGTAAATATTATTCCCCTAAAAGCAATAAAAGAGTTTACAACAGTATCGAGAACACATCACAGTTCTTTATAGCAACACATATGATCCTAAATCCACGCATAACTGCAGAATAGAGACATATTGATTTACAGTATTTCTAAATTCCTCAAAGTTTATTTAAGTTCAGTGAATCTAGGGATGCTGAAAAACTGAATCACTACAATTTTCATGTATGCATGTGTAACCTAACTGCAGACACAAAGATTTAAAATATTATCTTATATTCTTAATTAAAGGTGCGTATGCTTCTCAGCAGAACCTTTCACAGAACTGAAGTAATGGTAGCAGACTGTGATTTAATTAAAAATTCAAAGTTGTGTTCTTTTCTAGTTTTCTTATGAAGAATATTAGTATCTATCTGCAGAGATATTCAGCTAAGGTCATTGTTGCAGAGGTCATTGTTGCATCTTTGCCATTTCATTCATTTGCTCAGACACATGGAAGCTTTACAAAATATGATAACACAGTACATAAAACAAGCAAATAAACAATAAGTCCTACAGGATTTATTAATTCAGGCTCAACAATACACAGACAAGACTCTCTGATTCCTTGACATGAATTGCCTAACAGTTTGCCAGCAATACTTTGCCAGTAGCAGGTCTTAAAGAATCTTCTGTCTTTTTACATCCAGCTAGGTACATAAATATAAACAACAAAGACCAACATAAAGCAAACAAACAAACAGACTAACACCCACCCCCCTCTAGCCCCCCCATTCCCAAAAACTTGATTTTCTGCCAGAGCTCAAATGTTCTAGTGGAAAGTGAAAATTTTACAACAAACAAACAAGCAAACAAAAAAAACATTTACTATCAACATATTGATCTGCATAATTTTAAGAACGATACAGGAATTCCAGACATATTCACATACTAAACTGACGGAAAAAATAATATAAATTTCATTTGCTATGTTGGTGCTATCTGAAAAAAAAAAAAAGATATTTAAGGATATTTGCTAAGAACCTATGAACTCTTAGGTGTTAGATCCTTAGACCTTTTTTGAAAATCATTTAAAACTACAAGTCTGTTGTCTACATGGTACTTTAGCCTCCCAGATCTTCTACACAGCTTGTCCTTTGTCTTTTTGTATAAAAGAGGCAGTAGAACAGAAATGTTGTGAAGATAAGCAAAATGAAATGTCAAGATATTTTGAAGATTGGTCACACACACTCGAGAAAAAGAAAGAAAGAATTACATGACCAAGCCTTATTTTGAAAGAAGTATGATTTTCCTTTTTATAATGTGAGAGAAAAACAACAACAACAAAAAACACCACTGCCTAACTTTATAAAAAGGTCATACGATTTTTCTTTCCTATTACTATAAATATTCTTCTTATATAAGGTAGTCAATCTAACCACATTAAGGATAGTAGAGAGACAGCAGAATACATTAATTTTCATGTTATATAGTAAAGGATTCAAGCAGGTATACTATTTTGGTAACAGCAACAGAAATTTTTGCTGTGGTTAAAAAAATAAAGTGTAATCTAGTAACAATTATTTGCTTCATTGTCAGAACTTGAACCTATACAAAAGGTATATCTTTAGTAATTGTGTTTGATCACACCTAAAATACCAGCCAAGCGGTATTTTGAGCAGAATGTATCAGGAGATGGGAAGGACAGAAAGGGAAGATCTAGATCTGCGTTTTAATTACAATTTATTCTCATATAGATTGCAGCCATAATTTTGAAAATTATTTATTGATCTCAATTACTTGAAAATTATTTGAAATACAGTTGTTCAGCGGTGAACAGACAGACAAAAATGCCCCCAGACTATGAGCACAGTGGTGGCTCTGACCACTGCTTTAGAGAGAATAGAATTTCATCAGAGAAAGCATTTCAAGCAGCTCGTTTAAGAGTGACTACAACTTCTGAGGTACAGTCAGCATATACCATGAGTTCTGTAAAATTGTAAAGAATATATAGAATTTGTTAAATCCTCCTCCGTCCCCACCCCTCCCTCCTGCCCTCCCAAGTACTTTGATCATCTCGCTAAACTGGATATGTATCACTTTAGAAAGAATGTACATATGACAACAATACTGCCTAGCAGTGAAGAAGTACCTAAGTTATCTCAGGCACGGATAACTAACTAACACTGGCATTAGATGTCAGCAAGAATAAAAGCAAATAAGCCTGCACTAAAAGCTCTGCATCTGCATTCTTCTTGCATCTAACAGAGGTTGTTTAGATATAGTTTGGGTTCATCAAAATAGCACTGCATTATCGTAGCTGCCATGCAGATAAATACTAAACAGGAGACCTGTGTAATACAATATATTACTTGTGTTTCTTAAATGGGGTGTGTGTTAATCCATAAGCAATATCTTTTGAGTATACAGACATAAAGAAGTATAGAACTGTCTATTATATTTAGGAAGGTGCAGAGCTGTGCAAAACTTTGTGGTTTCCTCTCTAGTCTCACAAACTTCTAAGGAACATGAGGATAAGAGCTTGGTTCCTGCAGCAGTCCAGGAGCAGCTTTTGATTCTGAGCGTACCTTCTCCAGCACCGTTATTTGACCTTGGCAGCCATTGAGCAATGGAGACTACCATTGCAGCTGAAATACAAGGGTTCTGCTTTGTGCTTGTTGTTGTCCTAACAGAAATGACAAATCAGCCAGGTGCTATAATCTTGCCTTGGCCCAGGTAATACTCTTCTTTGTGGTTTGCATTATGGACCCTGGAATGTTCTCTGTAGAGTTTACAGGAGAGTGTTAATGGCAAACGTGAATCCTTTTCTCAGAATTTCTCATTTTTACTACTTCAGAGCAGACATAGTATATATGAAAAAGACAGAAGAAAGAGAATGAGAAGGGGAAAGGATTTTCCATAATGTTTGCTTGATAATTACTGTGTACTCCTAAAGAACCTCTAGTTTTAATATCAATAGAATTGCATTTGCATTTATCATGATAAAGAAACAAGCAAGCAAACAAATATAATTTCAAAGAATATTATTTAGGTGTGTCCTAATAGTTACTAAAGAATTGATTTAAATAAGATTTTATTTTTTACTCAACATGATATAAAATCATTCCTATTTGTGAAGAAAATAAAATATATTTATATATGTATTCTTTTCAAGTTATGTAATAAAGGAGGAAAACAAGAGGCTTCTGAAACACAGGCCTGTCAGCTCAGAAAAAAAAAAAAGGTTGTTCTAATGATATCTTGACAGCTACTGGAGGATCAGTACAGTTCCTTTATTTTCTGAAGTAAGGTGACATAAAATAGATGGTTCTATGATGGAATTTGGTAAATTAAGAATTTGTAAGGTACATCAATGAATTCTACAGGCTGACTATAAAAATAAAACAATAAAACATGTCAGTGCTGTATGTGACTTTACATGTCATTTGACGATTCCTCAATCAGGAATTTGTGACAGCAGTGGCTATATGAACTTATACACATGTACAATACTATACACTGATATACCAAATTCAGTGAGGTGTTTTATCTCCCTATTGCTTTAGTCCTGAATACTTCCTATTAGTTTCTAAAATACTATATTTAGAAACAGGAACCAGTAAACTCTAAATAAATAAATAAATAAATAAATAAAGGAGTAATGCGGCTTTATGCCAGTACTATATCACCAAAATCACATTATTTGGGTGACATATTGCACTAATAAAGGATGGCTATTTGTTTGTATAGCACAATACATCATCATGTTAGTATCACTAGTGTTATCTATCAGAGAATTCCATCATTAATGTGATGCTGCTTTGATGTAATGCCAGCAAGAAAGTTAGCATTATCAATTAATGAATCAGTTAAGATTTATTCATTAAAGGCCACTCTTTGTAATCTTCGGTTTAACGTAGTGACTGGGAGATGTGCCCAAGGAAAATGTCTCTCCTATCTTCAGGAAGGGCAAGGTACTACAGCGAGGACCCCAGGAACTACAGGCCACATAGCCTCACCTGGGAAGCTGATGAAACACCTAATCACCTACGCGTCGAAACCATTCCCAAGCACATGAAGGACAAGAAGGTGATCAAGGGTACTCAGCAGAGATTCCAAGTACTCAGAAAAAAGGGAAGTCATGCTTGAACAACCCAATCAACTTCTATAATGAAATGACTGGCCTGGTAGATACTGGATATTGGAGCAGTGGATCTTGTCTACCTGGACTTCAGAGAAGCTTTCAGCATTGTCTCCCATAAGATCCTCATAGAGAAGCTGATGAAGTATAGGCTGGATGAGCAGACAGTGACGTTGGCTGAAAACTGGCTGAACAGGTGAGCTCAGAGGACTGTGGTCAGCAATATAAATCTAGTTAGGGGCAGGAACTTGTTGTGTACCCCAGGTGTCAATACTGCGTCCAATCTCATTCAACATCTTTATTAATGATCTGGACAATGGGGTAAAGTGTATCCTCAGCAAGTCTGCAGATGACACAAAACAGGGAGCAGGGGCTGGTATACCAGATGGTCATGCTACCATCCTTTACAGGCTGGAGAAATGAGCTGATGGGAACCTCAAGAAATTCCAAGAGAAGGTACAAAATCCTGAACTTGGAAATAAATACCCTCAGGCACCAGTACATGCTCAGAGATGACCATATGGAATGCAGCTTGGTGGACACCAAGTTGAACATATATCAGCAATATGACCAAAGTGATTAAGGTACTAGGGCACCTGATGAACTGATGAAATACCCATGAACTTATGTTTGCCTCCCCTCCCCTCGCCTCCCCTCGCCTCCCCTCGCCTCCCCTCGCCTCCCCTTCCCTTCCCTTCCCTTCCCTTCCCTTCCCTTCCCTTCCCTTCCCTTCCCTTCCCTTCCCTTCCCTTCCCTTCCCTTCCCTTCCCTTCCCTTCCCTTCCCTTCCCTTCCCTTCCCTTCCCTTCCCGTCCCGTCCCGTCCCGTCCCGTCCCGTCCCGTCCCGTCCCGTCCCGTCCCGTCCCGTCCCTTCCCTTTCCATCCACCGTAAAACAATTCTTTGCTTTTTTTTTTGCATATCTGAGTATCTGAGGCTTGTCTGATCAAAAACGTGTTGATACACACATAATGACATTAGAATATTAGACTTTACTAACTGGTATAAGTAATAATAATAATAATAACAATAATAAAGTGATAAGTATATCTTGGGATTATAATAACATTGAATTTATATCCAGATCATGTTTTATTTATTTATTTATTCATTTATTTATCTATCTATTTATTTATTTTTCTTAGCTGCGTCACCAGAGATAAGCTGAAGATTAACCAGAAATATTTGCAGGTAGGGACCACCCCTTGACAATAAGTAATTGATTTTGTACACACTGTTACCATTTGAGAATTGTCATGTATCGTGTTTTCTCAAACTTAATTATATCTTATGTCTTTTTGATTTTTTTGTGCCTTGGGTCCATTCATTATTATTGAAAACTTTTGTGTAAAACTCATTTAATTAGTTATTTTTATTTGTGTGTGTGTTAAATATTTGGATTTACCTGTTTCAAAGGTTTTGATTTATCTTTTTTTTTTTTTTTTTTTTAAGTAAAATGAAGGCTATGAAATTTAATTTTCAAAAAAAAACAAAAGAGGAAAGCCAGGGCAGCTGCTGAATACTGAAAGACTCAGAAGTTATGGGTTTATTGCACATCATACAGATTAAAGGAATAGGAAAAGAGGACCTCCAGGATTTTTTTATATTTAAGCAGAAATATTGCTCGGTGTAATCCAACCCATTCTACAGTGCCTCAGTTTCTGTTCCTATACACTGCTGTGATAGCCCTTGAATTGTTGCCTGCTCTGCATCTCAACACTTGCTTGTGTTTTGTCTGTTTGTTAGTTGTTTTTTCAACTTCTTGAAAATTTGCCTTTTATTAACAATTTATAAATATATTTATTTAAGAAATTCATGGAAGAAAGAATATGTTCTGTTTTTCCCCTCCTGTTTCCTTAGCAGGAACGTATACGTTAATGAGATGGATTGTATGTTGTTTCCTTTTTTTTCTAAATAGAAATTTTATAAATCTAAGAATATTTTTTCCACTGTATTTTGTATAATATTATTTCATGAAAAGAGAAATGTATTGGTTATTTATCAAACTACTGTTATAACACCACTTGAGAAAAAGAAGTTCAAAGAATATACAGTGGGTCCACAAGTTCTTTTCTCTTCTCATTGGTTTGATATGTAGGTAAACTAACAGAAAAAAAATATGTTAAAACATTAGTGATTATAATGGAAATTTACAGTATGTATTGAAAATTTCATCATTCTACACTTGCACAATTAAATTGTATATACTAAGGTGCTGGGAATTATGAAAGACTGGGGAATAATGTAAAACAATACTTATATTTTATATAAAAGATACAAAAATAAGTTTTTATTTCCTTAGAGAAAGAAAAAAAAAAAAAAGAAAAGATTGATTCAAAACATTGATTCATTAAAAGAGAGAAAACTGTTTTTTTCTTTATGAGAAACAAATGTTCCAAACTTATAATGATACAAAATTCTGGGCAAATCATTGTGCCCGTAAAACATGTAATTTCACTAAGGCCAAGCATAAATACATACGATAAAGAAAAGCAACACAATCAGGATAATCATACCTGTTTTCTATCTCTTTTTCTAATGAAAATAAGCAGAAAAGTGTACAACATAGTTGGTAGCTCCAGCTGTTTTTTTTTGTTTGTTTTATGATGAATGACATATAGAAGGTAGCAGGCAGGAACAACAGAAATACAGCAGAATAGTAAGGATAATGAAGAACATTAGTTACAGAAATTACAAGCATGTAAAAGCAATAAAGTAGTCAGGAACAGTCATCATGGATGTAAAAAAGGCCTGTTTTATTTGACCATCTTAAGACCTCCCGTGATAACTACTTATGTGGGTGAGAGGAGAGTGGTGGATATAATATACCATAAGTACAGCTTTTGACATTATTATCCACAGCAAGTCAGGGAAATATGTGCAACATAAATTAGATGAGCTGAAAATTGTTTAAAACAAATAGTTTTCAAGTTCAATAGCTTGACGCCTAGCTGGTGGCTGGTGTACAGCAGATAATGTTGTGGAACATGGTATTCTCCAGTGTATTTATTAATGACACAGCCAATGAGAAAAAAGGACCGTCAGAAAATTTGAAGTTAATGCCAAACTGGGGAGCAATGATTAACAAACTAAATAGCAAAGCTTAAATTCAATGGGGAACTTGAGAAATTTGTAGACAGACCAACAGCAACCTCTGGAAACTCAGCAGCAGGAGAGATGAAGTTCTGTTACCAAACTGAAATAACTCATCTGTATCATTTCAGGCTAGAAACCAACTGGTTGACAAGGACCTACAGATTATAGGGAACACCAACTTGAAGAGGAGCCAACACTGTTCTCATTACAAATAAGGCAATCTGTCTTTTAAGTTACTTTAGAAGGAGCTTGACAAACAGATCTAGAAAGTTCTGGAATGTTCTAAGAAAATCTGGAAAGCTATTTCCTGCTGGGAGCTGGTGAGGCCACACCTCAGTCCAGTTTTGGAACCTCCCAATTCAAGTGCAATGTGAGGGGATTTGGAGAGGGGTGTGGCAGCAGAGGGCTACCAACGTCGTGTAGGACCTTCAACAAGATCTACAAAGAGAGGATGAGATAAATGGTTGTCATAGATCTGCAAAGAGAAGACTGAAAATCTGATAGAAGCCCACGGCTACTTGAAGAAACATAAGAAGAACAAAGGAACCAAGTTCTCGATAGTGGTAAACAGTTCAAAAAGATGCAATGGCAACAATCCATTCCCTTTGGCATGAGAAGTTCAGATAAGACATTTGGAAAGAAACTTCATGAAGAAGTATTTTGGCACTGAGACAAGTAAACTAGTGGTGATGTAATCTGCTTTCCTTGGGTTTGTTTTGTTTTGTTTCATTCTGTTTTGTGTTCAAGATTCGGCTATTTAAATTCATGGCTTACCTAATTTAGTCTTGGTATGAGTTGTGGTTTAAGTAGGAAGTTGGTCTGGCTGACTCTAAAGGACCTCTTGAGGTCCTAATTTCTATTATTCTGTGACTATTTATATTGATTTATTTTGATGGATAAATTTGGTAATGCTAATATATTGCTTTTAGAGAGATAAAACCTTCTGCTTCAGCTTTCTACAACTTGTTTAGGTACCACTGTAACACAGGTAACTTTATTACTATTTCACTCTCATTTTCTATACCTTAATAATTTCTGTAAGCAGATTAATAACTTGATTCAGTTGAAATGATTCAGTTTCTTATTTTTCTTAGCTTTATTTCAGGCAATTCCACATTAAAATAAAAAAAAAAAAGCTGCATCTTCAAAAAGCATTATCTACAACACAATTCTTACCATGTTTTGAATGTGTCTGAGTGTATGAATTCTAAGTGTTCATAAATACTGCAAAATTTGCTTCCTAGCCCATAGCACTGTGTCACTTTTAGGTATTAATTTGGTACATGAAACTATCATATCATGATTCTCCATTGGTATTCTGTCTATTCTGTCTATCAGAGTGAACTTGTCCTGCTCATAGTGCTTGGTATTATAACCTGCTTAGCCTCTGGAGAGGTTCATTGATTTATTTCCTTTCCCCAGCCTGCTCACAGATTGTCAGTATTGTTTCTTAATCTAGTTTATAAGGACAGTGAAAGTCTCCATGGTTTAGCTTACTCACACAAATATATGTACAGCCAGACATATAGAAATCCAGGGAGAATTATCTGCTCAGAGTTATAAATCCTCACATGTAACCTAGTATGATGGAGACACTGAAACAACTTTTATCTGCTTTATTGTTTTATAGTCATTGCCACTGTATTTCCTTTTGTCTTTCTAAATCTGAAACAGTGATAGCATATCTAAGAAACAGGACTTAAAAATGCATTTTCACTACACGTAAACAGTTCAAATCAGCCATTATTTTTGATGAGAAAAATTAAAACTCTCTATGCTGGAAGTACATTATAAGTAGATATTCTGGCAGTGACCATTTTAGCAAGTAACACAGTAAAATAGAAGGGAATCTACAGAGCAAAAGGTTATAAGGTAACAAAAAAAAAGAGAGAGAGAGAGAAAATTGAAAATTTTATGATGCTATTAACAGATTTTCTCACAGTGCTGCAGGATCACATAGGCCATTTTAGGAATCACCAACGTAAAACTGAAAATATATATATTACTGCAAATATATATATTTTATCCATGGCTATTTTTTACATAATGAGGTAGGTATACCGTAAAATAATATAAAATAATTTATCTTATAGGAAATATATTCTGTTTTATTTAATTTTCAGTTTTTACTCAATTTTGAAGTAGATTTACAAAATACTTCAGATTAACAGCTGCTTATCTGTATAAAATGTTTCATGGTGTTTTTATTATATTCTAGATAGTGCAAATACACCTCCTTCAAAATCAAGTACATTGTCATGAAAAAACATGTCGAGCTGATGGTGTATAAGTAGTATATGCTTTGTCTTGACTACAGGATCTTTTTTACTCAAACATTATCGAACATATATTAAGAAAGGAAGGTTGAGCCTTCATCTGTCGGAAAAGTAAATGTTCTAATGGGAAAACATTCTAAATTTTTGCCTGCCCTATCATCTTATTTATTTACTTATTTAATATTGAAATACACCTGTTGTAAATACCATATAAATTCACTTTCTCATCCTTTTGGAAAAAAAAAAAAACAAAGAAACAAACAAACAAAAAAAAACAGCCTAATTATCAGGAGATGAATAAAATTGTCTTATATTAATTGGCAACACATGCAATTATAAGTAATTCCCATTCAGAAGAGATTTACACAATCTGGAGGTGAAAAATAGCCTATGATTCCCAAAAATTATGTCTTGTAATGTGCACTTTGATGTATAGAATGGTATTGTTGTCAAATGTGCTGGCAGAGGGGGCTGCAGGGATGGCCTCTGTGAGAAGAGACCATGGGGGCTGCCCTGTGCCAGACCCAGTTGGTTCCAGCCAAGTCCTCAACAGACCAACAACAGGACACAGCAGAGAATGTCTGCTAAGATGGTGGTGCCACTGGGAAAGCATTTAAGAAATGGCAAAAATGTCAGAGAATGATAGGGAGTGAGAAAAAAAAATAAAAAGAAAGAGAGAGAAACATTCATGGGAACACAAAGGTCAGGGAAGAAGTAGGTGGAGAAGGTGCTCCAGGCACTGGAGCCGAGATTCCTCTGTCGCCCACATAGGAGACCACGCTGGACCAAATACCTACACTGCTGCCCATGGAGGACCTCATACTGGAGCAACTAGATATTTCTTGAATGAACCCATGCAGAAGACCTGCAATGGGGAAAAGTGTGAGGGGAAAGTAGCAGAGAGGAGCTATTATGGACTGGCCAGCCATCCCATCTGAGCCATTTGGTGGAGAAAGGAGGAGGAGCTGGGAATGCAGGAATAAATTTGAGCTTGGGAAGAAGAGCTAAGGTGTGGGGAAGATTGTTGTTGTTGTTTTTGTTGTTTTTCACCAAGCAACTCTATTTTAATTGATGATAAATTACATTAGTTTTCCCCAAATTGAGTCTGCGATGGTAATTGGCAAATGATTGCCCTATCTTTGCCTTCACCAATGAGCTTTTCCATGTTATTTTCTCTCCCCTTCCTGTTAAGGAGGGGAGTGACAGAATAGATGGGTGAGCACCTAGGAGCATGCCAATATCAACCCATCACAATAACTATGATTCATGTTACACAGCAGTTGGACTTCCAAACAGGAAAAGATAAAATATTGTTTATTCTTTTTATGATAGTGAAAATTAATGTAAGTTTATTTTAAAATGAAATCCCTACAAGTTTGGCTCTAAGGGCTCCACAGCATTTTCTTATCTATTACAGAACAGTACACTATTATTATCACACTGCAGGCAAAGAATGTAACAAACACATAATTTAGTTCTCCATTATCAATTTTTTGATTTCAGCTTAGTACTACTGTGTTAGTGGCAGGGCATACTTAGTCAAAGTACTGTCGCTTTTATGTAGAAGTGTCTGTTAGATATTTTATATGTTCTTTGCTTTTTGTCCTCATGCTTAGATTAAAAGCTATTCACAAAAGTTTTGTGTTGTACCTTGTAAACTTCATTTGAAATGCAAATATTTTAGCCTGACCCATTTCTATGTAAATCTCAATTTAAATCAGTATCTAATTAGACTTCTAGTTTCATTGTACAAACAGAGTAAGTACCACAAAGGGGAAAAAGTATCCGCGTCAAAAAATTAATGAACAAATGAATTCCATGGTTATTAGAGTGATGAGAGTAAGAGTAACTGTAAGGTTATTAAAATTCAATTTGTCTTTTCTTTTTTTTCCTATACATAAAGCAAACGTGCTGTTTTGTAAGGTCCAGAAGACCAGTATATCAGGATTTACATTATTATTTTTGGGTATGCTACTACTGTAATTTCTTGATAAAAATTTATTAGAGTTATGTGTTATTAATGTATAGAAGAGATTCTTATGGAAGCAGAAATATATCTATATAGTTAAAGTTAGGAAAAATTATTATAGGTATTTAGATTTTATTGAAGTTCATCATTTCTAAGCATTAATCATCATTTTCTAGGCATAATTCGATGGTACCTAAAGCATTTTACACCTAAAACTCATGATTGCACTGACATTAGGGCTCTGATTCTGAAGAATACCTGCATCAACATATGTATGTGTTTGATCTGCTTCGTGGCCCTCCTCTGGACCTGTTCTAACAGATCCACATCCTTCTTGTGCTGGGGGCCACAGACCTGGACTCAGTACTCCAAATGGGGTGTCACAATGGCAGAATAGAGGGGGACAATCAATTAATGCTTCTAATTTGACTGAATTAAAGATTTATATTTAAATATTAATTTAAATAAAATCCTAATAAAATTAGTAATATATATATATATATAGGAGTGTAATGTCCTTACACTATTTACATGTCATATATATAGCTTTAGTGGAGTGTACTCACTACACAAAATTTCATTTTGATACAAATCCTTTACTCCTCTTACCTACTTTTTTAGGATTTAAGTTGGATTTAAGTTGAATGACCTGCAAACAGTGGAGCCAAAAGAAGTAATCTCAGAAGTGCAGCACAGCTGCCCTTGTCTCTCTTCCCCTATTTCGTTCCTCAGTACAAGAGGGCCATAGACTTACTGGAGAGAGTCCAACAAAAGACCATAAAGATGATGAAAGAACTATAGTATCTCTCCTATGAGGAAAGGCAGAATGATCTGGGACTGCTAAGCCTGGAGATGAGGAGGATCAGAAGGGTTCTTACCAATGTGTATAAATAGCTGAATGGAAAGTGGAAAGAAGATTGAACCAGGACAAGAGGCAATGGGCACAAACTGAAACACAAGATGTTCCTGGCACAGGTTGCCCAGAGACATTGGTCAGCCACCCTCCCTGGAGATTTTCAAAAGCTCTCTGGTCCTGGACAACTGGCTCTAGGTGACCCTGTTTGAGCAGGAGTGTTAGATAAGACACCTATTTTGGCCAGGTCATGGCATTCTTTTAACCTCCCCAGTGGTAAATTTTGTGATTTAAAAAAAAAAAAAAAAAAAAGCTTTAAAAAATTGTAAATATGATTTAGAAATTGCTGCTTTTCTAGTCATTAACATAATTTTTAAGTCCACTTGAAAATCCTAAAACAAAATAGTGATAGCATATTTAATCAGTTTTCAGAATTCATTTGTGCCGATATCATAATATTGAGAATATATTCTTGATTTTTTTTCCAAAATAGTTCACAAATCTTCCAGAATATTTGACTGAAACAGCAATTTTTATTTTTAATTTGCATTGTTTTGCTTTCCTTTGTAATCTGTGGTTTGTGAGAGTTCAGAAAGAATGCAGAAAATACAAAATAAATTTGTTAATAGATATGCAACTCAGGATTCTTAATACACGTAGTAAGTATTTCTCCTAGGTCTAGTAATCCTGACAACTGTATTCTGTCAAACTTTTCACTCTCCCTTCTGATCATACTGCTGTCTTTGAGCAGTTTTCTTATGATTCCACTTCATTCCAAACCAATGTGTTAGAATTGTAGAAGTAAACTTTTTAGAAAAGCAATCCCTGTGTCCTGGTTTCAGTTAGGACAGAGTTAATTTTCCTCCTAGTAGCTGGTAGGGTGCTATGTTTTGGATTAGGATGAGAAGAGCGCTGATAACATGCTGATGTTTTAATTGTTGTAGAGCAGTGCTTACACCAAGCCAAGGACTTTTCAGCTTCTCGCTCTGTCCTGCTAGCGAGCAGACTAGGGATGCAGCAGGAGCTGGGAGGGGACAGACCCAGGACAGCTGACCCAAACTGGCCAAAGGGGTATTCCATACCATCTGACGTCATGCTGAACAATATATATAGGGGTGGCTAGCCAGGGTGGGGTGGCCGGCTGCTCGGGGATAGGCTGGGCATTGGTCAACGGGTGGTGAGCAATTGCATTGTGCATCACTTATTTTGTACATATTATTATTATTATTATTATTATTGTTATTATTATTTTCCTGTCTTAATAAACTGTCTTTATCTCAACTCACAGGCTTCACTTTCCCGTTTCTCTCCCCCATCCTGGAGAGGGAGGGGGGAGGGTGAGCGAACGGCTGTGTGGTGTTTGGCTGCCAGCCGGGCTAAACCACAACACCCTGTAAACATTCTGTCTTTCTTTCACTGTGAGAAACTGTGAAAACATGTCATTATTTGCTCTGTGTTAAAGAAACGTCATATTAATATATTATTGCAGAGGTATTATTCTATAAGATCAATGTGCATTAGTGTTATAAAGTTTAATTAGTTAATTTGGATCTTATCATGTCATTAATATATTTATTTAGAGTTTTATTAAAATGCTAAAGATAACATTATAGTCTGCCAAGTAAAAGTTTAGTAGAATTTCACATTTGGGATGTAGAATGAAAATTATGAACTATAAAAAACAGTAGTCACCCAATTCAAGATATTCTCTTGTGTTTATAGTGTGATCTTCATGCATTCCTTGGGGATTTTTATCTGAGTGTGAAACCTCATTTCCTTCAGTTAGGAAATCTAGACATGCAACACGGAAAATGCTTTGGAAAAGAGCCTGGCTGCAAAACACAAGAAATCTCTAGTGAGCTCCTAGAGCTCTGTGGTGTGGATGACTAGGAAAACAGTCCCTGAAGACAAACTCTGTTCAGTACAGAGTATTGTCTCTGAAACACAGTTCTTTTCTTGATTTTTGCATGCTTCTGGGACAGAAATAATTAGTCACATTGTATTCCCTGAACAATCAGCATTTATTAATCTGTCTATCCTGTAAATTGTGTCCTCTCCTCATATATAATTTTTACATTATCAAATAATATGTATACCTTCTACTTTGTGCATTACCTTCTACTTTGTGCATAAGGATGTCTGTGTATTGTTGTTGTATTCTAGTTGATGAACTGTGTTTCTAATAGAAACATGCACCCTGAAGCAAGTAATTCTGTTTGTCCTTATTCTCTTATTCTCTCTGGGAAAAAAAAAAATAATAATAATAATAAATAAAAAATTAAAAAAAAATGCATCTAGGAAAGAAGAGGTGAATACACATCCTCTCATGACTGCTTTCTTTAACCATTATCACAAAAAGAAAATCAAGGAAAAAAAAAAACTTAGAAATGTTACTGAGGGGTTTCTAACATTTATAAGAGTGTGCTTTCTGTAGAGACAAGTGTTTATTGATAACATTGTGATATTAGATAAAGGAATAAATGAAATACACTACAAAACTGCATCACTGTGGACCGGTAATCAATAACAACATAAATAAAAACCAAGCAGCTAGAACTGCTGCAGAGTTTACCATGTTTTTACTCTTAAATTTTTGTAGTCTATACACAGACCTACTTATATGTTGAATATATACCACATGGAAAGTTTTAGAAATTAAGAAATACTGAACTAAGACTGACTGACTGGAAATCATAGAGTTCGTTTTCCATTTTTAGGCAATCATGCAGTAGCTTTCTAATTCAGAATTATTTACATTCCACCTTATACTATGAAATATTTATCAATACCCTAATGAAAAGCATAAGATCTGTAGAAAATAATCACGTTGATAATATGATGCATGAGGAGAGCAGAAAAAGGTACGAGCATCATCAAATTGTTGTTGGTAATCATTATCTTACATGACCACATGTTTGTAAAACAGTCAGTAAATAACCTTTTATTTATTTATTTTTTTAATTTATTTATTTTATTTTTCCCAACTGAAACTAGGCATGGAGACTGTAAGTGGAATATTTAAATGCCTTCTTCTTTTTCATTGCCATCCACACTATTATTAGACTATATCCTGCATAATTTACCAATGTTGCCTAACTGCTGCATCCAAAAAAGTGTGTTGTGAACCTCTGCAGCCTTACACATACAGGACAGATGAGAAGACTCCTGATCTTTACTATAGCAGAGGAAAAAAAAAATAGTCCTTTCTCACTGCTTTGTATTTATTTTATGAGGCATGCCCTGCGCATCCATATCTTTCTCCTATTCTTTTCCTGCTTCCTAAAAGACTCCAACCTTCTGTCACTCTTTTAATGAACATCACCTCAACTTTATGTTTCTTACCTCCCCCACATTCCTCTGTTTTAACTTGGTCCAGTTCCATACCTACAACCTGAAATAGAGTTTCTAGATACTCAAATTGTTTTTGTGAAGGCTGAGCAGAAGAATGAGGAGTTTCTACCACCAAATTACAGTGGAAGTCCACATAGAACTTCCAACATTTTTGCTTTGTACCATTTTGTGATATAGTATAGTAGTCATGACTGTATATACAGTTGACTGTATACAGTAGTCATCTGGTGTCCATCCAGGCACAACAGAAGACACACCAACTATTCAATGTCCTTATTTAAGTATGCAATAAAAATATTTACACTAATTCATCTGTTTTCAACTATTGCAATTTAAGAAATGCTCCCACAGTCTACTTTGCTGCCTGAGTTTCCAAGGAAAGTGATCTTCAGCTGGTCAGTAGTAACAGCAGGTAATGCCTTCAAACTTTCTTGTTAGGAAAAAGATATATCTCTCTGTACTGCAAAGCAAATCTCTTTTGTGGTTCACAAATATAGAGAAGGAATATTTTTCAAAATTATGGTCTAATTTAGAAGGAAGTCTCTATAAACAATTTTCAGCATGTAAAAGAATGTGCTTGCAGCACAGAAAGCCAATTGTATCCAGACCTGCATCAGAAGAAGTATAGCTAAGAGGTCAAAGGTGATTCTCCCTCTCTATTTAGCTCTCATGAGACCCTACATAGAGGACAGCATTCAGTTCTGGGGCCCCCAGCCTAAGAAAGACGTGGAGCTGTTAGAGCAGGTCCAGAGGAGGGCCACGAAGATGATCAGGCTGGAGCACCTCTCTTGTGAAGACAGGCCTAGAGATCTAGGGTTGTTCAGTCTTGAGAAGAGAAGGCTCCAGGGAAATGTTATAGCAGCCTTCCAGTACTTAAGGGAGGTCTACAAGAAAAAATGGGGAGGGACTCTTTATCAGGGAATGTAGTAATAGGACAAGGGGTATTGGTTTTAAACTAAAAGAGGGTAGATTTAGTTTAGACATTAGGTAGAAATTCTTCACTATAAGGGTGATGAGGCACAGGAACAGGTTGCCAAGAGAGGTTGTGGATGTCCCATCTCTGGTAGTGTTCAATTCCAGGTTGGATGGGTCTTTAAGCAACTTTATCTAGTTGTTCAAAGATGTTCCTACCCGTGGCAGTGGGGTTGAAACTAGATAATCTTTAAGGTTACCTCCAACCCAAACTATTCTATGATTTTATGACACTATAATTTCACTTTAAAGAGATGTTACAAGTTCCAGGCTTGGAAACTGAATTACAATGAGTGTCAGTTTAAAGAAGGAAATCTCAGAATTCAGCATAAATGCAAGCAAAAAACAAAGATCTGAGTCATTAGAAGTTGTTTGTTGAGTAGAAAGTATGAACTTGTGCTTTGTATAAGGCTTTCTTTTCTGATCTTAAATTATCTCTTGTAAGACCATTGGCATCCTGGGGTGCGCTAAAAAGAGTGGCCATCATATCAAGGGCGGTTATCCTCCCCTTCTACTCTGCCCTGGTGGGGCCACATCTGGTGGAATACTGTGTTCAGTCCTGGTCCCCTCAGGTAAAAAAAAAAAAAAAAAAAAAAAAAAAAAAGGATAAAAGCATCTTCTAGAGAGAGTCCAGAGGAGGGCCACGAAGATGATTAAGGGCCTGGATAATCTCTTGTATGAGGAAAGGCCGAGAGACCTGAGTCTGTCCAGACTGTCCAGACTGTAGAAGAGAAGACTGAGAGGTGATCTGATCAATGTTTATAAATAACTAAATTGTGAGAGGCAGATGGATGGGGACAGGCTCTTTTCAGTGATGTGCAGTGATAGAACAAGAGGCAGTGGCCAAAAACTGGAACACAGGAAGCTCCAAACATGCGTAAGGACTTCTTTACAGTGACGGTCACAGAGCACTGGAACAGGCTGTCCAGAAAGGTTGTGGAGTCTCCTTCTCTGGAGATATTCAAGACCTGTCTGGAATCTTTCCTGCTCAACCTACTGTAGGGAACCTCCTTTTAGCAGGGGGGTTGGACTCAATGATCTCCAGAGGTCCGTTCCAACCCCTAGGTCTCTGTGGTTTGTGATTCTGTGATATACTGCATTGATATTGACAAATCTCTGCTTGTCTAGTTGGAAGGCACCAAAGCAAGCTGCTGTAAAATATTTTTTTTTTGTAGGCTTTCCAAGAGAGGTTTATCTTTCATTGAAATATATTATTGAATTGTTTGCACTATATGTCTTAAAATTCCTGTTCACTGAAATTTAAGTACAAGGTATTTCTGGACCTTTTGCTGAAATTACAGGGGAAATATATATATATATATATATATATATATATATATATATATATATGTTCCATCATAGGGAAATATTTGAAGGAAAATAACATCTAAACGTAGAAGATCTAAAACTGTTCAAATGTTCAACTAAACAGAGACAGAGACATTACAGATAAAGAGAACACAACATAAGAAAATGTGTTTCCAGTGAAATAAATAGAAGAAAGCTAGTAAGCTTCACCATTGATCTTCTCAAAGAAAACATTAGGTATGTTTAAAATACTAGAAAAAATTTCCAACCTCCTTACCCTGACATTCTTCACACTTAAAAATAAAGAATCGTAGACAAGTCTTCCTTGTCCCAAATTTGCATGGCACTTTCTCACATAAATTAGATTACATACCAGCTTGAAATAAATTCATGCAGTTAATACATTTATCTTTAAGGGACCAGATGGACAATTTAGTCCTTATAGGATGATTTTAAAATGTAAATGTTAAATTAATTTCAATCACCACTCTTTGTGCTTTTATGCCTTAAAAATATTATTTGAGATGTAAAATAAGTGATATCTATGTTTACTATATATATTTGAAAGCAAAACCAACAAAAAAAAAGAAAAACTGTATATTGTATTCTCACTTTCATGTTTCTTTCTTCTGTCTCCCTCTTGCTCTTGTAAATTTTTTTGAGTATTTAAACAGGATCTCTTGCAATCAATTTGTTAACAGCAGTTTTATTGCATTCAAATTACATCATTTGTTATAAGACAGTATTTCAGTCTTCCATTTTTTCATTTGCTTGATTTTTGTTTAAAAAGGGGAAAGAATGGAGAGATGTTTGTTTCTCAGCACCATTATTATTATTTTTTACTTTCTCCTTTATTAATCTGGTTGAAATTGTTTTACCCCACCAATGATCCTCAAAACAAACAAACAAACAAACAGAACCCAACACCTGTATATTTTCTGTATAGTTTTTAGTATGTTCAAGCAAACAGACAAGGTTAGCCATAACTTTTGATTGCAACCTAAGTGTATATAACACCTTTTATTGAGTGTTATACAAGGACTGAATAAGTAATTTAACAGGCATAAGAACTTATTTAAGCACTATGATATTAAAGGAACATTTTGAACTGTACAGAATAAAAGCTCTTTAAAGTATATTATTAAGATCACAATTTTGTTATACATTTGTCCTTTTTTGTTTCCTTACCTTCCAAAATTTGACCTTTATTTTATTTTATTTTATTTTATTTTATTTTATTTTATTCTATTTATTTTATTTTATTTTATTTTATTTTATTTTATTTTATATTTTATTTATTTTATTTTATTTTATTTATTTTATTTTTTATTTTATTTATTTTATTTTCCTTTAGGCCGTATTCCAAGAGATTCTGACTGAATCAAATTTTCATTGTAATTGCAACCAAATGAATGGGACATTGAGAGGAAAGAGAATTGTGTTCCAAATGGATGTGCTATTTCTCTAAGAAAAGTGAAGAGCTTAAAAATATAAGAAAAGCAGAACACAAAGCTAATTTACTTTGGTCTATAAAATGGAAAGGAAGTGGATTAGAAATGCATTTTAAAGAAACGTCTCTGCTTCTGTCCTTTCTTTATCACCTCACAAAACCCTTTCTTGGAGATCTGAATTGTTTTGTAATTGTTTACACTTAAGGTACCGTATCACTGCCACAGTCTCTTAGGTCAAGCAAGGTAACATGAATTGCCTTCTGGAGTTCATCAATCATCTGAGTGGCCTTCCCCTTAAGGTAAGTGCTTAGAACTGTTTCTGCAGTATTCCTATGCCAGTCATTTTTGGTAGAACTCCCCAGAAGCCTGAAGAATTCAGGAAGTCCATCTTTGTAAATCTACTCCCACATAGAAAAGAAGACATACCACTTACTAAGTGGTGGGACACTAAACCTCTATAAGGAGTAAATATGTAAATGGAACCAAATCATGTAAATGGAAAAAAAAAATCTTGCTAGGCTCTCTTCAGGAGAAGACTATTAAAGGGAGTGTATCAGAGATCACAATGAAGCAAGTGTGAAGAAAAATAGATGAAATATCTTTTTATTAAACTAATATCATAAAACATGTGCTTTGAAAGAACATATGCATTAGTTATTTTCTTTATATGACAAACAAAATGAAGCATGGTTGACTGATAAATAGTTACGATTCACACTTTTTAAAGCAATTAATTTTTAAGGGAAAAGACATTACGTAGCCTTCCTTTCATGAATTTTTCTTTCCATATTTTAGCTGTTAAATTGCTAATTGTTTTTATTTATTATTTTTGTAGTGAGTTTTTTGTAGTTTCCAGTCTACTGAAGCCACCATTTATACCTGACATTCATTCCTTGCTCCCTGAATTTCTCTTTGCATCTGATTCCAAATGAAGTTTCTTTCTGGAAACACTCCACTCTTTTATGATTGTCATATATAGCTGCAATAATAGGTCATGAATTTCAGAAAGTCACCATGAAATTCAGAATTCTCATTTTAGTCTAAACGCCTGCTATTCAAAATCTAGGTGTTCAGGTTCCCACAGATTCTTATTAAATCAAACTTGGTAAGCAGTTCAATACAGCAGGAAGGGTAATATGTTAATAAAGGTCAGTACTTCATATAAGATTCATTGTGTTATACTGTTAACCATTTGTTCAGTCACAACGTTTTCTTCTATATTTTTTCTGTGTGTAGATAGTACAGGTACAGTAAACTATCAGCAAAATATAGATTTTTTGTCTCGATTGGTTGCTAGAGTGGAAGATTCCTTAAAAAGAAATTTCTAATACTGTACTTGTCAAAGTTGTGTAAAAAATAGAAGACAAGTTGTAAAGGAAAACAAATCCATGAGGGATTACAGAGAAACAGAAAATGCATGAATGAGAGAAGAAAATTATATTTTAAAGTACAACACATGTTATAGGAAAAAGAAAAAAAAATAAACTCAAAGACTAAAAGCTAGAAATCTGAGTGAAAAATAAAAATATATTCTTTGTATTAAGATAGAAATATAAGGTGATGTATGGGTCTACTTAAGGTTTGTAAATATAGAATAAATCTTAAGCTGGATCTTTGGAAACATTTCTTTGAACATGCATAAAACTCTGAAGTTAAGCGTCATTCTGGGCACACCTAAAGACAGAAAAGTACATTTGCCTGAAGAACCAAAATTTATTAGTCAAACTAGAATAAAATGTATTAAATATGTAATTTGGCCTGCAAATGAAACTGCAGTCTTCCTGTCTGCAAAATCCCCTCAATGTGCGGAAAAGATTAAGCTGGAGAAACAGACTTGTAGGTCACAAACAAAAAACAAGCAGAAGTTCTACTCGAGATTACAGGCTCTTATCTAACAGCTACGTGGCTACTATTATGTTTGAGCTACATACATAATAGCCCTACAGCCCTTGTAAGGATGAAAGTCTCACTCTGAACTTTCAAGTAGATCAATAACCACCAATCAGATGAATCTGGGGACATAAGTACCACAATGTGGGAAGTTAAAGTGTGGAGACAGGCTCTTTTGGGAGGGACAGAGGGTATGTCCCTCAGAACAGGCTGGGGAGATAAGGAGAACGTCAATGACCATCTGGAGTGCATGGTGCTCTGCCCTAGTGTGGATGAGGAGCTGACAGAGTTTATGGGTATGGATTAAAGGGAAGACAAGGTTAGGTGATATTATAGTGGGGGTCTGCCACAGGTTACCTGACCAGGAAGACCAAGCAGATGAGGCCCTCTATCCAGTGGTAGGAGCATGTTCTACAAGCCCTGGTCCTCCTGGGGGACTTCAACCACCTTGATATCTATTGGAGGGACAACACAACTGGACATAAGTCCAGTAGGTTCCAGGAGTGCACTGATGACAACTTTCTTTTCCAAGTGCTAGAGGAACCAATGAGGAGAGGTGTTATGCTGGACCTCATTCTCACCAACAAAAGGGCTTGTGTGACCCAACACGGTGTTACTAAGGGCAGATTGTGCCTGTCAAATATGGTGGCCTTCTACATTGAGGTTACAGCATTGGTCAACAAAGAAAGAGCAACTGATGTCATCTGCCAGGACTTGTGCAAAACATTTGACACTGTCCTGCCCTATATACTTGTCCCTAGATTGGAGAGACATGGATCTGATGGATGGACGACTTAGTGGATAAGAAATCAGCTGGATGGTCACACTCAAAGAATTGCAGTCAATGGTTTGATATTCAAATGGAAACCGGTGTCGGGTGGTGTCCCTCAGAGGTCTGTGTTGGGACTGATATTGTTTAAAATCTTTGTTGGTGAAAATGACAGTAGGTTTGAATTTACCTTCCACAAGTCTGTGGACAACACAGCTGTGTGGTGCAGTTGACACACTGGAGGGAAGGAATATCATCCAGAGGGCCTTGACAGTCTTGAGAGGTGGGCAACACTTTCAAAAGTTTATACCCAGATTCAACTGTTGTATGTCTAAAATAAAAAGTTGGCTTTGGCTTGGAAATTGTAAAATATATTTCAGATTGGTTTCTATATACATTATAAAAAAGAACTCTGAGTGTAAGTATTCACAAGGGAGTCCCATAATTGCTGCCAGGCTTTTCCAAAGCGCTGATTTGGCTCAGTATAGCCTGAAGGTTGGAAACCACTGCTCTGGGCAAAAGACATGATGGATGTTCATCTATTAGTTTAGTCTGTGTGCCTGAGTGCATGCAGCAGGCTGCACCATTTTTAGCTGGGAGAAAAGTAAAACATAAAAATTCTAAAGACTTTATTTTTAGTCTAATACTTGAGGGTTAGTTTCTAGGTTAAAAAATATTCAAAGTAGTTCTTGTTTGTCAAAGGTGGAAAAATTGGGTTAGATAAGTATAAATTTACCCTCATCTGAATTCCAGTTAGCAACAAATTTTGATTTGTTAACGTATAGAAATGTTATTCTAAATAATTCATAATAAGATTACTAATTTCCTTCATTTCTAGTGACCTGAATTTAACTTTGTAAATTAGCTTATAATTACTTATAATTAGAAAATTAAGTTATACAGAAACTTTGGAGAAAGTAATTTCTTGGATGAAAGCTACATAAAAGCTACTGTTTATAGACAATAAACCAAAATAGTCAGGGAGAAGATGAAATAAAAATTTATCTGTTTGGTGTTTGGATGGACACAGGTGTCCTTGCTGCAAATGCTAAGAAAAGCTTTCAGTAAATGTTGTTAATTTATGTGAATATTCACAAGTCAGTAAGACAATTCATGTGTCTCATCGTGTTTTCAAATCAATGTCCAAAGATAAAGAAAACATGTGAAGGAAGATGGAATGACATTGGAAGAGAAATGGACTTGTCTATATGCCTGACACCTTTTTCCCTGGACAGACTGCCAGGAGTTCAGGGAAGCTATGAAGTGTTGTAAGGGAAAATAAATATCCAAAAGGTAGAAAGCCTAAGCACTTATTATAATATGTTTTCATTCAAGATTGCTGAGGAAAGATTTTGTCATTGTCCTGTCCCCTGCCTGCTCTCTCTCCCCTCTTCCCCCCACCACCTCTTTTTTTTTTTTTTTTTTTTTTTCCTACTGTCCTGTCTTTGACAGAAATAAAAGGAATTGGCTAGCCTTGGTAAGGAATGCACCTCTTTTCACAGTAAAGAAAAAATATAAGCATAATTTTAGAAATAGCCACTGGCAAATATTACTGATAATGTATGTTGATTACTAATACTTGTATAAAACACACATGTAAGATATCTCATTACAATGTAAAAATACTTCTTTCAGTTTGAATATATTATTGAGGTTTGTGTGCATGCTCTTTTTATAAGGAATAAATACCAGAGAGAAAAAACATCATTTCATTTTCAAGGTCTGTATTCTTAAAGTGAAAGTTGGTAGTTCTATGCCATTTCTTCCTAAACATTATAAAATTCTGTGTTTTTTTTTGTTTGTTTGTTTTTTTCTTAATTGGACTCTTATCTGATTATATATACAGCAATTACAGACATTAAACTGTCCTATATTCCTAATATTACTACGGCAGTGCTTGACAATGTAGAAAGACTATACTGTTTTTATCTGTGTTCTATGCATCCTCTGGAAAAACAGAAATCTGTTTTAAAGGAGTAATTTCACTGTTTAAACAAAATGAATAAATTTACACCTATTTGTTCACAATCATAATACTTTTAGCATTTCTTCATATGAAACTCATCTACTTTAAGAAAAAGAAGCTTTGCAAAAGTTAGCCATTTTATCCCTGATTTTTTTTAATTAATTTATTTATTTCTTTATTTATTCAGAAATACATGATAAGCCTCTCAGATGTCTAATTATTAAAGCTCTGAACATTTATACTTACTTTGTTACTACAGACTTTTGGATTCTACTGTTACATAATATGTTTGTTCAGTTAATTCTGTTTACTCACCTATCAGTGAAAAGCCTTTTCTGTTCATAAAATGTTATGAATTTTAGCATAACAGGTTCCTGAAAGAAAGGCCACTTTAAACATATAGAATGGCTTTTCATTTTTTACCAGAAATATTTAATTCTGCTCATTACATTTAGTCTATCTGGGAAAGGGAAAAAATTGAAAGAGAAAGGAAGGGGAAGGTAAGAGAATTTGTTTGAATCTTATGATTTAAAATAAAATAAAAAATAAAATAAAATAAAATAAAATAAAATAAAATAAAATAATAAAATAAAATAAAATAAAATAAAATAAAATAATAAAATAAAATAAAATAAAATAAAATAATAAAATAAAATAAAATAAAATAAAATAAAATAAAATAAACTTCATGATTTCAGTGGTTTTTCAACCATCATTTCTGGTCATACAACCTTCTTCTGGACTCAGGAAGAGCTCCTCAAGTTCCCTCATAAATGCCTTTAACCTTAAAATAAGTTTAATTCTAGCCTTAGTATAAGCTAAAAATGTTCTTGTGAGCTTATTTCTTCTGAGCAGTGTGTGTGGAAATACACTTTCAGTCTAGCTTATGTATATATTCTGTATCATGAATATTCAGCATCATCCTGGTGTAAACCTTGAGGATGATAAGGAAATAGGGATATTTTTACTGTATTACAACTTACTTACACAAGTGAACAACAGCAGGGATTTTGATATCTGTAAAATTTTAAAAGTGTCCTAAAAATTTAGATTATTTGTAAGGTATACAATACCTTAGTGAAGATTTTGATTATCTGAATTTTGAATACTATCTTCAAAACTCTTTTTATTCCAATGCTTCAAATAAGATCTTTAATGAAAAGAGCGTGTAAGCCTTGTCTGACACTTACGTCACAGATCTTCATTCTTGTTCTCTGTCTGATAATATTACTACCCTTAAGACCATAAGGTAATTCATTTTAGCAGGGACCTCAAGAGGTCTCAAGGCCAGCTTCCTGCACATGGCAGGGTTGGCTCTGAGGTTAGACCAGGTTACTCAGATCTTGATCCAGTTGGGTCTTAAAAATGTCAAGGACAACATCTCTGGGCACCCTGCTTGACTACTCTTTCACAGAAAAAGTTTATCTCATTTCAATGTATGCCCATTGTACCTTGTCCTCTTATCACAAAGCACTGTGAACAGCCTGGCTCTACCATTTTGACAACTCCTTCATCGTCTAGGAGATTAAAGATCCAGCCTGAATAATCCCAAATCCTTCATCCTGTCCTCACCAGCCAAGTGCCCAAAGTCCTGGCCACCCTGGGGACTCTGTTGAACTCACTCCACTTAATTAATGCCTTTGATTAATTTCCGGTGTGGGGTGTTGAGACGGAGGGCAAAACTGGACACAGGATTCTAAAAACAGGCTCGCATGCAGGAGAGGGATGTAATCACTCCTCTTTGACTTCATGGACATTCTCTCATTACTAAACTCAGGAGGCTCTTGGTCTTCTGTGATGCCCAGATGCACTTCTGAATCATACCCAGCTTGCTGACTACCAACACCTCCAGGTATTTCTCAGGAGAGCAGTTCCCCTGCTAGTTAGACCCCAGATTCTGTTGCTGCAAAGGGGTCTTTCTTCCCATGTGTAGAACTTGGCATTTGTCTTTGTTGAATTACTTGAAAAATATGAAAACAAATTTTGCTTTATACTTCAGATTATTTAGTGTTTTTTCAATTTATGGGAGTTTGTAGATCAGTTTAAGAGAACCCATTGAGCTAATAAGCACAAAATTCAGACAGGAAAGCGATAACCCTGGGCTGTAACTGTGCAGCACTGCACAGTCAAGCAAAAGAGCCTTGATGAGGTAAGTGAAATCCTTATCAGCTTAGTAACATGACTTGTCTAAAGCAACAACAGATCTTCTGGACCCAAAAGAGTATCTGTGCTCTGTACAATGTGTATTTGCTCTCCATTTCAGTGTAATTCACTCACCAAGCTTTTATACAGGTCTTGCAACATTTTATTTGTGGTCCTGGGGAGGCTATCTTGCCCTATAAGAAAAGAAAGCGTTTGCATTTTCTTAATGAACTACACTAGATGGAGGTCAAAGTTTTCCAGAATCAATACACTAAATCAGAGTAATTAAGATTGAGGAAAAGCATACTAGGAAATTACAAAGGAAAGCACAAAATGTTAATGAATAAACAGAGGAAGCAATAGAGATACTCAGAAAAATGAGGGAGTAAAAGAACAAAATCTGTAATTCTCATCCTTCTTGATTCTGATAAAAATTGAGGAATAAATATTACTCGTTTATACCCTGACTCTTCATTTTTACATTCAAGTAGTCACCTAACAATAGCTATTCTTTTCTGTTTTAATAGAACTCTAGCAGCACTACCTTTATAAATGCATAAAAATCTTTTCCATTGTCTCTCTTAGTTGCTTATATTTATATGATTTAAAGGTAGCAACAATGAATCTCTTAAATATTTAAAATTTGCTGAAGCAAGTCACTTATAGAGAAGTTATTTGTATTTTTCATTCTGAGGAATGAGTTCTTGTTGCTAGTTGTGGTTCTAAATGGTTTTGTATTTATTTTCCTTTTTTTTTTTTTTTTTTTTAAATTTATATTCCTGTTTAAACATATAGCAGGAGTCTGTGTGTGGGGAAGTAATGTCTCTATATAGTAACGTTTGCCCTTTCTCATGTTTAGAGCAAGCCTTAAAATAAAATTTTCTTTAATTGCTTCTAACTTTTACTAATCAAAGATTTATCCTAAAAGTGACAGGTATACATATGTATGTACATAATTATTTATTTATGGAGAAAAGTGGCTAAAATAGATATGAAGATAACCAAATATTTGAACTTGGAATGAGAATAATAAATTGAAAGTGGGAAGTAGTTTCTGTGCTGTATCTCCTGGGAGACATATCAAAGAACAATCAGCTGAAAAGAAAAAACATATCCTTTTCCCTACTTGGAATAAAATGGACAATTCTCTTTTATTTGTATGAAAATGATCATATTGAATAATCTGTAAGAACCTGTTCATCACTATCATCAGCTTAGTGTGCTTATATATATGCAAGTATATTTATGTCTGAGTGCATTTATTTATGAGTGTACATATTGTGCCTGTAACCTGACTGTTAACCAGAACACAAATACCTTACTCTAAATGACAGAAGAATATAAATTAAATATGAAAGCCTCTTCCTAGAAAAATAATATATTTTGTGAATATTCAATTTTAATATCAGGACCCATATATCAAGCTATGGGATCATGCCAGATTCCTGCATGAAACTGTACATGTCCTGAATGGCAAAAAAGATAGTCATAGAGATCTTTATTTCTATCAGCATTTTTCCTGAGAACAAAGTTTTTGTTTAGTTTTGTTTTGTTTGTTTGCTATTTAAAGCAATGTTTACAGAAACAAATAAAATGAACACTTCACTCATGAGAAAAGGCTAGATTGGGATTTCTGTATTTATTTAGCAATCTTTGCTTTCTTAATATTTGATGGTCGGTATGTATTTTTAACTTTTTATTTTTAGTTACACTGATACTCTTTTGCAGTTTTGATTTTAAACCAAAAGTATCTTAATAAAACAGAGAAAGCCTTCTTTAAAACCTGCAGAACAAGAGTGTTAAAGTGATACAATCATTACAGAGATTTACTAACAGAAGAGGGACCTACTGAAGTCAAGGAAATGATTCCTAGTTAATTATTAAAGAAATGGAAGTGGACAAATGAAATTAATTTTAAATATTTTATGGGATCAGGCATCATCGTGACCTTGTGGTCACATTTTCTAAAATTATTTGTTAAAAAAATGGAAACATCCTGTTCAGATCACGGAGATTATGATTATTTTTAAAACCATCTTGGCTGAGTAACAGCATTTTTCTTCCTTAAATAATACTTTTATAGTTTCTGTAGCTTGAGCTTTGTGGTTAAATTTGCTAGTAAATCTGGCTTTAGGTCAGAAAGCACTGCATATTCTGTTCCATGGCAGTATCTTTCTATGGCATGAATTATCATCTCAGGTTGCAAACTAATCCTTTTTCTTTTCTTTCCCCCCTGATTTTTTTTTCCTTCCTCTTTAAGTGATACATTAAAACTTTGAAACATAAACAACTTAGAAGATACACATTTTGCCAATAAAATGTCATTTGTTGGGATTATTAAATTGTATGCTAAATTTTCTGAAAAAGCATTAAATTTACTCTTCACTTAATCCCATTATCAGAATTGCTCTGCATATACATTTAATCTATGAGTATATGAGTAACACAATATGTATATATTTATTCCTCCATATAATTAAATAAATACATTTAAGTCCAAAGAAAATAAAACAAAAAAATGCTAAGGATACAAAAAAAAAAATCCCCGAAACTAAGTGCAGTAATATTTAAAAATTTATATTTTACACATTTTACATTTATAGAGACTTCTAGTGACAAAAATCAGCTTCCTAGATCATCTTTGACTTTTAACTCATATTTACTTTGTCCCCAGACAGAACTATTCCTTTCAGTTTTTGTCTTTTGAATTCTTGGTTA
Source organism: Cygnus atratus (assembly GCF_013377495.2). Lineage (NCBI taxonomy): Eukaryota > Metazoa > Chordata > Aves > Anseriformes > Anatidae > Cygnus > Cygnus atratus. The sequence goes on from NC_066365.1 coordinate 55,940,872, forward strand.
TCACAACATTTCCAGATCTTCTGTGGTGTTCTACATGGCAGACCAAACTGCAAACCTTTACTTACTAAATAACTACAGATGCCTAACAGTGATTACCTAATGCAGATGAAAGTGATGGGCTTTCTGTTTTCAATGTGTATAGTAGATACCATAGACAAGAACAAGCAAGTGTTATAGTTACCACATATGAATATATCTTCAGTAAGTAATGTTAAATAAGTGAAATTGTAAATACCCCAAATTCTTAAACTTCCGCATATGACAAGTGAAGTTAATAAGCTTTGTCATAAACTATGTCAGAAATTACATAAAGATCATTTAAAAACTAAATCTTCCTATTATTTCCTGCACCTTTATATAAACAATTTATATAAATTTAAGCAATTCAATTAAATTTACCATAGAAATAACAAATACTTTCCCTCCCCGTCCCTCTCTCTGCTATCCTCTCTCTTCCCCCTTCCTCTTTCTCTTCCCCTTCCCCTCCCATCTTCCTCTCACAACTTCTTGCCTTCTCTTCTTCTCCCCACCACTCTCCCTCTCCCTTCCTCACCCCCACCCCCCTCAGTTCTAAGATTAGGCAAAAACTACCCAGTTCCTGACAGGTCTGCTCAAATTCTCTAGGCACCTGGCCCTCATTAACAGTTTGCCCTTTATCTTGCTGCTCTGCTTTTTGACCTTTGCCAAATGCTTCATCATTCAACTTTTTCGTATGTTCAGATTCTCTCTGAAGTTTCAGGATGGTGCATCCATGTTACTGAATGTCTTCATCATGAAGAAACAGACTTTCAGGAACACATTTTACTCCACAGATTCACACATGAGCCTAGTGTCATGATCCACATTTAATACACAAAGTGGGAAGTAGGGAATTGAAGTGAAATTTCTGATCACCAGCTATTCAGAATGTATTTATTATTATTATTATTATCATTATTATTAAATCTACAAAGACACCCTCAGAATTAATCATTTTGAGTTTGATACGGCTGAGCTTTTTAAAAGATGTGCAATGTGAACATTTCTTCAGGGAACAGATATGTATATACACGCATGTGTGTACCCTGTATATTTATACTAAAAAAAATGTATACTCAAATATAGACTGGTGTATTTAAATACAAGTATATGCATTGTATATCTACAAATATCTACACATATCTGTATGTATGTATATATGAATCAATATAATAATCCAGTAATTCAAAGCTATTTATCAAAATGTTATGAATTTTTCTATTTCTAATTAACTAGTATTCATCCCCAAAAAGAAGGAAGGAAAAAAATATATCAGATTTTCTCTTTTCCAGCTGGCTATAATTTAATGAAAAAGGAGGCTGACAAGGAGAGCTTACATTCTGATGTTTGTAGCCCTAACTGCCCAGAAAAAAATAAGGATGGGAGAGTCCATTGGGAACAGAAGCTCCAATTTCTATCTTTCAGGATGTGTTTTTGAATCTCTACTTATGCCTCTAAACACCTTTATCTCAGGCACTGGACCATGTAAATAATCATTTATACTCAGTGCTTCAAATATACAACTATTCCACTGTTCCTTACTTTTTTTTTTTTTTTTTTTTTAACATGCATGCAAAACAATGTTGTGAACACAGTTGCCCTGAACATATATTGTGAGGTAGACTGCATATCTTAATCTTGAATTTATAAAACCTACTACCCTAAAGAATCTACTGTGTGTGTAACAATGTCCAGGATAATGCAGTCAGCTACATGCTGGTATTAACCCAGTCGCAAGAGGTAAAACAACATAATTATATGCTTTTTAAATTATACTAACTTGACAAACCGAAACAATAATTTTGAATATTGCATGTTGCATTATGCAACTGAAGTATTTACTATTCAGTAACATTTCACCGCTGTCTCAGGACAAGTAAACAAAAATAATTTCTAAGAGCTCTTAGAAAAAAAATTTTGGTCCAGTTAAAATACTCTTGCTGTTTCTTAACTAGACTGTCCCAATACAGAGCTGAAGCCCTGAACAGACTTATGAAAGTCTTGCAGACTCTTACATTAGAGGGGCTGCAAACCATACCAGAAGTGCAATCAATCCCAATGACAGATCAGATTCCTGCTTCTGATACTACCATAAATGCTAAAATATAAAGATTAATCAAGGATCTACTTTTTACCTATTTACGCTGAATTTACTGGTGACTGAAAAAAAGTGAAATATCACTGCCATTTTATAGAAGGGCAAAAATGAAAACTCAGGGAACTATAAAACAATGAGCTTCACTTCTATGCTCATGGAACAGATCCTCCTGGAAAATGTGTTCAGGTACGTGCAAGACAAGGAAGTGATCCAAGGCAGCCGGCATGGCTTCACCAAGGGCAAATCATGCCTGACCAATCTGATGATAGAGTGATTAAATCAGTTGACAAGGGTAGACTGACTAATGTCATCTACCTGGATTTCTACAAGGCCTTTGAAAAAGTCCCTTATGATATCTTTATCTCTAAATTGGAGATGGATGGATTTGAAGGGTGGATTATTCCATGGATAAGGAATTGGTTGGATAGCTGCAGTCAGAGAGTTGTGATGAACAGCTTTATGTCCAGGTGGAGGCCAGTGATGAGCTGTGTCCCTCAAGGGTCTGTCACGGGACCAGTGCTATTTAATCTTTATCAATGATATATGCAGTGGGATCGAGTACACCATCAACAAGTTTGCAGATAACACCAAGCTGAGTAGTGCAGTTGATTCACCTGAAGGAAGGGATGTCATTCAAAGGGACCTGGACAAGCTTGAGAGGTGGGCCCATCTGAACCTAATGAGGCTCAACAAGTGCAAGGTGTTGCACCTGGGTTGAGGCAATCCCAGACATGAGTACAGACTGGTAGAAGAACAGCCCTGCAGAGAAGGACTTATGGGTTCTGGTGGATGAAAGGCTCAACATCAGCCAGCAGTGTGTGCTTGCATTCCAGAAGGCCAACTGCATCCTGGGCTGCATCAAAAGAAGTGTGACCAGCTGGTTGAGGGAGGTTATTGTCCCCCTCTACTCTGCCCTCATGAGGCCCCACCTGAAGTACTGCATCCAGGTCTAGAGCACCCAGAACAAGAAAGATGTGATCCTGTTAGAGTGGGTCCAGAGGAGAGCCACAAAGATGATCAGAGGACTGGAGCACCTCTGCTGCGAAGAAAGGTTGAGAGAGCTGGGGATGTTCAGCCTGGAGAAGAAAAGGTTCTGGGGAGGTCTCATTGTGGCCTTCCAGTACTTAAAGGAGGCTTATTAAAAAAGTTACAGTTACATCGGTAGGTAGTGATAGGACAAGGGGGAAAGGTTTTAAACTAAAAGAGGGAAGATTTAGACTAGATCTTAGGATGAAATTCTTTACTCAGCGGGTAATGAGGCACTGGAAGAGGTTGCCTGGAGAAATTGTGGGTTCCACATCCCTAGAGGTGTTCAAGACCAGGCTGGATGGAGCCCTGGACACCGTGATCTAATAGGGTGGCATCCTGCCCATGGCAGGGGTTGGAAATAGATGATCTTTAAGGGCCCTTCCGACCCAACGCATTCTATGATTTTATACTAATAATACAAATAGTACCCATGGGCTATTCAATTTATACATTTCATAGATGAAAATAAGGGAACAAGGTGGTTTGAAATTTCAAAATATCTTCCAATTTAAGACCCTCTTCACTTATCGATAAACAAAATAAACTGTGAAAAGAAAAAGGACTAATAGACAATATGTTAATTTATAAATGACCACGAGAATGCTTCAAGGTGACAGTCACAGGCAGTTTGGACAGAGCTGAGGATTATCTGGCTATGTAGAGACAAAGACATCATCATAAAGCTTTCAGATAGCAACTTCTGTCATTGTTATCCAGTGGGTTTGTACTTGCTTTGATAACTTCACAGCAGTCTACAGAATTTTTGAACAGAGAATTTTTTTATGCTATATCTTGTCATATGGACAATGGCTATGAGTGGAAACTTTCAAATATTTTTCTGCTTGTACCACAGGCAGGATTTAAGCAAGGTCTTTGGGGGTCAAAGCATCTTGAATTGCACTAATTCAGAGCAGCACTTTTCTCTGATGTTATCCTGAGTTAAATTATATCTTAAAATGTGAAATTATTCTAAAATTTAGCAGGAGTAAGGAAAAATAGGAATTAACTTCAAATTACTGAACATATGAATTTGGTTTAGAGAGAATAAAGATGTTAAGCATTAGCCTACTTAGACTTCTAATTTCATGTAGAGAAAGGAGAGTCTGGAAACATTTTTTTATGTACCTTGGTTTAAAAAAAAGCACAGGTAATACAATGATGCACCTTGAGAATTGTTCTTGTTGTATTATAACTTGTGTATTATTGTAACTGTGTAATTATGTTGTAATTGTGTAATTATTGTATTGTGTATTATTATAACTATAATGTGTTATATGTATTAGATATTCTAAGCATCATACAAGATATGATATATGATACATACAAACATACTTTACAATAAATATAAGAATTAATTTTGGTCTTCAAAATGGATACCAGTAATGATCTTCTGTATTAATAGTTTTGATATTTTTATTGACATGACTGTGTAACAAAGGCAGTGTCCTCTAAAATAGTAATAGAGGGATTTCTAATTCAGTGAGCTCATCTTTGACAGTTTTTATTAATACACCGTCATTATGTCAATTAATTAATTAAATGTTATTTCTACCTAAGGAACAATCCATTGAAACATGGAAGTATATTTGAATACCTCTTTCAAAAAGTTTAACTGAAAGTTTTTCATTTCTAGACCACAAGGAGTGACATTGTGTGAAAGGACAATAATCTATATTTTGTAGAGCTATATATAAAAAGTTGAAAAAACTGAGTATATTTTAATGGTATCTCAACACAGTACTTCATACCATTTCTCTGTGTTGTAACTGCTATATGTCTGAACTGACCACAAGTTGTATATCTGAGCATATATATATATGACACTGCTTTAAAATTAATGTCACCTGTAAAAGATCATTAATTTATTTTTTCTACCTGAATTGCCAATGAAACATTCCCTTGCACTTCTATACTCCAGAAATAATGTATATTAATATTTTATAATGAGGGCTTGATCATTTTCCCAGTATTACTCTGTTTGAATAGATGGCAATATTTATTTCATAATGTGTTTGTTGGTTTCATTTGTTTGTTTGTTTTGTTTTAATTCCACTAATTATTTTAATATGAAATTCATCATCCACCACCAAAGGTTATTTTGAACTATCTAACCCTCCATAAAATAGAGGAATTGAACGTTGATTGCTAGTGTAAAGAAGAAGGCTTTTAAAATTAGTTTTCAAGGAGTAGAGTGGGAAATGACATTGACATACACTGTTTTTACATGTAATGAACAGATTATCACTAACAACCATCATTGTCTCTTATCCACTATAGATTTTAGTGAGTCTCTTCAGATACAGTATTAGGATCATTGATACTGAATGTTTGTATGAAAGTCTCAAACACTGATATAAAGTCTATCCCAATCTGCTACAATGAAATAGCTGTATTTCTGTTATATTGCAATATCTGAAAGTTAAAGTAGCTTTACACCAGCCACAAGACAGGAATTACATGGTAGCATTCATAGGAGTTCGGCATGTTGATAATAACTGATTCAACATAAAACTTGACACCTCATAATTTACTAAACAACTTTGAACTGCCAAGCCTTAGCTGGTATTCAACAAGTGCTCCATGTAACCTACCACTGAGATACCAATGTTAGATTTTTCACTGTTAATTAATTAATTAATTAATTTATTTATTCTGCCAAGAAAGCTGTTTGGATATTCGGTTTCATATTCAATGTCTTCATTAGCTACTTCCCATTTGCTATAGATTCCTTCCTGTATATACAAAATCAACATAGATAACCGTATCACTTTTTCGGTCATATGTGTCACCACTTTGGCTGGAATAGAGTTAATTTTCTTCATAGCATCTGGTATTTTGCTGTGTTTTGGATTTTTTATGAAATACTGCATTTAGTGCAATAATAAAATAGATTCTAGATCAGAATCCAGAAAAAAAAAAGCATAACCAAAATAAAAATATTGTAGAATATGTGCAAAACTATATAAAAATCCATACTTGGAGATTTTAAATAGTTCTTAATCAAAGGATTAATTAAATGGGTTATGTGATGGGAGAATTCTGGGAGAATGAGTCCATAAGGGAGATATATTTTCCTTCAGTACATAACTAATGAAATAAAGAATATGATCACTAAGTTTAGAGATAGCAGTCTAGGAAAAATACAAACACATTAAAAGAAAGGATTAAAATTTAGAATAATCTTCAGAAATGGAAGATATATCCTGAAAACTGGTATACTATACTAATCAAAATGAATTTTAGGTAGAAATAGCTAACAGTCTACATACAGATTAAAAAACTATCTAGGTTTCTATCTAGAACTTTGCTATGTAGCAAAGTAACCTAAATGTTATTGAAGATCTGTTGTAAATAAGTCAACAAAATGCTGCTCTTTCTTTATAAAAGAATATGGCCTAAAGACAAATAAAACAATCTTTCTGTTCTATTCATCATTGGTAAGACATCAGAAGAGGCATTACGCCAAGTTCAAGGCAGATGTAATATTTCAACATCAATAAAAAAAAAAAACATGAGCGTCAGTTAAAAGGGGTTGATGCAAAGAGATAAGAGATGATGTCTGGAGGTGTTTCTTAGGCTGCTGATTCCTTGAGTCTGTGTTATAGGCTTTATATTAAAAAAGTCTGAAAGAAAAGTAACAAATAAAATGTAAATGTTTACTTTTTTTTTTTTTTTAGTTTACAGTGGAAGAATCAGAGAAAAATATTAAACCACCTTTGGCTTGATTACAGAATTAAAAGCTATAATTTTCTGCATATAGAAAGGCATATCACAAAATAAAAGATTATACATTAAGATGTATATTCCTGAAAGACATGGAGGGAATGTTGTGACAAAATTTGTCTTATGTATTAAAGTTATCTTAAAGTGCAAGTCATGAAATGATTAACCAAATCACCCTACAGACACAAGATAGAAACATACTGATTGATTGTGCCTTGTTGCCAGAAAGTTAGCTGATGATTTTGTTCACTTTTCACACCACATTGTCAGTTTTTGAAACTGTATTTGTTCTAGTCAAAAAACTTTCATGACTGCTGAACAGATCTTTTCCTTTAGCAGCATGGAAACAAAACAGAAGTGCCCTAACCGAAGTTGACAGACACAGTTACACCTGCTTCTACAGAGTTATAAATACTGTAGCTTATTCATAAATATAAAAATATTTATCACTACCACTGATACCATGAGGTTCACAGAGGCCCATCTCTCAAGCCTGCCCTCTGAATGGCATTCCTTCCCTCAAGAGCGTTGAATGATAAGGTTTAACTCCAGATAAATTTTTAAGAAATCGTTGTTAAAACTGGCTGATAGTTCCATTTTGGATTGACTTCATGTCAGAAACAATCTGTGATACTCTTTAAATATATAAAAGTTTTCCCCTGAGATGTATATGAAATGTATGGAGGATAATAACATGTTTCTGTTTGTATTAATTTAGTTGAAGTAGAATTCTGAATTCCTTAACATGAGAATAATGATTCTCTTCTCCAAATCAAATGAAAGACATAGAAAGAAAACAAACTGAAGCAGGATTCATTTAAGTCAATTGTGGAAAACAGGTTGTTTGGTTTGGATAGATATTTTGACCTTCATTGGTTTCTGCATACTTGTGAAAATGTTCACATACCTATACATATTATGTCATCTTTAACTTTGAAACTCAGGTGAAGCCACAAACACATACAGAGTTGTTGTTTGTTTGTTTCTGTGTTTGTTTTTTTTTGTTGCTGTTTTTTGTTTTGTTTTGTTTTTCTTTTTGGAGTAAATTCACAACCTCACCTTTTGGCAACAATTTATCTTCACTGTAAGTAGCAAGGTTTTCACATCTCTCCTTTCTCAGCTGCATTCCTCATTGAGATTTCTCATATTCTTTGTTCTGTGGGTTGAGAATTTAATCTCTAAACACACTTAGTAGAAAAGTAAACAGCAACAATAAAACCACAACCAGAAAACTCCAAAGCCTGACAGCTTTGCTGAGAATACCCACTTCCACAAAATGATTATTTAACTAGTGCATGAAGAAAAATCCCGCTTATCTCCGGAAACAAAGATTGTTTTGTCAGGATGTTACAACTTTGCTAGTAGCACCTTTAAAAAACTTTGCACTTTCAGCCTCTATTTACAATTAGCAGGAGGACTTGAGAAAACAAGACATTTTCAGAATATTTTTCTAATTGAAGCCTTTATCCTGAAAGAAGGCTGAGGTGACCTGATTAAGCTACATCCCATTAGCTTTTAGGCAGGATTCTTTCTAGGAAAACAAACAAACAACAACAATAAAAAAATAAAAATAATAATAATAATAATAAAAAAAAAAACAGAAGTCCTTGAAGAGAAATATATTCACTCTAGGTGACAAAGCTGATGACATTGTTAGGGAAAAAACAAGAAAAGTTGCATTTATATATATTGCATCATATATAAATGTGATAAAATTCTTTCCAGTTCTCTGTGATATGGAAAAAGAAGTAATGATAGTTTAAAAATTTACAATAATGTGCATAGGAAAACAAACAAACAAACAAGCAAAAAATAACAGTTAAAAGTATTAGATGTAACCTGACACACTTTTTCCTGTTATATAATTCTGGAGTGTCATGAACATTAAAGAACATGGAAGAAATGTTAACTTTATTTCATGAATATGCAAATGAAAGGAGAGTTATCTTTTCATCATTTCCATACAAAATGATAGGAAAACCCAAACAAACTTAAATTAATTAAAAGGTTAAAAATAATTTTAAACATAGTCTACAGGAGTAGAGAAAATCAAAAAAGTGGTATTTCATTCTTCAGTTAAATTATAAGTTTGGCTGATGAAAACTTCCCTCCAGCGTGTCAACTGCAACACACAGCTTAGTGTTGTCCACAGACTTGCAGAAGGTAAATTCAAACCCACTGTCACCATCACTGACAAAAAATTTAAACAATATCACTCCCAACACAGATCCTTGAGGGACACCACCCAATTCCGGTTTCCATTTGGGCATCAAACCACTGACTGCAACTCTTTGAGTGCGACCATCCAGCTGATTTCTTATCCACTAAGTCGTCCATCCATCAGATCCATGTCTCTCCAATCTAGAGACAAGTATATAGGGCAGGACAGTGTCAAATGTTTTGCACAAGTCCTGGCAGATGACATCAGTTGCTCTTTCTTTGTTGACCAGTGCTGTAACCTCATCATAGAAGGCCACCCTATTTGATAGGCACAATCTGCCCTTAGTGAAGCCAAGTTGGCTGTCACCAATCACCTCCATATTTTCCATGTGCCTTAGCATAGTTTCCAGGAGGATCTGCTCCATGATCCTGCTGTGCACAGAGGTGAGGCTGATAGGCCTGTAGCTCCCTGGGTCTTCCTTTTCCCTCTTTTTAAAAATGGTGGTTACATTTTCCCTCCTCTAGTCAGTGGATACTTCACTGGACTTCCGTGACTTCTCAAATATAACGGATGGTGGTTTAGCAACTTCATCTGCCAGTTCCCTTAGGATCCTTGGATGCATCTCAACAGGTCCCATGGACTCGTGCACATTCAGGTTCTGTAGATGGGCTCACCTGTGACTTGGGCTATGTGGCTAGAGCACTTGCCAGTGAAGAGTGAGGCAAAAATGTTGTTGAGTACATCAGCTTTCTCCATATCCCAGGTAACCAGGTCTCCTGTTTCCTTCCAGTGAGGGCTCACAATTTCTCTAGTCTTCCTTTTATCACAGACATACATACAAAAGCCTTTCTTGTTACCCTTTACATTCCTGGCCAGACTCAATTCTATCAGGGCTTTAGCTTTCCTAACCTGATCCCTGTCTGCTTGGACAATGTCTCTGTATTCTTCCCAAGTTACCTGTCCTAGCTTCCACTCTCTGTAGGCTTCCTTATTCTCTAGGTTTTCTTTTCTGCTTGAGTTTATCCAGGACCTCCTTGTTCATCCATGCAGGCATACCTCCTGGCATTTTTGCCTGACTTCCTCTTTGTTGGGATGCATCACTCTTGGGCTTGGGGGAGCTGATCTTTGAATGGTAACTAGCTTTCCTGGGCTCCTCTTTGCTGCAGGGCTGTATCACATGGGACTATACCAAGCAGGTTCTTGAAGAGGCCAGTCTTTTCTCCCAAAGTCCAGGGCTGTGAGCTTGCTGTGCACCCTCCTCATTGCCCTAATGCTCTTGAACTCCACTGTCTCGTGGTTCCTACAACCAAGGCCTTCTTTGAGCTTCACGTTCCACACAAGCCCTCCTTTTTGGTGAGAATGAGGTCCAGCATAACACCTCTCCTCATTGGTTCCTCTAGCACTTGGAGAAGAAAGTTGTCATCAATGCACTCCAAGAACCTCCTGGACTGCTTATGTCCAGTTGTATTGTCCCTCCAACAGATATCAAGGTGGTTGAAGTCCCCCAGGAGGACCAGGGCTTGTAGAACATGCTCCTACCACTGGATAGAGAGCCTCATCTGCTTGGTCTTCCTGGTCAGGTAACCTGTGGCAGACCCCCACTATAATATCACCTAACCTTGTCTTCCCTTTAATCCATACCCATAAACTCTGTCAGCTCCTCATCCACACTAGGGCAGAGCACCATGCACTCCAGATGGTCACTGATGTACAGGGCAATAGGCCTTCTTTATTTCCCCAGCCTGTCCTTCCTAAAGAGCCCGACTCTTTCCATTGCTACACTCTAGTTAAGGGGAGCCATCCCACCATGTCCCCATGATGCCAATAAGATCATAGCCCTGTAGGCATGTTCATATGTATAACTTGTCTGGTCTGTTCCCCATGCTATGTGCATTTTCATAGAAACATTTAAGTTGGGCCCCTGATGAGACTGTTTTATTAGCTGGAGCGGCTGGGAATCCTGGTTATACATAGTTCGAGTCTCTCATTCAGCCAGTGTAATGACTTTCCTTTGAAGAGGTGCCCTCCTTTGCAAGCTCTTCCGCACAAAATGCCATCAGCTGCTGTACCATGCCCTGACTGACACACCTCACCCTGTTCACAACACTGACTAGGGATGCCTTTTGTAAGTTTGGGTGTGGCCATGGTTGTTCTGACCCTGACCAGGTCTCACAAGCTGCTGTTGCAAGAGATGATGGCTCCTTGGCATCTCCCTCCACTAGCCTGGTATTTCCCTGGCTCAGGAAACCTCCTGGACTGCTGTGATGAACTGCTCCACTGTGAGCTGAGCCGCCTCTGGAGCTCATTGCCTTGGTAACCTAAGTACAATTCACCTAGTAGTCAAAAGTTAATGAATTGAACCACAGGAGGTTTCAGCACCATATGAGTAAGAACTTCTTTAGAGTTCAGATGACAGAGCACTGGAACAGGCTGCCCAGAGAGGCTGTGGAGTCTCCTTCTTTGGAAATATTCAAAACGTGCCTGGATGCAATCCTGTGTAACATTCTCTAGGTGACCCTGCTTGAGTGAAAGGGGGCGGGGGGGGTTGGCCTAGGTGATCTCTGGAGGTCCCTTCCAACCTCAACTCAACCGTTCTGTGATTCTGTGAATGTTTTCAGTAAAAAGATAAATTACTCAATTACGATGACTTCTGATATACAGAAATTCAGGACAGATGTGATAATTGTCATTTGAAGCTGTAAATGGTAGAAACATACAAAAGTTTCTGCGGTTAAAGTAAGTGACTGAATGAAGGCTATGTAATACTTTTTATTTCCTAGCTAAAGGTGATATCAGTGATAAATCAATAACTAGAGAAATACTCTTTCATTGCTACTGAAAAATGAGTAATTGCATGTTTACATGAAAATTATGACATTACTATGGTGTTAAACACATACTAATAAAACCAAACTCTGAAGATGTATTAGCTCAGTCTTATAAATATGGTGGAGTGATAACTTTTAAAATCTTTTTCAGGGGAGAAGAGACGATAGAAGAGAGGTTAGCATTAGACCAAGTTTGATTCAACATGCTGCAAATAATAATAATAAACTCTTAGAAATACATATCATGCTATCTAATAATTTAAGATGGCATTTCTATGATTCTATGAATATATATGATTTTAAACATGACAATAATTTCTTTTGTTTTAAGCTGTTTCAAACATATGTTTTGCAAACATCACTTCAATCAATGACTGCTAGCAACTTGAGCCATATTTTGAGAAGCAAACATCAGAATAAAACTTGGATTTTGTTTCCATTTTTATGTCAAAATTAAAAAAATAAAAAATAAACAACAGCAAAACCTTATACCAATGGAATTGAAGGATTACGACACTTTTGGAAAAGTCACAGTTTCATACTCCACAGTAATTGCCCAGGGCCACTTTTGTTACTCGTTGAGGACACAGTAAGTTGGCATTACTCAGCATGAATTGTCTTTAAGATTATTGTTATGCTTGATTGACTGTTTTGATCCCTCACTTCAAGAGAAGCATTGAATGATTGGAGAGGGTCCAGTGAAGGGCTGCCAATATGATTAGATGGTTGAATGCCTTGGAACATGAAAAAAGTTTGAAGAAATTGGGTTTATTCAGCCTAGAGAAGAGGAGGTTCAGAGGGGAACTACTAATGGTCTTTAAGTATCTAAAAGGGAGTTGCAAAGAACTTATGGAAATAGTGACCACACAAGACGACAAAAAAAGTGGCAACATGCACAAGCTGTTTCAGGGGTAATTCTGCCTAAACAAAAGAAAAAAAAATCTTCATGATGGAACAATTAAACATTGGATCAGGTTGCCCAAAGAAATGGAATCTCCCTCACTGGAGATATTGAAGACTCAGCTTGATAGGGGCCCTGGTTAATCTTGTCTATAGCCCTGCTTTTAACAGGGGGTTGGATACAGAAGCCCCTTTGCAATCTAGACTTTCCCATGATCCTCAGATGATTTTGATGATGAGTAAGAGTTATTCTGGAATCAATGTGTAAACAGAAAACACTCTGTGAAAGGTTTTAGGGATTGAAGTGTTTCCTATAATTTTTGCCTCACTGCCTGAAAAATTGAATATTTGTCTTCATGTAATTTTGGTGCTAAAAATGTGAATACAAAACACAAGCAAGAATAATTTGAGCAATGTAGGGAGATTGTTTGGTACCTACTGAGCTGGTATATAAATAAATAAGAAATCTTTGTGAGGTTCCAGGGAGTTTTTATTGATGATGTACTGGAGAATTACCTGTAAGTGACGCAGTTTCACAACCTGTCCCTGTTAGAGATCCAAATATTATAACAGGAAATTAGAACAGTTTTTTTGAGTAGGAGTGTGTTTGTTTGAATGTGTTTTTGAGTAGGAATGTAGGAAGACTAGTGTTTCAGTGCAAAACATAAATGAAGGGATGACCTGTTATTTCCTGCTCCCTATAATGTCTTATTTGGTTATTTTTCCAGAAGTTAGAGAACTCTTAGATAGTATGATGCACAATCCAGACAATCCAGTAAGAATGCCTTGGACTGCCTCCCTTCCCCCCCTTTTTTTTCTCCTCTCTCTCTGATGACTGAAAAGAGATGACATAGCTCATTAACCTCTGGGATGAAAAAAAAAAAAAGGAAAGAAAAAAAAAAGGAAGAAAAAAGTTTTACTACTTCTATAGCTCTAATGGATGAAAACTTACAGTCAAGAGCTATATACATTTTTTCACAATAATTTGAAGATCTATTGAGAACGATACATTTAAAATGGATGGTAGTAAAGCAGAGAAAAAAAAAAAAGAAAAAGTGGTACTGATTCTCTTATTCAGGTCTGTAGATCAAAACCACAGGCAAAAAAAATGCAAGAATTTTCATCAAATTATAGTGATATTGTTTAGCATTGAAGTACCTTTCTCCACATGAATCTTAGGAAAAAAAAAATGCTACTGTGCATTAGTTGATGCTGTAAAACACAGGATGTTCAGCATGAGTAGTCTGAGACTGTGGCTGTTAACATTGCCTCTATGACATGGAGGAAAAAAAGAATGTACATACAGAACAGCCCAATATTTTCTATTCTCAAGTCAATCTTATGTTGCAGATATCAGTATTTAGAACTTGAAACTTTAAGAATGGTTGAAATGGGCGGAATTGTTCAAGAATTTGCATGATAAGGGATATACACCATGATAGTCATGGACTATGTCTTTCATAACAGAACAACTGGACAATAAATATCACTACTATGTCATTGTTTCTGACTATATCTCTGGAATATTAGAACAACATGGAAAGGCTACAAAGAGAAATTGGATCCTGAGGACATATAGTTTGTGTTGAAACCTTGCCATAAATTTCAGTTCTGGGTTTCAATTTAGTATTTAATATCTCTCAGAGTACGTTCAAAGATCAATGTCTTTCAAAGGCAACTTTTGAAAACAATTTTGGTCATTTGTTGGTTTTGGGAGAACAGTTGACTTACAGGAAATCTGAATTTCATAAACCTGGTGATTAATACTGCCTAAAAACCTTGATTCCATTTGCCCTACTCAGCTGAACTCAGAATCATATTTTAAAAGCATATAGAAAACATAGATAGACATCTGGTTGGACTCCAGATTTGACTCCAAAAGAGGAGTCAAATGCCTAGGCACTTACAAAAAATGTTCATTGGTCCTTTCTACATCGTTAAATTCTTGCTTGTAGAAATCAATCTTCTAGAATTAGAATTAAAATTTAAAAACGTTACATATAACTATGTGGTTTTAATTTTCTCTTTATCTGCCCAGAATCTATCTACTTATCTACTGAGTATAACGACATTAATGCTTCTAATTTACAGTCTAACTGTTAAATACACATACACACTCACATATATGTACTGTGACTGGAGTTTGAATCCAACTTCAAGAATCTGCAAGGAAAAGGATTTTTTTTGGTCATTTTTTCAACATGCAGTAATTTCTGGAACATTAAATGCTTTCCTATATTCTTTCTGTACAAATAATGTGATTATGTTAATTAGTTACATGGTCACTGAGAGTGCCTTCCATCTTGTGTTACAATTTGTCTTTTACTTGTAATGTTCCAAAGATTAATTTCTAAAGACTTGTCATGGATACAGTAGCTAGTTCTCCTCTGAATATACTTAAGCAATTACAGCAATGTCCTCAGCTGCTATGAAAACCAAAAGCCTGTTTAACCTATGAGGAGAGTTTAGGAGAGTTTAAAACAAATGACTGGTGGATACCTACTCCAAGGAGGTGTTTTCACTAACAAGTGAAGAAGACAGATTTATAAGGAAATTTGAGTAACTTGAACTTGGGGCTAACATAATTACGTACCTAACATAATTTGCAGTTAAATTCTGTATATGTTTATGTCGTCAAGGGCGTCCATGTTCAGAAGATCATTAAATAAGTATAGTTAATGTTTCCATGATTAATCCTTTTAACAGAGCAGCTTTTCTTTACTGAACTGTTGTAAACTGAAGTACAAAGTCAAGCAGGCAAATACAGGAGCACATAAGCTTGATAAACAACAAAGAGATAATAAATGATTAATACAGCACTTTTTATAATACCACTCAAAATTCATACCTTCATCATAAGGATCTGCTACGGTCATCAGTTTTGTATCATGTACAAAACAGTATTTCTTAACCTGTGCAACAGAGCAAAATATATATTTTTTAATAATGCATCAGTAATAAAAAGATGGATGAGTGCTACAGATGGTTTAAAATTACATGATTATGTTGACTTCAGTGGAGCCATGCTGATATATGCTCCTTGAGGATCTGTCCCTTATGTTTAATATATGCTTTAAATAGTACAGTACTCTTTCCTGTGCTGGAAAAACAATGGACCTACTTGATATTGCTTAGATTTTCACCTTACATTTTTCACAAGAGAAAATGAGTCTCAAGTAAAGACCAGGGCTTCGGCACATGTAATGATTACTTGGGAAGACAAATGCCATCCTGAAAGACCTCTCTTCTTCCTTCTTTCCCTGAGATGTTATTGGTAAGCACAATGTCATTTGTTTTTAGTTAATTTGAGTCAGCTATTCAAGCTGTGTCCCTTCCCAATTTCTTGTGCAACCCCAGCCTACTTGCTGTTAGAGCAGTGCAAGAAATACAGAAAACCTTGGCAGTAAGAACTATTTATCAACAATGAAACCATTGGTGTTTGTATTATTAGCACTGCTTCAGCCACAAAACCAAAGTACAGCACCATATAGATCATTATGAAGAAAATTAATTCCTTTCCAGCTAGACCCAGTACACAACAATACGTGATTAAGAGCAATACCTGAACAAAAAGTATTTTGAGTGACTGTATGAAATTGTCAGTTACATAAATGATTTGAAAGATGGACAAACAAACTTGCAGAAAATAAAAAATGAAAAAATAAATAGTAAGAAAGGAATGAGATAAAAGCAAGAAAAGCCCAAACCTTCAATTTATTGTTGTTTCATCATTTAAGATTTTTTAATTTTTATTTTCCCTACAACTGAGAAACAGCACTAAGGAAAGTAATTATGAAATGGAGCTTCAGTTACACAGTTAACCATGGAATTCATTTTGAAAACCAGAGCAAGGAAATATTGAGAAAGGAACTGTCATTAAATGTTACATATTTCCCTTCAACTGGTACATGTTCCTTTCTTTGCACAGTAGGAATTGTATTTTATAATAGTACATATAGGTACCTGTCTGACACAGAAACTTGTCATATGTATCTCATGATCTCCTGCATCACAGGAACACAGAAAGAAGAGTTAGCCCCAGTCACAGTTACAGGTTTTCTGAAGATTGTCATAGCTCATCTTTTTATGTAATGTATTCTTGAAATATCACAAAATGTCTGGGACATACTGATTTCCTCACTACATCTATCTTGCCTTGTCTCAGCCTGGAACATTACTGACCTTTTCAAAAATGATAAGAGTACTAATGGTCTTCTACACTAAAGGGTGTTTTTCAGAATCTTTCACATGTTTCTGCATGGCTGTGAGTTGTAACTGACCAAACAGGGAAGCAGCCTGAAAAGTTTTTTTGTTTGTTTATTTATTTATTTCATTTATACTTGAACAGTTCTGAAATCCTCTGTGTTTTCCAGTTATTACACATAGTGTATATCATGCTTTGTGGAAAAATTTGAAAAATATAGATGGGGGCAGAGAATTAACCAGATTTTAATAATTTAGCATCAAGTATGTTTCTCTTAAGGCTAGTGTGGTGATACAGTGTACTGCACTCTGCAATAAATTACAGTATTTAAATGCTGCAATAATAATAATTCTGTTTGAATAAAGGTGGGGAATGAGGAATAGATTCAGGCATCAAGGTGTTTTGAAAGATTGTTAATCCTCACAGTTTAGTATCAACAGCATTTTTTCTTAATAAATCAGCTAAACATTAAATCAAAGAGTTGGCCAACCTTGCAACAATAAAGAGCACAGTTTTATTCTTCACTGATCCTTTTACCACATTCTCTTCACTTCCTCACGAACTTACCATACCCACCTCATTACCATCCGGAATAATTTTCTAACCGTCTTCAAATAACCCACTGTTTGAGAAGTTAATTCTAGGCACGTGCTTTACGACAGATAAATTCTGTAAGATATCTCACAAATTTTGACATCATAATGCTTGAAGTGAAATTATCCTACAAATAAAATAAAATAAAATAAAATAAAATAAAACAGAAAAAGGTGGAGATGATAACCTTAACTCTGAAATTGTTTACTTTCATTCACTGGTCTTATTTTACCTGCATAAATGTAGTGAATTCAACAGTGTAAGCACTAACTTACCTTGGCATACGTGTAACAAATTTTAAGTCATGCTACAATACCTTTGAAATACTTGAAGACAAAGATAGGCACTTCCCAACACAGATTGAGTTAAATGTGGAGATGCTAACCATCTGATGAACATAACATAATGGAGAGGTTAAATACAATGACAAGTCTTCCTCAGAGAACAGTCAATTCTTAAAATACTATATAAGGATTTTGATAATTTGAGTTCTCTTATCTACAACAATTTTGTTGACAATCCTTGGAGGAGCAAAAAACTATGTTTAATTAAGAAACTATATCATATGCAAATAAACAAGCTATCGGTAATCAATTAAACAGATAATTAATCAATTAAATAAGCTGAGTAATCAAAATTGTTTCTGTAAAATGCAAAGTATTTTCATCAAGAGATCCCAAAGGTATATTAGAACCTGTATTGTGTGGCTTTGGGTTTGAAATGATATTGACAGCTACACTGGCAACTTTGGCTATCTAAATGGTCATATGTATGTTAGTTAATGCTAGTTAATGTTAGTATGTTAGTTGATATGCTAGTTTAAGTTCAAAGAAACTTAAAAATGGGCAAACACAATGTTAAAATTGCAGGCAAATTTAAATAAATTTCTGAAGGATTGAACTTTTAAATGCTTAAAATACTGAAAATAATTTTGTCAGAACAAATGAAAATATTTTAAATCTAATTTTATGCTGTAACACAAATATTTGTATAAATCTTTTTTCCATTAGCTGTCAATACTTTACACTGTATTCTTTTTGTTGTGCTGTAGGATGTGTAAAGTATTGTAGTTTTACTACAAGTAGATGTGTAACTAGATGTTACAAAGATGCAAATATGGAGTTTTGCCATGCTTTTTCTTCTAGCTTGGTTCTCCAACACAGTGGGTATCATCCTGACATTTCAATGAATAGAACTTTCCCCTCACTAATTCTTTTGATGTCAGTATATTACATTTATTTTGTTCAGAGGTAGAGGAGAATATAGATATATACTCGTTAAAAAAAAAAAAAAAAGAAAAAAAGGGCATTTTTAATTTGGCTCATCTCTTGTCCTCTATGGAAGACAACACTGAATTTTGTTTGAGTTTAGTTTTAGGGAAGTGTAACATCTACATGAATATATGAAAAGTCATTTGTATATGAAAATAAATATAATTCTTTTAATCAATTCCAATTTTCTCTTTGGAATTCTTCCCTTAAAGCATATTAATTGGAAAAAACATTTGCAGATTAGAAACCAAGGAGCTGCTCTCACTTTTTTTTTAAGATCTCATGATTCTTTGGCAGTCTATGAAGAAAACGGCAAAACATTTTTTACACCATGGAGAGAAGTTCTCTCATATGATTATCAATTAGAGAATTTTCATTTCAACTCTCAGATTTGAAACAAACAAACAAACAAACAAACAAAAAACCTTACACCTGTTGTTCTTGGCATATTATTGAAAACTTTAGTTGATATTTTGATTGCAAGACAAAAGACAAATTTTTCCTTCTTCCTCATATTTCACCATGCAGAACCAATAGAAATGGCAATGACTATTTTTCTACTGAAGTAAATATTTAATAACCACTTAGTAAGGCCAAAAATTTCAACATCCTGCTGATAAGAGCTATAGATAGCTAAATATCTGCAACTGTCATCAGGCTAGTGTACAGACTCTACTGACAAAAAATGTAAGTATAAAATAAATGAATAAGTTTTCAGGACCTTTCCCTGCTCTTGTGCATGCAGAAGGCAAAATTTCTATTATTATTATTATTATTATTATTATCTGAAGAAAGACATCTTCTTGATCTTATTTAGTAATATATATTACTCCACTGAGTTCTTATATTTTCTGTGGGATAATGCTGGATTTATTCGGAAATACCATTCATAATTCAAGAAACTGTTTACCCTTGTAGTTACTAAAGTCGCATCCTTCAAAAATGACATATTTGAATCATTACTTTCTGACTACTGGTATGACTCAGATTTATCCTCTCAGAAATGCTGAAGCTTAAGGTACTACTTTTGTCTTTCCACTCAAAAACAATTTTAAAAATCTTCTTTTTCAAAGCAATAACTAACTTAATTATCTCAAACATAAACAAATGAGAAGACCTTATGATTAAATGATACAAAACTTTAGATTTCTGCATATGAACACAGAATGGTGTTCGTGTGTTAAAATGTGTTAAAATTTTACAGGCAATTTACAGAAAAATGCTAAAAAAAAAAAAAAAAGATAAAGCAGTATGAAAAGATATTCATATTATGAAACTACCTGACCTCTGAGATTTACAATTGAAACATAGAGTATGAAGACCGGTATAAAGTTCTTTAGTTCCCTAATAACAGACAACATTTTAGTCAAAAGTAGTCCTCAAAAAGGGTAGATCCCAAGATTTTTTAATCTATATTTTAAATAAATAATAGTTTTAGTAGTTTTAATAGTGTTTAGTTAGAACAGTTGGAAAATAAGTTATATTGTCAAGGCTGCTGGAAAGAGAACTGTTTTCTTTTACAGAACCCAATATTAAAAAAATACTTTTTGCTATTAATGTTTTATATAGATATTATTTTATATAAATATTAATTTAATCTTAATGGTCATATCTTCAAGATGAACTATTATTTATTTGTTTTTAAGGGGATTAAAAAGTGCTATGACAAAATAGTAGGATTTTAGAACGATACAGTTTGAAAGGAACCAGGAATGCAACCAATTTATGAGTTATCCAGTTGCATTTTGAGTATTTGCAATGTCCCACAGACTGTCTTAGTTATCTGCTTGACATTTAGCACAGACATTAGCATTGACATCACTGAGGCTGCAGGGAGAAAAGACTTGTAAAGGATAACTCCATTGACCTTGGGAGGGCAACCATACAGAATTGCTCACTTTATCACTTATTCATCTCATGGGTACATCACAGGAAAGGAAGTCTCAACAATATTCCAAGTATATCAAGACTTAACATTTTCTCAGAAATATAAAACAACTCTAAGCTTACGCATACTTGAGCACAGTGTATTTGGAAGCCAGTGTTAGTAATAGCAAAGGAATGCATAAAATACTCAGCTTGTCTTCATCTACACAGGTAGAAAATAAATTCCTCTAAGTAACAATCTTCCATGTTCGTAAATTTCTAGTATGCTTTTGGTCATGCTCCCATCCACCTCTCAGATGGCAAGTGATAGGATGCAATGGAATGGCGTCAAGTTGCATCAGGGGAAGATTAGATTACATGTCAGGAGAAAAATAAGATAAAATAAATAAAATAAAAAATAAAAATAAAATAAAATAAAATAAAATAAAATAAAATAAAATAATAAAGGTAATTAAAGCTGTCTTACAGGCAGTTTGTTTTCTCCTATGATCTCTGGATACTCAAGGCTTCTATTTTTGGAGGCAAGTATTCTTTCAAATTTGTAATTCCTTCTTGCAAATTGCCTGTGCATGCTATGTGTGATCAAGTTGTGGTGGTTCTACCGTGCTAGGCAGCTGAACACCACAACCGCTCTCTCACTCCCCCTCTTTAGATGAGGAGGGGAAGAAGTAAAGGAAAGAACAACTCATGGGTTGAGATAAGGATGATTTAATTAAAGGGAAGAAAAAAAATAATTATTAAGGAAAGATTACTATTAATTAAACAATTTAACTAAACAATTAACAATTTAACGAAAGGGAAAAAGAAAAGGGAAAGGGGAAAAGGGAGGGGGAAAGGGAAAACTAAACAAAAACAAGTAAAGGCTATGTGGAAGTGCAGAGGAAGGAAATTACTCTCTACTTCCCACAAATGAGCGATGCTTGACCACATCCTTGAAGCAGGGCCTCAATGCACGTAGCCGGTGTTCGGGAGGAGGACAGACGTTTTCACAACAAGAGCCCACCCCTCCCCTCTTCTTCCTTTTTCCACCTTTTATTACTGAGTGTGACATCATATGGTATGGAATATCCCTTTGGTTGGTTTAGGTCAGCTGCCCTGGATACGTTTCTTTTCTCACATTTTTTGCCCATCCCTAGGAGGGTTAGAGAGAGTCCTGATGCTCTACCAGCACTGCTCAGCAGCAGACACAACACTGGTGTGATACCACTGCTGTTTTAGCTACAAGTGCAGAGCACAGCACTGTATGGGCTGCTGCAGGGAAAGTTAACATCCCAGCCAGACCCAGTACACAAGTCTGAGTAGAACTAAAGCCATGTGTTGTTTTTTTTTTAAATTGATATGGGTAGAATTTAGATGCTTGGGAGGAAGAAGATGAACCTCAAAAAAATTTGTGTGCTTAAATTCTTGAAGATGGAGGAGGGAGAAAAAAAAAAGTGAAACCTGAGTTCATGTGACTTAGACAACCTTGAGAACTTTACACATCTATATCTGGACAATTGATATGCATAGATATTGAGTGGCAAATGTAAGGATAAGATAGACCAAACCTCAGAGCAAGATTTAGACACAAATCCCGCTTCCCTCTTCTCCCATAAAACTAACCTAAAGACTATTCTAAACTCACCTTCAACTGTAGGCCTGTATGGGCATTATATGCTGTATTGCTACCTGCTGATTTTATTTGTGTGTCTTATTGAATCACAGAATGATTGAATTTGGTAGGGACCTCTGGAGGTCATCTTGTCCAAGGCCCATGCTCAAGGAGCACCACCTACAGCAGGTTGCCCAGGATCATGTCCAGGCATCTTCTGAAGATGTCCAAGGAAAGAGACTCCACAGCCTCTCTGGGCAACCTGCTTCAGTGCTCTGTCACCTGTGCAGTACAGAATGTTTCCTTCAGTATTTCAGTTTGTGCCAATTGTCTCTCATCCTGTCCCCAGGCAACACTGAGAAGAGCCTGACTCCATCCTCCTTTTACCTCCTTTCACTTGTTTAAACACACACACACACCACCCCCAAACACACACACACACACACACAGAATGTTCAAAGTTTGAAAGACGATGGTTATTTTTAACTTGGAATGTGTTACAAGAATATTATAATGCAATTCCTACCAGAAATATGAAATGTGCATATTTATTTCTAACCTACACTCCCTCTGTCCCCCATAGCTTTATTTATCCATCTCTGGAGATAATCATCATCAGTAATTCATAGTTAATCACATTTTCTTTAACCAACATCAGAGAACCAACAAGAAAGACATGCTAAATTGCAGACACAAATGGACATTTTATCCTGAAACAGTACTCCCTCAAGCCTTAGGCTCTTTCTAACCTAGAATTCCTACTGAAGGACAAAAATAACTTTTACTTTTGTTTCAAGTGTTAAGGAATTTAAGATTTTTAAAGCAGATAAATAAAACAATTTGATGGGGTAGCAGAGAAACTTGGGTGATCCTTACCCTGCTTGGAACAATTTTCTCTTTTCTACAAATTGTAAATAAAAAACAAAATTACTGGTAATTAAGTCATTCACTCTATAGAACTGCCTAAGTTACAGAGGCCAAAAGGAAATTTCAGAACATATTGGACAATTTATTTCTTGTATTAGATATGGACGACTAGATAAACATATTCCATAGTAATTACTGAGTATAAATAAAATGGATTCAATATTTTCACACCTGGACAACACAACATGAAAAAGGATTATATCACCAAATCACTGAAAGAGTGCTTTTTTGTTTTTTTTTTTGTCTTGATGGCACATAAAAAGAAACTCCTATATCAAGTACAATAAGAAAATGGGTTCATTGCTGCAGGAATATCTGGGAAGTTAAAATACTTAATATTATTAAAGTATCTTTGGATTAAAATTTGTCTTTGGGTTAGTGAACCTAATGTACTATATATTTGTATAATGTATAGGTTAGTGAACCTATAACGTTCACAGTTTAAGTCAGATATTTGTATGGTAACTGAAAATCATGACTATTTATAATTAGTACATTGTCATTTTACTTTAAAGGGTAATTAAGATCCTAATTCTTCACTCATGGAAAATAACTATTTGCCTCAACTTAATAGAAGGGTTATGCCTTAAATTGGTTACATTTTTCCCCACAACTCTTTTCACTATTAGTTCAAAAGCACTTCAGAGTACAACTCCCATTAAACTCAGAACTTTTCTAACTTACACTTTTGAAAGTAACAGTGTTAATATGTGTTCTTCAGTTGGGGAGACACACACTACACATTTCACTTTCTTAACGCAGTTTTTCCTTTGCTACATTATTGCTATTTTCATCTTTGAAATGAAGTTTTTTGTTTTGTTTTGTTTTGTTTTGTTTTTTAACTGAACCTGATAAGGAATCAATTATGGAGAGCAAATATATAGTTCTTGGCTTATTTTAACTTGGTTCTTTGTTTATTCTAACACTTTAAATCTTTTCATACTCATGATCCAGATTATATGATCAGCGTTTAACTTCACTTCTGGCTCTGAAGGTTTTAATTTCTGGGTCAGAGAAGCAAGACATCATCAGACATTACAAGAGTTAAATTTGGAATTATGGGGATGGGGACAGAGAGGGAGAGCTGCTGGGAAGACACATGCCAAAACTATGAGTTCAGGAGAAACAAAACCGAACTGAAACCTTTGAAATTTAAGATGGTGGGAAAATAGATAGATAGATAGATAGATAGATAACTCGCGAAATTTGAACATAATAATAACTGATGAAAGAAATTACAAGTGATGGAAAAACTTATGTGAACGAGTAGTAATAAGTAGTCTAACATCTAAGTTATTCTTCACATTTAAAGCTCCCCCCCCACCAAAGAAAACACTTTATATATATATATATATAAGTCCTCTGTTTAGCAGACTTCCAATTCAAACAGCACATGAATAAAGGAATCCAGTAAAACAGATCTTTTTGCACATTTCTCAGATATAATTTGTTAAAGTAATAGTTTCTGTAGAATAGTATACAGCAATTGTTTGGTAGAAATCCATGTGGATTAAAAATAGGTTGTTATTACCCAATGTTTGTATTGGTATTCCTAGAGAAATTCAAGTACATGTCAAAATGAACAGAAACACTTAATGAACGTGAGCTACTACAAAAACACTTTACAGTGATATAGTCAAGGTAAGATCTTCCAACTATGTCTGAGGGCTTTTTTTTTCTATTTTATTTGCTTTCTTTGTTTTAGTGTCTCTTCACCCCCCCCCCCAAAAAAAAAAAAAAAATCCATTTCTCTCTTCAGCTTCCTTCAGTGAATTTTAAAGTGAATTAACTGATGAACTTTGTAGATTTTTCACACTTTGCTAATACCCATCAGTTGACAATGTAAGCAGCTGGAGATTTCTATGGTATATGGGACTCCAGGTCACATCATCCCCTTTGCATATAGACAGAAAAAGAACTTATAGGAACTGCTGCAGAGGCTCTGTATCCTTGGGGACTGTGCCTGTGTAGGCAGTCTCTCAAAGGTGTAGTTCATTTGCTTCCAGAATTATACTATGCTAGAACTGCTGTAAAGCAGCTAAAGTGAGTCCCAGATTTGGATCCCCTTAACTTCAAAGGATCAGCCATTACAATGCAACCATTTTCTTTTGTAATTTTGTTATGAATGCATAGTAAAAGGAAATTATACTTGCCTGAAGCCTCACTTCAGTCTTATTTTAATTTATAGTTATTGTTTGTATTAAATAGATGTACACAGATAATGAAGTTATAGCCATGAAAATCCCTAATGGAGCTAAGTTAAAACATAAAATGGGACTTATTTTAACTATCAGGGTCTTTTAATTTGTCTGGAGAACTGATAAATAGTCTTCAGTTCAATCCATCTCAGATAAAATTGCACGGAGTTTCAGTATTTATTGGAATGTGAGTTGAGTAAGTATTTCAGCCACTGGGCCAATAAAGAGATACCCAGGCAAAGAATACAGGTTTTCTGGTGCTTGTGTTTTTTGTTTGTTTGTTTGTTTTTGAGTTTTTTTCTTTGTGTTTTGTTGTTGATGTTTGTTTGTTTTTTAAACCAAGAAGTAATGCAGATTTCTAACTGTGAATCTCCACTGTAAAGAGAAACATTACCATGTAGCTGAGACTAAGGGACTCTGAGTACAAAATATGGACAGGACTTGGTCTGGACAAGAGTAGGTGTGCAACCAGGTAGCATAAAACACAAGAAAGAAAAAAAATCAAAACTCTTAATGAACTGTCAAGTCTCTTGGTCTTTGTAAGGATTAAACACACAGGTTCGCCTCAGCTAAAGGTTCTAGATTCCACTCCACACTCACAAGTCTGCAAAGCTCATATTTGTGGTCCCTAAACCACTTAATATTTTTTGCCTCAGCCCTTTATAATTGGGTCAGCACACTCTGACTAAACACATTTCACAGGTTCATCAACATTTTATATTAGCTGTACATCCTGAATTGTGTAAAATAGAGTGAAGTGTAGAAAACAGCATTCATCATTAACAAAATACAATTAAGCTTTCAGTCTTTACAAACACTTCAATATATTATAATCATTTGTGTCAATTTGAGATGGAAAACACCATTAGAGAAATTTAATAGAGATAGAACTGATCTGAGTGGTCCTGACTTCTGTTTTTGAAAAGTAGGAAATAAGCAGGCTTTTTTTTTTTTTTTTCCCCTCCAGTGAATGACAAATACACTTTAATCCCTCTCCAGGAAATGGAAAAGTAGTTATGAAAATGTTTTCATCACTCAATCCTTACCTCCCACCTCATTCCTTTCTTCTCTCAAGTTTGTTCTGAGGCATGGTGCATCAAAATGGATTTTTAAAGAACCATTTTGGTCTTCAAAGAGTACTGAGTTCCAAGTGACTGACAATGAGAGAAAAAAAAAGGAAAAAAAAAAAACAAAAAAGAATAAAAACAGTAACTAAAGTATTTGCACTTATTTGCACTGCTGTATTTGTCTGTTTTGTATGATATAGATTTAAAGCTATTAGCTATGAATTTTTTGTTTGTTTTGTTTGCTCAATCTTGACTCTGACACTTAACTTAGACTAGTTTTGTTTGAAACCTTAACATTTAAAATTACATCTTTGTATAATTATTTTAAAATACAATTTAGGAAGTTAGATCAATTGTTTTTCCTATGGTCAAAACCACACTGCATAAAGAACAACTAACATAAACCACAAAAAATCCCTATATAATTTTCCTCCATGTAACTATAAAGATGAGATATTCAGATTTCAACAATATTTAACAGGAAGAAGGGCAGAAGACTGCTGTTCTCTTTAAGGAATTTCTGTAATGCAGATTGCTTGGACATGTTTTGTTACCTGGGGTATCCTGTTTACTGACACACAAAGGATTTTGAAACTCAGCAGTAGCTAAGTGGAATAAAAGTTGTGCAAGGACATGTTTTCTAATGATTAGAAACAATTGGATATTTCAGAGCATTTAGAAATATCTTTATCAAAGAAAAAATATTTTTGCACATTTTTTTTCATTTTTCTCTTAAACCAGACATAGTTATCTTTAGTTTTGAGACTATTCTACCTCCCATTTCTCACATTTCACTTTATGCTCCAATTATTCATTATCATTATTTAAAACCCAAACCAACAGAGAAAAGATATTGATAAGATATTGACATTATTAACAATGGTGCTAATAAAGATTTTGTAAAAGTCCACAGAGAAGCTTATTTTTTTCCAAACACACTTCTCTTTCTATAAGAACAGTTGCTGCAGCACTAAGTCTACTGGATACAACACTGCATTGGAATCCAGCGGCTAAGTGTTGGCACTGGAGGGCTGTGTTGGTGGCCTCTGTGGGAAGAGACCAAGTGCAGCCCTATGCCAGACACAGCTGGTTCTACAATGGACCCATTCCAGGACACTCTTAGGCCTATCAATCAAGTTGACAGCATGTCTGTGAAAACATGTTTTTAAAAAGGTAAAAATTGCTAGATGAGCACTGAGGAAAAGTTTGTGAGAAAATCTTGAGAACACCAAGCTCAGAAAAGGAGGGGAAGGAGATATTCCAGGTGTTATGGGGCAGATATGTCCCTGCAGCCTATGGAAACTATGATGCAGCAAATATTCCACGCAGCCCATGGAAGAGCCTATGCTGAAGGAGCTGGATAATTCCTGACAGGAACAGCCAACACTGGTGGAAGATTTTCCCTGAAGGGCTGCAGCTTGTCAGAAGAAGACACACTGCAGCCAATATCCAGATGAAAGACTCCGTGCTGGAGCAGCTGAATTTAATAGGATGAGCTCGAGATCTGTATTCGGTCGCAGGGCCACGATCTCGTTGCAATCACAGAGATACAGACACAGACACAGACACAGATTTCTAGGTTGGAAGAGACCTCAAGATCATCGAGTCCAACCTCCGACCTAACACTAAGTACTCCACTAAACCATATCACTAAGCTCTACATCTAAACGTCTTTTAAAGACCTCCAGGGATGGCGACTCCACCACCTCCCTGGGCAGCCCGTTCCAATGCTTAATAACCCTTTCGGTAAAGAAGTACTTCCTAACATCCAACCTAAAACTCCCCTGTCGCAACTTTCGCCCATTCCCCCTCGTCCTGTCACCAGGCACGTGGGAGAACAGACCAACCCCCACCTCACTACAGCTTCCTTTAAGGTAACTGTAGAGAGCAATAAGGTCGCCCCTGAGCCTCCTCTTCTCCAGGCTGAACAAGCCCAGCTCCCTCAGCCGCTCCTCGTAAGACTTGTTCTCCAGACCCCTCACCACCTTGGTCGCCCTTCTCTGGACTCGCTCGAGCACGTCCATGTCCTTCCTGTAGCGAGGGGCCCAAAACTGAACACAGTACTCAAGGTGCGGCCTCACCAGAGCCGAGTACAGGGGGACAATCACCTCCCTAGACCTGCTGGCCACACTGCTTCTTATACAGGCCAGGATGCTGTTGGCCTTCTTGGCCACCTGAGCACACTGCTGGCTCATATTCAGCCGACTATCAACCAATACTCCCAGGTCCTTCTCGGCCAGGCAGCTTTCCAACCACTCATCTCCCAGCCTGTAGCGCTGCTTGGGGTTGTTGCGCCCCAGGTGCAGGACCCGGCACTTGGCCTTGTTGAACTTCATACAGTTGACCTCAGCCCATCGCTCCAGCCTATCCAGATCCTCCTGCAGAGCCTTCCTGCCCTCAAGCAGATCAACACACGCACTTAGCTTGGTGTCATCTGCAAACTTACTGAGGGTGCACTGGACGCCCTCATCCAGATCATCGATAAAGATATTAAAGAGGACCGGCCCCAGTACCGAGCCCTGGGGGACACCACTTGTGACCGGCCTCCAACCAGATTTGACTCCATTCACCACAACTCTCTGGGCCCGGCTATCCAGCCAGTTTCTAACCCAGCGAAGCGTACGCCAGTCCAAGCCCCGAGCAGCCAGTTTCTTGAGGAGAATGTTGTGGGGAACGGTGTCAAAAGCCTGACTGAGGTCAAGGTAAACCACATCCACAGCCCTTCCCTCATCCACCAAGCGCGTCACTTTGTCATAGAAGGAGATCAGGTTCGTCAAGCAGGACCTGCCTTTCATAAACCCATGCTGACTGGGCCTGATCGCCTGCTCGCCCTGCAAGTGCCGCGTGATGACCCTCAAGATAATCTGCTCCATGAGCTTTCCTGGCACTGAGGTCAAACTGACAGGCCTATAGTTCCCCGGGTCTGCCCTCCGGCCCTTCTTATAGATGGGCGTCACATTGGCTAGCCGCCAGTCAACTGGGACCTCCCCCGATAGCCAGGACTGCCGATAAATGATGTGGTGGGACAGCTCGCATGACTGGAACGCTGTCATGGAGGGCTATGTCCTTTTTAAAAAAGACAGGCTGGGGAAACGAGGGCGCGGGGTTGCCCTTTATGTGAGGGAGCAATTAGAGTGTACCCAGCTCCACCTGGGAGAGGGTGAAGGACAAGTGGAGAGCTTGTGGGTGAAAATTAAGGGGTGGGCTGGTATGGGGGATACTGTTTTGGGAGTGTACTACAGGTCACCAGATCAGGAGGAGGAGGTCGATGAGGCCTTCTACAAGCAGCTGGTAGTAGCCTCACGATCACAGGTGCTGGTTCTCATGGGGGACTTCAATTATCCAGACATCTGTTGGGTAAGCAACTTGGCCAGGCACGAGCAGTCCAAACAGTTCCTACAATGTGTTAAAGACAATTTTCTGATGCAGGTGGTGGAGGAGCTGAGGAGGCAGGGGGTGCTTCTGGACCTTGTCCTTACCAACAGGGATGGGCTTGTTAGGGATGTGAAGGTTGAGGGCAGCTTGGGATGCAGCGACCATGAGATGGTGGAGTTCAAGACGGAACTTGGTGGAAGAAGTAAGGCTAAAAGCAGGATTGCTACCCTGGACTTTCGAAGAGCCAACTTTGGCCTCTTCCGGGACCTGCTTGGAAGTATCTCCTGAGCTAGGTTGCTGGAAGGCAAGAGTGCTTGTGAGAGCTGGGCTACATTTAAACAGTACTTCTTCCAAGCTCAGGATCGATGCATCCCTAAGAGTAGGAAATCGGGGAAGGGGGGCAGGAAACTTGTGTGGATGAGCAAGGAGCTAATCAGTAAGATCAAAAGGAAGAGGAAGGTCTATGAAATGTGGAAAAAGGGCCTGTCCTCTTGGGAACAGTATAGAAGTGTTGTCAGGGCTTGCAGGGACGTGATGAGGAAGGCTAAAGCCCACCTAGAGATGAGGCTTGCAAAATGGGATAATGTGGGTCCCTTACTGTATGACGGGGGTGTCCTGGTAATGGGAGACGCCGAGAAGGCGGAGATACTGAATGCTTTCTTTGCTTCAGTCTTTGCTTCAAGGACTCCTCCCCGGGACTCCTCAACCTTGGTGGGGGGAGAAAGGGGCTGGGAAATGGAGGGCTCCCCCCTCATTGACAAGAGAGTGGTTCAGGAGCATATGAGTGGGCTCAACGCACACAAATCCATGGGTCCCGATGGGATGCATCCACATGTGCTAAGGGAGTTGGCAGAGGGATCGCCAAACTGCTCTCTATCGCCTTTGAAAGGTTCTGGAGAACAGGAGAGGTGCCTGAAGATTGGAGGATAGCCAATGTCACTCCGGTCTTCAAGAAGGGCAAGGAGGACCCAGGAAACTACAGGCCAGTCAGTCTCACCTCTGTCCCTGGAAAGGTGTTGGAACAGCTTGTTCTGGATGTCATCTCCAAGCAACTGGAAGAGAAGAATGTTATGAGGAGTAGTCAGCATGGATTCACCAAGGGGAAGTCATGCTCGACCAACCTCATTGCCTTCTATGATGGCATCACCAGCTGGGTAGATGCGGGGAGGGCAGCGGATGTCATCTACCTTGACTTTAGCAAGGTTTTCGATACTGTCTCCCATGACATCCTGATATCAAAGCTGAGAAAGTGTGGGATAGAGGAGTGGACAGTTAGGTGGGTTGAGAACTGGCTGACTGGCCGAGCTCAGAGGGTGGTGATCGGCAGCACAGAGTCCAGCTGGAGACCAGAGCGGCGTTCCTGAGGGGTCGGTGCTGGGTCCGCTCTTGTTCAACATCTTCATCGATGACCTTGATGAGGGAATAGTGTCTGCCTTCAGCAAGTACGCCGATGACACAAAGCTGGGAGGAGTGGCTGACATGCCAGAAGGCTGTGCTGCCATTCAGTGAGACCTGGACCGGCTGGAGAGATGGGCAGGAAGAAACCAAATGAGGTTTAATAAGAGCAAGTGTAGAGTCCTGCACCTGGGAAGGAACAACCGGACGTATCAGTACAGGCTGGGGGATGACCTGCTGGAGAGGAGCTCTGAGGAGAAGGACCTGGGGGTCCCGGTGGACAACAGGTTGACCATGAGCCAGCAGTGTGCCCTCGTGGCCAAGAGGGCCAATGGAATCCTGGCATGCATTAAAAGGAGCGTGGCCAAGGGAGCGTGGTCAAGGGAGGTGATCCTCCCCCTCTACTCTGCCCTGGTCAGGCCTCACCTGGAGTACTGTGTCCAGCTCTGGGCTCCCTGGTACAAAAAAAAAAAAAAAAAGGGATTTCCAGGAAGGAGTCCAGCAGAGGGCCACAAAGATGATACGGGGCCTGGAGCATCTTCCCTAAGAAGAAAGGCTGAGAGACCTGGGTCTGTTCAGCCTTGAGAAAAGAAGACTGAGAGGGGATCTCATCAATGTGTGTAAATACCTGAGGTGTGGGAGACAGAGGGATTTGGCCAACCTCTTCTCAGTGGTTTGTGGGGATAGGACAAGGGGTAATGGCCACAAGATAGAGCACAGGAAGTTCTGCACCAACATGTGAAAGAACTTCACAGTGAGGGTGACGGAGCACTGGAACATATAATTATATATTATATACCATTATATATATAATAATATATTATATACCATTATATACCATTATATACCATTATTATACACCAACAACCAGAAGACATTATTATCACACTATTACAAACAAACAAACAAAAGCACACTAGATATAATCTGAACCACAGAAAGAGGACTTTTCTTGAAACAGCTTATATCTTTCAAAGATATGGTGAAATTCCTGTTAGCAATAAGTGGCATTTAAATCTCAGAGGCACTGTTTATGATGTTTACAGCAGATATTTGGCTTCAGGTGGTTGTTCTCTATGTCATCCATCCCCCCTATTATTACTCACAGTTTTTGATACATTGGGACGATAGATAATGTTAATTGTAAGAAAGTAACAATCATTGGGATGATAGATAATGTTAATTGTAAGAAAATAACAATCATAGAGACACATAATTTTCACATTTTTCATATGATGTCAGTTCTCTCTTCCATGATGTATATTGACATGAAAGGCAGCTGTATGAGAAGTCCTAGGAAGCATACATTGCCCTTAACTGCTGTTCATCTTTACCTTCATTTCCCAGACTAAAGAGACAGACAATAACAGTCTACAGATCTCTGGGTGCTCTGACCAGATAAAAAGACAGGGAGCAAACCTACTAGTGAAATACAGCTTGTGAATACGATTTTATTAGTGGACTTGTAAACATGGACTTTAGCTTGACCTTAGCAGTCATTGTTACTGGACCTAGAGGAAAGAAGTGACAAAATTTATATAATCATCTTCTCCAGCCAATTTGCACTACAGCAATAATAGAATACAATCCACAGGAAAAAAAGTCCTACTTGAGGAGCCTTAACTGCAAAGTGGAGAAGATACAAACACATTTTTCTGGACAGTGGGTTACATTTTAATATTACAGTTTCAGGAAAACATACCTTTATTGCAAATGAGAGTATAAATGAGGCAGTGCTTTATTACATTCACTTATATTTTTACTTCTCTAAATAAAGAAGGCTTACATTTATTTAAAAACTGACTTGTTATTCAATAAAATCATCTTAATTCATTAAGGCAAACTACATTTTCTTTATAGACAAATATTTTTATACTGTCTTTAAAACTAAAAGCAAGCTTTGAAAATGTATTGATATTTAAATCATTTTGATCCTAATGACATTTTCATAACTACTAAGAATAACACTATAGATAAAAACAAAGATGGCTTCAGACTTACATGTAAGGTTTTTTTCCTAGTTTTTTAGCAGCTCATTAACTAAAAGATAAAATATATATTTATTTAGTTTTAACAATATTAGTGTCTTATAATTGAAATGCAATAGTCATATAGAAAAAAAAATAATTCAAAAAACAATTTAAAAGTGCAAAACAGACTCACATATTCAAATGTGCCATATTTCTCTCGTATTTTTTACCTTATTAATAGCATCTCAAAAACTAGTTGTGTCAGAAATCTGATGTTGAATATGAATTCATTTCTGTTTTGAAATAACTGGCATATTTATATTGTTTACATAAAGCAAGACGAATTTTTGGATTACAGCTTTGTACTGTTCTGCCAAAATTACCTATCCTACTTTGCAAACTTGCATTTTTTAATATTAATTATCTGTATTATTTAAATAGTAATTAAAACAAACTCAAATCATCCTGTCCAAAATAAAATCTGTTTCTCCACTAATATATTTTTTTGTACATAGTATCCTGAAAATCAAGATGCTGTTATTTTTTTGTTTGTTTGTTTGTTTTGTTCTGTTTTTCCCTCCCCTTTAAAGCATTGGGGATGTATGGACAAAGGACTTTTAAAGTTCTTTTAAAGAAAGACTAAGTCATTCTCTTGGCATTAGTCTGAGATGGTGTCCAAAAAGAATAAACAACTTAAAGTTAGTTGGAGACTGATCTCTGATACCCAAATATTATTCTATAAATACAAGCTACCCTTCATCTCAGCATCATGTTATTCTAATTGGGAAACACAACAGACTATAAAAGTATAACATTTAATAACAGTAAAACATAGCAAAACCAGGAGCAAACATTGACAGATACTTTTCTTGCAAATATCTTTACATCTTTTACGGCCAGATTTATTTAAAAAAAGAAAAAGTTAATAATGTGGAAAAAATGTCTGGAGCTTAAAGTTAGGCTTCTAACTTATCCATCTAAATGCATGTCTTGATTTATCCTGAGTATTCACTGAGCAATCCTTTAGAAACACAAGGCTTACTGTTTCTGTTTTCACTATTGTTTTTCTTTAACTACTCGTAACATTAGACTACCACATACTACCATTGCTTAAACAGTAAATTAAATGCATTACTGTAATCTAGTTGTAGAGTTGCTAGATATTTATTTATTTATTTATTATAAATTTTTAAGGACTAAGAGTAGTTTAGGTTATTTATATTCCCATAATATATGGTCTTTGGAGTCCTTAGGAACTTTCAGTTGTAGTGATATTATTGATAGAGCACGTTTTTTCTATCCCTTCAACAATCATACCAAATAACAATCTATTATGCTATTTACAGATCTACTCAGATAAGGATTCAAAAGTGAAAGTTAAGAACTGCACCTCAATAATATCTTTATTATCACTACGTTGATTCAGATCTACTCCTTAAAAACTCTTTAACATACCCAGTCCCTTCATTCTTCCACAACTTCACAAGTCTTATGATCTACTACTATTTTAAGAAATCGGCCAGCTATTACACATTTAAGAATTTGTTTTAAAAAACTGGCAGATTTAGTCCCTATCTTTATTCATGTGAGAGTTAATGAGAATCTGGCATTAATTTATGAATTAATATCTAATCAAGCAAGACACCTGAGGCTGAGTAACTAGCAGATGTTTCTTGAACTGGAACCTTAATGGCTCACTAATCAATATAGCAGCATAAGACTATTTCTTTTGCAATTCCAGTCAGAACAGATGTGTTTAAACAGAAACATAAGTGTGTAATAATTAGCTCATTCAGTCTGACTAGCAACAGTTATCAGCTCAAAAGACAAAGGATAAAAATGTAAGGAAGTTTTCATACAATATATAAATCCTAATCACTATTCCTGAATCAAATGTTTTCTCTCTGATGAAAATCTATCTAAATACACACAAATAATTAACATATATTTATTATGGATAGAATGTTTTTATTACTTCATTGGCCAAACTACTAATTGCTCTGTGTTGTCAACTTTATAGATGTGACTGTAACACACATTATAAGATCTGCATCTTGAGTGCAGTCAAAAAGGATATTAAGGTAGGGAGGTAGGAGGTTGAATAACAGCACTGGGGTGCAAAAAAGGTAATATTCCTTGTTGTCAGGAATTCTCAAGTAATGGTTATTAGAATATGAAGTTCTGATAAATTGATATCAGATGAAGAAATATCATATATTAATAAAAGATTCTGTCCTAATTCCTGTTTATTTGTTTACAATCATTTTTAATTCCAATGGGCTATCCATAAGACCTTGCTTATTACATTTTATGGATACTTTAATGATTGGGAGAAAAGAATAAAAATAAATAAATTCACATGATAAAATGATGGGCTATTCTACACATTATAACAGTAAAGAGTAAATTATGGTTGAAGATTTCTTTTCATAAGTAGTAATGTATGTGTAGAAATTAGAATTAAGACAAAATTAGGAAGAAAAGCTGGAGGAGAATATTACACTAAATTGAAAGTTATGAAGTACAGAACAATGGTATTCCACTTAGGGGAAAATCTGTGGGGCTACAGACTAGAAGTTTTTTAAACATATATAAAAAAATAGGGAAGTGTATAGCCTTGTTGCTAAATAAAGATGACAACAATGATCACATAAAAAGATCACATTTTTTCTGTTTTGGAGGAGTGTAACTTAATTAGTTTTGTGGCATGAAAATAATCAGATAACATGAAATCAAAGAGGAATTGGGAAGAATATTAAAAAAGCTTTACTAGAGAAGAAAGAAAATGAATCACATTTCAAAATAAAGAACATAAATTGGGAAAACTAAAGCAGAATTTTTTATACGGACAAAAGATAAATTATAGAAAGGAACAAAAGATATTCTAGGTAGTGAAATGCCCGAAAAGACAAATATGTTTTGGTTTGTTTGTTTGCTTTTCTATTTTTATATTATTGACAAAGAAGAAGAAGTTAGATAGATGTTACTATTCTTGAACTAAAGAAAGAAAACAAAGCTGATAAGATCTATGGATCTTATAGACCTGGAACACAGGTGAATTTCATAGCTACGTGCTGTTCTAGGAAAGCAATAATCCTGAAAAAGGACCTAGGATTCATAACAAGGAAGAGATTTAAAAAAAAAAAAAAAACACTCAAATCTCTTTTTAGAAACTATGCTCAGGTAAAAATAAATTATTGAGCTTAATCCTGGGATTCCTGTTTGAAATTCGGTATCACATAAAATATGGAAACTGAGGTGGAGACTATTGTTATCCAGTACTGCAAAACATCTTTACTACTATATATTTACTATTACAACAGACTTTCCTTTTGGCTGACCAAGGAAAATGACTGTTAGACAAAAAATGTTGAACAGAACAACAACCTCCCAAAACTGAATAACTTATTTTAGTGGAAGATGAAGTCTGAAAAAAACATTAATATCATTTCTTATCTAGGCTCTGCTGTTAGTCAAAAGACTTTATAGGAAAGGAATATTAAGACTAGATGAGGCAGAAGAATATCCTTGCTAAATGAAACAGCTACATAGAAGCTCCTACTTTTTAGTTTAAAAACAAAAATAATTTTTTAAGGGAATTGCACGGATAATAATTGTGTAGGTTTTTAAGAATTTCAGGAAAAAATCTGACAACTCTGGGTAACAATCAATAAAAAAATGAGTAAAATAATTCAGTTACTTAAACATAAATATTTAGTTTCATTTTAGAATAATATGATAATAAATGAGAGATCCTCACTGTTCTGGTAGACGTGAGATAGGACCTATTGGAAATCCATACACTTCTAGAGTGGCACCTGATGACAATGCAGAATTTCCTTATTGCATTTTGTAGACAACCAAATCCCACCACTTCTGACAGTGATGATGCCTCTAGAGACTGATCAAAACAATCAAGGAAGTTTAATATGTTTTGGACATGCCCTTAGAAAAAAAGGAGATTGCCTAGAGAAAGAAATCTGTCTATAATGAGTAGAAGAAGATGAAGGGTAAAACTGAAAATACTGTGAGTAAACGGCATGGAGAAGCAAGAACTTAAGAGACATAAGACAAATATATGAATCAACAGACACCTGGTCTATCTGTTTTCTCAAGTGCTCAGTGTCCAATACGAAAAAGGTCATGATTAGAACTATGCTAAAATTGTATGAGTGTATATATATATATAGAGAGAGAGAAGTTAATCCAATATTTTGTGTATTATTGTTTTTTCTAATTTGATTTCAGTTATTACATTTAAAATTAGGAAATCTAAAATTCTTTAGAAACATGTAAATACTATAGAAGTGATCAGAAAAAAAAAAGATCTAAATATCTAAGAAACCTTTCTCTCTGCATCTTTCAAAATTCAAGCTTAATAAAACATTCATTTGCATAATGAATATAAAGAAAAAAAATCTGTCACAGAAATTCCACATACGGGATAAGACCCCTTAAAAACCAACCTAAACTTTCAAACAATATGTTAAATTAAATTTAGGAGCTACAAACAAAATAAATAAATAAATAAAATGTAGTAATATCAGTCACTGTGAGATCGTTTAATTTAAACAAATCACCTCTAATGAAAGAGTATACCTGTTTTTCCCTTTTATATCAGCTTTAGATAAGTAAACATTAACTTTTAAAATGAAACAAAAAGTATTGTTTTTATAGAACACATTTGGGCATTATAAGGGGTAATCTTAGGGAGTTAAGTCAGTTAGTAACCAATAAAAAACCCAAGGAAGTTAATTTTGATGAAGTATATCTCCTAATAATGAAAAAAAAAGTTTGTGTCATATGGAAGAAAAAAACAATTGTAGTTTATTGACAAATAGTAAATTTGCTTTTCTACAGTCTATCCACTCTCCCCCTACTTCTTCACAGTTCCACAGTCATGTATACTAGGGAAATTTGTGCTGAAAACTTACACGTACTTCCTGGTAGTTTGTCTCAAGATGTAGTTCAGAGAGCAAGAGCAAACTTATTTATTATGAAACAGCTGGACCAAAGGCAATACCAGACAACTCAAAGTCATCAGTCACAACAGCTGAAGTTCACATATGCAGAAGAGTACAGGTCAAGGGAAGTGATTGTCACATCCTACTCTGCACTGGTGCAGCCTCATCTCAAGTACCATGTGCGGTTTTGGGCACCACAGTGTAAGAAGGACGTAAAACTGTTGGAGAGTATCCAAAGGAGGGCTACAGAGATAGTGAAAGGTCTAGAGAGAAAAACGTATTAGGAGCAGCTGAGGTCACTTGGCTTGTTCAGCTTAGAGAAGAACTGGGGGTAGTTGATCTTATCACGGTCAGTAAAGCTACAGTATAGGTCTACACAAGAGGGAGCAGAGGGAGGGGCACTGATCATAGAATCATAGAATATCCCAAGGTGGAAGGGACCCACAAGCACCATCGAGACCAGCTCCTGGCTCCACACAGGTCTACCCAAAAATTCAGACCATATAACTGAGAGCATTGTCCAAACACTTAAACTCCGACAGACCTGGTGCTGTGACTACATCTCTGGGGAGCCTGTTCCAGTGCACAACCACCCTCTCGGTGAAGAACCTTTTCCTGATATCCAACCTGAACCCCTCCCTGTCGCAGTTTAACTCCATTTCCTGTGTCCTATCACTGGTCATCAGGGGGACGAGATCGACGCCTTTCCCTCCGCTCCCTCTTGTGAGGAAGCTGTAGACTGCGATGAGGTCTCCCCTCAGCCTTCTCTTTTCCAGGCTGAACAAACCAAGTGACCTCAGCAGCTCCTCATATGTTTTCCCCTCTAAGTCCTTCACCATCTTTAAACCCTTCCCTGGACTGA
The DNA here is from genome assembly GCF_013377495.2 of Cygnus atratus. Lineage (NCBI taxonomy): Eukaryota > Metazoa > Chordata > Aves > Anseriformes > Anatidae > Cygnus > Cygnus atratus. Next base: position 55,979,934 of record NC_066365.1, read on the forward strand.
TCTCTTCTCTCTGGTGATATGACCTGCAGCATGAAGCTGCAGCAGGGGAGCATCAGGCTGGGTGTTAGGAAAAGGTACTTCACTGAGAAGGTGGTTGGGCACTGGAACAGGCTCCCTAGGGAAATGGTCATGTCACTAAGTCTGCTGGAGTTCAGAAAGTAGTTGGACAATGCTTTCAGACAGATGGTCTGAATTTTTGGGTGGTCCCGTGTGGAGCCAGAAGCTGGACTCAGTGATCCTTGTGGGTACTTAGGATACTCTATGATTCTATGAACTTGTTCTATTTCCCATAGGACATGAAGTGCCTACTTCCACTTGGAAGTAAAATAGGAATTAGAGAGTTTAATATCTTTGTCCATATGGTTTTATGTCTGTTTTTTATCACATCTGGTCTTATGTCCTATTAGTGCTAAAAGTGGGAAAATATAAGCAAAATAAAGGAAACTAGTTACTTTCAATATATTGTTCTGTCTCTGAATAAACTGTATTATACTTAAGAAATCAAAAAGAAAAAAAATAGATCTGCTTATGAAACAAGAGTGAACATGAAATAAATCATAACAAAAACTGAACTGATGTTCATGCAGCAAGAACTTTACCATAAAATTTTATTTGAATTAATTAGATAATTTCTTGTGTCACTTGAAAACTTTCTTGAAATCTTCATATCATACTTGAGGACAACAACTCCATTAGTTTAATCACAAAAGAAAGATCAGTTTTGCCATTTCATGGCAAAAGTAGAATGATTATGTATAAACAGAGGAGCTGTTGGATTTTGTAAAGGGTTTATGCTTACGACACTGATATGGTTTAAATAAGAAACCACAAATTCAGAACAACAAATTATACATTGTGAACATTAATTCATAACTGAAGCTACATACAACATTTTTAGCTTAATTGCAAGGGTAATAAAGTTCAACTCAAAAAGAGAATATCTATTTATTATTTTTATTTGGAGGAGGTCATTCTTTTTTTGTATTTATTTTGCAGAAAAAAAATATATTCTAAAATAAAGCACAGAGTTAGTTAAAATTAGTCAAAAGTCATTATTATTTCTATTGAAATTAATATCAAAATCTCCCATTTGCACAGTTTATACTAATTGCTCAGATGTTAAATAATGAACAAATTGTGATTTGCAATTTATTTGTTAGAAAATTAAACAAGTTTATTCTACTTGATGCTAAACTAATGATTTAGTATTGTTTGGTAAAGGTATCTCGTATTCAGATGGTGATGCTTATTAATAAAATGATTCTCCTTTTAATAAGTCTTTAGATTCTATTGAGTACCTATAAATATCAAAGACTACCCCCTCAAAAAAAAAAAAGACAATTTTATTTAAATATTTTAAAGTGTAAAAAGTCATTAAAAATAAAAAGATTTATCACAGAAAAATGCATTAAAAAGTATTTGCTCCTTCATACTTTCTGATTGTCTTAGAGGATTTTTATAAGGATTTGGAAGAATTATGTTATGAAAGAATATAATATAGACAATGCACCAGAGCCTTTCAACTTTTGATGGTTCTGTCAGAACGGCGAATAGAGGAAACAACCAGAGGGACAGGCATACGCTGAGAAAAGATTTTTGAAAGCTTACTTATGGGATATCCTTTCATAATGCAGTACATTGAAAAGTGAAGAAAGGAATAATTTGAACTTTTGAAATACACTGATTCTAAATGAACTCTCAGCATTCATAGAGGGTAAAGAAAAGAAAACAAGACCCTGCTATACTTCTGAGACAAATCAAAGCCAGTTGTATATTTTTATCTCAATTACATATATGTTTCATACCTGTACTTTGAGTGCTTTGCACTGTTGTAACTGTTGTACAGAAATTGAATGAGAAGGGTTCTTTGTCACAGTTGTTTTGGAAAACAAAGATTAAAAGTGTCAGGCAAAAGAAAGGAAAAGAAAGGCACTGTGATTAATTGTATACTTACAACACATCAGTGATATAAATATATAGATATACTCATGCCTCTTAATTTCTGTGCTCATATTCTACGCACTAAACAAAAGAGATTGAAAATTATTGAAATTTATATGGAATTAAATATTAATAAAGTTGATTGTTGTATTATTTTATTCATAGGGAAACATTTCACAGAAATATATTGATTTTGACAATAGTTAAAAGTGTAAAATCTAATTGTTTTGTATCTCCGCTTCATTTGAATAACTTTGAAATATGCTATTCCAATTGTTTATTTTGGTTTAATTCACTTAGACTACTACATCAAAGTAATGCATTTCTTCATGAACATACTGTTATGAGTGAAGCATCAAATTAAATAATTAATTTAGCAAGCATATTTTTCTGTGCTTTCACAAGAAAATTTTAGAGTTTATTATTAAAATTTTGGTTTTGTAAAAATAAATAAAAGTAAATTTAGCATTTTGTTCCAATTTAGAATGAAAAATTCAAGGTAGTTTTAAATTCGTTACAATATTTTCAATTCTATTTCTGGGCAGAAAAATACTGAAAAAAATATGCATTTTGGGGGGATGAATTTTTTATTATTATTTAAACGAACCATCTCACTAATAGCACAGATCAAGAGATTAAAAAAAAAAGAGAGAGAGAAAAACAAAAACAAACAAAACCAAAAAGGTTCAGTTCTCCTTTTATACTCATTGCCTTACAAGAAGTTCTCCATATTACAAGCTGAAAATTCTGAAACTCTTGTAATATTATATCTTAAAAAAATAAAATAAAAACTTTCAATCTTCAGTGTGTTTAACATTAATTAGTTAGAAAGTTACGGTAATTACATTATATTTTGTTACTGAACAGGACAAAGCTGAGTGAGCAGAGAAATCAGAAATTAAAATGTAAACATACTTATTAGAAGAGAAAGGAAATGTAACACCTGTATGACACCAACTGTCCAAACAAAAAGACAGTTTTGCAGTACCTCTTTAAGCTAACTGCAAAATTTCTCAGTTACGAAACAATAAATTCACTGTGACTTCAGAAAATCATTTTATTTCTCTAATGAACACAATTATATTTACATTTTAAATGGATACATTTGTATTCATTATATTATTCTATTATTCCTTATATTAATATATTATATATGTATTACATATTATATATTATATATTATAATTATATATTATATAATATATATGTATATTATATTATTATATTATTCATTATACATATTAATTATTATTTTCTGAAGCCTACATCTGCATTCTTGATAGAACACCTTTAAACGTTCTTTAAGATAAGGCAAAATACAGAACTCTACACAGGAGTACATTTTCAAAATCTCTGTGACCAGCAACTATTTTTTAACTTGTTACAGACATTCACAATGATTCACCTTAATAAAGATTTTACAAGAAAATTGGTATATTCCTTCTTGCTGAACAATATTTTTGCCTCATTTCAGCAATTATACCATTTAGTTGAAAATATGAACTATGCTTTTTTTTATTATTATTATTTCTTTAGACTTAAGCCTAATGATATCTTTAAAAGTTGGTTTTGATACTATAATTTATAAAGAAAAGACAGTAAAAACAATTATAAGTATTTTGCATGTCCTTAGAGAGTTTTCTTATAAAGAACAGAGATTTTGTTGTCTTTGTACCATATCTGTTATGTATTTTGTTCCTATTTTATTCACTATCACCTATCATAAAATAGCCTATAAAATCTATGATATTTTAAGAACTTGTTTTTTTCCAAACACTTTTAGAAGGTTAATCTTTTTCTTTAAAGTTTATAATCTTTTTATTTAGATGTAACTGAATCCAATAGTGCATATAAAGTACCTAACACAAGACATTATTCATACATTTTAATTTAGTGTGTTTGTTTACATATATTGGTGACACAGGGCTACTTTATAGAAAGAGAAGTAAACTCATATTAGCTGTGCTAGAAGTTTGGACTAAGCTGATCAAAAAACAATTTGTTTCAGGTTATGATTTAAAGCTTTATTTGTGTTATTTGAAAGTAATATGATGTTAAAATACATGGTAAACAATTTGTTTCACTTGATGATTTTTGGAATCACGTTCATCATAGTCCAAAATGATTGCATAGAAGTCAAAATGAATCTTGGCTTAAAATACATAGTATAAAGAGAAAGGATTATGGCTGTTAGAGGAGGAGATAATATTCACCTGGTTTAGTTGTAGAAATGCATGTGCTCAGTTCTGCTTTTTCCATAGCTCTTCTGTGGACTTATTTTCTACTTTCTGTTCTCTGCTGGAGAGACATTAATGCTTTATTCCAGAGTCACCACAGAATATCCTTTCTTGCTGCTTTATAGAGAAAGCAGCAAGTAAGTACAATGTAGTAATTATAATAAGAATTGTCAAGAATTCTATAATGATTTATGCCTGTGAATAATAATTTAGCCTTCTTTCTAAAAAGATCTTATAATGATTGCTTCCTGTTCAGGAAACACTCTACTAACTATTGTTGCTCAGTTTGCTAATCATATTGACCGCACTGTAATAATTCATATCCTAAAAAGCTTTCAAGGCTTTTCCTCCTTGACCTTCCTTGTCCTTCCTTGACATGGATTAACATGTTACCTAGAAACACTTCCTTCATACATGTTGAATGTAATGACATACATCTCTCAATAATTTATTCTAGAGCAACACTCACTTTTACAATATGCCTTCACAAAATGTGAGAGAATGAGTATAATTTAATCATGACTAATACTTGTTTCGCTAACACTTAGCAGACCACATTAGTAGAAAATTAGTAGAAATTAGTAGAAAAGATTATGCTTATTCATCTTCTATCTTCTACCAAGTGTGAAGACTATCACAAATAACAGAATGCAAATGAATTAATTTTAAAAAGTTTTACATAAATGATTTTTATGAATGGCTTTTAATTACAGAAAATAAAAGTAGAGGTGAATATTTACTTAGAATGTCGATCATAAAATCAAACCACAGTTTCCATCATAACTGAAGTTTACATTACTGAAAATGCACATGTAGTTTCTCTCTAGGTTCACAAACATACCCGTGCACATGGACACCTCAGATACCAGCACAGTCCCTCTGTCAGCCTGGACACTGAGCCAGCCCTCTTACCTATGCCAGAGATCTCCTAGTCACCCACTGGTCCACTAGCAAACAGACACATTCACCCCCAACACACTTGTTTCAAAGGCACCTCACGTTTGCACAGACCCTTTCCCCACCTGATACCCCTGCCCAGACCAGAGGTCTCCTGTGCCAGAGTATCCAGCTTTCAGTCTGCTAGCAAATTAGACACACACCATGTTCGGGAAGAATAAATACTCGTTTCTCTGACCTGATAGCACATAGGCACACATAGCCTGGAGCGTTGTCCCACTTCAGTTGTTGTCACCAGAAATGCACAGACCCTGACACCCCTACCCTCACTCTGCTTACTAACCTCATATTCACTCACAACAGTCTTTCCAGTTGCTGCGTGAGCAGTCATAGATGGGACAAACAATCAAATTTATCAGAGACAGAGATGACAAAGGATCTAGTTAGGTGATAGGACAGACTGTGATAAGGTCTTAACGTGATAGTATTGACTGTGAAGTCATAGGGCTTAGGCCATAGGTCAAACAAACCAACTGATTGGCCATTGCACACATGTTCCTAATCCCTCTTTTACCAGTCCCCTCTCTCATTAGTCTCTAATCTCCCCTATTTCGCTCCCTTTGACCCGTTTCCTGAACATTCCTTAGTAAGCCAGTAGTGTGCTCAGGTGGCCAAGAAGGCCAACAGCATCCTGGCTTGTATCAGAAACAGAGTGGCCAGCAGGACTAGGGAAGTGATTGTCCCCCTGTACTAAGCTCTGGTGAGGCTGCAACTTGAGTGCTGTGTTCAGTTTTGGGCCCCTCACTACAGGAAGGACATGGAGGTGCTGGAGCCTGTCCAAAGGGCTATGAAGCTGGTGAGGGGTCTGGAGAACAAGTCGTATGAGGAGCTGATGAGGGAGTTGGGGTTGTTTAGCCTGGAGAAGAGGAGGTTCGGGGGCGACCTTATCGCTCTCTACAGGTATCTTAAAGGAGGCTGTAGTGAGGTGGGGATTCGTCTGCTCTCCCACGTGCCTGGTGACAGGACAAGAGGGAAAGGTCTCAAGTTGTGTGAGCGGAGGTTTAGGTTGGAATTAGGAAAAACTTCTTTATTGAAAGGGTTGTTAAGCATTGGAATGGGCTGCCCAGGGAAGTGGTTGAGTCACCATCCCTGGAGTTCTTTAAAAGACGTTTAGATGTAGAGCTTAGTGATATGGTTTAGTGGAGGACTTGTAAGTGTTAGGTCAGAGGTTGGACTCGGTGATCTTGCAGGTCTCTTCCAACCTGAATGATTCTGTAACTATGTGAAGACTGCACAGTCCCACAATCCTCCCATAATATCCTTCATACTTGTCCTCTCCTACTCTCCCCTTCTTGCCAGTTACACAGTCCAGGTTGACTCTCTCCATAGTTGTGCCAGAAGCTTCTTAGTGGACCAGCAATTACCATTTCAAGTGTTTTGAATTCCAGATGCACAAAGATGATTAAAAGTGTTACAGCTTAATCACATTATTAATGCTTTATATATAGCCAAACTCCCTTTTCTAACTTAAATATGTGGGGGTGGGAGGGGCTTCTATTTTCCAAAACTCTGGTCAGGATGTAATTATTGAGTGTAAAAACTTAAGAAGACAAAAATAGTCTTAATGAGATATAAAAGTTTGTTCCATAAAATATTGTTAGGCAATGCCATTCAATTATACAATAAATATGTATTATGTGTGGGGAAAGGAAAAAAAAAAAAAAAAAGAAAAAAAAACAGTTTCTAAGAAATTATTCAGTAATATTCTGAGTGTACGTCCATCAGAACATATTCACATCCTACTGTGATTTTTAATTTGTGAACACTTTATAGATGGGGTGAAGAGAGAGTAAAGGCCAGCTAGGTAAGCTGAAAAGAAGAATTCACCAATACATTTTGATTTTTGTTTATAAAAATGCTAATAGTTTGCATTTTTAAAATCAGTGAATGTCCAACTTTCTCCTTGATTCTGGATATGAGCAATAATAACAATTTGATGGTACCTTTCTATATACAACAGAGCTGATCATAAAATCATAGAACAGTTTTGTTGGAATGGACCTTAAAGATCACCTAATACAACCACCCCCTGCAATGGGCAGGGACACCTTCCACTAGAGATACAACCATGAGAAATAGTTCACTATGTGGTATAAAAATAAAATTTGTGACTACTGTGATTCTCATATACATTTCCAGACATGTTTAAATGACTTACAGCAGCATTAGAGAAATTTTTCATAACCAAAAACAAACAAGTATATACTTATATATTTGCCTTTACCTATTCAAATATGATATCACAGTGGTGAATTTAATTAATGAAATATTTAGATTATGTTCTGAAGAGACATACAGGATTAAAAGTACTAATGTTATAAATTAGGATTTTAAGAAAATATTTTATATATAAATTTTCTTGATGCAAAAATGTTACTGAAAATATGAACTGTGAGTGGCAGGACAGAACAGTTATCAAGAAAGGTTAAAAATAAACTCAAATAATCTTAGAAGAAATTTGATCACGTATATTAAGATGGTTTGTGTTTTTTCTTACTGTAATTCTGATTTCTTAACAATTATTATAAATTTTGATTAACAATTCTTCTTTGCTAGTAGGGGAAAACATCACCATATTACAAATGAAGAGGTGAGACATCAGTCATGAAACTCTTTAAAATATCTCTCTCTTTGATTCCAAGCTGTAAGAGCTGTTTCTCTTGATCACTACTCATGTTCCTTAAAAATGAAAAACAAAACCAAAAAAAAAGCTAAACTGAAATGTGAGACCCATCCAACTTAACTTTAAGTGTTTTAAAGTCCACTAGTCATCTATGTCTGTTTCATGGTTGATTGAGAGGGATAGAGACCTTTATCTTTTCTACCTAAAGTCAATAATTAGTACAGGGCAAATTGCTCCTCCTCCCAGTGTTTCTGTCTTTCTACTGTCTCCATTGAGTCAAGTTAGGAGCTGAAAGTTAACTAGAGAAATCCTACGTACCTCAAGATGCATACTGAAAACCATAGATGTCTATGTCTGAGCTAAAAATAATATCATGTATTTAACCCTCGCTGAGGGTTAAACCCTTAGACCACTCTCCATACATGACAGAAGATTAAATAAAAATCAGGTGGAAAAGTACTAGAGGTTATAAAGCACAAAGGGATGATTTGAAATAAGTCATTCAGGCAGGAAGGTGATTGAGAAGGAGGCAGGTGTTTGCCCACATGAATCATTAATTAGCAACTTGAATGAAAACAAACCAAAATCATCTTTTTTTTTTATTTTATGTACATATATATTTTTTTCTCATTAGATACAAATAAGAACAGCTATGAAACCTGAAGTTGTTCAGGAGAAAAAAAAAAATGTTACTAGGATAGGAGAAATTGTGACTATTAGAAAATTTGTTCCTCAAAACAAAGAACACCTTTTCTATTTAGTAACTTTGGGAGAATTTTACAAAAATGGTTGGACTGTAGGTATATGTTTATTGTTAAGGGGTACAGAAAAATGTTTATCTAAGGTCCTGTGGATCAGGATTTTTAGTTTCTAAATACAGAATCTGGGAACCTAGATGTCTGTCATTTGCAATATACAATATAGCAAACAGTCACTCACAGGCATGTTTCATTCATTATGGAACATGTGGTACTGGCAGTATGAAATTCTGCCAGTCATAAAATCTCAGCTGGTCTGTACATGAGTAATTTTTATTCTTGTTCCTGTTGAAGAATGCCTTAACACTGAGAGAGTGTCTTGGTCTTTTCTATTAAGAATTATTCAGATCTAGCATCACCCATGAGAGATAGCTCAAAAAAGCTATCAAAGGCACTTTTCTGAGACTTCTAATACAAATAAAAGAAAAAGCATATCCTTCTCCCAAATATATACTAAATCTAAACTGACTCTGCATTATGAAAGCTTTGATGTGTACTTTAAATCAAATATTCTCAAATAATACATGGGAAAAGGGAAAGAGGAAAGGAAAAGAAAGAAGAAAGGATTAACTGATTTTCATAAAGGGATATATTAGTAGGGATAGTTATTTAGAAAAGAGGCTGTATATAGTATATGTTAATTCTGTCTCCAGAAGCAGTGAGAGACAAAAACAAAGACTTCAGACTAAGGAGTTTATACATTGTAGGATTTGGGTATTACACAGTTCTCCTACCATGTATGATATTTTCTGTGATTGCTGTGATTCTGGAAATATTCAAATTAATCAAAATTAAAGCAACAACATTGCATACTGATGTGTACTGGGCAGCTGCATACATTTTTGGGCTCTGGGTCACAGAGTGGAAGATCCATGTGATCTGTATCTGTATGGTCTAATTATTATATATTTTTTATTGACTATAATATGAATATTAACACTATTTTAACTATTTTTTTAAAGAAATTAAAGTAATTGTCATTCATTTTACATGTTAAAAATATATACTTTGAGCTGTTACTGAAAATATGAAAACTAGATTTTTAAATAGCTACCTGTGGTTTTGGACTGATGTTTGTAGATACTTACTCTTTTAGAAAAAGAGCTACAGGTAAATTAGAATTGACAGATCAAATGCTTATAACTTTTTTCTCCTGATAAACCATTAAGACATTACATAGGCATTTTGTAAGAAACAGCTCTCATTATTGAGGAAGTTAACAAAACTTTAAGTTAGCAAACTTTTATTTCTCTTAGACATTAGATTCAACTAAAAACAACCTGAACTATCTAATTTGTAATCTCAGAAGACAATCTAAAAGGTCATGCTGGTTCTTCCTTGCATTAAAATAGGATAACTTTAGAACAGGTTAGAGAATTTAGATTCTCTAGTTCTTGTTGTTGTTGCTGTTTTTACTGGTACTGAAAGAAAAACTTTCCAGACTAATATTTGGGCAAAAGAACAATCTCTTGCATTATTGATCTCACTAGTAATCTCAACTCAGAACAGTTCTCTTTGTTAAACTGACAGTACTCTTACCACATTGTAGAACTAAATCACACTTCTTTTCTTCTTCTTTTTACATTGTTTAATAGTACATTGCATTTAGATTAGGAAATTATTTGGGGAGTAATTAATGGCAATGCAGCAGCAAAATTACTGAGGAATAGAACACTGATTTGGAATACCCAAACAGGGCCAGGCAGCCCTTCAGAGAGTCTGCAAAGGAGAGATGCATGGGTAATCATATCAACCATAATAATAGCTTCTTTAATTTAATAACAAACATTATATATTTGCATATGTGTGTATGTATGTGTGTGTGTATATCTGTATACAACCACATACAAATATTTACATACACACATGTTCTTGTTTTTGCTGTGGCTTAAAAGTACACAGTTTAAATTAGAGTAACAGAAAAGATAGGAATATACTCAAAGTCATGAAACAATTCAACAGAAGTCAAAAAGGGAGTAGCTATCCCTCAGATGGTAATTTTTTGGTTAACATAGCTAGATAATAATATCTCTTTAGCAATACCGTGGGAGGATGGCATTGTCATGTATGGGTGGGACATTAAAAGAAAGGATAGAAAAACGTCAGTCAGATTTAAAACTTTTTTAACTTCTCTTTCCAAAATCACCAAAGCCAGAAATGAAGTTAAAAATGCTGGTGAACAGCTGTTGTGGTGAGGGATGTGTTGAAGGAACTGTCAGACAGCAAAAGTAGGGGGAATAAAGTAAACAGCTTTCTCCTAATTGTATTCCCAAAAGTACTATAGTTAGAATAGGCAAGCAGGATAAAATTAGAAATTAAAAAGAGTTACTGTAAGATCATCACTATTTTAACTACATATGATTTTCATCCAAAGAAGTCTTTGACCTTTGGAAACCCCTGTCTTATAACAGCAAATATTTCTCAAGTTTCCAAGTACTTCTTTTTATGTTTCAGTCCATCAATTTACATCTACTTCAAAAATTTATTGTTATAGTTGTTTTGTTTGGTTTTGGTATTCTTGTTTGGTTAAATAAAAAGAGACTTTAATAGTATGGAAGTCAGAAGGAAAATGACGAAGGATCAGAGGGAAAATAGCAGACCAGTGAAAGTGAGGCAAAGTTGGTTTGATACAGCCTGTCATGAGAGAGAAATCAGGATTCTTACTCCCTTGTTCACATTTTTTGCCTTTTAAGACGTACTTTATTTGAACAGAATTTAAAAAAAAAAAAAAAAAAAAGAAGACTTCTCATCCTATTAACAGAGTTCTGATATAGTAAACTTCAATAAGACATGAGCATTGCAAACTGTATGTGAATGTTGTAATCGTATAAGCTAGCAAACCTTGCAGGGAAAAAGAACAATCCCATTTACTTCCTCACCACTGTGTATTTTGAATACTGCTATACTAAGAAGTGCACTTCAGCTAAGATCAAAAAGTTGTGTTTTGAAGGACGTAACAGTAAAAGCACACATACTCTTTCTTTCTGGGTCTTATAAAATTGGATTATCTACGTAAGGAGTAACTATCCATGCAGTGAAACAGTTTCATGAAACTCCAAAGGGAAAATAAAAATAAAAAAATGCCTTGGGTTCACAGCCAATAGGTATTTCACCATTTGAGTACTTTAACAAATATGAAAAAATATGTGAAGATTGTTAAAACACTGACTTTAAAATGGTTTCAGTTCATCAAAGCTCAAGACCAGTGTGAACCCTTAAATTGTGCAGCTTAACCTATATTTCAGAAGACATTACAGTTATTTCAGGAATTAGACCAATACTTTTGTTTTGATGTCTCCATAGTTATTTCTTCTGGTTTTATGTGTGGGTGTGTGTGGGTGTGTGTGGGTGTGTTCTTCCAATGTAAATTTCTATGTTTAATTTCTTCATGTTTTTCTCCACTAAATAAAACTATTGCCTTAAGCAGTCTGCATATACTGCTCTGAAACCTACTTTTCACTTTAGCCTTTTCACCGTACTTTTACACTTTATAACTTTTTGTCTTGCATTACTCATACTTTCATAACTGGAATAAAGGCAACTGCCTAAAAAGTTTAAGGAAGTTTTCACTATACGTTGAGATAAATGTGATCTCTTTCTATGCAACATCTTTGTCGCATGACATGCCATGACATCTCTGTCATCTTACCTACATTTCAGAAAGTTCTGGCTTGAATCAGAAGGTAAAACCTACCCCAAGGCACTGCCTAGACAAAAAAGACCATGAATACTTCTGCCCAACTCTGACCAGATTAAGCCAGTATAAGCTGTAAAGCAAAGTAGCAATAAACAGCTGCAGCACTGTTTGTAATGCATTTTATGCTGCGGACAAGCATGATAGAAATCCTGGTGACAATAGTGGCATCTTCTAACTGGCCTTAGATATGAAGAAAGTCAAAGTGCTGCAGGACTACATGATTTCTGAAGTTTTACAGTAGCAATCAAATATAGAGTATTGCAAATATTGCCAACAGTAGTTGCTGTGGTGGTGATGCGGATGTGTAGAAGGCTGAGTTCACGCTGGAGCCTTCCTGTAGAGTCACCAGCCAGGCCTTGACACATCTGCAGGCTCCCATGTGCTGCCAGACCATAGGGGCCACAGATGGCTGAGGGATCCAAAAATTTAGACAAAAATATTAAAATTTCTTTTTTCCTATGCAATATGGTTTTATTCAAGATTTACATGCTATTCATTTTATTCATTTTTTTTTTAATCCTTTATTGTGAAATTGAAGGAAATGGAGAATTAATTTTCTTGTTGTGTTAACCTTAAAATTATCTTAAATTTTGAAGATTTTTGTTTGTTTGTTTGTTTTTGCCAAAAGCAAACACTATCATGTATGACTGAGGTTTTCTTCCAGGGTAAATCTTTCTCTAGAATGAAAACCTGAAGAACACACACACACACACATATATATGAATATACATATATATATGTATATATATGAATATATATATATATTCACATGTTATTTCCTGTTTTATAAAAACCTATGACTTATTTTCACTTCTGGGGTCAATCAATACAAAAATTATTGAACTGCCTTCAGAACTCCTCCATAGATATAAGCTCTCCATTTCCTAATTTTGTTGGATTTCTTTAAATTATTTAAAAAGCATCTTCTTAAAACATAGAAGTACTTATTTCATTGTTCTCAAGATTTTTTATCATTCTGAAGTAAGTTAAAAAACTAATGTCTCTGCAGAGCTGGAAGAAACAGAAATGGCCCTGTCTCGACAAACTGAGTTTGTTAATACTTGATTTGTTATTGAATTATTTTTATGACATCTAAGATCAATATGCACCTGATAATAAATATTTTAAACTGGAAAATTCCCTTGCAAAACTTGCACCTAATTTTTGTGCCATTATTATGGTAAACTAACGAAAAAATGAAAAAGTGAAATCATTTACATTATGTGAGATAGAAATGCTCATATATCACAAAAAGACAAAAAATGTACTCCTCTCACTTAATTTACTAAAAGTCCTTCCTAATAGCATAAAAAAATAAACAAAATTTGTATAAAATAATAATTCATCTTTTTTTTTTTAACATGATTTTAGCCATTGTGAACAACGATTAAATAACCCAAATGGATTTTTCCAACATAACAGAGACCAAAATATAGTGTGCTTTAAAAACAAAACCAATAGCTGTTTAAATTAATTTTACTTATGTTGAACAGAAAACAGTAATTAAAAATCTTATATACTTTCTTCTTTGTACTGTTTTTGAAAAATAACATTAGTCTGAAGATATTTTTCTCATTTTAAGTCCTACCAAGTCAGGCTTTCCATCTGTAGTCTAAATTCCATGGCAGCTACAGAAGTAAGTACTTGCTGAAAGGTAATGTACTCAGCAGCACACTGATTATCTGGAAAGGAAGTGAAGGTTATAGGTGCTTTGTTTCCACGTGTTTTGTTGGCAAGCTTTGAATGTTATATGCAAGAGAACTGAAAGGGTTTGCTTAAACAATTAAGACCTTAACATCAAAGCACTGAGTAGGAAAAACTTGATGTTAACAAGTTGAATCAACACAGCCACAGATTGGAAGAATAGCTTGGCCAATACAAATCAACGTTGCAGAGTTACCCTAGCTGCCATAACTTGTTCCCGTGCTATCACACTGAGGGGAAGAAAAAAAAAAGTCTTAAATTATCTATTTGTGGCATTTCATTGTTACACTGAGAGAGCAAAGTCTTCCTTTAGAAGCTGTGGACTCTCTAAGATAAAGAGAGATTTAAATTATCTTGTATCCCTGACCCAGCATATTTAAGTGGAATAGATATAAGGATTACCACAGCAGTTTAATCTCTTGAGCACTGTTGATAAATGGTGATTATGAATGTGTGTTGTTTAGTACTCTATTCTGTATATAATATGAAATATTTGATTGAGAAAAAATGTAATTTGAATTTCATACAGAGACTAATATTAAATCAACAATTAAAATATAGATAAATAATTGTTTTCTTTATAGTTCATTAATAATAGCTAAACCTGATGTCACTCCTGTGGGTTCTGAAAACTGTTTCTCTTAACAATATTAAAAATATATCTTTAAAAATCTTACCTTTTTGCAGTTGAATATACTTTTTTCTTTTATGGTAACTTTTGTAAAAATTTTTAAACAGCTGAAATCACTGCATCTCCACAATCAAACTGGTCGTGTATATTGTTAGCTATTCAATCAGGGACTGTCAAACTAGGGAAAAACAGCAGATAAAAAATGTAAGTCTTACTACTTAAGAGACTTACACTGGATACTTAGAGAAGACTGTATCCATGTAAAATGTTTGCTTGGAGGGTGAATTCTGGTCTGCCCATTTACAGAGTGGGAATATTACTGTTTACATCAAGTTTGATTTTGATCCTTCATAAAAAGTTGTATTTTGCTATCTGCAATTTCACTGCATTTCTGGAAATGAAGCTGCAACACTTCAATAATTCTACTTTTATCTGTGTCCAGTATTGTTATGAATATAATCCATTGGGACCCAGTTGTTACTGCTGTTGGAGTAATTTTGTTTCTTCCCTCCCTTTCTCTAAATGTTGTGCACATTTAAGGTGAAACATACTGTAGGAGAAAAAGAAGATAAAATCAGAAGTGACTCTATGTTACATGCAATTTGACTTGATAATTTTATTATGTCGATCTTCTGCAAGTTAGCTGTACTTTCCTATGGAACTGAAAATTTGCACAGAGATCCAGTGGAATACAATGATTTTTTTTTTAAGGTATTTCTCCCAAACATACATTAATTCTCTCACCACGACAGCTAAAATATCATGAATAAATAATACCAAAAGATATTATTACTTTAACATAGTCTTTGAGTTGAGTAAGTCTATTTATTTAAAATGAACATAATTTTACATTATTAGATAAACCTTTACATCTTTAAAATTGACCTTTATGCCAAGAAATTTATTCATATATATTTTGCTGCCAAAATACTTTTTCCTTTCTGTATCAGGAGATTGTATTTTCAATAAACCCTTAAATATAGCCTTTCCCTCATTTTTTTTTTTTAGGTGTGGTACAGCACAGTTCTGCTTTCTGGACTGCTGACTGCTCTCTACCTTCCTAGTAATAAGAATACAATACTAATTCAATACAAAAATAAAATAAAATAAAAATACTATGTATATTTACACAGATGACATATGATTCAGAAAGTAGCAAATTTCCACCGATGTGCTCCCCTACAAACCTTGCAGGTTAATCTGTTGGTTTCTCAGAATCACACCTTAGACCTGTGGATAACTATGGATTTCAGAGACTAAATATCTTTAATTCAGGCTAAAAAAGGAAGCAAATAAATGTAATTTCATTTGGTGACAGTTGAAACAACGCACTCAGTAAGCATATGCAGACTTTGGGAATGTTTATGTCAGTAAGATTATCTGACTGAGGACCTTGTCAAAATAGTATGATATGGGAAAGGGGAGGGCAATAAACAAGACAAACAGACCTCACAGATAACTGTAATAGAGACAATGATAAGAAACCAACATAGTTAATCACACTAATTACTGGGCTATCAAGAAACTACAAGAATCAATTCAAGGAGGGCCAACCTGAATTTTGCTGGTGATAACAATGTAAATTTGAGATTCGTGGATGGGGGGACAGGGGGTCTTGGAGCTATGTGATTGAATGAGGGATGTGCAGGGGAAGTCAGGGAGGAAAAAAGGAGGAATAGTTGGAAAGAGATATAAAAGGGGTCAGTTACATTCAAAATGAAGCTAGTCAGCACACTTGTCTGGCTCAGGTTTGTACCTGATCATCTCAATCTGTCCCATCTTCTTAACACTCTCCTATAATTTCACTTTCTGTCCCATGGGTTTATGTGAGTGCAACAAGGACTCCCTGCAAGAGAGCTACTGCTGCAAGTGTTAGCTACTTGGGACTGGTTTGAGTGGGTTTGGTGCCAGCTACTGTAGTCAGACTCAGGGTGTATGTGCCCCTGGACTGTAGTGCCAGCTACTGAAACCAGTAGGGGTCTCAGACCGAGTCACTTGTGCAGAAGCAGTATGAGTCCCAAACCAGCTGCTGGGGTGGACTGGAATGATTGAGATGAGTGAGGAGGTCTATACCAGTGGCTGGAGTGGGACCTCTGTGCCTGGTGCTGGCTGCTGGGGGGTGGGGGGGGGCAAGTGTCTGTATCTCCCCCAGACCTGGTGTACGTGTATCATTCACTTGGCAAAACTCAAACTGGACCAGATGGCAAGTAGGACACCTTAGGTCTGAGCAGGGAGAGGGCCTGGGCTTGTCTCAGGGAGCACCCAAGGGTGCAAAGTGCCTATGAGATGTATGTGTTGCATGTATGCAAGTGAGCATTAAACTGGAGTAGGGACCCCTGGGACAGGTAGAATAGAATAGTTCAGTTGGAAGGGACCTTCAAAGATCATCTAGTCCAACTGCCCAACCTCTTCAGGGCTAACCAAAAATTAAAGCATATTACTGAGAACATTGTCCAAATACCTCTTGAACACTGGCAGGCATGGGGCATCAACCACCTCTCTAATGAAGCCTGTTCCAGTGTTCGGCCACCCTCATAGTAAAGAATGTGGTAGAGCATCCTTTTAACATAACTAATAAAATCTGCTTCACATTCTGCATAGAATTTCTTGTCAAAACAAGAGAAATGCTGTGAACTGTAGAATGCCCTGGAGTCACAGGTACCCTTCCTGAACTGGATAAAGGAAAGACTTCCATTTGAGTGTCTGAAAACTCTGTTTATTGTTCATGTTCCTGACCTATTTTGTCATTTGTAACTGCACTTTTTATTTCCCTGACTTCCAGAGTTTGAAACATCTTCTCCTTATTCCCCATTCTGTACTGCAATGGAAAATTAATAAAAGACAAAATGGAGAAGAGGTTGTGAGACCACAGAATCACAGAGTGATTAAGGTTGGAAGGGACCCTCTGGAGATCATCTGTCCAACCCCCCTGCTCAAACAGGGATATCTAGAGCAGGTTGTCCAGGATGGCTTTTGGATCTCCAAGGAGGGAAACTCCTCTGGGCAACATGTTCCAGTGATCTGTCACCTGCACAGAAAAGAAGTGCTTCTCGATATTTAGATGGAACCTCCTGTGTTTTGGTTTGTGCTCATTGTACTTTGTCCTGGCACTGGACACAACAGAAAGGAGCCTGGCTTGGTCTTCTTTGCACATTTCCTTCAGGTATTTATAAATATATTGATAAAATCCCCACCCACCCCCTGCCATCTCCCCTGGGACAAGACCACCCCATTATGGACAAGACTGGACTCAGTACTTACCTCTGGGGGACACCAGTAGCTACAGGCCTCCAACTAGACTCCGCTGCTGAGCACAACCCACTGAGCTCTGCCACACAGCCAGTTCTCAATCCACCTTACTGTCCATTCATTAAACCCATACTTCCACTATGAGGATGTTGTGAGAGGCACCATCCCTGGGGGTGTTGAAGCAAAGGTTGGATGTGGTACTTAGGGACATGTTTTAGAGGGTAATATTGGTGGTAACTGAACGGTTAGACTAGATGTGTCAGTGTTAAAAAACAAAACAAAACAAAACAAAAACAGATCAGATTTAATATTTCACAGATCTTTTTTCACTGCTTATTTTAATTCAGAGCTGTGTTCTGTTATGCTCTATTCTTCCTCAAGATCTTCATCAAAATTGTGTAACAAACTAGACCATATATATAAATTCTTTAGAAACTGAAAAAGAAAAAGAAAGCAAAACATACATTCATTTTTTTTTCCTTTTGTAAATGCTGATTGTGAAAATAAATTACTTAATTAACAGAAAGTTCCTGACAAATTCTTCCCAGATGTTTAAAAACTTGCTTGTTCTGAGAGGACTGCATGGGAACAGACTTGGTCTCAAAATTTAGTAAGAACTTCTTAGCTTATATCAGGTTTTATTCAATACTGATTTTAATGGATAAGGGAGAAAAAAATGACATATTGTTACAATTAAACAGATTGAATTTTGCCTGGCTGAGTATGCTCTTCTAATTCTGAGTACATTTCCTTTTTTATATTGAATATGTAGCATAAAATGGAGTTATATATGCTTGCATAAAATATGATGTAACAATTTTTAAACATCTGTTGTACTATCATAGAAAACAACGTCACATCAAGACAAAGTTAGAGGCAAAACAAAATAATGAACAAATGAGATAATGGGAAATTGCAGGTTTTTAAAACATTGTTTGAAGAGTCTATGGAGACGTATTTTTCAGAACAACATAGAAATAACCACTTTGATGAAAACAGGCAACATATCTATGATCTATGTAGTGAATATGAAGTCTATAGAAAAACAATTGTACTAACTAATCTGTGAAAATCCTGATCTGCTCTCAAAATCTGAACTTTACAATGTATCTTTTTCCTCTATATTTAGACAAATGTTAAGGGTGGCGTACCTTTTTCCACCTTGCATACCATAGGTGATAAATTTGATTCACACATCTCCTGGAAGATCTTATGAATTAAAACCAAATAAATTAAATTAAAAACAAAAACAGAACAAAACAAAACAAAATAATATTAGCAAATATAAAGGAAAGATTAGAAGCGATGTAATGTAAGGCTTGTCTGCATGCAACATTTGTGAGCCAGCATAGCAACTGTGTAGGCTGAACTCATTTTGTGAAGGATAATTATTTTATTTTATTTTGTTTTTTCTAATCAGTAAAGCACACCTGACTCTAAAGAATAGACAATATTTCTATTCCTTGTACTCAGCAAAATCTGTAACATGATCTTTACCACTAGTATTTATAAAATTACTAAACAATATTCTTACCCAAAAGAGAAAACTATGGATATTCCACACCAGATATATGTTAGAGGTTTTATCAGAATATGCTCAAATAGTAAGGTGACAGTTATGAAATACTAAGATAGGTAAGAAAGACAGACATTGTCAATCTTTTTTAACTTGTCCTTTATGTTGATTGATTGTGTTTATCTGATATGTAATAAAGTTAATTTAATGCTCCTCGAATTTAAGTTGGGCTAAGAGTATTTCTGTCAGATCCTGTTCTCATCTGACTAAATTAATTAAAAGTGACTACACAGTCTATGCTGGTAAAATACAAAATATATGCAAGACACAAATTGGGCAAAACCAAATTTTAACAGGTTGAGAGCTCTTAGTCCAATAAAAACCTAATGAAAAAAAAAAATCTTAAAGCCAGGTCCTGCATTTTGGCCACAACAACCCCATGCAGTGCTACAGGCTTGGGGCAGAGTGGGTGGAAGTCTGTGCAGAGGAAAAGGATCTGGGGGTGTTAATCGATGCTCGCCTGAATGAGCCGGCAGTGTGCCCAGGTGGCCAAGGCCAATGGCATCCTGGCTTGTATCAGGAATAGTGTAGCCAGCGGGACCAGGGAGGTGAGCGTCCCCTTGTATTATGCCCTGGTGAGGCTCCACCTCAAGTGCTGTGTTCAGTTTTGGGCCCCTCCGTACAAGAAGGATATTGAAGCCCTGGAATGTGTCCAGAGAAGCACTACAAAGCTGGTGAAGGGCCTGGAAATCCTATGAGGAGGGGCTGAGGGAAATGGGCTTGTTTAGTCTGGAGAAGAGGAGGCTCAGGGGAGACCTTATTGCTCTCTACAGCTACCTGAAAGGAAGTTGTACGGAGCTGGGGGTCTGCCTCTTCTCACAGATAACTAGTGATAGGACTAGAGGGAATGGCCTGAAGATGTGCCAGGGGAAGTCTAGGTTGGAAATTAGGAGAAATTTCTTCTCAGAAAGAGCAATTAGGCATTCAAACGGGTTGCCCAGGGAGGGGTGAAGTCACTGTCCCTGGGGTTGTTTAAGTTGGCTGGACCGGGTGCTTAGGGACATGGTATAGTAGGTGATATTGGTGGTAGGGATATGGTTGGACCTGATGATCTTGGAGGTCTTTTCCAACCTTAAGGATTCTATGATTCTAAACATTTGCACACTTCAGTATTTCTGGATAGCAAAGGCTAATTTTTTAAACTCTAGGCAAGATTTTCAAGTATTGTGAAAGCTACAGTATTGTGAAAGTTGCATGTCAATTACATTGTTTTTTTATCTAATATGACAAGATTTTAAAATTACCATTGTGTTTTAATGCACCAAATTGTATGTTCCACTTTATAGCTTAGATGCTAGAAAGCCACATCATTCCAAATTTAGCTTTTCTGTTATTTAAGATATCATTTCAAAAGATCTTTGAGTTTATGCAGAGAAGTAACCTATTTGCATATTCCTTCCACACCTTTCACCTACAGACAATAGTTTTTCTACATCTGAAAATGGTCTAATAACATTTTCGTACACATTCTTGACAGAGTTTTTACATTATGACTTCATTTATTTTTGTGAATAATGATTTAGCAATTCTGTACACTGTATTTCCGTTTCATAAACTAAAATTTGTTACTGTGGTATATTTACATATTTCTTATCAAATGGATATTTACCTCTCTGCATTTATATTTAGACAATAGCTTTTGATAGTCCTGTAACAATTATTTAATCATATAAAAGGAATTTGGTTAATAATAGTTGCTTGTTTTTAGGTATTTATCAATAGTTGTAATTACTTATTTTATACACAGAGACACATACACTCTCTTGAGCAGTCTTTTATCCTATTTTAAACCAAGTAGTTAAAAGTATGA
This sequence comes from Cygnus atratus, assembly GCF_013377495.2. Lineage (NCBI taxonomy): Eukaryota > Metazoa > Chordata > Aves > Anseriformes > Anatidae > Cygnus > Cygnus atratus. The sequence continues at coordinate 56,001,117 of NC_066365.1, forward strand.
TAGATATTTCCACTAATAGAATAATATTTGTAGCACATTATGTTATATTGCAGTCAAACTAAAGTCCCTCTTAATATAGAACTAATTTAAGAGCTCATTGTAAAATTTTTATTTTTGCAGTTTTACATCATCATTGGTGAATTAATAAGTGATAGCAACGCATGCCAATTTATGACATCTTCCTCTGTAAGAAAACCGTGGTTTCCAGATCATGGTTTTTTGTTGTGTGTGTGTGTGTTCAAGTATTCCTGAAAATTCTATTTAAATCTGTTACTGTAAAATGTTTCAGAAATAAGTTTAAAAAATGACATATGAACTTTAAAAAGTTGCATCAGATTTTGAATTATATGATGCAATAAACTACATAATCAAGAAGACTCAAATCTATCAATCTTCCAGATCTTGTAAAAATTGGAAGTACGAGCTAAATTGTAGGTTTTACAGTTTAGGTCTTGTTAGTGCTTCCTAAGTAGTTTTGTAAACAGTTGACATATTACCTCAGTAAGAAAAGCATTTTGCACTAAGAGAAAGTAAGAGTGCTGGCATAACAGCTTCCATTATAATGTTTTGATTATGGCATATTGTTTCTATATCTGTTATTGGGCATTCATTTTAGTATGTCCAGTTTGCACTCCTCTTTTCAAATGTCATCGAAGTGTAACTTAGGTGAATGATAGGAGGTACTTTGTGCATGGTGCCAAACAGCATGCATTTTGAAATAGACGCAAGTTTCTGTACTATGCATGAATAAGGTGTATACAAGGTCTATATTGCAAACTTTGGCTACATGCACCAATACAAATGAGAGAATTCAGATATGTCTCTGGCTGACATAATTATGTCAGAAAAAAATTCCAAAAGTAAATGCAGATACGTTAAGTAAGTTATGATTTTGTTGGCATAGCTTATGCAATTTTAGGAGGAAATAAGGAAGCACCAGAAGAAAAGTCCTTCTGATGGTACTTATATTATCCCTTTGGGGGCCTCTGTGACATAGCTTTGCCTAAATTATCTTTGAGCATTGACACCAAATCTCTGTTACCATTCTCTAAATTAATATAAAATAAAAAATAAATAAATAATCTATACTAAATATACAGGAAAATCTTTAAAAAGATGCTCATTACCAGTCTAAGAACACACCTATTAAGATTGCTGTCAAACAGAAACCACAATACATGAAAATGTTTCCATAAGCAGTATAATCAAGAGAAAGTTTTGAAAAAAGAAATCACAGAAATATACAGCTTAACAGGAAAAATCTGACATAGCTGACAAGCAAGCAGAGTTTAGCGTATTTCTATCTCCAAAAAGAATGCTCAAGGACAGATGACAACAGCAACAAAATAATCTTCTCCAGCCTCTCTCAAGGGATACCATTGTCTTTTAGATAATAACAAATATATAGTCTTAGACTACGTTTTTAGAAGCATGAATGTGCAGTTTGTAATGCTCAAAACCTTGTTTACAAGCAAAGAGTCAACACCCTCATAAGTAAAGCCAAAAATGTATTGTTAGTATAATTGAAGTCTTAAAAGTCTAATCAAAAAATCATTAATAATGCAGATCTCATTATTACAGAAAGAGAAAGAAAATGTGCATATAGAAAAAGTTTTAGCAACAGCATAATAGGTAAAATTATTTACATGTACTTCTTTCTTTCTACTCCTCTTGTTATGCTCGTGCTTCTCCTGCTCTTCTGGGTCCTAAGGCTGGTGGCTTCATTGTGGTACAACGATTTATTAGCATCTGAAGTCCTTTGGTAGGAGGAATATGAAGTTCATATTGATGGTTTCTTTTTTTTTCCCTCAGTCTAGGGTCCACTGGAGGTCATTATTTATGTTTACTTTTTGCACCTTTTTATTTCCATATTTATCTGCGACTCCATATTAAATCTACTTTTACTATATATGGTACCTTTCACATTTTGTAGATAGTATTTTGTTGTTGATGTTGTTCTTTGCTGCCTTTAAAACCAGGTCTGCACTTCCTTAACTGATCATGTGTGAGTTGTTGCTAGCTTTGTGGTCTCCATTGCCAGACCTGTTTCCAATCCCTTATCATCCCAGGGCTGAACCACTCTGCATCATGTTGTCCTCTCAAGGCCTCTGCTATCATTCCAGAACTGTATTTTTCTTTATTGTGTCATTGTGTTAGAGCTGTAAAGCCATGGTTGTACCATACAAAGATGAGCAAAGGTAAAATGAATTTACCCTATACACCTGGACAATTTGGAAAAAAAAATAAATGCTGCAATAGCTAAGCCAAGTAAAACAAAGTTACAGACAGATCAAGAAATTTTAGACAGAGTAAGTTTTAGAAGCCTCAGTCCTGAGGCTTTGTAAACTTAGTACAGAGCTAATGACTAGCAATAGCAGTACGGCATTGCAGGGCTACTCAGGTACAGGTATGTGCTCAGGAAAAAGAGGGACAAAGCAACAATAAAGCAAAATACATTTGAAATGCAGAGCAGCTTTTGCAAAGCAAAGGGGAATCTATACATGCCTGTACTATACTAAAAATATTTGTTAACAAATAAAAATTAAAAACTATTACAAAGATTTTAATGAATATATTACTCAACATTAGGGGTCTGCACTCAGCAAAATGCTAATTTAAATAAGAATGTTCAGCATGAATTGAAAAGGAAAACAGGCCTTTCAGTGATTATCGAACACCAGCTATGTAGGGGCGATATGTGTTAATTGGGCAATTATGAAGAGAATATGTAGCCAGGAAACACAGGTTATTGTGCAATTTACATTTTCTACAATGGAGTCATTGTGTCTGTCTGAAGCTCTGTCATTAACACAACAGATGTCATATTTTCCTGGCCCCATAAGGAGCAGAATACATATTTCTGAACATTTAACAAGAATATATTTGAAAACTTTCTTTTTTCTCTTTTCACAGGCAATTCTCCCTCCAATTTTCAATGGCTCTTCCACTTCCCATTTCCCCTCACAAAATAATCCCTACATTGAACACTCAAAATAGGGCTTGGAAAACTATACAAGCTAATTACAAAATATACAAAGTTGCAATGACATAGATAGTTGTTGTGGTTTAGCCCGGCTGGCAGCCAAACACCACACAGCCGTTCGCTCACCCTCCCCCCTCCATCTCCGGGATGGGGGAGAGAAACGGGAAAGTGAAGCCTGTGAGTTGAGATAAAGACAGTTTATTAAGACAGGGAAAAGAATAACAATAATAATAATAATAACAATAATAATAATAATAATAATAATAGTATTAATAGTAATAATGTGTACGAAATAAGTGATGCACAATGCAATTGCTCACCACCCGTTGACCGATGCCCAGCCTATCCCCAAGCAGCCGGCCCCCCACCCCGGCTAGCCACCCCTATATATTGTTCAGCATGACGTCAGATGGTATGGAATACCCCTTTGGCCAGTTTGGGTCAGCTGTCCTGGGTCTGTCCCCTCCCAGCTCCTGCTGCATCCCTAGCCTGCTCGCTAGCAGGACAGAGCGAGAAGCTGAAAAGTCCTTGGCTTGGTGTAAGCACTGCTCTACAACAATTAAAACATCAGCATGTTATCAGCGCTCTTCTCATTCTAATCCAAAACATAGCACCCTGCCAGCTACTAGGAGGAAAATTAACTCTGTCCTACCTGAAACCAGGACAATAGTATTACTATGCACTTTCTTTCAAAGGTAATTAAAGGCACTGGAGTTCATCTGTGACTATCAGATTGCTGATTTATCTGTTCTGAACCTGCACTGAAAGTCTGTGTTGTTGTTGTTGGGTTTGGATGGTTGGTTTGATTTCTGAACAAAGATGCACGAAGCAGTGGTAGCAAAATAATCTGTTACTGTCTTACATTATAACATATCCATGTATACCTTAAAATTAAAATTCAAAACTGTCAGGAAATACATTTTTATACACCTTAATCTAGTCATCCTGTTTATATTCTTAAATATTATTGTTATTATTAATCATGTTCATCTCAAACAATTTCTGACTTTCATTAACAATAAAAATAAAACCTCCTTTCAAAAATAACATTTTAAAAATAAAATTTCTCCTCTCAGCACATACAGCTCTGGTACATTTAACTGTCCTGAAGGCTATTTACAAGAGAAGAGATCAGTGCTGAGGAGGAGATGCTCAGATCTCTGGCAGCTGGAGGTTTTTACGGACGGAAAAGAGGAAACAAGAACTCGTGAGGAAACAAGAACCTGAAAAAGCAGTTGATTTGAGACAAAGATCTGTCTCACTATATTCAAGGTTAACAATGCTGCCTTTTGCTCTCTTTCTACATAAATGATTCTCATTCTGGCTTCATTCCTTGCTTTACCAACACCAAGATATGAATTAGTCAGGGGACTTCATAAAAGTCTGCTCATGCCCAGAGCTGCCGACCTTCACTTTCTGCAGTTCAGCGGCTATTTAATTTTAATTGCTCCCCAAGCTTAGGCCAATTCTGGATGGCAAAAGCAGGGCAAGAATCATTCACTGCTCCTTTTAAGTCTGAAAAGCCTATATTCAGATTGCCTCAGGCTCTCATTCTTACATTTATGTGAAAATGTAAGCTGCTGAACACTTCTGTTGAACATCTACAACACTAACTTAACAGGAAACGTCTTGTAGAGTGCAGCTTAATTTTTTTTTCCTGTGGGCTTCATGTTAAGGATCTTATTAAAAATAATTGCAGAATGTAATAAAAAATTAAGAAAATCCATGATAATGAGTTCAGATAGGAGTAGATTTCGGATCATATTGCACAATCCCTTCATTAAACCTCTTTTGGTGGATTATTACATCCATGTAAAGCCCCAAGTGCATACTGCAAGTAAGTGGCTATATTTCCTCTATGCAAAAGTTTTACACAAAGACAAAGCACTCAATGTTGCCTTGTTAATGTTTTTGTAAAATGTGGGAGAAATATTTTTTTTCAGTTGCTTCACTCCTCTATCTTCTCTTTGCCAATATCAAAGCTCATACTTCATGAAGGAAATCACTTTGAGTTCTGAGAAAATGAAAGAGTGAATCACTACAGGAGATAAACTGAAGCTGAAGGTGGTGCAGAAAATAACATATTGCCTTGTGGGTATTTCTTCATGGGCAATGCCTTTCAACTGGCAAAAAAGAAGGATGTACCAGTACCAAGTATCTTGTTTTGGAAGAAGAAAGGAATGTTTCAAAATGTATTTTTCAGTACGCATTGGCACTAAATTAGAAGTTGAAGAGGTATGTTGTGGTTTAGCCCGGCTGGCAGCCAAACACCACACAGCCGTTTGCTCACCCTCCCCCCTCCCTCTCCAGGATGGGGGAGAGAAACGGGAAAGTGAAGTCTGTGAGTTGAGATAAAGACAGTTTATTAAGACAGGAAAAATAATAACAATAATAATAATAATAATAATAGTATTAATAGTAATAATGTGTACGAAATAAGTGATGCACAATGCAATTGCTCACCACCCGTTGACCGATGCCCAGCCTATCCCCAAGCAGCCGGCCCCCCACCCCGGCTAGCCACCCCTATATATATTGTTCAGCATGACGTCAGATGGTATGGAATACCCCTTTGGCCAGTTTGGGTCAGCTGTCCTGGGTCTGTCCCCTCCCAGCTCCTGCTGCATCCCTAGCCTGCTCGCTAGCAGGACAGAGCGAGAAGCTGAAAAGTCCTTGGCTTGGTGTAAGCACTGCTCTACAACAATTAAAACATCAGCATGTTATCAGCGCTCTTCTCATTCTAATCCAAAACATAGCACCCTGCCAGCTACTAGGAGGAAAATTAACTCTGTCCTACCTGAAACCAGGACAAGGTAGTAAAGTTGGAGGTCTGCCAGTACTGAGCTAAGTCTTCAGTGATATTAATGTAATTCTGGACTTCAAAGAAAAAAAAAATGATATTGGCAATGAAATATTTATGTTATTTTCTTCCCACACAATTGTATCGTGCTGAGTTGACCAGACAAAACGACAATCAAAAGAAAAGGGGGAGAATGTGTGGGGAGAGAGACCATAAAATTATTTGTAAACATTTGGGTACCTTAAAGATTGGTATTATTTACTAAAGCTATTACAGAAGCTTTAAAACATACACACACGCACACACGCACACAAAAAGTACAATAGCAAACCCCCCATTAAATACAAGCATTAGGTTTCAATAACCAAATTCTAATATGATGCAAACATGTTCTTTTTCCATTCTGCTATAAACAAAAGTCTTTCTTAAACTTTCTGTTCTGCTTTTCCTCTCACACTGTTACTTAAAATGACAGAGCTTTCTCATCATCAAATGCTTATTTTTTGGAGCTACTCATCTGCTATTTGCTCTCTTGTCTTTCCAACTGTAACCACTTAGAAATGTTAGAATTAACACTGACCTCCACCTTTTCCAACTGTGTTGAACACAATTACACTGGCATCTACTCCCTCTGGTTGCTTCAAATGAAGCATCTTTATTTGTTCTCCACGTATACAGTCAACTATTTTGTCTTCTTCCGTATTATTAAATCCCAATATATATGGGGCTCATTTAATAAATCTTACAATCACCTTATTTGAAAAAGGACTGTTCTTGTCTCTCAAGAAACTTTGTTAACTACCTGGTTTCCAGTTTATTTCATAAGTCCTCAATCACTTCAGGTCTACAGATTTTCCTTAGAATTTCATCTTTTTGAGCATGATTTTTTTTTCTCATGTTCAATATAATTTTAATGATTTTTTGTTGTTTTGTTTTTTGTTTCTTTGTTCTTATTTTGCAGCCCCATGCAATGCTACAGGCTGGGGGAAGAGTGGCTAGAAAGCTGCCTAGGGGAAACAGACCTGGGGGTACTGGTCGATAGTCAGCCGAATATGAGCCAGCAGTGTGCTCAGGTGGCCAAGAAGGCCAACAGCATCCTGGCTTGTATCAGAAATAGTGTGGCCAGCAGAATGAGGGAAGTGATTGTCCCCCTGTACTCAGCTCTGGTGAGGCTGCACCTCAAATACTGTGTTCAGTTTTAGGCTGCTCGCTACAAAAAGGACATCGAGGTGCTGGAGCCTGTCCAAAGAAAAACTGTGCAAAAAAAAAGCAAAGCTGGTGAAGGGTCTATAGAACAAGTCTTATGAGGAGCTGATGAGGGAGCTAGGGCTGTTTAGCTTGGAGAAAAGAAGGCTCGGGGAATAACGTATTGTACTTTACAATTACCTTAAAGGAGGTTGCAACGAGGTGGGGATCGGGCTCTTCTTTCAAGCACCAAGTGATAAGGTGAGGGGAAATGGTCTCAAGTTGTACCAGGGGAGGTTGAGGTAGGATATTAGGAGAAATTTCTTTACTGAAAGGGTTGTGTGGCATTGGAACAGGCTGCCCAGGGAAGTGGTTGAGTCGCCATCCCTGGAGGCCTTCAAGAAACATGTAGATGTAGAACTTAGTTTTATGGTTTAGTAGTGGACTTGTCAGTACTAGATTAAAGGTTGGACTAGATGATCTTAGAGGTCTTTTCCAACCAGAATGATTCTATGATTCTATTTTGCAGTTTGTCTCTCTACTTGTTTTCTCAGCATGAAATTCTGCAAAAGAGGCTTTTTAAAATGATAGCTATACCTGTAAATTGTTCCTTAGCATTAGCTAAGTATGAGGAAATATAGTAACTGCTATGTCTTACTTTGAGTTTCTTTTGCTTACTCCTCAAAAGCACAATTTCTCAGACAACTGCCAAAAAATAAAATAAATAAAATAAAAAGTAGTTTAGGGGATCTCAAGAACAGAATAGAAAAATTTCTGAGTCTACCTGATTACACTCTCACTGTTAGCATTATGCTTACAAATATATATATATCTATGTTTTAATTTAAAATATATTGCAATATATTTTAAACAATAGGAGGTACTGCTTTTAAAATTTAATCAAAGCCATTTCAATACGAAGTCATTTGTGCTGTAATAGTTTCAACAACTGAATCTTTCATTGATTGTGAGACAGTTTTTGTTCTTTTATTGATTTCAAAAATAATTTCTGTTATTTATTCCAATGGTCAAAAATTTCAATTTTATCTAATTTAAAAATTCAGGAGTAACATATATCTACACTATTGTAAGTGTCAAAATGTCATCAATCCTTTTTGCTTTACAGATGGCCTGTCCCAGAAGCCAGTGGCAACCCCATTTCTTCGTGCTAAGAGCTACCCACATCCAAACATATACCAAAAGTGTCTATTCTATGGAAATTGTTATCTCTTGCTGCTTTAGCATATATCACAATATATCCAGACAGAAGCCAGACAGCAAAATAAATAAATAAATAAATAAATAAAAATTCACAATGAAAGATAAATTTATATTATGTAATATGAAGTTCAGATTATGAATATTTCTGAGCTCACTGGGTTTATATTTGAAGTTACGATTCAGTTATTGGATTTTTGTGTTTCTGCAGGTATAAGAAGCATCTAAAACATAACACATTATAAAAAAAAATCTGAGAGAGGCACAAACTCAGGATTTGCATGTCACACGTTTAGAAGTCACGTAATTAAGTAATCCATTATAAAAGTAAGGAGTAATTGGATAATGTTGGGTTTTGGTTTTGCTTTTGTTTTCATTTAAGTTCTAACCTACTTACTGCAACTTCAGTTCTCAACATGGTTCAGGATTATTTCCAAGTTTTAGGAAATGCCAGAGTGTTTCTTGAGGCTTATTTTTGTGCCACAAAGAAATCTTTGGGCCTTGTTATTGTTTCAGTGGGAGTAGGATCTTGTCTGAACTTTCCCAAGAAAAAAGGACTCAGTATTTAGAATTCAGAATCTAAAATTACAAGAATTTTGGAGACCTGTTAATAAGTGACTTTCCAGGAACACACAAATGCATATATATATATATATATATATATTTATTTAACTCTATTTTTTTCCTCTGACTTTATTTTAGGAGTTTAGGACTTTGAAGGGAAAGAATAAGAGCTTGCATCTCTTATTTCCCTTCTCTCCTCTTTTATTAAAAGAAGAAGAAGGGAAGGAAGGAAGGAAGGAAGGAAGGAAGGAAGGAAGGAAGGAAGGAAGGAAGGAGAGAGAAATAAAGAAAGAAAGAAAAAGAAAGAAAGAAAGAAAGAAAGAGAGAGAAAGAGAAAGAAAGAGAAAGAGAGAGAGAGAGAAAGAAAGAAAGAAAGAAAAAGAAAGAAAGAAAAAGAAAGAACGAACGAACTTGTGGGTATATTAAATTATGTTATGTGTTTAATTGTTTGCCACCTCCTGCTGGGGCTTTGGTTCAAATTATGCAGAGACATGGTCATTAGTCCATGCAGTTATTTCACGCATGAGAATTATCATTTTTAATTTGGCAGAAGTGAACTAGTACCCCAGCATGTGTCCACAACATCCACCTCAAAAGAGCAATAAAACGAGTCGACTAAGTTGATTAAGACAATAAAGCTATCAAGATAGCTTTGGGGCTAACAAAAATGCTTACTCAATCCAATTTACTATATATAATTGTTTGTACTTTTTTTTTTTCCTTAATGTCACTAAAGTAGACTACTAATTCAAATAGTAAATTAAAATGTCCATAAAGTAGTAATGGGTCCTATAAATTTATGAAATCACCCCTTAGAATTCTAATTATGGAAATATTTCAGTGTAGTATGTAACATACTGAACTGCACTTATTTGGTTAAAGTCATCATTTTATCTTTGTAGTAAGCTTTCCCAAGTCTTCCAGGAATGAACATGTAAATACATTGCTCAAAAAATACATACAGCTTTGTAACAGATACTTCATTTTCCCCTGTATCTATCACCAAAAACATAGAAATATTCCATTTGAAGTATAAAATAATAACTCACCAGAGATGGATCTTATTTTCCTTACAATCTGTAATCATGTGTCTGTAAAATGGAGACTTACAGGTTTAAATTTTTGAGGGAAATGCTACTTACCACAAAAGTTCCCACTCTTGCCTCTATGGATTATATTATATATCTAGTTTTTTTGTTTTGTTTTGTTTTGTTTTGTTTTATCACCAATCCACAGTTCTTTATGAGCTTAATAAAAAAAATAAAATTCTGAGAGTCATAGGTATTAAGGTAATTTAACAGATCTTCATGTACTGGGGAAGATCACAAATATTAAGTCTGTGCAAGATATTTCTCAAATGCATTAGCAGAAAGCTTCAGTAAAAGAGATTTGAAAACCAAACTAGGTAACTATGCCAACAGTTAAGCACTTTTCAAAAATAACATCTAACTTTACCCTTGTTCAAAATGTACAGATATTTCTTTTCCTACTCACAGTGAAGATGGGGCACAAATGATGAAAATTCTGTTTATAATGACATGACTTGTCTGTCCTCTTATTGTCTTTCCTAGACTAAACAAATATAGTTCTTTCTTTCAATGCTCATGTTTTCCAAACTCTTCCTTAGCCTTTCTTCTGTTTGTCTATGTATTCTTTTAAGTGAAGTACTAAAATCAGGACTCTGTAGTCACTGAGGCCTCACAAATATAAAATGTAATAAGTATTGAAGAGAACTTCCATTACTAAATCACACATAAGACTCTCCTTTGTACTTCAACAGTATTATACTGAGCTGGTATTCAGCTATTCATTCATTAACCCCCTGCCATTTTATAAACACAATTTTACTACCACAACACTCATTTCCACACTTCATATGACTGTATTTAATTTACTCTTTCATAAGCACAGTATTTTACAATTTTTTGCAGAATTTTCCGTGGTTGTGTTTGGACTATTCATCCAATTAATCAAAAGTATGATGATTTGAACATGAGTCAGCAATGTGCCCTTACTGCTAAGAAGACGAATGGTATTCTTGGCTTCATTAGGCAAAGCATCACAAGCAGTTCAAGAGAGATGTTCCTTCCCCTCTACTCAGCACTAGGGAGGCTGCACCTGCAGTATTGTGTCCGGTTCTGGGGCCCCCAGTATGAGAAACATCAACAAACTGGAAAGAATCCAAAGGAGGACCACCAAGACAATAAGGGACTGGAGCAGCTCTCCTATGAGGAGAAGTTCAGAGAGCTGGGACTGTTCAGCCTGCAGAAGAGGAGGCCTGGGGGGAAGGGGGGGGGATGAGCGGATATTATCAATATTTTTATAAATATATGAAGGGAGGGTGCAAAGAAGACCAAGCCAGGCTCTTTTCTGTTGTGTCCAGTGCCAGGACAAAGTACAATGGGCACAAGCCGAAACACAGGAGGTTCCATCTAAATATCAGGAAGCACTGCTTTTCTGTGCAGGTGACAGATCACTGGAACATGTTGCCCAGGGAAACTCCTTGGAGATCCAAAAGCCATCCTGGACAACCTGCTCTAGATATCCCTGTTTGAGCAGGGGGGTTGATCTCCAGAGGGTCCCTTCCAACCTTAACCATTCTGTGATTCTGTGACTCTATTCTCTAAGGTTTTTGCAGTTCCTTGCAGTTTGGTGGCATCTAAAAGTTTATAATATATTTTCAATATATTTTTATGTATATAATGATATATGAAGTGGCTACATATGTATTTATAGTCTTGCAGCATCAAACACATAGTGAATGGGACTTCTGAAAAGCTCTTCTGGGAAAAAAAAAAAAATCCTCTTCTTATAGAATCATAGAATCATAGAATATCCTGAGTTGGAAGGGACCCATAAGGATCATCAAGTCCAACTCCTGGCACTGCACAGGTCTGCCCAAAAGTTTAGACCATGTGACTAAGTGCACAGTCCAATCGCTTCGTAAATTCAGACAGGCTTGGTGCAGTGACTACTTCACTGGGGAGCCTGTTCCAGTGTGTGACCACGCTCTCGGTGAAGAACCTCTTCCTGATGTCCAGCCTAAACTTCCCCTGCCTCAGCTTAACACCGTTCCCACGGGTCCTGTTACTGGTGATAACGGAGAACAGGTCACCTGCCTCTCCACTCCCCCTTGCGAGGAAGTTGTAGACTGCGATGAGGTTCCCCCTCAGCCTCCTCTTCTCCAGGCTGAACAGGCCAAGTGACCTCAGCCGCTCCTCATATGTCTTCCCCTCTAGGCCCTTCACCATCTTCATCGCCCTCCTCTGGACACTCTCCAACAGTTTAATGTCCTTTTTGTACTGTGTTGCCCAGAACTGCACACAGTACTCCAGGTGAGGCCGCACCAGCGCAGAGTAGAGCGGGACAATCACTTCCCTCGACTGACTAGCGATGCCGTGCTTGATGCATCCCAGGATACGGTTGGCCCTCCTGGCTGCCAGGGCACACTGCTGGCTCATATTCAACTTGCTGTCAGCCACAACCCCCAGATCCCTCTCTGCGGGGCTGCTCTCCAGCATCACGTCACCCAGTCTGTACGTACAGCCAGGGTTGCCCCGTCCCAGGTGCAGGACCCGGCACTTGCTTTTGTTAAACTTCATGTGGTTGGTGATCGCCCAGCTCTCCAATCTGTCCAAATCTCTCTGCAAGGCCTTTCCACCCTCATCCGAGTCCACAACTCCTCCAAGTTTGGTGTCGTCAGCAAATTTGCTCAAAACACCTTCTAGTCCTACATCCAAGTCATTTATAAAAACATTGAAGAGGACTGGCCCTAAAATGGAGCCTTGAGGGACCCCACTAGTGACCATCCACCAGCCAGATGTGGCCCCATCACAGTTAAACCCTATAAAGAAACTAATTATTCTGCTTCTGATAAATGCATGTAGTATAAACCTATCTATCATGTAGCTGTATGTGTGTATATACGTGTTACTAAATAGACATTTTTAAAATTTTTAAATAATTTAAAAGAGATTCTTTTGACATTAAAGTTTAGCTGAAGTATAATTTCCTGAATTTTATCCTTTTTTTTTTTTTTTAATATATTCAAGGGAAATACTTGATTTTTCTCTGGTGTTTTGGGATATTTTCTGTTCTCTGTAAATTCTTGGAAATAACTACCAGTTCTTCAGATTCCTCTTTGGTGACTGACTAAAGTCCTCTAGAATTAATTTTACCCAGCCCAAATGCCTTAAACATACAGATTTCTCTAAATCTTCTTTAAGTTATTTTCATATTGTAGTCTGGCTTCTGATTCCTTGTTAATATTATTTATGTTAAAATTCTATGAAATACATTTGAAATAAAGCAAAAAGAGCTTTAGGAACTTCATCTTTCCCTGTGTAACATATCACTTGCAATTTTCTCCCACAAACTAATGACTCTATACTTTATTCTGCTACCTGCTTACTTTCAATGTTTAATGATGTCAGTGACAAAAAGCTACTCAGATATAATTGCACTGGAAGAAATGTTAGCCATATAAAGCCAGCTTTATTTTGCGGCTGCCATTTTTGTAATAAAAGTCTGTTGGTGGTTTGTTTATTTGCCAGAGCAACTTATGTTATACCTATTTTTGCCATTGCCAACAAGAAATAAATTCACATAGTGGGGTTCAACATCTATTTACAAGACCATCATAGGGGTCACAAACACATCAGGAAAGAATTTCCTAAATGCCTACCTGGCTTCCTGTAGTAGTTCATACATTTAACTTCAGTAGACTATCAAGCAGACTTTGTATTACTTACTTTTGAAAAAGATGTTTATGAGTTCAGCGGAATTCAACAGTTTCCCCTATTTCCCTGTTCTTCCTCTCTTGCTCATTTCTGTTCTACCATGCAAACAGTTTGTATCAGTGAAGAGTTATAGTAGCTTCTAAATACCCACTGAGTAAATTCTACACACAAATCTTTTCCAAATAAAGCTATCATTCTAGTTTGTAATTCCCTTATTTTATCATTAGATAAGCATTCAAAAATCTGTCGTGATTGTGTTTTTAGTGTTATCTGTAACACTATGGTCTATGGAATCTAACAGTTTTCTAGATATTTTATCTGTAAAGAATTTGTTATCATTTGTAATGATGTCCCCCAAATAAGCAAGCCAAAAAATACACATGAATATCTTCAAAATATATGTAAGATGTAGTCTATAATAACAAGCATTATTCATACCCCTACAATTAATTCTTAATTCTGATTAAATTCTAGAAACAGAAGTCCCCCTTAACAAAATTAAACTAAATAAAAAGGGTTTTATAAGAGAATTAGCAGTTGCTCAGGATTTATTCATGAAAGTAAGAGTGTGGAGCATATACATATCTGTGTCTTCTATTTCCAAACAGGAGGATGTTTATGGTGATGATATCTTTTATGTCTACTACAACTGTGCCAAGTGATCCCAGTCAAAGACCTGATTTCCTCGCAAATACCTAGGAAAAAAACAATCCCTGCAACTCAAAAGCTTGGTGTACAAAAGCAGTATATGTGTTATATATAAATAGAAAATAAGCAGGCAATGAAATAGGACTGTCCAGCATGAAAACAGTGGTCACAGTTTACTGGTGTATTAATCATTTTTTTGTGAGGACCCTAGCAGAGGAGGATTTTTAAGAGGATCACTGAGGTTTTGTGAATGCATGCAGAACTTCTTAAGAATTGCAGTGGTTTTACCCAGCTGGGCAGCTGAACTTCACCACTACCACTCTCTCGCTCCCTTTCCTCAAAGGGAAAAGGGGAGAAAATATGATGGAAAGGGCTTAGGGCTGAGATAAGGACAGGGAGATCACAGTAATTATAATCACAGGCAAAACAGACTCAGCATAGGAAGATTAATGTAATTTACTAACAGTCTAGAACAGTGAGAAACTAAGAACACCTTTCCCCTATTCACCCTCTTCACATCCTTCCCCCGAGTGGCACACGGGAAAGGGGAATGGGGGCTGCAGTTAGTCTGTAGCACTTTGTCTCCGGTGCTCCTTCACGGTCACTCTCTTCCCCCCCTCCAGCATGGAGTGCCTCCCATGGGATGCCGTCCTTCCTGAACTGTGTGGGTTTCCCTCAGGCAGCAGCTCTTCAAGAACTGCTCCCACATGGCTCCATATCATGGGGTCCATCCCCCAGGAGCAAATTGCTCCAGCACAGGTCCCCCACAAGCGGCAGCTCCCCCTAGACTCCCTGCTCCTGTGTGGGCTCGTCTCCACAGGCTGCAGCTCCAGCCCAGGGCCTGCTCCTGTGGGGCTGGCTCTCCACGGGCCGCAGCCTCCTCCAGGCCACACCCACCTGCTGCACAGGGGGCTCCTCCACGGGCTGCAGCATGGAGATCTGCTCCATGTGGGACCCATGGGCTGCAGGGGAACAGCCTGCTCCACCAGGGGCCTCTCCACAGGCTGCAGGGGAACTGGAGCACGTCCTCCCCTTCTTCACTGACCTTGGTGTCTGCAGTTGCTCACTCCTCACTCTCCCAGCTTCTGTTGCGCAGCAGGTTTTATTTTTATTTTTTTCTTTTTCCCTTTCTTAAATATGCTCTCACAGAAGTGCAAAAAATATCTCTCACTGGCTCGGCTCTGGCCAGCGGTGGGTCCCTAGTGGAGCCAGATGCAACTGGCTCCACGAGACAGCTTCTGGACTCTTCTCACAGACGCTCCTCACTACTGAAACCTCGCAATGTAAACCCAATACAAGCATAGGGGAAAAAAAAAAAAAAAAAAGAGCAGGAAAACCATATGTTAGAACCAACAGCTCAAAAGGGCTCTAGGGGCAAACAGATCGTGATCGTGGATAGTCTTAATATCAAAAACAAACTATTGAAGTTTGATTCTGATCCTAAAGGAGAAGTTTGTGGCAGCGATAAAGGAAATATTAAATAGATAATCTAGAAACAGTGTTCTGAGTCAATGTTAGTAGGCAGTATGAAGCAATAAAGACAGAAGTTGCAGTAGGCAACTTGTGAGATAATGAGAGAAAAAATGCAGCTGTGTAGGTATATAAAGAGATTGAATAGAACATGCTGTGTTATGGCAGTGAGACTAACAGATTGTCTACATGTGAAAATATAGTTAAAATGCCAAACTCAACATATAAATAAAGGTAAAATCAGAAAGGCAGATTGTTTTATAGTAATGGAAATAAAATGAATTACATGAAACATGAATGGCCATGGCTTTCAACAAAATGTTTGATGTCACAAACTTCCTGAAAATTCTCTGAATTAGGTGAATTTACAGCTCTTTTGCTCCATGAGAGTGCTCTTCTGGCTAATGCTGGTTATAAGGAAACTCTCCTGACACACAGTTTTTTCTATTCCAGACCTCAAATTGGCCTCTGAAGTTTAGTGATTGACCCTGTTATTCTTTGAATAACTTGGATCAGTGAGTTAGATGTCTAGAGTATTCCAGTATCCTAGATAGAAAAAATAAAATAAATAAAATAAAATAGAATAATAAAAACAATAAATAAATAAATAAATGATTTTAGGGAATGACCTTAAAATCACTTTTAGTTCTTGCCAAGTTCAGGCAAAAGATCCTTTTAACAAATTCCAAAGTGGATTATACACAGTTTCAAAGGCAACTTTGTGTACATACAACTAACTTTATATAAGGGTACATAGAAATAATAACAATTATGTAAATAGCTGTATAGCATGTAATTTGTTGCAAAGGTTTCTCTGACAAACTGTCAGACGTTTCACAACTACCAGTCTAAACACGCAATCCTACATCCTCAGGTTACTTTCTCAGAACAGGAATTAGCACTGTAAATCCACACTCAGTCATGATCCTTGAAAATTATTCATAGCAAAACCCTCTTCAGCCTTTAGCTCAGTCAGGAAAAAGCCCCATTTTTCATTAGATCACAGAGCTCTCTCTCCAGGTTTAAAATGATGATAAAGTTTTTTAAATATAAGAACTTAAAATCATAGTGCACAGTGAATAAAATTATAATATTTAAATTAGGTTATTTCTAGTAAGAGAAAAAAGGAGGAGACATACATCAAGAAGTTAATGTATGACCCATGGTATAATTATAAGGTTGTGGTTGGGTAAAGTGAAAAGGAGACAAGAACAAAAATATCACCACAGAGATTGACAAGGACTATAAACCAAGATGTAGAAATGAGGCTTGGTGCTAAAGGGGGATTGAAATAAATTTATTTATTTCTAAAAAAAATATATATGGCAAGTCATAAACATAGACAAAAGCTCAATTCCATGTGATACTGAAAAACAGGAAGCCTATAATTACTGATTTTGGACAAATGAAGTGAGGGGTTGTTTTACAATGTACCAAATAAGTAATTAAAGAAAAAGCAGAATGTCAGTAGACCATCATAGAGCTAATGGAGGTCTACACCTGTGATATTGCAAGTTGAAGGCCTGCCAACTGTAAAACAAACAAATATAGCATTCAGAAATATATTGAATGAACTTTATACCTAAAGTCCACTACTGATTAAAACCGATTCTTATTTAGATTAGAGGTAAAATAACTATGAAACTAAAATTTAAGTGATAGATACATCATAATTAATAGAAAAGGAAATGGTACATTATATAGGAAACCATTTTAATTCACGTGGAGGAAAAAGTTCACCATAATTCTTTAGACTCAGGTTGCTGCAAGCTGATTGTTTCCAACAAAGTGGGTAATACATGCCATGAATTATGCTGTCACAAGAAAAGAAGCAAATGGATAATCCTAATGATGTTTGTGACTGGGTTTGTCCATGGAATGCCTACCGTGACAGCAGTACAAATTATAAAGATATATTGTGGAGCAGTTAGTTGGAGCAAGTGCAGAAACAGCTGCTGCAATCAGGTGTAATCAGAAAGTTGCACAGTTGATCAAAGGTTCTGTACTACCAGCCGTGCCTCCATACATAATGGAAGAGACGTATTCAGATCCAGAAATCAGTAACAGATCATCAAGCAAGTTTTCGGAATCTGTTAAAGCTAACTTTTTGAGGCAGGAGACAACATCACTTAACTTCTGATTCAGAAGTCTCAGATAAATACTTTTAATGAGATGGAATGAAATGGGGACATAGTGCCAGTTCTTCAGAAGTTATATATATATATATATATTTCTATTCAATCCTCAGCTCTGAAACCCCAGCAAATAATTAAATAATCTATGACTACTTGGAAGAGAATAAATCAATAAAGAAATCCATCAAGGTTTAATTAACTATATATATATATATATAATATAATTACCACTAATTACCATAATTACCACTTATTATTTTTGTGGACATTGTTAGGCATGTTTCCTGTGACTTTCATATAAACAAAATTCAGAAATAGTCTTATAAACAAGACTAAATGCATAAAACAAGTCTTATAAACAAGAATAAATAAATAGTTTTCAATGAATTATAGGGAGAATATGATAGGAAAGACAAAAGGCAGTACCATTACCAATCAGGATCATTTTGCTATCTGAATGTTTGTAAATTCAGTAGATACATCTGAGTCAAAACAACAACCGTCAAAAATGGATTAATTTTACCAGGAACAGTTCTATATGTTGCAACCATGAGCAGATTACAGTCAATGACAAACTGAAAGTAAATATGGTTTCATATTGTAGCAGAAATTCAAAGTTCTGGTTCTTCTCATGCTCCTGCTTCTTCTCAAGCTCATCATAGCTAAATGTATAGACAAGAGTTTGGCATGTAAAGTATTTGAAGTAATCTACATGCTTTACTTGAGGTTTTTAGCTTGGAGTTGTGTCAGTTCTGGGCACCAGACTTAAGTACATGAGCACAAAGTGTGTGCACCAGAAAGGTCACAGAGCAAAGCAAGATGGTTTGGAAAGCATGACCAGAAAGCAAATGTTAAATGTTTTTGTTGAATTAGACAAATGAAGGCTGAATGACATGATAAAATTCTTCAAATATCTAAAATAGCAATCTTATTCTGCATTAAGGAAAGAATAACTTCACTTTACTTTGTGAAGTAAACCACACAAAAAGTCTGTAATTAAACTGGAATAAAGTACCTATGGAGTTTGCCAAAACCAGGTTAAAAAATAAATGAAAACTATTAAATAAAAACTATAAAAATTAGTTAAAAATAAATGACACTGAAACATAAATGATAAAACACTAGAAAACTTATCTGGCATCTTGTTCTTCTGTTTTCTATAAATGCATAGTTTGAGACTTAGGAAGAGGAATAGGAAAAGATGAGGTCCTAATGTTTTGCCTCAGTTTTTATAATTCTTTGAATCACAATATAAACAACTTTCTGGGGCAAACTCATTTTTTTCTTTATTGATTTTTTTTCTAAAACGAGACCAAAAAAATCCTAACAAATATTAATAAATTAGTTACTGGAAGGTGAACAGTCAAAAGGAAATGATTCTGTTATTCATAATGTTTAGTACTTTTCTTCAAAGTGTGTACCAGTGTTTGTCTCTAGTTAGGAAACTGATAATGATTGACAAGCAGTTTCTTTGAAGCATTTTAAACTTTCTTTGTCGACAGTAGGACTTCAAGCTTTTAATATGTGCTCTTCAGCACTGATCATGTGTTTAGGAAACTGCACAACTGACCAAATTTGGTGGTCATATAAATTTGGCGTGTTCAATCTGTATTGACCAGCCTCTACCAGTTACATAGGGAATCATGTATTAACCAAAATGAAAACTGTAAGGTAATAGTGTAAACATTCATCCAAAAATGATTGTCATCACACTTCCATTAAAAGTCTGTGAAAAGAAAAAATGTGTTTTTTTAGCATTTTTCCTCTGGTTTTGCAAGAATTATTCTTATTCTTATTCTTATTATTGTTGTTGTTGTTGTTGTTGTTGTTTTGTTGTTGTTGTTGTTATTATAAATATAATTTATGATAATAATTATATTAATAATAATAATAACTCTAAGTTACAAAGATTAGTTCTACCTCATTTTTAATCTTGACCTCTGAGTCTGGCAGATCTCAGAGAAAAAAAGTGTATTTATCCATCACCGAACATAATTAATTGTGTGTTGGACCCTGTGGAGATAACTATAGGACTTAATCATAATTTTCTGGGTAAAACTGTAAACAATTAACCACTGTTGCCAAATTTCAGTAAAAAAAATGACAAATTTAACATATCAGAACAAGCTTCAAGAAAAAGGAAGTAACAAATAAACAGCTTAATATGTATTTATTTTCTCTTTCCTTTTTTCCATTTAGAAATGCATTTTGTCCAAAACACTACTTTGAAACACAGATATAAAAATAAAAATACTTCAAAGCATCAAATTAGTGGAAAACAATCGAAAGCTATTATGTTATGATATGTAATACTTCTTTTAAAACTATCAATGCAATCAATGTAATTTGACATAAAAAATAATGGAAATCATGCAATTCTTTAACAAATGGGGCCATAAGCATCTAAATCTAGCAATTGTTTATATAAATTCTACTCATTTTACTGATCAATTGCTTGAAGATTTTACTGCTTGTTATTGATTATATTCATTTGGAAATGATGTCAACAAAGAACAATTGCTTACAATGCAATAGCTGCAAAGAAAATGTTGCATAGCAGTAGGGTGTCCAACAATAAGCAGTGGTCTAGAGAAAAAAAAATCATAAATGAAGAAGAAAACAGAATAGAAGAAAAAAATAGTAGTATTTTAGTATGAAATCACATACACACATATATAAATGTTGCATTGCATATTGGCTTTAATTATATTTATCCTAATCTGTGTGTACTTGTAATTATCTCCATATAACTAAACATATTTCTGATTATTATTATGGTTTATTTCAAAATACACAAATATGCTCGTGTGTATTTGTGTGTGTGTGCAGGGGGGTGAGGGTGGGGAGATCCAAGTAAAATTGTTTTGATTAATAATTCTTTTTTTGAAGAATTTCATCCAGAAGCATACCTGAGTACTTACCTGATATTTATTCTGTCTCTCTGGAAATAAAGCGTCTGCAGATAATAAAGCTGAAATCAGTAGCTGAATTTACAGTACAGATTTAACATAGATTTAGCCAAATATTGAAAAAAAGAAGGTAAAGCTTCCTAATTTAATGAACTCAGAATACAATACAGAAATAATCTTATAGCAGACAGTAAATGATGCGAGAGGAACTGTTTGAAATGTTATTGCCTTCCTAGACACAGCTATCTGCAACCTTAATTAGAAGCCCATGTGTGGCTAGAATTCTGATCTGAAAGTGATTCCTGCACTTCAGCACTTCAAAGTACGGGGGAAAAAAAAGAATAAAAAAAATATCCTTTGTTTTAAATTGAAAGATGGAAAGTGGTCACTATGTTAATCTGGTTTTTGTTTGCCTTATTGTTTTATTTTCCATTAAGAAAGCTTGGAATTACTTAAATTACTTGATGAGCTTGGAAAATAAAGGAAAAAGAAAAGGTGGGAACTGTGGAGAGAAATAATTCTCTGCTTTTGAGGCAAGCAGTTCCAGAAATTAATAACAGGATAATATGATCTGATACCTGACACTGTTAAAGTTTCAGTATGTACAAGTCACAGGGAGGAAAAACTGAATCACAGCATACCTGCTGGTTAGTATGAGAGAAGTGTAATCTGATCAGGGAACACTGTAGGAAGACCTTGACAAGCACATCCTACTCTGATATTGCTATACTCAGATCATCCATGCTTATAAGAAAATATTGCCTACTCAAAGTAAAATTAAAATAAAATAAAATAATAAAATAAAATAAAATAAATAAAATAATATAAAATAAAATAATAAATCATTGCCAGAGACATCTTTAAACATCATAAACCTAATATTGATCCTAACAGTATTATCTTCTCTTTACTACTGATTTTGTTTTAAGATGTTAAGTGTTAATTCATGCTGCCAGCTGCTGTTAATGTTTATACTGTATAACATATACTGTTACTTAAATCCCATTTCAATCCTAGTAATATTTCCCATGTTTTCTTCTAATGTACTATTTTCAATAAATGATGCACTAACATTTGAAAATGACTGTAACCAAATTCCTAAAATCTTACCCTTTAAGTAGGTCTTAAAATGTCAAATGTTCTGATTCGTTATTTCATGGATATACTTAACATTTTCTACTGATTTTGATCATCAAGAAGGTAGCACAGAGCATGTAGCCGTGGTAGATAGCCATGCTATACTTTGCTTTGTTGTTGTTGTTGTTTGATTGATTATTTGTTTTGATCTGTTCCATTGTTAATTTAAAAGTTGTTTATATACAGAACTATAATTGTTGCCACTGGAAACCTAACTCATAGAAACCTGGAATAATCGTAAGTACTTCAACTCTCACAGAAGGTTAAAAGCTTTGGTAGAATGCATCACTAATACATCTTAGAAGAATCGCATGCAGCTTTCAGGATCATAGACTGAAATATTGAAAGTTGAGTGTAGAATATAGTAAGCAGCAACTTGAATAGACAATTTAAAGAAAACATTTGTGTTGTACAGTTTAAGCCAGTAATTATTTATGATACATTTCTAACATGAAATTGCAGCAAGAACTTATTTTATTTGTGGAAAGTAAACTTTTGCCCAAGTATTGATGCTTTTCTAGGACTCTCTAACTATGTGAAAAGTATCCAAAAATACATTTTCATGTGACTTAAATTGATTCCTTTCTTAGAAACACGCTATGAATGAGTAGAAAGTGGTGTGCAATTAATAGTTCTGTTTTCCCAAATCACATGGTGAAAGGTCATTCTTGTTTCAGAGGAATCCTACTCTGTCTTATCCAGGGTCTTGATTCATTCTTTCTTTCATGTCAGAAACAAATAGGATATTGATCCCTCTGAGACTGACCTCTTCCTCACTTAACAGTAAGGGAAAATAAATAAATAAAACACAAAGCCTCCAAACTGGGAAAAAAATAAATACATAAATAAATAAATAAAAATCAGCTATTCTTAATATGAAATGGAAATATTTTATATTTTTTAAATGTTGACTTTTTAAAGAAGAAAATCTTCCCCTCTTCACAATGTTTCAAGTTTTATTTTTCTTCACAGTGACATACAACACTGGTATTTGAAAAGATATTTGGCTTTAAAACAATATCCATCAAACTTTTGATGACACTTATTGCATCAAGAAACAGAGTGCCTATTCATTCCAGTAAGAACAAATAATATTGCACCAATGAGCGCAATTACAAAGAAGTAAATAGTACATAAGCAGAACATACATGTATACAATAAGATTTCTACAAATTGTGTAATATTTACTCCCTCAAAATGTATGTCATTTATGTTCTTAACAAATGTCACCATCAGAATAAAAGTTGTTCTGTCCCTCTAAATATTATGTGTTCCTTTCTTACTCTGCTCCTAATTTTATTACTGAATTTTTGCACATTGTATATCACCTCCTTATTGCCATTGAATATTGATTTTGATTTGGTATTATTCCACATTCTCTGGAGTTTTCTTTTGCTTCTTTTATTCATTTTGTTTTGTATTGCTTTGTTTTTTTAGGGTTGGTTTAACTTTCATTTATTGGAAAATCTTAGAAAATCTCAAAGTCATGTAGCATGTTAAATGTTACAGAATTGATTATTTAATATGATGCTAACATTCACAGATCAGGTTGTGAGCCCTGTACATGATCACATTAGAGAGCATTTACTCCATAAGCAGTGACATTAATTCCTTTTCAGAACAGTGAGTAAGAGGATAACAATCTGACCTTCTGTGATCCTATTACATTCAAAAACTTAAAAATCAGTTTATAAAGAATGATCTTGTTCTTGTATGTTTATAGGCAAACAGAGACTTCTGTGTAACAGTCACTAATAAAGCTTAAACCTTACTCCTTCATACATTGAGAAAAATGCTACCTGTCACTATTACACATGTAGTAAGTGATAGAAAAGTCCTTTATGGTACTATGCGTGTTTTGAAAAGCTACAGTGAACAATAAGTATTTCATATTATTGTAAAGTAATCAATTCACAATGCTCTGGTTGTGCCCTTTAAATTCCTAAATCTGTGAGTTTCAACGTTATTCTTTTCTACTTAGAACAATAGTACTAGATTAGATGCTGGTAAATTTGAATCAACTTTGGAGAGAATATGCAGCTAATACTTCACTGTGAAAAAGTGCATGCAACTGAAGAAATAGAGTTTTAGGTAGGATAAGTTGTAGGTGTTCATGCTTCCTTATCAATGCTCTGCAACAACATTAGGGGAGTTAACAGCATTTGAACAGAATGAATGTTAAAAACAAACAAACAGAAACTAGAATAATTTTTTTGGCATAAAACTATTTAAAAATTTTGGCAAAAACCTAACTATTTAAATTATGTTGAAAGCACTGTCCTACATGACAACCTCTGCATTTGCAGGAATAGTCTCTACTACTTACAGCACCCTAACTATGAACCATTTGATCGACAAAGCAGCAGAAACCACCTGAGAAATTGCTGCAAGAGCCTCATTATCCCCCCAGCATAAGATTAACACACACTGGAAAAAATAAAATTAAAAAAAAAATAATAATAATAATAATCTGTGTAGATTTCGTGTCCTTCCACAGTTTCAAATCAGTCCATTCTCTCACTTATGAAGATGACTAGACAGTAAACAGGCAGATTCTGGCCCACCCAAGGAGTTAATGACTCATGCATGGGTGTATAAACAGGCAGAGCTGTGATGCTCAACTGCAGCACAGTTACAACTGTGGTACCAACTTGAGTTTCATATACTTATAACTTAGTTTATATGGGCCTTGCTACAGTCCAACAGCTTAGAAGGAATGGGAGAGAGATTCAGTCTATTTCAGTCTGCGTTTATGAAAGAATGTTTATCTTTACCTTGTCATGTGAGAAATATGATCACTCAGGACCAGATTGGAAAGATACTTAGGAATTTGTCTGTTTTTTCACCCCATTTGTGGTCCAATGTGTCATACAATGACAAAAATCAGTTAACTGAGAATTGTTTCCATTAAATAATAATAATAATAATAATAATAATAATAATAATAATAATAATAATATCTCAGAAGAGAAAGCTGTCTAAAACAAAAAACACGAAGGCCAAAGCTATATATTAAATTTTGATTATTTGGTATAAGAGTAATATATGCTCCTCTGTTAGTTAAATTTATATCCTTGAATATCTTCTGAATTTGAAAACTGATAACTAATCTTTTTTCTCATCAGAATTTGAAAGACAGTCCTTTTAGGGCTTTTATTTATTTATGTATGTATTTATTTATTTATTTTCTCTCCTTAAAAAAATGCAGGAGGAGTAGAAGTATTGCAATCTGGCAACTCAGAAGTAACATGAGAATATGGTGTTGTGGAAATGGATATCTGAGACTTAGGTTCAGTTATTGGTGCTTGATGTCCACTGAGTATGCTTAAATGGCATGAAGTTTACATGGCTAGGCAGTCTCTGTATGTACATGGCGATATGCAAGGCTGCTAGCTCATATTTTAGGGTAACTCTAACCAATGCTACTGCACATTTTTGCACTTTATTTCTCATCTAAGAAAAGCATCATATTGCTGTAGTACATTCTATTCTAGAGCTATAAATCTATGCTGGTTCCAGTTCTAGATATACCTTGTTCAGAGCTAGCTACAGTATTTATGCTTTGTATACCACTGTAGTATGCAGACATTCCCAATGCAAAGCGTTTGAAAACTAATTGTTTTGTGCTTCAGTTCCCTACATGTAAATGGGAGATAACAGCATTCATTTTGTCTTTCTCATTTAGAAGGAATTTCTAAGACTCAGGGACTCCTTTATTATTGTGCTTATTCAATGATTAATTCAATATTATAGTTTTATTGAAATAAATAATTGTTAAAATGGATAGAAGTACTTGACCAGCTAAAGACACAAATACAATTTGTATCTACAGTTGAAACTACAGAAAAGCTACAGAAGGCAAACTATATGATAAAAATTTAGCCTTGGTGGACCATTCTTCACATTTATATTGCAAAATGTGAAGAAATCCAATTCTTCTTCGCAAATACTTCACTTTATCTAGACTGTTAGTTAGGGGAAAATATGCCCCAAGTATTTTGGTCTACGGATATGTACAACTAGCCAATAAAGCTTATGCTGCTTTAATCAGAGTTACTGCCCTCCAAACCTCAGGCTATGTTCCAACTGTGTTTTTTGACAAGAGCAGCCAGCTGTCTAACATTTCTTCAACACTTTGCAGACAAAGATGACATTTTCTCCCAAATTCTAAAAAATATCAACTTAAAAGACTCATGAACAAGAAGCTTTACTTTTAAGGACAGAACACAGAATTTTATTCAGGTCCTAAACAGTCAATTTTTTATATGTATTTTGTGTTTTAACTCCCTTGCTTGTAAAAAAAAAATGTAGGATTTTTTGGTGTGCTGACCATGCATCTTCTACACTGCATTTTCTGCTCAAGGGGAAAAATGTTCACTTGCAAAACTGGAACTTGATTTCATGCTTCTTGGAGAAATTCCAAATACTACAATTTACAGCTAACACATATAAAAGTTTAAAGTAAGAGACATAGTGCTATGTATGTAACGAAGACTGAGAAGGATACAAATGCCTTCCTGCCTTCAATATATTTTCTCCTACAATTAGAAGATGTCACTTTACAGAGTGTGGATTTTTGCAAAGAATAATGTGGTAGTATAGTGAATGAACTAGACTGAATGAATATCACTTTACAATGATAATGGCTAAATTGAGGTTTCAATTATTCTTACCATTTCTGTGTGAGGAAGACAGTGACATGTCAGAAACATTATCAATACTACTGATTAATTAGTAGTTTTGATTTAAAAATAGAGAAATATTCAATAATTTACTTTCAAAACTCGTATTTCTTGTGTATTTCTTGTATTTTCCTTGTATATTTGAAGATAGTACATGCATTCTGATTCTTCCAGGTATTCTGAACTGAAAGTGAGGCTTTGAGTAACTTGTGTAATTAGTTTGCATTTCAGAGAATGCAGGATAAAAATAATAGTGAGACAACAACCATGTTAAAGTTTATAGAACAAAATAATTAAAGATTCAAAACAAGTCTTTTTATTTTTATTTTTTTTTCTATTTTTATTTTTTTTCTGTTGTACTTGGAGGGAAGACAGGTTTGTACTCCAGATGTTTCTTTAAACTGGACTTCCAAAATTAAAGTATGTCTGTTATAATAAAATATATATGTTCCTGTAGCTTGAAATAACATCAGCAAATAAGGCTACTGATTTGGTATTTTCTGATCCTACTTTGACCTATTTTATTCTGTTGCTTACTTTCAGGGACACTAAGATAACTGACTGAGATAAGTTAGTTAGGTGCGGTGGGGGGTGGGGTGGACGGGTATTTGTTTATTTATTTATTTATTTTGGACACCTAGTCCAACTCCTTTGCTTGAGCAGGGTCAGATACAGTAGGTTTCCCAGGGCCATGTCCAGCCATATTTTGAATATCTCCAAGGACAGAGATTCCACCACTGCTAGGCAGCCTGTGCCAGAGTTTGACCATTCTCACATCCTCACAGCTCATAGTATGAAAGCATTTTCTTGTGTTCAGATGGAAAGTTAAGATGCTAGTTTCATAACGAATTAAACTGTGTTTATAATTAATCTTCTCTCTTTTCCCTCAAAGACAAAGAGAAGCTCCCATATCATAACCATTGTAAAACCTGAGAAGGGCTAAGAATACCTTAACAGCTTGTCTACATTACTGACCAGTATAGTGCAAAGGAGCAGTTTTTCCTTTGCTGTTTTTTGTATGATTCTAGGGCAATACATCTACATCACATCTCTACAGGCAATGAAATCAGAACCAGTTGCCCATTCTACATGTGCACTCTGTGTCTACATTGCTATACAGTCAACCCAGATTGATTTGCTGTGGGCTTTTTGCTTTTGTTCCACTGGGAAAGAAGTGGGTACACCTGAGAATGAACTTCAAGACTGCACTGATGCAAGTCAAATTCGCATTTTACAAAAGAAGAAAAAAGAAGGAGGGGGGGGGGAGGAGGGGTGTTGGAGATTGAGACTCCAGTGCACTAAACTTGCAATGTACACGTTATGGACATTAATACAGCTATTAAGATCTCAGGATCTCAGACAAATCAAATTTTGGAGAGATTTTGGTTAGATATTAGGAGGAAGTTTTTCACTCAGAGGGTGGTGAATCACTGGAACAGGTTGCCCACAGAGGTTGTGGATGCCCCATCCCTGGAGGCATTCAAGGCCAGGTTAGATGCAGCTCTGGGCATCCTGGTCTAGTGGTTGGCAACCCTGCCCAGAGCAGGGGGGTTGAAACTAGATGATCTTTAAGGTCCTTTTCAACCCAGGCCATTCTGTGATTCTATGAAAATTAAAAACAAAAGTGAGCATGGCAACTTTAGAGTATTTATGAAACAGTTTTTTTACTTTACCAGGTCAGGCCTAGCTCTACACTATAATGTTGTATTGTCACTAATATATTACAAAGTCACAAAAATGCCTATCTTTGGAAGTCAGTTGTATTTTTAACTAGTTTTTGACTTATTTTGAAGTTAAAGATCACTTAGACATCTG
Source organism: Cygnus atratus (assembly GCF_013377495.2). NCBI lineage: Eukaryota > Metazoa > Chordata > Aves > Anseriformes > Anatidae > Cygnus > Cygnus atratus. Next base: position 56,029,402 of record NC_066365.1, read on the forward strand.
TTCACTTGTTGAACGGTTTGGGTAGAGGCTTTTGAGAGGTACCAGCTTCTACTTTGTTAATATGTGGTTAGATCTGTACCAAGAAAGGATTAAGTGAACCTCAGGATGAACCTTGGGAAAAAAAAAGTAAAAGCTTGTGGGTTGAGATAAAGACAGTTTAATAGGACAGAAATAATAATAAAATTATTATTAATAATACTAATAATAGTAATAGTAATAATAATGATATGTACAAAGGAAGTGATGTACAATGCAATTGCTTACCACTCACTGACCGATGCCCAGTCTGTCCCCAAGCAGCACTTCTTCCCCCTTCTGCGCCCCCCCCCCCCCCCCCCCGCGCCCCGGCCTCCCTGCAGACAGACACCCCATATAAATTGTTCAGCATGATGTCAGATGGTATGGAATATCCCTTTGGCCAGTTTGGCTCAGCTGTCCTGGTTCTGTCCCCTTCCATCTCCTCATGCACCCTCAGATTCCTCTTTATTCCTCCTTGCTGGCAGGGCAGCACAAGAAGATGAAAAGTCCTTGACTGAGTGTAAGCACTGCTCTGCAACAATTAAGACATAAGTACGTTATCAACATTATTCTCATCCTAAATCCAAAACACAGTGCCATACCAGCTATTCTGAGGAAAATTAACTGTATCTTAGCCAAAACCAGGATAAACAGATATACTAAGTATATAAGTTTATCCATTCACGTATTGCTTACGTTTTCAGTCCCCTTTTCCTTTAGATATCAGCCACTGACCAAGAGAATAAATCTTATGTGGTTGCAAGCCATATAAGTGAAGGCATAAGCCTTACAAACATGCATGTTGTGCTGCACAAGGAAAAACATACCAGCAGGTCAAAGGAAGTGATCATTCCCCTCTACCTGACAATTTTGTAATTGAATCTGGAACACTGCTTCCAGAGTCAGACTATTCAGTACAAGAGAAATATCTTCAAATTGGAGGAGATTCTGCAGAGGACCACCAAGTTGGTCAAAATTGATGTGCATGATGTACACCTAGAGACAGAGAGAACTGGGCTTCTTTAGCCTAAAGAAAAGACAAGGAACAGAATATTGATGTCTTCAGCTACCTAATGAAAATTTGTGTTGAAGGTTAAGTGACTCACTTCTCAGAGGTGCACAGTGGTAGGTGAGAGGCAATGGAACCAAATTGCACAAAAGGAAATTCAGAGTAGATATAAGGAACAACTCTAAAAGACAATGATGATATAATACTGGGGCAGGTTGCTTAGAGAAGCTGTAGAATATCCATGCTTGGAGGTATTTCACATTGAGTAGGAATGGCCCTAAGTAATGTGGTATAACATTAGATAGCCCTGATTTGAGCAAGAAGTAGAGTTAGATGACTTCCAGGGATCTCTGGCAACCAAAATGATTCAATGTTTTGATAATACTATAACAGGAAATAGTCAAACTGCAGATAGGATAATAGGGTGAGTACAATGTGTAAAACCTCTGGAAGGTTTATTGCATTAATTAGTCTGACATAATTTGAATGCAAGCCCAAAAATGAGACATAGAAGACATAGTACTTTCTTGGTCCTGTAATTATATACTCATCAGTATATTAACCAAATAGCAACTTCTTGACTAAACATAACAATATGTAAAACTATTCATTCACAGACCATAGAGATTTAAGGCTTGGTCTTTTCACCCAAACGTGCTCTTGTAAGAAACATCAGTATTTAGTTTTTCTGGATAATGAATGGTGTAGCCAAAGCAAAGGCCCATGACATTTTCAACTTTTCAAGATATTCTGCTCCTATTGTAGTAAAAGGAGGACAGGGATCTACATCAACACTTTAGAGTATGTATTGCTATTGGTGCACACATAATAAGGAGAATAAATTATTGATAATAATAACATAAAAATAACTGACACTGTTTAACCTTTATCTATAGAAACCAAAACACTTTGCAAAGTATACGTGAGCTACAGATTCCTAGTAGAAGAATCAGAAAATTTATCAGTGAAAGGCAGCTACTTCTCAGTTGGAATTTAACAGTCTTTTTAAATGCACCATGACCTCACAGGACATCTGATGAGAGAAAATAAAAGATAAATCCAGTTCTAATTATATTACCTTTGTGTGAGGCAAACAATTGCAAATGGCCAAGGAAATGTATTCAGTGTTTCCTTCTCCTTAAATCTTCCGGAGTTACAATGAGCTGTCATGAAAGGAATGTGCTAGACAGAAGTAACATTCATTAAATTTTTCAAGATGAAATAACATTCATTTCAGGAATCAGTTCTTACTGATGGAACACTGAAATATGTTGCCAGAGAGGTAGTGGAGTGTCCCTCCTTGGAGATCTTCAAATCCACCTGGACATAGTTCTGTAAAACCTTCCCTAAGTATGCCAGCTTGAGCAGGGGGGTTGAACCAGATGACCTCCAGAGGTCCCCTCTAACCTTAACTATTCTGTGATTCTGTAAAATCAGAGAGATAACGGGTACTGGTACAGTCTAGACCATCCTTGAGACATCTAAAGTAACTCATGAAAAATAAAACTGGTAAAAATTAAAATTGGTACAAAAATCAGAAGAGAGGGAAAGACTTCCAAAATTCTGAAAAAGTAGAAAGGAGAGAAAACAAATAGTATATGGCTGCTGTAACTTAAGAAAAAAAAAATGTATTTCTGCCTGCTAAGACTTGAGCTGATCTTCAAAACCAATTTTTCCATTATTGTTCTTCCATGTTCATTTCTTTACTCCGATGTCTGTAGAATTAGAAAGTCGACAATGTTTCTATTTAATTAGGTGGTTGAATCCTATCTGCAGAGCTGCTCAGTGTCCATGGTACTTAGGACTTCCTGATGTAGCAATGACATAAGTTCATTTCCCTTATGAATTCTGAATCATAAATTGCTTAGGACTTCAAAAGCTCTTTAAATCTTTTCTTTCTCATAATAAGGCTATGAAGTGATCCACACACTTGTACAAGACACATGGGAATCTAGACAAAATGTACTTTGCAATGTAGCACAGTTTCTGACAAGCCATGTGGAGTTTGAAACTGGCACCATATTGTTTTAGTAGCAGCCTATACGGTTTAAGATTGTTTATATGGGTTAAGATCATTTATATTTTCTTAATTTTTGGATTATATTTGCATTTCTCATGCTTATATTTAAATGAGGTATAGATGGATGAAATTATCTGATGAACCTTAATTGGAATCATTACATTTTAATTTATAGTGGAAAGAGTAGACATTTAAAATAATCCTGTCTTTATTAATCGCAATATATAACTCTGAAGTATTCACATAACTTAAAGTTGTTAAAATATATTAAAAATAAACCTTTTTGTTGTTGTTCTGGAGGATCATAAGAAAGATAGTTTTCTTAGTATATGGAATTGAATAAAGTTTTACAAATAATTGCACACAACAGAACTAATAAACAAAGAAGGAAACAAGCTGCACATGGCCTTTGAAATTTAGATCCACATGTCATATGTATTTAAGTCTCTGCATCTAGCCTAGGGCATTAATCATTGTCCATCTAGTGTTTCATTAACAAGTCATTAAAAAAAAAAAATCTAGCGTAGGGAACACTGGATGGGATGAAGCTGTTAAAACTACTACTACTACTACTACTACTACTACTACTACTACTACTACTACTACTACTAAGCTGCTTTAAGGATGTAAAAATAAGACACAAAAACACAACCTACCCTGTAAAATCACACATTTAAAACAACCTGTCAACAAAAATGCATGGCATCTGGGATAACCAGAATATTATGTTTCAGCAACAGGAAAGGGTAAAGTTTCATCTAGAGGCACATTTGCATGCTTCTTAAATTCTTTGTGAAACAGGATGTCTAAGTGAAATTCTAACAGACTCAAGACTTAACTACTGCTTATTTATAAATATTATATATAAGCAGCATTATATTACCTATTTGCCAGTTGCTGAAGGAGATGTATTTAAGACAAGGACAAGCTGTTGGGTTCAGAGATGTTAAAACCAAAAAGGACTATTTAGACAATCTACTCAGATCTCTTGACCAAAATATAATCTAAAATGTTACCCAAGTTGATAGAATCATAGAATAAAATCATATAATGCTTAGGACTTCCAAAGCTCTTTAAATGATAAAGCTTTGAGTAGACCTTAAAGATTGTGGTTCCAATCCCTCTGCCATTGGCAGGGATACATTCCTCTAGATCAGATTGTCCAAAGCCCCATCCAAACTCTTAAGGGTGCTCTGTCACCCTTACAGTAAAGAAATGCTTTCTCATATTATGCCAGAATTTCCTGTGTTTCAGTTTGTGTCCATTACCTCTTGTCCTGTCACTGGAAACCACTGAAAAGAGTCTGGCCCTGTCTTCTTGACACCTTCCCACAAGATCACTTACCTTGACATGCTGGTAACTCTTCTTTTGAAGCAGCCCAGGATATGATTGGCTTTCTGGGCTGCAAGTGCACATTTCTGTATCATACTCAGTTTTTCACCTGCCAATATCCTTCAGTTCCTTCTCTACAGGGCTGCTCTCTGATCGCCCAGCCTGTATTCATGTTTGAGATTGCCCTGATCCAGATACAGGACCTTGTATTAGTCCTTGTTGAACTTCATGAAATCCATGGGCCTGCTTCTCCAGCATGATGACTTCAGTTACTTAGTTCTGATGACATCAGTTAAGTTAATGTGATAATACCCTATGAGTCTGGATTCTAAGCTTGATTAAGAACAAGATTTAAAAGGCCACTAACTTTTATTTGTTTAAATATCTAAACAATAAAAATTAGACATCTAAACAATATTTTGACTTTTTTATTTTTCAAAAGGTGGCTTTAAATCCTCCAAAAAAAATGTTATACCGTAACACTCTCAAATCTCGTTATGAACAAAAAGGGAAAATACATTAAATATAAAGAACAAAAACTTATCCATATTTATTTTTCACAGAAAAAGAAAATAAATAATTAATACTATTAAAATTGTTATACACATACACTTCCTAGTATCTACCCCTTCTTGCTGGTATTATATCACCCATCCGCTGTTCTTTTAGTTCTGAAGGTCCATGTAATCAGTCTGGTAGTGGTTCAAGGGGAAGGCAGTGAACAGGATTTGCAGGGAGGAATTTGATGTTGAATGAATTTTTGCCCTTCACTCAAGGATGTGCTTGGAATTATTTTTATATACTTGCTTTTACACCTTTTTTTTTCTTCATTTGTCTACAAATCACATCTGAGATTATGTGCTATGTGTAAAATACTATGGTTTTGTTCTGTTTTTTAAAACTGAAAAACAGTTTTGTCTAACTCTGTATTTCTTTAGCTGACCATTGTGGACTTGTCTATAACTATAGGATCTCCAGTAACCTTTCACCACACCAAGAAGTAGCTGTTACTAGCACTCTTTACCAAGGCCACAGTGTAGCACTCGCCTAAACACAAATGAAGTACCTTTAATTATTAAAGTGGATTTAAGTTAAATTTTAATATGTAGTTAAACTTAACTGGTAAAGACCAGAGAGCTTTGCACTTTCCAGCATAGACCCCTAAAATATTTTTAAGAGTCTTTCCTCAAAAATAGTTTCATGAAGTTAAGCCAAGGATTGACAAGTGACAATATTTATGCTGCAGTAAATGCACATTGCTTCATTCTGCCTAATTTTGTTGTTACACAACAGCCACAACTAACAAGATTATGGTGGGACACAGTGTGAGGAAACACACTAGAATATATCTCAACTTCATCAGATATTACAAAGAGGCAATTATTTCTAGACTGATATTCACTATAAATTGTATCAGCAAACATGATCAAGGTTTAGTAAAATAGATAATTATGGGGGGAAAAAAAAAAATCCTAATTGCCAGGCACACCATACAAAAGGGGATATCACTGCTTCTCAAGCTCGTATAACCATATAGTATTTGCCATATCACTTATTATTTTGGGGGTGTAGGAGGAATGATGATAAAAATAAACCAACCAAACAAACAAAAAACAATCAGTGATCATCCCTTTTAAGATGTGCTAAGTATTCTTTTTCTCTGTCTTTTCTTAAACATGTCCCCCAGGAAAAGGAAATGAATTCAAGCATACAGAGTAATAGCTAAGAAAAAAGAAAGCCTCAACAAACAGGATGGTTCTAAAAGTCAAGCCTCTTACCCCGTTCTGATGGAAAACTCCGTCTAATGAACTATTTAATTGAGTTTAACAAGACTGTTTATTGTTAATCCTAAATGCACTAATAGGAAATCTAAGGCCTACATTCAATGTTACTTTGGTCCCTTTGGATTTTGCTCATAATTACAGTTTGCTCTTTAATTATTCTTCCTCATGTATTCAATTTATGATTAAGACCAACAGCTTGCCCTAGAGGCTGAAAGTGCTGAGGTGGACACTGGTGACACTCAGTGGTGGACACTCAGCAGAGAGCAACTCCTTCAGCAATGTGCAGAAGCAGCCAAAAAGCAGCTTTTTACACTAATCGTGAAATTCAGAGCTCAAGACAGCGGAATACTACTTCAGCAAGTGAACAACCTCTGATAACTCTCTAGGGAAAGAAAATTAAAGAAAAAATCTATAGCTCTCAAATAAACACAAATGTACTTTTATTGAAGAAAATTGCATTGCGTTGACAATTAGAACAGCTTCATCTATCTATTGCAAGTGTTGTACAGTCAAATGCTACCCACCTTTTGCTTCTTCCATTTGCTGTTTTATTTTCCATATTTAGGTATATTAACCAATATGACATATCTGAATGCCCTTCCCTTGAAACTTTTATGAAAAGTAATTTAAAAATGAAATTTTGTTGAAAATCTGTTAGCAAAACAAAAAAAAAAAGTGTTTAACTAATTTATCCTGTCATTTGTGATGCAGAATACAAAGGAACTATGTATGGAAGTTTCTGTAGTATGAAGTAGTATATTTCTGTAGCAGAAATGTGTTGTGCCTGGGCCTTTGATTTAAAGAACTACAAGATTGATTGATAACAGTAGATTTCTGTTTTGTGGTTAAAGAATTTTAATGAACTTTTGAGAAGTGAATATAGATTAATAGTTCTAGGAGTAGAGTTAGAAAGGAGCTAATAAGCACAAAACAGTAATATAGGGCATACACATGTGTAGCACAAAATTAGCCAGGTCTTGAAATCAGTTTAGCCTAGCGAAAAGTGTATATCCATGTTCATCCCAACATACGAACATTTTGAACCTCTGTGGAGATGTATGCAATCTAATTTGATGGTAATTTCTTCCCCATGTTACATATACCTTAAATTTTATTTCAAATCAAACATCTGAGGTGAAATGTGCAACAGGTAGTTAAGACAGATGATTGATGATTGATTGATAGATAGATAGATAGATATAGATAGATAAAGAATCGCTCTGTAGAAATTCCATTCAGCACTTTTCATAATAACTACTTTATGCTTCACACTGAATTCTGAACACTGATTTTCCTTACCACCGAAGGACAGCAATGGCATTGTGAAATTCTTAGTGAAACCATTCCCAGGACTGGAAAAGCTTGAGTCTGGAATTACTGCATGCTGTGAAGTAAGCGTATTGGCATAACTCTTTAGGATGAGATCAACTCTAAATCATCTCTTTATTCACTGGAATCCTTTCCTTTCTTGTCTCTAAAGTGGTAGGGTCTAAGAATCATCCTGCTGATAGAACTGGATAAGCAACAGCATACATTGGATGACAAATAAAAGAGTCATGCTTTTAAAATAGTAACCAATTGCATATACAAAGTAGAATTCATAGTGTTTTTTTTTTTGTTGTTTGTTTGTTTTTCTATTATTGTGTACTTTTTCTACTATATTTTAGATCTGTGTGTGAATTCATTAGCTTGTTACTTCTTTAAAGATTTTTCCAACCAAAATGTCTGTCACTTCTGAAACTGAACACTCAAAGTGCTGACATTAAACCACAAGACCGAATTTTCATAGAGAGCTACTTAAGTATTCTAGAACGACATCTTTGTATCAGCCAGACCTTAGGGTATTTGTGAATTGTGCAGTTTTAACTGGAAGAAAAAAGAAAAAAAGAAAAGAAAAAGTGTAGCTGTTACTACAGATGAACGCAAAAAGCAATCTAAAAAGATTTTAAGAATAAACATGCTTTTTTTCTTCTATTTGTTTTTCACTATTGATACCAGAGCTACAATTCCTGTTTTTATTCTTTAGGAGAAAACTATGCTTTCTTCAATATGCACTGAGATTCTCATTAAAGGAAGTTATAGGAAATTGCTCTCAAGATAAAGATACTTTTCAGGGGGAATAGCCATGAAATGTAGCTTTTCATAAAGTGTTATGAAACTTTAGTTCAGCTCTGACTCCCTTTTGTCGTATATTTGTCAATATCAAATTCAAACAGCAAAACAATTGCTTTTCTATACTAATTATTTTGACTGTATTCAGTAACTTTTCATCTTTTTTTCTTTATATTATTAACTTGGAGGAAAGGTGGTCACGAAAATCCTTTAGCCTCATACCGAGTATGAGGCTAAAGGCTACCTAAAGGTAGCATACCATGAAACTTCTCTTAGTAACAGGTAAAGTAATAGCAGGGAAAATTGTGTCTCTAGCATTATTACTCAATCCTGTTTTGGAACTGATTCTAGGAGAAATCTAAGAGAAAATCTAAGAGAAAATATCCATGCATTTTCAACAATCCTTTGGTCTTTGGGCTAGTTTGATAATGATAGTTTATATGAATTCTTACAGCAAGCTTGTGAGACAATTATACTCACTCAGACACTGAATGCAATTCATTATTTTTTGTGTATGGCCCAAAAATTAGCTTTAAGAATACTATACCATACGTACCTATGATATGTACGTCAGTATATCATTTTAAGGATGAAGTATAGGACTGAGTGGTAATATTAATTCCTAAGTGAAGAACATAGTAGAAATTCTGAGAAATAAGAAAAAGATGTAAAACTGGGGAAACAGAAGTTCATGCCTGAGGAGGGAGAGGTAATTTTATAGAAAAATAAGAGTAATGACAATTTGTCTGTTATGGCAATTGAATGGAAAGTACAGGGCAAAATAATTACTTTGGGTTTGTTATCTATTTATTTATTTATTTATTTATTTAAAGATTATCATTAACTTATTTCTTACTTTTGAAGATTTTGAAATAGAGCTGTTTCATGATCAAAAAAATAATATTTTTTAAAAACTGTCTATATCTTTACATCATAATTCCTTCAGGAAAAATCTAAATGTAGATTTGAATATGGTTTTGTTCCTTCAGTGCCATTTACACAAACATTTTCTCCCCCAATAAATAAACAACTCTGCTTTGTTTTCGTTTTACCAAGAATTTCAGAAATCCTGATGAAGTTGAGACTGTTACTTAGTGAAGGTTGAGAGAGTGATATAATTTCTACAATTTCTTGTAGTTTAGGTGTGGCCAGTTTTACTAGGGGAAAACATAAATAAATAAAATCTTTAAAATATTAAACTAGAAGCACAGAATTGCAGAAACACAGAATGTTTGGGGTTGGAAAGGACCTCTGGAGGTCATCTGTTCCAACCCTCCTGATCAAGTGGGGACACCTAGAGCAGGTTGCCTAGGACTATGTCCAGATGGCTTTTGAACATCAAGAAGCACTTTATTGTGCTGGTGACTGAGAACAAGGACTATGTAAGGACTAGGCTCATTTTTAATCTCTGCAGCACAAATAAAAGAAAGCAAACTTGTTAAGGTTTTCTTCTGGGGAGATATGTGATAACAACATGAGGGGATGAGAGGCTGGAGAGCAGCTTCGTGAAAAGGGGTCTGTGGGTTCTAGTTGTGGTTTAACCTGACAGGCAACTAAGCACCATACAGCTGTTCACTCATTCTTAAACAAGAGTGCAGTGTATGTAAGGTGGAAACAGAAGGGACGAATAATAACTCCTTGATAAGGAAGAATTGATCAAGTTAGTGCACAAAATTTGTGTTTATTGCTTTTCATAGCCCAGAATAGAACACAAGATTCCTGGAACTCATCATTTCTCTTCCAACATCCAATATCACTAAAGCTCCTTAGCCAAGTGTCCATTATTTTTCTATATTTTAGAGCTGAACAAGCAGGAAATTTTATTCATATAATATTGCACACATAGAAGCAGACATTCACTTCAGATCTGTAAAATGGAAATTAAACCAACTTCTAATTTAAGTAATTTAATATTTTAAATGGATTTTTTTTTTAATTGCATTTTATTACCTTATATCAAAATGTTATATTTGAATGCATAGAAAGCAGTTCTTTGGGGATAAATCACTGTTTATAGAAAGGAAATTTTTTGTCTACAGACTATATGCTTCAGGCAGAAGGCTTCCTAAAGAAATTACACAGAAATAAAAAACAAACAAAACAACAACAACAACAACATCCAACAAAAGAAAACAAAAACCATCAGGGTTAAAACAAAGAAAAATTGTCCTCATGAGCTGGTTTCTCTCCCTGGTTCTATACATAATTGCTAGGATACTCAGCAGATTTTTTGTGAGTCATCAGTTATTTGCTTTTCTGTTTTTCTGGGCATCTGATCTCAGACTCTGAATGCCTCATTTACAACTGTACTAAGCAGTCACAGCTGCATTATAGCTCAGTAGGCACTGTGCTTTGAAGTTATGAAATATTTTATAATGCAAGGTACAATGGAAAATTTGGTTCTGTGGTTCCAATTTCGGTATCCAAGAAAAGTAGATATACTATAAATACTTATCTGTCTGTGATTCAGATCTTAACATAAAGAAGATAACATTACCATCTTCCATGTTATGGCCATTATGAAAATCCATTAATTAATGTTTCAAGACAATCAGAAACAACATTGCTGTTAAATGCTATGGAATGTCTATCTAGAATGCCTTTGATAAAGCAATAGTAAATAAGATCTAGAGCTACAAATTGAACTAGGAAGACACATTCAAACTAAGAAGGACATATTCAAATACTGCTTATTGTTCATCAGTTGATCTTCATCAATTCCATGCAATGAGTAAGGCAGAAGACATGAAAAACATTGTAAATAATCATGAAACTGGAGACTGTAACATATCGTATACCCAAAAGTTGAATGAACTATCTAAAAATTCCAAAGTACTTGATTTTGTAACATTAATAATTTGTTTTTAGCAAAGTGGAGATGGGGATTTTTCTTCTGTGCTTTTGATATTTGGCTCTTTGGGAGCAAAAAGCTCCTAGTATTTTTTTGTGAGACAATTTGAATTTCTAGTCCAAAGAGAACAGGTACATCTTGAGAACGTTACATATTTTTATTATTATTATTTTTTCTCTTATGAATGAAACTATCTGCAATGAACTGTAAGTTGCTTCTTTAGTAGTATTTGTAAGCCTAAGATTGAAATCTCTCAGGTTTTATTTCTGTGACGTTGATTAAATTTGTAGTTATTTCTATGCTTACATTTTCAATTGTGTTGATATAAAGGAAGAAACCTTTCCTTAGTTAGATATTGCACATGATGTTCTCTTTCTATGTTTTTGCTGTTTGTTTCAGTGCCTTCTTTCCCATTTTTTGTTTCAGCATAATCACAATTATATTTGAAAAGGATTACTTCTCTCTATTTCCAGGGATTTTTTTATTTTTATTTTTTTTTAATTTAGGCATAAACAAAGGAGATAAAGTAGAATTTATGTTATGATCCATCTTCTTCTGCCTATATTTGCAGGTAAGAAACACAGAAGAAAGTTAAATTGCTTTTCTTAAGTGTTTTAACTTTTTTTTCTTTTTTTTCTTTTTTTTTTTCTGCTATCTGACTTCATTTCATGCCGCTTTCCTCACTATTCGTACTAGGTGATTCTTGGTTTTTCTAACAGTCAAATCAGAGGGGGGTTCCTGTGACAATAGAACTGACACAGCATGTGAATAGAGAATCTATCAATCCTGACATATAATTAATAGTAAGAAATAGTAAGAAATAGTAAGAAAAAATATATAAGGTCACTCTTTCTTTGTATTTCCCTTCACAATTGTAAAGGTCCACTGAAGCTTAATCTACACTTCATTTTAAAAGGAAGATACATTCTTCAAGAGGTTATTACATTTTTTCTGTATACAATTGCAATTAAATATTGTTTCAAATAAACTTATAGTACCATGTTTGGATATGCTGGGATATGCAGCAGTTTAGAAACCTGATAATAAATTCAGATTCCTTAAATAGTATTGTCCAGGTCACCCTGGTCTGACAAATTTTGAGGGCAAAAAAATATGGAATATTTGGAAAAGGTTTGATTTCCAAACATCTGAAAGATGTTTAGAAATTATTTTTAATAGAAGAACAGAAAAACAAGAACTGTCAATGACAGCATTTGTTCCACTCAAAATTTAGTTAATGACACTGAAGTTGTCCTCCATCTGTCGTTCTGTTGTCTCTCCCAGTCCTTTAACAAATGCCAGGTTTCTAGTGAATTGATTCCTTCCTATCAATGATGTCATCAATCTGTTGTCATAGGCCTGCAGTTTGCAGACATATCCATTAGCAATGTCAAAACTGAGAAGTTTCCATTTAGTGCTTATTTATTTTTCCTCTCTGACAAACACAGTGACATAGAAGTTTGTTTTCTCTGTTATGTGGGTTCCTAACTCTGTAATAGCAAAATTTACTTCCAGAAGTCAAAAGCAAACGTTTTTGGCTATGGTCTTGCAGATTTATGCAAGTGCTCCACTTTATTACTGTGAAGAAAGTTTATACCTGTCTCTCCAGTTAAGGATTAAGGTTTTCACTTACATTATAGCACATTTCATCTTAGATAGATGGGAAGATGGCACTCGTTTGGGTTTTCTAATTTTTTAATCCCCCCAAGAAATACTTTTAATATCTTTCTCACTGAAAAAAAAAAAAAAAAAAAAGTAGCAGCAACAAATTACTGAACAGGTTCAATCATAATCCAAAATGAGAAATTATGCTTTTATTCAGAATCATTAAGAAAATGAAATAAATATTGACAATGAAAAGAAAAAAAAAAAAGAACAAAAAAGAACACTTTCCAATGTGATAATTTCTTCCAAAAGAATATTAAAAACAAACAAACAAACAAACAAACAAAAAACTTTTCTTATACATCAGTACAGCCTGAAATTTTACAAACAGGAAAGTAACCCTGACTAAAGGCTCATTTTAAAATATTAGAAATGAGGAATGGATTGCTCCAGTCTTTATTATTGTATGGTTTCATAAGAATACCCACATATTTTTAAATAATTGGAAAAAATGCAAGCTACAAAACTCAAGTATATTAACATTTAATTTGATTTCAAGAATATGTTTGAATTCCAAATAACTATATTTTCTTTGATACTTTAAAAGATGTGTTCATTATTTATGATTTCTTAAGTAATTTGTTTAGGGTTCTATGAGAACTATAGGCTTTAAATAATAAGAACCAAAAATTCAAAAATCACAAAGATTTCATATAGTCCAGGCATACACACCAAACATAAAGGCAGAAACAAAATTTACTATTGTAAATTGGCAGTTTGGGGATTTTGATCAAAAAAAGTCATATCATTATGTATTTCTATGGTTCTGTGGTGATATTTGGGTTTCTACAACTGCAGCTGAAAAAGTGTGTGAGCTAAAAAAAATATGACTATGTGTTCATAGATCTAAAAAAATACACAGAAGAGCTATAAAAAATAACTACATCATTAACGGATAGTTGAAAGTCCACAGTACAGGAGTTTGAAGTGCAACAAAATGTTGCTGTTGTTTTTGGTTCAATTCTATAGTTCAAATTTTCTGTTTGATAAATGAAGTTTTCTTTAATGATCAGGTTTTAGAAGGTGAAAGATGCTTCTTTAGAAGATTCTTTTACTGAAATGGAAGCATAAAGCTGTCATAATTCATTTTTGTTTTAGTATCTACTTAAGAAGTAAGGAATATCACATCGCTGAATCTCTGTCACTGGAGTTTAACAAAGCAACATGTTTTTACCCCTTTCCTTCTTTATCTCCATGGCAAAAAAAATCCAAATAGTAATAAAAACAAACAAACAAACAAAAAAAAACAGGATAAATAACATTTGTCAGAAAAGATTTAGACAGGGTTTGTCTAAACAGGACATAGCTGATACCTCATGGTCTCTTCCATCTGTATATTTCATAATTGTAAACTATGAAACTCATTTTGTAATATTGTGCAAGGCAGTTCCTGTGTAATAGGACAATAGGCCTTGCACAATAAAAGATTATTGATAATATAGGTCAGAAAATCATATCAAAATATAACATAGTAAAATTTATATAGGAAATGATATTTTAAATGACTTTCAAAAGTTTTCAAATATTTTATGGGGAAAATGTTTTTTATTCTGTTTTGAAATTAAAAATATTGCAAAAATATTGTCTTTCATAAAGTTACTCCCTTTTTTCAAATGGCCTTTGTCTAAAATTATTTGAAAACAAGAGCAATAGATGGTGTGGAACCTTTTTCACATACATTTTCACACTTACATTTTCTTATTATGTGGAGATAATGTTCATTTTTATTTGGAAAAGTTTTTCAACAGCAATTAAACTTTCTCAAGTTTCCTATGAAGTTATTTTCTAATCTATTGTGAAAGATATATTCTATTTTATATAAATCTTTACATGATCCTACTTTTATAGCTCAATATCCAAGATGAAAATCTAAAAATAACCTTTGCTAAGTTAAAAACAAATTATATTTAGATTTTAATTCTGTGATTTATTACTAAAATGACAAGTTGAAATATATATTTTCTTGTCCACTAAAATCTAGAAAGATTTTTTTTCTCCTTTGTTCCCAGTATGCAGGCAAGGACAAATTAACAGAAACAAATCTCCATAGTTAACCTGTCCCCATTATCCAATGGGGACTCATTTAAAAATAGTTCAGCTATCTCTACGTACAATGCATTGTTATGGCCTTTTCTGGAAGAGGAAAATAAAATGTCTTAGTTTTTGCTAACATGATTTAAAAAATGGCTTCTTAGTCAGTAGAGGGAAAAGTTCAACACTTCTAAAAATATGTTATCTGCCTATGCCCAATGCTAAACAATTTAATCTTGAGGAAGTACAGAATATCATTAAAAACACCTCCAAAATTGGGTCATCCTTGGATATCAGCTATTAACCTTAGAAAATTAATTCCTATTAAATCTATCAATTTCTTATTCTATCAAATCATATTCCTTGAGAAGAGAAGAGAAGAGAAGAGAAAAGAGAAGAGAAGAGAAGAGAAGAGAAGAGAAGAGAAGAGAAGAGAAGAGAAGAGAAGAGAAGAGAAGAGAAGAGAAGAGAAGAGAGAAGAGAGAAGAGAGAAGAGAGAAGAGAGAAGAGAAGAGAAGAGAAGAGAAGAGAAGAGAAGAGAAGAGAAGAGAAGAGAAGAGAAGAGAAGAGAAGAGAAGAGAAGAGAAGAGAAGAGAAGAGAAGAGAAGAGAAAACTTGATCTAGGTTATCATTTCAAAACAAGATTTCCAATAAGGAATTTTCTAATTCTTAAATAAGACACTATAAGGTTATTTTGGATGTGTTGGTGAACTTTCTGAATAGCTGCAAAAAAATAAGCTGTCAACTATATCCATTAAAAAGTGGATGTTTTAGCATTTTCAAGTCTAGAACAAATTAAAATATAAAGAAAAAGTAATATGAGTTGAATATCAATAGTTAATACTGACCAAAAAAATCTACTTGACTAATTGATGTTAAGCAAAATTCAAAACAAAATCATAACTTTTTCACAGTCCTTTCACCTTTTTACCTAAGCTACCTCTCATAATTAATAACAACACAACCAGTTGCTCTAGTAATAAAGACTTGTATCAAACTAGCAAAAAGAACTGGAAAACAGTGTATAGATCACAAAAATTGTTTAGAGGTTATCACTGAAAATAGCTATTTCTCTGTACTGTATTATCAAAGTAATTGTTTACACTGTTGTGAACAGTAAAAATATGTGGAAGATAAAGTAAAACAAATTATTTTTTAAACAGGGCAATCACACCTCTAAGCTGACTATTGTAGTCAAGAACTACATAGTGAAATATGATAATAGGAATACACTGTAGCAACTAATGTTAAGCCCTTCATGTGCTTTTCCATTCAGTAAGTCCAGTCTTGGTCACAGACTAATAATGCAAAACTCTTTCTTAAAATTAAATGTTGTCACTTTCTGTGCTTATTCTTTTACATCAGCATTCCAGTCTAATATAATTGATATCTAATTACATAGAGGTTTGATGTGGGTTTGTTTGTTTTTGTTTTTGTTTTTTTTTTTTTACAGCATCTTTTTAAGTTATCTATGAAAATGTGCAGCACATATCACTAAAAAATCCAAGTCTTGCCTCTTTGAAAGGTTCTGTCACTGGTATAAGACAATGAAAAAACTTAAGTCTGCCAGCTGCCAGAGACCCTGTATTTGTTACTTAAGTAATGCTTTCTGGCATTGTTCACATTAGCTTCGTCTGTGCCAGGTCCTAAGTCATTCTGGCTTAAATAACTGGCAATGCCATTCATTTCCTGTAATGAGAATGAAGGTTCCGTGCACAATTCTGTAAGCAATATAATAATAATTTAAAAAGCAATAGGCAAATCTGTCATCTTCATTGAAGAGAAAGATCTTCTACCTCTGTCAATGAAACTCACACAGATTTAGTCAGAAATAGATGCAGTAATCTATCTTCACTGGTATATTCATTTTAGGTTTATTAGCCAAGAACTCTCAAATCAATGGTATATTAAAAAAAAAATCAAAATTGGGCAAGTAAATTAGATCTAGCTTTAATTAGGGACTTTGGAACTTAATTTTATATAGTCATGCAATCACATGTATGAACAAAGTTTGATCAAAGTATCTTCATGTAAGTAGTTTTTTTTTCTTCATGTATATATCTTGTAATCGTCATCAACTGAAATCTATTAATTCAGGGTTTCAGATAGTTATTTTGCATATTTCTATAATATATGTCACCACAGGAGTCAGCACACTGTGGACATTATTACTGTTAGTTGCAGAAGACATAGGTGGTGGCATTTTATCATTTAGGTAAACCTAAAATTTGGGGGGGAGGGGGGGAGGGTTGACCATGGGGCAGTTTACTCGGCACCTGGCCTGATGGCTGCAGATGGGTCCCACCTATCTCAAAGAGGGAAATGGATTCTAGCTGAGGAGCTGGCAGGGCTCATTGAGAGGGCTTTAAACTAGGTACGAAGGGGAATGGGGGGTGAAATGAGGCTTGATAGAGATGAGCCTGGGGGAGCAATGCGAGGCTCGGGGGTAAGGGCAATTGCACAACTGAAGTGCATCTACATTAACGCACACAGCATGGGCAACAAACATTAGGAGCTGGAAGCCATTGTGCGGCAGGCAAACTATGACCTACTTGCCATCACTGAAACACGGTGGGACCAGTCCCACAACTGGAGTGCTGCAATGAATGGCGATAAACTATTTGGAAGGGACAGGCAAAAAAATGAGTCAGTGGTGTGGCTCTCCATATTAGAGAGTGTTTTGATGTTGTTGAGCTTGGGGTTGGGAATAATAAGGATCAGGGGGTTGACCAACAAGGTGGGCATCCTGGTGGGGTTCTGCTATAGACTGCTGTTATTTGGTCTGCTATAGAGCAAACCAGGATGAAGAGACGGATGAGGCACTCTACCAGCAGCTTGCCAAAGTCACGCAATTGCCAGCACTTGTTCTCATGGGGGACTTTAACTTCCCAGACATATGCTGGTAATACAATACAGCCCTGAGGAAACAGTCTAGGAGGTTCCTGGAGTGTGTGGAAGATAGCTTCCTGACTTAGCTGGTTAGTGCGCCTACCAAGGGGGAATGCCCCGCTAGACCTGCTGTTCATGAACAGAGAAGGACTGGTGGGAGATGTGGTAAGGAGTTGTCTTGGGCAGAGTGACCGTGAAATGGTAGAGTTCTCTATTCTTGGTGAAGTCGGGAAGGGGGGCAGTAAAACTGGTACCTTGGACTTCTGGAGGACAGACTTTGAACTGTTCAGGACATTGGTAGGGAGGGTCTTTTGGAAGTCAGTCCTTAAGGGCAGAGATGTCCAGGAAGGGCTGTATGCTCCTCAAGAAGGTCTTTAAGGTGCAGGAGCAAGCTGTCCCCACGTGCCGTAAGATGAACCAGCAGGGAAGAAGATCAGTGTGGCTGAACAGGGAACTTCTGTTAAGTATCTGGGAGAAAAAGAGAGTTTATGTCCGGTGGAAGAAGGGACAGACAACTCAATGAGAGTACAAGGAAATTGCCAGTTTATGCAGAGAGAAAATCAGGAAGACTAAAGCCCGGCAAGAGCTCAGCCTGGCCACAGTGGCTTTACATCTGTCTTTACTAGTCAGATCATTTATCCTCAGGGTACTCAGCCTCCTGACCTGGAAGTCTGGGGAGCAGAAGACCTGGATGGAGAGTAGAAGAAACTCCCCACAGTTCAGGTGGAAATAGTTAAAGACCTGCTGCTCCACCTGGACTGTCACAAGTCCATGGGGCTTGAGGGAGTTGGCAGATGTGATTGCTGAGCTGCTTTCTATCATCTATCAGTGGTCATGGTCATCTGGAGAGGTCCCGGATGACTGGAGACTTGCTAATGTGACACCTGTCTATAAGAAGGGTCGTAAGTAGGACCTGGGGAACTACAGGCCTGTTAGCCTGATCTCGATGCCAGGAAAGGTGATTGAACAGGTCATCTTGAATGCAATCACACAGCATGTGTGGGTGTACTGGGTCTGGCTGGGATGTTAACTTTCCCTGCAGCAGCCCATACAGTGCTGTGCTCTGCACTTGTAGCTAGAACAGCACCGGTATCACACCAGTGTTGTGTCTGCTGCTGAGCAGTGCTGGTAGAGCATCAGGACTCTCTCTAACCCTCTCAGAGTCAGCAAGCTGTGGATGGGCAAAAAGTGAGAAGGGAACATCACTGTGGCAGCTGACCTAAGCCAACCAAAGGGATATTCCATACCATATGATGTCACACTCAGCAATAAAAGGTGGAAAAAGGAAGAAGAGGGGAGGGGTGGGCTCTCATTGCAAAATCATCTGTCCTCCCAAACAACATCTGTGTGCACTGAGGCCCTGTTTCAAGGATGTGGTTAAGCATCGCTCATCTGTGGGAAGTAGAAAGTAATTTCTTTCCTCTGCACTTGCACACAGCCTTTACTTTTTTTTTCTTCTTGTTGTTGCTGTTGTTTTTGTTTTTTTTTCCCTCCCTTTTCCCCTTTCCCTTTTTTCCCTTTAGTTAAATTGTTTAATTAATAATAATTTTTCCTTAATAATTATTTTTTCCTTTAATTAAATTATCCTTATCTCAGCCCATGAGTTGTTTCTTTCCTTTACTTCTTCCCCTCCTCTTCTGAGGAGGGGGAGTGAGAGAGTGGTTGTGGTGGGGTTCAGATACCTAGCAAGGTAAAACCACCACAGTGGGACAACCTGGGGATCAGGCCCAGTTAGCATGGGTTCATGAAAGGCAAGACCTGCCTGACCAACCTCATCTACTTCTATGACCGGGTGACCCGCCTAGTGGAGGAGAGAAAGCCTGTTGATATAGTCTACCTAGACTTCAGCAAGGCTTTTGACATGGTCTCCCACGGTATTCTCCTGGAGAAGCTGGCAGCCCATGGCTTGGACAGGTACACTCTTTGTTGGGTTAAAAACTGGCTGGACTGCTGGGCCCAGAGGGTGGTGGTAAATGGAGTTAAACCCAGCTGGTGACTGGTCATGAGTGGTGTTCCCCAGGGGTCGGTATTGGGGCCCATCCTCTTTAATATCTTTATTGATGATTTAGATGAGGAAATTGAGTGCACCCTCAGTAAGTTTACAGATGACACCAAGCTGGGGGGAAGTGTCGATCTGTGGGAGGGTAGGAAGGCCCTGCAGAGAGACCTGGAGAGGTTGGGTTGATGGACAGAGGCCAATGGGATGAGGTTCAACATGGCTAAGTGCCAGGTCGTGCACTTTGGTCACAACAGCCCATGCAATGCTACAGGCTTGGAGCATAGTGGCTGGAAATCTGTGCAGAGGAAAAAGATCTGGGGGTGCTGATTGATATTTGCCTAAATGTGAGCCGGCGGTGTGCCCAGGTGGCCAAGAAGGCCAACAGCATCCTGGCTTGTATCAGGAATAGTGTAGCCATCCAGGGTCTGGAAGACAAGTCCTATGAGGAGCGGCTGAAGCAACTGTGGTTGTTTAGTCTGCAGAAGAGTAGGCTCAGGGGAGACCTTATTGCTCTCTACAACTACCTGAAAGAAAGTTGTGGGCAGCTGGGGGTCGGCCTCTTCTCACAGATAACAAGCAATAGGACTAGAGGGAATGGCCTCAAATTGTGCCAGGAGAGGTCTAGGTTGGGAATTAGGAGAAACTTCTTCTCAGAAAGAGCAGTTAGGCATTCAAACGGGTTGCCCAGGGAGGGGGTCACTGTCCCTGGGGTTGTTTAAGGTAAGGTTGGATGTGGTACTTAGGGACATGGTGTAGTGGGTGATATTGGTGGTAGGGACATAGTTGGACCAGATGATCTTGGAGGTCTTCTCCAACCTTCATGATTCTATGGCTCTATGACATAGGTTATTTTATCATTTAGGTAAACAATAATCCTAACTTTTACACTATTTGACATGAAAATGGTAAGTACTTTTGATGGCATACAGCAACACGGTATTATTCTCTTCAAGTTCTCTAGTACACATGAGTGTAAATGTAGTATGCAAACAAGCCCAACAAAGAAAACAGAAAGCTATGCCTGAACTAACTGTGGAACAGAAAGCAATACAGCCATACGAACAAAGTGAGGATGAATTTATTATCTCAGATGTGACATCACACTACATCACTTGGCTAGCAACAATCTGTGTCTGTAATGAACAATTTGCTTCATAGTAGCTGAAACACTTCCCTGAAAAGTAGAGGTAGAAGTTAAAACTATAGTCTATGCAATGAAAAGCTGTGTCTTGAAATAAATGGAAAGAGTCCTGGTCAAAGATGGAAGAAAACTTCAGATCTTTTACATCTGTCTGGGAGAACAGAACATTAGATTGTTAGACAGATGAGATCTCTGACAGTAATTGATGCTTTCCCTCTGGTCCCCTAAAAATGTATTTATCTGAAAGTACTAAAACCAGGCCACAATTTACAAGTAATCCTAAAACTACCAAAAGCACATTATTAAAGGAAAATGCAAACACCCAGATCTGTTTTTGTTTTTGTTGTTGTTGTTTTGTTTGTTTGTTTGTTGTTTTGTTTTGGTTTGTTTTGTTTTTTTTTTCAACAAAGATACTATGGGAAAAAAACTAAGGGCAAAACTAGTGACATGAAAATATGTTTGATTCAGTTTGCTGCATGTGCTCTACACTGATCTGAGGAGAGCATATTCCCAGGACCCAAGAACAGTCTAAGTCTATGTCTGTATTAGAAGTAATACAAAGAAAAACAAGCATGATTTTTCATGAAGTAGAACCAGTTCACATTGAGAAACAAGGAAATTTTACTTGGACTAACTCCACTTTGGTCCCTTGAAAGTGATACTCACCAGCAGTCAGAGCACATTCACTGAGAGAGCATCTTCATGTTTAGTTTCATTCATACTTAAAGAGGTGAAACAACTTCATGATGGAATGAAAGTAAGATCATTTCTATACGTAGAAATGATCAGAAAAGTCACTTCAAAAGCACACTTCTCAACAAAATTAAATCTAATATAGAGACACCTTTGAGTTTTCCCAGGAGATAGTGTCCCTTCAAAGAGACAAATCTTAAAAGACTCTTCAGTGCTTCTTGTGTAACAGCACAGACTCTTTCAAGTTCACAGCTGCTTTTGTTATGTTTCACAAGTTTGACTGTGAGAAGACATGAACCTATTGTGCTCCTAAGTCAAAGAAACATAGACTGTCTTTGAACAGAAGCCGTATATGTATTACATTTCTTCTTGGTGAAGTGGATTTGTATCTTGCTTGGGCTAGAGCATCAATAAAGGATGCTGTCTTTGGGCCAGAACTAAGCACATAGTTTTGTTTTAATGATACAACATAAGATTTTTACCAGCTCTTAACACTGTTTTGAGTTTAGGACAATGATAATGATGCAAAACTATGTAAAACTTAACAAACATATACTTTTTATGCATCCATAAGTCACAGAAAACAAAATTACATATTTTTTTGCTATGTTAGGAACCATAGCCACTGAGTACTAGATAAAAAGAAACTAACTAAAACCAGCTTACATTCTTCCACAGGAAAAAAAAAAAAAAAAGTTTCCATTGACTATATTTGAAAATTTTGAATAGAATTTGCAAATTCCAAGATCATGAACACCACTTTTCAATGCATTTTTTTCTAGAAATCTGAAAAAAATAAAAATAAGAAATTACACATCATTACTAAAAATGGCAAATGAACAAAATGACAAATAAAAGCAGACTTGGTCATTATATTTAAAATATCTCTTGCATGCTTCTTATACATGCTTCTAAAATGCAATGCAGCAATGTAATAGTTATAGGAAATATTTTCCATGAAAATTACAATCAAGGCCTTGAATAGATCCTCACTGCACCCAGGGGGTTTTGAGGACTGGGCTTATGGCCAAGGTAGTACAGCTGGTGCCCTTGGGGACAGGCTGCCAGGCAGCTATGATGGAAGGCCTCAGGGAGGGTTGCCCCTTCATTCTCTTGGGAGGTGATTTTAAGCTGTGGCTCTCATTCTGGCCCCTTGCCTGATCTGCAGTTACAACAGTATCACAGCTGTGCTTGTACCTGGCCAAGGCACATCCATTCCAAGGCACAACTTTCACGCTGCCATCCTGGCCCATCCTCAGCCCGTCCCATCCCCATGGCCCTGTCTGGCCATCTTGGGGAGGTATGTGACCTTGTTTCCCCTCATTGGGCCTGATTTTGACCCCTACCTGTGGGCTAATGGTCCAGCACAACTCTGTCCCCTGGGAGGTGCATGATGCCCAGAGCTGTCCCAGGTGCCCCCCAGACTGCCCCACTCCCCATTCAGAGCAGTGGGACAGGCCTGGCTGCCAGGGAGGCAGCCCTTGGGGAAGGCCCAGGTATTCCCAGCACCCCAGCCCCAGTGAGATGCTGGACCACAACACACCTTTACACTGAGACAGATCTGCCATTGCTCCTTAAAGATTTCTGCGCTTACATGAGAGCCCTTTTTCTTTTCACTCATGCTGAAAATGTACGTACAGAGACCTGTTCTGTAATTTTATTTAAAAGTGAGGCCAAATTCTCTACTGTAATTATAGAGGATTTGGGAATGCCTAAAGGAAAGTGTAAACTCAACCAGAGGCTTCCCCACTCATAAAGTCACTCTAATCTTGTACCTATTGCTACTTGCATTACCTTTCAGGAAGATTATTACATAATCTTCAGCAGAAATGTCTGGGATAGGAGAACTTTCTTTTAATAAACAACTCCATGAAGACATTATTAAGCAGCAGATGAATTATGCATATGCCTAGCTTTTAGCAATGATAAAAAGGTCATATTAAAGCACAGTTTTAAAACCTCTCACATCTCGTAGGGTTTTGTTTTGTTTTGTTTCTGAATCCAGCTGCTTTTTTTACCCACTCACAATTTTGAAGTTTATCCCTCCTAAAGATCCATACATTTTCACTGGACTGGAAACAATATCAGCAATCTCTGTGGGCTACCTGCTTAACTGCCTTAGTTTCAGTAATTCATCGTGGTCTGCATGGCACTTTGTGCACTGTCTGTCAGAATGGTTGTGCCACGACACTACTGTCAGAACACATGCATGTTCTGGCAACAGAATAAAAGGTCTTAACAGGCTGTAACACCTGCTTTTATCTTTTTTATGAACTCTAAGAGATCATGCAAATCCCACAAAAGTAAAATTATCTTTCCAGTAAAAGCAATATTGCTATTACAGTAAAGTAATTGTGTGAATCCAGAGATTAAGGAAATAGTTGCCTTTATTACCTTTTAATTATTATTAAATTAAATGCTTGCACTATCTGGAAAGCTTTACCTGAAGACATGTAATTTTAAAAGAATTTACAAAGTTATTCACTAAACATGAAGATAAAAATTCACTCCAAATTATTAATGACTATGTACCATAAGTAGAATTAACATGTGTTTGGCATTTTTAGTGAGAGATCACCTGTTTACTGATAAGCCTTGCATATCTATAACCTTACTTCTTTGATTGATACAGCATCATCAGGAAGTAACTCTTACTTCACATAGTATAACACCAAAGCCCAGCACAAGGGCTAAAGCATGGCAACTCTGTTGAGCGTTTCATAGTATCCATATAATTCTTGTGGAAAGAGCCTTTAAAATTAAGCAGATAAAACTACTTGTAAACTCCTTTCTTTATTTGTTCTTTTTTTTTTTTTTTTTTTGGAAGCTGTTTTAGTTCATTTTTATGCATGAGACAAAATTTTGTGTCTCCCCTAGTGATGAGAAGGGGAAAGAATTTTTAATCTGTAAGGGGCATCTTTAACATGCCAAGGAGCCTATTTTGAAAGGTAATTCCCTTATCTTTGCTCCGTATTTTGGAAGCAGGCTGATGATCTGAGGAAAAGAGTAATAAAAAGAAAATAGAGTACACATTGAAATCTTAAGCCTCCCTCCCACAAATATATGGTTTATTTTGCTTTGAAATTTTGCATTACCATGGCAGTTCTTCTGTCTGCAGTATGAATATTGTGTGCCTGCTATAGGACATAGCAAACAGCACAGCAGTGCACTCAACAGGACTGTTTCAATTTCATATATCATTCACAGCTTGCCGTTGTGATTCCAAAACTGTCCTTAACTTTCTCATAATGTTAGAAGGACAAGAATTTTTAACTGGCTTTTAATCTTAGGGAATTCTTTCTGTAATTTTTTTTGTTTGGTTGTTTGTTGTTGTTTGTTTTGTTTGTTTGTTCATTTGTTTGTTTGTTTTTCGCGTAAGAGGATGAAATTTTGAAGTCTGATTTTCTAATAAGAAAAGGAATTCAGATACAAAGCCAGGATCCAGGAGTGTAGTCAAATCCAAATTTTACTGTTTTTTCAGAAAGGTTACGATTGTGAATTTGTACAGCAAATGAATGGTGCTCCAGTTGTGGGTTAACTGTGGTACAGTTTGCAATTTAGAAACAGATTTCAAAAGATCAGTGTGAAGCTACACTTAAATGCCAGTATAACCTGTCTGTCATTCTTATTACTTACAGGTACTTTTTTACTGGGGAAAAAAAAAAAAATCATCTTACAATCTTTCCTTCCCATGCTGGAAAAGCAGGTTCCTTATGTAACAGAAGGCTGAAGATAACATTTTAGATCTATGAATAATTAATGCCTAATGGCAACCTGAAAAATGAAATTAAATTTCTAAATTTAAGTATAAAGCTTCCAGTAAAAAGCAGACTATTGCCACAGAAAATAAAGACATAAATAAATTTGTTAAAGTTGCAATTCTGAATTGATCATGTAGCTTTTAGATGAATTGTTTCCAAATGTAAATTATGGTTATCTTCATGAGCAACCTCTTTAGGGTACAAGAATGGTCCATTCTTCCAAAGCATGTGTGGAAAAAAAGTCAGCACTGAGTTGACAACTGAACTCAACCACAAAAGGGAAGTATACAGGTGGTAGAAGTGTGGACAGACTAGTTTGGAGGAATACTATGACATTGTCTATTCATGTAGGAATGGAGTGAGTAAAGCCAAAGCTCAGCTAAAGCTGATGCTAGTAAGGGAGGTGAAGAACAGTAAGAACCATTTCTTTGCATACATTGTCGGAAGAAGGAGGGTTAGGGATAGTGTGGGCCCAGTCTTTAGTGGAACAAGGGACTTAGTGATAAGGGTAATGGAAAAGGCTGAGGTACTCTGTACTTTTTTTGCCCCTTGAATAACAATCAGCCTGTTAAGTACATTAAGACAGATTCAGCACATCTTGTATGTAAATTGACTACAAACCAAGCAAGCTCAAAGTGTTTTCATAAGAGAGACTTCAATTGTGTCTTGTCACATTCAAGGCTTTGGAATTCTATTTGTGACTCAAAGTCGAACTCAGGTTTCCCAGTAGTGAAAACCCTTAATTGGTTAATATTAGTAAAATCTACATTTTTAAAGAAAGCAAACATTATCAAGGAATTTAGAACTAGAAACAAATTCTCTTGTAGCTCTTATCACAGACAAGTTTTCCAAAACTCATTGCATTCCAAAAATTATGGTCCTAATGTATGGTTAAAGGAGAGCTGTGATTAACAAGGGAAGAATTTATCTTGTTGTTCCCTTTGACATTTTTCAGAATCTAGTCCAATATTACATTTTGAAATGTGCACAGTGAATTTTCAGAACAAAATTTTGCAGTCACTGTGTCTATTTGTGCTCAATATCAAAATACCTTTTGCTGTATTAGAATTACAAAATCATAGTTTTTTTCTCATCTTATCTATAGGATTTTGGCAAACTAAGTAAAATGTTGTTGAAGGAAGCATGGGATTCAGGGCTTCAAGTTCTGAAAAATGGAAAAATGTTAATGCACTGTTCTGGTATTATTTATGTTTCAATAAATCCTGCCTCAGTATCGACATATTTTTACAGTGCCACAAAGATCTCTGATAACAGCACCATAACATCATGCCTAGTGCTTGCATGAGAAAGGGTGAAGGAAATAGCTACTTTACTTACAAATGATTATTGTTAACTCAAGATATGCCACTTTGCCTTTGTGTTGAAATGTCAGATCTCAGATGTAAAGCAGCCCGGAGCAGAATTCAGCAGTGATGTTACTTATTAGATAAGCAATAACACAGAGGACATGGGGCTCTGAAGAATAATCCCTGCTGTGTGCCTAAGGGCACTGCAGAATTATGAAATTTAGCATGGCATCTGTGACAGGGGTGGGTGACTCTTTTTAATTATGTGTGCTTTTGGATCAAGGCATCACACAGAACCCTTAGTGTTAGAAACTGGAGCATGAAACCCACGGTCCCAGGATAGACAAAGAATTCTGTTAACTCAGCAGGACTTTGGATAATCTACTGTAGGTATGAATTTGGATCATAATGAAACCAAAAGGCTGATCTTTTGATGATATTAATATCTCAAATTACTTATCACTATAAAATATCCTTCTTTTAACAACCACTAAATGCAATTACTTTAAATGCCAAAAATTAACCAGACAATTTCATTTCATGTACTTATAACAGAAACGAAATATATGTATTTTAGGAGAGTGAAAGAAATTATCTTCTAACTTGAACCTTGAGTATAATACAGAATTTAAGGTCTCCATTTTATTATTATTATTATTATTATTATTATTATTATTCATTTATCATATGGCATAGTTAGAAGTCTTGTTTTTGTCTCTCTAATTTCCACATGGAGTGTAGAAAAAGCAGAGACTTCTGACAACTGAATATTTTAAAGATATTCAAAATGAAATGTTAATTAATAAATGACATATTCTACTATCAGTTTGTCTTAAACCCAAATATGATACCAAGTACACTATAACAGAGTAATTAACAATAATTTTAAGTAATATTTACACAGCATAACCAAACATGTAAATATTTTACATAAGTATGCAAGAAATATGGTCATTGAAGGGACAACTCTGTGTTCAGTGGCACATAGGAAAAAAAAGGGGGGATAAAAAGAGGCCAGACAAAGGGCAAACAGCAGAATAAAATCCAGAAATTGTGTTTCCCTGTCCTATGAAAAAAAATCTCTTTAGCTTTTTTTTTTTTTTTTTTTTTAATAAATGATCCAAACAAATTGCAGATGTAGTGCTTTCTGGAGTGTGAGGCACTTACATAGAAGTGACTTCTATGAGAAATTCAAAATATGACGCTTACAAAGGCACTTGTACACATGACTTTTCCATAGTATAGTGGGTGCAAAATTTTGATGATAAAACGTATGAGGAAAATAACTTTTTTTTTTTTGTAGATTTATATGTTAGTTATTTTCATGCCACTTTACATCTGACATTGATGAAACATCTATGCTTAAAATTATGTATTCTCTAGAGTTTACACTTAGAGAATTTTGTCATTGATTTCTAGTGTTTTGGCAAATACAAAATCCTGGGTAAATTATAGCTATTTACACTACTTTAGTTATTAGTATTTTTGTATTATTATTTTTAAAATATTGAGAGATTTGCTATGATGTTTTTCTTGAAAGGAAAATCTTATTAAGTCAAAATCTTTCATCCTCTATACTACGTGAATGTCCTCTGGAAAAGGTTAAATTTGTTGAACTGAAAAAAAAAACCAATACTTTTTTTGTTCTTTTTTAATTAGTAATAGATCTCTGTCAACATAATATTTGGAATTGGACTTTCAAAAGAAAGCAAAGATTACAAAAGATTACAAAGACACAAAATAAAGCAAAGATTCAAATATCTGAGTGTTTTCTTTTTTTCTTGGTGATAAATTCTGCCTTGCTTGTCAAGTGTATGTACTTCAAGACAGAATGCCTATTTGCTAAAGAAACCCAACATTTCTAAAACTAGACTTCACTCTTCCTATTGAAGATTACAAAAATTAGACATCCAGTCTTTGAAAACACAGTTAAAGTATTACTTAACCTCTCTTTCAGAGAGAGATGTTTCCTTAGTTTGTTCCAGAGATCTAATTATATGCTAAAATTTAAAGCCAGTATAAGGAAAGAGACTGCACAAACTTCTGTGGCTGCTCATGCTTAGCTCTAGAATTGGGAAGATAAAGACAAATCCTGTTCACACTCATTCATAAAAGAAGTGAATAAAGAAGACTTAGTTTTAATCTCCATATTTTTATACTGAATGAAAAACTTGGATTTTTATATTTTTTTCTTGTCTTTTGAAAAACAGAATTGTTTTTATTTTCACTTTTTTTGTGTATTCTAGGAATGTGCAAACATGGTAGTCATTGAAAAATGTATTGAAAAATGATGCTGTCATTATTTCTATTTAGAAACATTTTACAAAATTTCACTCAAATTTAGCAGTTTTTCTGTGTATGGGTGAACATGCATCTGCGCACTTATACACACTTTTTATAGGTAGAACTTCACATTATATGAATGAATAGGCTATGCAGAAGTTTAATTCTTTTTAAGATGTTAATATCTAACAATTTTCAGTTTGTTCTGACTGTTTAATTTTCAGTATTAAGAGGACAACGGGTTGGACTGCATTTTACCGTGAAACAGTCTGTTTTGTAGTTTGCTTGCTCATTTTCTTCTCTAAGTAGAAATTCCCACCCTTTCATACATCTCAGACCATTTCTGGACCTTCTCCAAGAAATAGAATCAATCCATACAATCCAATTCTTTAATGGAAATGAAATAAAAGCATAACATGCTGTTGGGAGTCATATAGGTCATTATCAATACCAATGCTAACACTAAACTCTCAACCAATACATTTTATTGATAGAAGTCTAAGTTGCTATCATGATTATACATCTTCAGATGAAAATGATGTAAGTCAACATTTATGTGTTCTTAGAAGCATCAACTACTCCATAGAGATTAAGAATCACTAGACTCTTGGCAGCCCTAAAGAGGCTCCATTCCATTCCATTCCATTCCATTCCATTCCATTCCATTCCAAGGTCCAAACTGTGGTATCTTTATCATCCTGAAGTTTTTTTTCTAAACAGAAAAGTACTACCTTATTATTATGTATCTAAACATGAAGTCTACTCTGTACTTCTAAGAGCAGCAAACAGTGTAGAAGGAACAGTTAAGGAAGTATTTCCTTACTTTTGAGTCTATCTTATTCTGTCCTACTTCTCAACTTCCAGCAGATGCTATCTAAATTTAAGGAGCCTGATATCAGCTTACTTTTATTCTTCATACCTTTCAGAAACTCCAGATGGAGTGTTTTGTTTGTTTGTTTGTTGTTGTTGTTGTTTTTCCTACAAAGGACTTCTACTTTAAATGTCATTGCACCTTGAGACATGTCCCCATTTTAAGAGAGAACTCTCGTAAAAATGGTTAATTTCTTCAGTTTGCCAGAAAATTTTCCTCTGTTCAGACCTACAGGTTTCATGTCTCTTTGCACTCATCAATTAAATAGAAAACAAAAGCAATATATCTTGACAGGCTGAGCCAATTCAGGGATTCTAAATACTGTAAAATAATTTTGTCATCTTGAAGGACTTTTATTGTCCTTATTGTCAGAATGGACCAATTTAGTTTTGCTGTAGTGACAGAACAAATTTCTGGGTTGAGCCTGCAAAGAAACATAGGGGGAAGAAGTGCTTGTAGCCAAAACAGGCTTCTGACACTTGCAAAATAAAGATATATAAATAATATTGGCTCTTAATTCCAAACAGAAGCATACTAAAATTGTGTAATTAACAAAAGTGCAGCCAAACACATTGTATGAGCATTTTACTTTAGCGTGTGAGCAATGTGACCATTGAAGGAGAAAATCTGTGTGTAGTTGCACGTAGGAAGCAACAACAGGATAAAAAGTTGCTGGACAGAGTGAAATATAGACACGACATCACAAACAGACATGGTAACTTGCCTAATGCACAAGAAGGGTGATTGGCAGAACCAAAAAGCAATACTAAATTCAGAAGACACTTTTTTTTTTTTTTTTTTTTTTTTTCTGGGAGGCATGGGGTAGTGTCATCAGACTTTGATAAAGAAAATTGGAGAAGAAAGAAGGCAAGCCCATCTCAGTTTTGACTTGTCTTTTCAAAGAGCTCTCAAGACCAGTCACCTGGACCTTGGCAGCTAGGCCTATGCAGGACTGTAGCTGTCAGAGCTAACTACTGTGCTTTAGCTCCATGGCATTGTATACTTATATACAATATATATAATTATATTAATATAATTCTCCATATGGTCATGCCCTGGTTTTGATGAGATAGAGTTAATTTTCTTACTAGTAGCTGCTATGGTGCTGTGTTTGGATTTAGGATGAAAATAATGCGGGTAAGACCATGATATTTGAGTTGTTGCTGAGCAGTGCTTACACTAAGTCAAGGACTTTTCAGCTTCTCATACTGTCCTGACAGCAAGGAGGCTGCAGGTGCTCAAGGTGCTGGGAGGGGACAGAACCAGGACAGCTGACCCAAGCTAGCCAAAAGGATATCCCGTACCATGTGATGTCATGTTGAACAATAAAACTGAGAGAAATTGGACAGGGAGACCGCAGCTACTCAGAGACCGGCTGGGCATCAGTTGGTGGGTGGTGAGCAATTGTGTTGTGCATCATTTGTTTTGTATATTATTTCTTAATTGTTGTTGTTATTGTTTATTATTATTATTACTGTCCCTTCATTTTTTGTCCTATTAAACTGTCTTTATCTCAACCCATGAGTTTCTTTCGTGATTTGCTCCCACATCTCACTGGCAGGGAGTGAGCATAAGGTTGTGTGGTGCTCAGTTGCTTGCCTGATTAAACTGCAACAGGTCACTAAAAACTAGCAGTTTTGTGTATTTATTCATAGTGATTAATAGTGTGTAAGAATTAACTAGTAACTTCAAGTTGCTGTTAATGAAAGAATTTAATAAGTTTCATTTTTGAGTTTAAAATCCACCTGATTTGTCAGTTTTCTAGATGCTTCTATCAAAGCAATCTCTAAACCTGTCTATAAAAGATGAGGTAAGACAGGCAGGGTGTTCAGGGCATAGTGGGCTTTGGGGGATCTCTCTCTTCACAATCAAAATTATGAACTTAAGTCATGAAAACCTTTACTCCTAGCCTATTCCCTTACTGAGAATTTGCTTACTTCTTAGTATGTGTGTCCTGCCTGAGCATTCTTCTGGGACACTGTTGTGGTTTAGCCCGGCTGGCAGCCAAACACCACACAGCCGTTTGCTCACCCTCCCCCCTCCCTCTCCGGGATGGGGGAGAGAAACGGGAAAGTGAAGCCTGTGAGTTGAGATAACGACAGTTTATTAAGACAGGAAAATTAATAACAATAATAATAATAATAATAATAGTAATAAAGTGTACAAAATAAGTGATGCACAATGCAATTGCTCACCACCCGTTGACCGATGCCCAGCCTATCCCCAAGCAGCCCGGCCCCCCCACCCCGGCTAGCCACCCCTATATATTGTTCAGCATGACGTCAGATGGTATGGAATACCCCTTTGGCCAGTTTGGGTCAGCTGTCCTGGGTCTGTCCCCTCCCAGCTCCTGCTGCACCCCCAGCCTGCTCGCTAGCAGGACAGAGCGAGAAGCTGAAAAGTCCTTGGCTTGGTGTAAGCATTGCTCTACAACAATTAAAACATCAGCATGTTATCAGCGCTCTTCTCATCCTAATCCAAAACATAACACCCTGCCAGCTACTAGGAGGAAAATTAACTCTGTCCTACCTGAAACCAGGACAGACACACAGCCCATCCAACCAAGTCAAGGTAGTTATTCCTCCTACCACCCAGGTGCTGTCTATCATGTCCATTATTTTCCCTCACTGCACCTCTCAGCTTCTGCTGTATGGAGAAGAAACTATCTATTAATGATGAGCTTCTCCTGCCACAGATGGAAGGGTGATATACAACAAGGCTGGGCTGGAGGATCTGCCAGTCATCTGCAATGTCAGCCTTAAAGAAATGGCCCTGCAATTCCTGTGATTGTCAAACAGGTTGCTGACCATCCTGTCTTTAGAAAACAAACTTTGTCATCTGCATTGTGCTACAATATTTGTTGGAAATACATAGCAACGCTGAAGTAATTCAGTATCACTGCATTTTTATATCCTGACCTGTTTTTTATCTAACTGAACAGACTGTGAGGAATTTCTGTAAATGACATGAGAAACTCCTGAACATAACAAATAATACAGTGAGATCTGAAAAAAATTATAGAGAGCACCTTGAGGGATGGCTGGATTTCTCAGGTGATTAAGCACTAATACAACATGGGGACTGATATCCCAGCCCTGCCTCCCCTCCTCCCAGTTCTCAGAGAGGTATCTGATGCATGGGCTGGGTCTGCCCCAGCCTAACCTTACCCTGGCTGGGGTAGTTGGATGGGTCCTGGCTGCCAGGCTCTGCCCTGCTGCACTGGGGGAGACTCTGCCTCAGGGAATTATTATATCAAATAATTAACTTCATCAGGATCATTTTTTGAAGGTGTCAAATTGAGAAAGACTTCAGTGAATGAAAAAAGAATTGGGTTAGAAGTATTGAATTAAAGTTAGAAGTATTTCCATACTCAAACAGTTCTAATTGATATGGAGCATGCATCATTAAAGATTAACTTTTTAATAGTTAATTTTTTATGAACTTTTCTCCTTTAATTTTATGTAATAAATTATAAACTTATGCAGATAATTTGATGTAATTCATTGTAAAATCTCAAAATATGTATAAAAAACACAGTCAGTAGCATGTGAGATGTAAGAGCCTTCCTAAATTGGATTATTATGTCTTTTATAATCACAGATTTTTTTCCCCCACAAAGGTAAACTATACTCTCTAAGCTTTTATTGCTGCATGTTTCTTCTGAGAACAGTTACAAATAAAGAATTCGGATAGTAGATCTGTTCTGATTCCAGAAAGAAATAACATGAATATAGAAAGTTCCCAATAGCAACCTTTTTTTTTTATTGTACGATTGTCATGAACCTGCAGCATTTAAAATGTCACTCACAAATAAATAAAGGGGTACAACAGGATTCTTCATAGAGCCACTACAGTTTTGTATCTCTTTGTTTATGCATATAATGAAGAAAAAAATATTGTTTATTTGCTTTTTCCATTCTTAACATTTTTCTTTATTCTTTTGAGAATATGACTGCTACTTTTCTAAGAATAAAAGGTTACTGGTTGAACTGAGGTTTGATTTTGCAATATATGTGCCTTTGAATCTTCCAGCTGGGGATATATTTTGTATTCTCTAGACACAGCTGTGAGGCACTCACGGGAAAAGTAACATAATGCTCTATCCCTCTAAAAAAGAAATTTGTTGACATTCAAATTTGTCTGTGTGGCTCAGCAGCAGAAAATACAAACCTTTCGTCATCAGGTTTGTGTCAGAGAAGATAATAGCAATGCTTGGTTAATGGTTCAAGGAAATGAAAGGAACCCTTACAAGCACTCTGATTTCATTTACTCTATTATAATATTTTACAGCATACAGTTTCATTTTTGGGACCATTCATTGTTAGGTAATACATCATAATTCATCATAATTCATACTGTTTTTGTTGGTAGTGACTTGGTCACCT
The DNA here is from genome assembly GCF_013377495.2 of Cygnus atratus. NCBI lineage: Eukaryota > Metazoa > Chordata > Aves > Anseriformes > Anatidae > Cygnus > Cygnus atratus. The sequence continues at coordinate 56,063,553 of NC_066365.1, forward strand.
GGCATCTGTTTAAAAAAGTAGTTATTTCTTAAAATTCAGGGATATTTGTAAAATGTATTCTGCTACACAAAAAAAAAAAATAAATAAAAAATAAATAAGAAAATGTTACTCACAACTATGGTATTTCAAGACGAAGTTCTGCCTTAAGTTATATTGTAATTACTCTGGATATATTATAAAATAATTGACAGGTGTAATTGATTCTTTTCACCCTTTACATTGTAAAATTTGGATTCTAAGAATTTCATGTAATTGTTTACAGCAAACAGTTAACCCAAGAGCTGGGAAAAAAAATGTTTATGAAAAAATAAATAAATGTCTCTAAAATTTTCATAAGAGATTAAGTAGCATTGTGATTCATTGCAACTTACTGTTAAATAGTAGTTTTTCAAAAAGTACAATGTTTAAAATGACAGTTTTTAGACAGTTTCTCTTTTGTGCATACACTACGGTATGTTTTTGAATTCTTTTAGAATGGTGTATTCAGTTCAGCAGTAGTTTTATTTTTATTCTTGCTTAGTTCTGTTCATAGGGGAAAGATATGTATGCATAGGTAAAATATATGTATAAACAAGTATGTGCACGTATGTTTCCTTATGGAACAGATTGGTGAGTTTAGATTTAACTTAACACTAAATTCAAATCACAGTGCGGGGTGATGACTTTATATTGTATATCACAAAAAATTTGTTATGGATTTACTTGTTTTATTAAATGAGAGAATAAGATGAGTTCACCTTTTCAGTCCTGTACCATGGGTATCATCAGCATTGTTCAGAGAAAATTCCCCTCTGGTTTGTCATCTTTAATTTTTTGAAAGCCTACATTCTCAATCCAGCTTTCAGAAAGGAGATTAGGTCTTTTATTTATTTATTTATTTATTTATTTATTTTATGCTAGCAAAAGGCATCAAGAGAATAGAGCTTCAGTTTGGCAGACTTTCAAAAGTTTCAGGCTTTAAAAATGTTGGGATTAATATGCCAACAATCAAACAAGTTTTACAGTCCAAAGAGAAAACAAGTGCAGAAATGGGTAATCAGCATGGGGTAGAAGAAAAGATCTGTTGCTGATTTGAAGCATGTGTAATAATTGCATAGAAATAGAATTGGAATAAATTCTGCATATTCTGGAGACCCCCAGATGAGACTTGGTGAATATTTCATATCAATTCATTTCTTACAATTGCATGGCTAAATTCCCACTAGTATGATTACTGCCATGCCTCAAAACCAATATTGTCTGAGATGTCTCTTACTTATCTTAGTCTGGTCAGGAAGATAGACTGGAAACTCATGTATAATAGCTCTCCCTTGGTTAACAAAATGAATTTGAACAATGGAACAAGGAATCTCTAGGAGTAAAAGCATTCTCCTTGGAAATAGAAGGGAAAAAGAAAAAAGAAAAAAAAAACTCTTCAGCTGAATGTGTTTGAACCCAAAACCCTGTCAGATTATTAGAGAAAGGGAATTTTATATTATATAATATTATAACTGCACCTATCAATGAATTCAATTGAGTTTCTAATAGAAAAATACTGGAGGAAGACTTCCAGTGTACGTGCTGAAGGTTAAATTTCTCTATATAAAGTTGGTATTGAGACTATATTAACTGTTTACCAGTCCCTCTTTGGGCTTAGAAACTCTGAATGATCTGTAGAAACTGGCAGACCATCCATGAAACTTCTCACTGGGATTTTCTAAGAAAAATAATTATATTGGACCTAAATTACAAATAAGCAACAATGAGAACAGAGAGTTTGAAAGTACAGTAGTTCCTTGAAATTGCCCTTATGTTCTGAAAAAAAATAAAAAGAAATGTTAATTCTGGAGACACACCCAGTATTTCTTTGATGAAAGAACCACTTATGTTGGTACTCTCATTTTTTGATATTAATTTTTGAAGTGAGCTGGTATTTTCCTTTGACTAAATCACTTCTATCACCAGTATCACCAGGACTTTGTTCATACCGAAATACTTTGAAGATGTAAAACAAGGGTTAATAGCATTATTGTTTGTTTTCATTATTTTCTATTTTTATGCAATATAGACATTTGCTTTTATTAGTAGGAATTAGTTATTTCTGTACAGAAATATTGTGAAATAGTATTTTATTAAGATTATGTACACACTTGTTTTAAGCAATCATAGATTAACAATGCTAGGAATTATGTTAACTTTCTGAAGTGAGACTATTTTTTGTTCCTGATGTCAGTTAGAAATATTTATACAGTAAGAAATGCTGCCCCGGGCATTTCCTTGGGATTAATGAACTAATTGCCATTTGGGATAGTTAGTTGCTTGAGGCAAAGCTGCTCATTAATTCCTTAGGAAATATGCAAGGTTGTGGGTGTTATACAATTGGGGGATTTTTTTAATTCATCCACAGAGTAAACTGTTGCAATTTTGCCTAGGAGCAGCTTCATTTTTCCACTGTGCCAAAAGTATATTAAGTTTAAATGGGTAGTACTCCTATATTGGGTACTCATACAATATTTATAGCTAGCACAGCAGTATGAGGATTTTTTATTTTAATTCTTAGTATTCTGTCAGGAATTCTAATGCTAATAGATAATGTTCCTGGTCCTTCCCTGTGAGTCCTTCCCACAGCATTTACAACATATTAAATGCTACCAACATAAAATCATTATTCTGAATCCTATGAGCAACATACCAAGCCTAAATAGAGTGGATTCCAGGAAAAACAAACAAACAAACAAACAAACATAAACACATGTATCATGTGAGAAGATGTCAAGGGATTAACAATTCCATCGGTTATTTTAAGAAAATCAGAGGCCAGTTGCTGAAATTAAGTCCAAAATATTTGTGACAGAATATTGTTAGTGTAGCAGAATTGTATCATTCAGATATTCAGAAACATAGGTAACACAGGAAACAGTACTTAGCAGGAGCTATCTAAAAATTATTCATAATTTAACTCTCTATCCTGCAGAATTCTTCTGTTTTAGGAAAGACATAATAATAATAATAATTAATTATATTTATTATTATTATTATTATTAAAATCACATTGAATGAGATCAGCTTTGTTTGCCTTCCAAATGAAACTACAGAGTAAATTGAAAGCAATCACACTTTTATTACTAATTATATATCACAATAGGTATGTTAGACACGTGTTTTTCTTGTAAGTACAACATCAATCAAATAATATTTATATAATATTAATGGTTAAATTAATATCATTTTCTTATGATGCAAACTTCTTGTCAACCAGTTTAAGTGGCTCCTTTTCAGCACTATGACAATGTGGGGAAAAAATACCAGTCTCTTGGTAGATCTTATCTTTCAGTGTTCATGTTTCAGTGTTTGTTCAATCTGTCTATTTTGTTTGGGGTTCCATTACACCTTTCTGTAAATTATACACAATTCTAGTGAAGCTATACTGATTTAGTCTTCCCTGAGAACATATGAACATAGGAAATTTCAGAAGATAAAAGAGAAATTGTTCTCATGCACATTAGATTCAGTCTGATAAAATTCTTTGGGTAATAAGACACTAAATACCTCATTACCATATTCTGTTTCATAGTTTTGCTTTGAAGTTATTTTGAGGGGTGGTGAAAAGGGGCCAAAAGAAATTCCTTTCATATTGTGAAGTCTTTTGGTACAGGTGAATTGAAGGCAGAGAAAAAACGCCACTGTAATCACCATGATTTTAAGATACCAAATATAATTAATAATAATAATAATAATAATAATAATAATAATAATAATAATAATAAATTTGTAGTAAAGTACATTCAGGTTTATTTCATTTTTTTTCTTCATTTCATAACTATAATCATTGGACTGTTACGGGAGCATATGCTAACCTTTACAGGTGCTTTGCCAATTTTTCATCTTAAACACTAAATTATGAAGTAAAATTTTGATACAGTTTAACCAGTAATAATGCTATCCCTGAAAAATCAGTAAAAATTCCATGTTTATGATTTAATAAAGAAAATTTCTGTAGACGAATGATATATGGCATGATTTGAAAACCAGATCATCTGTCTCTGACCAGGTGATGAACAACTAATGTCTCTACGGCAAGTCCCCTCACTTCTAAAAACCTGCCAAAAGCCTGATACCAAAGATCATCTGATGGTGTTAACTTTTAAGATGTTTCAACTCAGTACAATGGTGATGTTGAAACAACGTTTCCTAATTCCTGCTTCTGGAATTATCTTACCTATCCCCAGATATTCATTGGTATACTTAAAAATCATATGTGGAGATACTCTTAAGAAAGAATTAGAAATGGTGTGAAAGTGACTAATTTTTGTAAATTTGTGAGAGAAATAGAAACCTAATTTCACAGGGTCCTCTTTATTTACATCTCTAAAAGGCAAGATTTAGTAGAATGATAATTTATCAAGAATGCTGATACAGTAACATTAGCAAATGTTCCCTTTATTTATCTGGAATATTTTTATATTGTATAACTTAGGTTAATGAGCCATCCAAGAGTTTACTTCAAACCATGTCAAAAAGAAAACTAATCACTAGTGACATCTGGGTGTTCAGAAAGTTTTAGCAGAAAACAGTTTATTTGCTATGAGATACATTCTGTTTAAAAAAGGATGAAACAAAACATATGTGTGTGTGTGTGTGTGATTATATAGGAATTACTCTAAACCCCATCAGAAAATAAGTGAAAACATTAGCCTTTCTGAATATTTCACCGATCCATCCTGTAGAATTAAAGATAGAAACTCTCTGTAAAGCTTATATTATGTGAGTCAGTTATGCCAATTGACTAGATAAGCCAAAAAGGATTACCCACTCAATGAGCTGGTCCTGTATGTTCAGAACCTAGTAATACTGTTAGAACTGGTTAAATGCTCAGAAGATGAGAGTGGGAAATGGACCCTTACTACTTCTCTCTCACATTTAATTAAATTAAATCCTGCATTTACCATTCATTTACTTGATGAGCACCTGTTCCCCATTTTTCTAGAAAAGAAAAGAAATGAAAAGCTACTGCATTTTGCTTGCTTTTGTCATAATTATGTTAACTATGTCCATTTGACCTTGGGCTGATATTACTTAGCATATGATTGATTTAATTAAGCATTGCCTACACAGGAAAAAAAAAAAGAAAAAAAAAAAAAAGGATAAACCAGTATACCAATGTAATCTTTGGACACACTGGTACGAGTCCAGCAGAGGACCATCAAAATGATTGGAGCACCTCTCCTACAAGGAGAGGCTGAGAGAGCTGAGACTGTTCAGCCTGGAGAAGGGAAGGCTCAGGGGAGATCTTGGTCTATAAATACCTGAAGGAAGGGTACAAAGAAGATGGATCCGGGCTATTTTCAGTGATGCCCAGAGCCAGGACAAGAGGCAATAAGCACTAACAGGAGCACAGGAGGTTCCAACTAAATATCAGGAAGAACTTATTTACTGCGTGGATGACGGAGCACTGGCACGGGTTACCCAGAGAGATTGTGGAGTCTCCCTCATTGGAGATCTTCAAAAGCCACCTGAACATGGTCCTGGATAACCTGTTCTAGGTGTCACTGTTGAGCAGGGATGTTGGAACAAAAGACCTACAGAGTTCCTTTCCAACCTTAACCATTCTTTGATTCTGTATAACATGAAACTATATCAACAGCGAACTTCTGGAATAAGAATATTAAGTTAGATGGAAGGGATTAAACCAAGAAGTGCTACCAGAAAGAAAATAACTGGAATGCAACCATGGTCATTAAAAATTACACCGTGAATTGGAATTGTTAATAGTATGTATCACTCTTTTTCTCTTCTGTAATCCCATTTTTGAATTGTATCTCTTCAAGATCAATTTTATTTCTTTCATGATCAAGATCATGATGTGTTCTTTATTGACTGTCTTTTGATGGTATTAGTGGTATTTTTTTGAATTCCTGGAACTGTTCTGAAACTTCTTTATCAAGCTTAATATCACTGTGTAACTGGCCTTTCTTGAACAAGTAAGGTACCTGCTGAGTACTAAGTGGTTTTGAAATTCTGTTCCTACCCCTAGGCTTTCAGATTTTCTTTATTGTTGCTTGTTTGTTTTAAATCTGGACCATGTAACAAAGATACTGTAATGACTATCATGAGGCTCTTGTACAACACCCAATTTCCTGCTTAGGATAAAGTTTGGTCAAAAGATGTTTCCTGTAGAACCTGTCAATGTGTTTGCTTAGAGTACATACAAATCTTCACTGTTATTACACGTAGTGTGAACAGGAGATTGAAGATGGCAAAAGGCACATGGGAATCTAAGAAATGTTTACCTGAGAGTTTTTTCTGCTTCCCTTTTATTCCCTACCTTTCACCTTCACGCAGATCTCACACCATAAGGATTATCTTCTGAATACTCAAACTTCCTTAGTTCAGTGATCATGGCTTCTTTGAAACTTTTGCTGTTAGTTAATATAGACCACGCATTTCAACCACATGTGCTGTTCATATTTGTTTGTTTGTTTGTTTGTTTGTTTGTTTTAAAAAAAAAAAACTTGTATTCTAAAGAAATTAACGAATTTCTGATTGTGCTGTAGTGGTTTCAGTGAAAACTATAATTGGCAGCTATTTGAATTTCCTTCAAATTGTGGCAACTTTCAGCTTTCTGTTCTATTTGGCAAAGTTATTTATGAGAAAATCATATAATAATTGACTATTCCAAACCAACTATTATCCTGATGATACCCTGAACTTATGATATACTTGAGGTCACCTGATTGGCCTGTTGTATTCAAAATAGCATGCTCTTCATTTGTACAGAATGATTTAGTAGGTATAAAAGAAAAAATATATATGATCTCAAAGGAAAATAATCAGGCAAAGAGAAAATCTCTTAAAAGGTAACCTAAAGGAGGAAAAGAAAATGGAATAAAGGGAATATTTAACATACAGTCACAGAATAGTTTGGGTTGGGAAAGACCTTAAAGATCATCTAGTTCCAACCCCCATAAGATAAAAATAATGTTCAAAGTAGCTTTCCCAGTCTATACCCACCAGGCTAATGATACAGCACCTACATCAGTACAATACTGATGTAGGCTTAACTGCAAAAGACAGGCATCTTTAATCCATGTGCATTTGTTTACACCAAATATAAATATTATTTAATACCTTGATTAAATATTGACGTAAATAACATTAATATAAAATTAAATAATAATGTTAATGAATTAATATTAACACATTTATTTTCTGAGTACATTTTAAGAATTAATACTGGTTACAATTATCACACATTTCTATGTAGTTATATAGTAGTGTTCATACAGTTTTGTTATATATTTCAACAGGTCGTCAGCTGTTATAATCTACCTGAACCTTGAAACATTTGTTGCACTTGACCGTGCTGTCCTTGCAGGCTAGATCTAGAACAGTAACTCTCTGAATGAGAAATAAACTTTTTTCTTTTTTTTTTTTGTCAAAATATTTCTACTTTTTCAGGCTATTTGCCCTCAAAAAACATTCATATATCAGTATGTGGAGAATGAAAACCAGAAGGTAAGAAATATTTCTGCACTTCACACAAGTTCTGCCATTAATCTAACAGCAGAATTTTGTCATTTTGAGTCACTGCTTTCCAAACCATCCAGAGATGGTAAGTTTTAAACTTTTTATTAAATTTAAGTGAACTGACAAATTCTGTGAAACACAATCAAAATGTTAATAAATCTGTGAAACATGATCAAAATAATAATAAATAAATAAGGATTTATGTTAAAAAAATATTCTTTCAAAGTTTAATAACAAAACCAGTATTTCACAAATATAATTATCAGTATTGTCAGAATGCCTTAATGACATAGACATATTCATTATAGATTTTCTTTTTTATATGGTGGATACAAAAATCAGTGTGCTACAATTTTTTGTCCTGAATTGTTCAGGATGAAGTATTTTTGCTCCTGGTGTCTTAGATCTCCTGAATGTTTCAAACCTTTCTTCACATGTCAGTATACCACATTGGCCATAGCTAACTTCTTAATCATATGGAAGAAAAAAAAAAAAAGGAGTTAAGACAATTCATTCTAACTTATGATCATTTCTGATAGGAAATCATTCTAAAGTGATTACTTTCAGATTTCTTTAGGCAATACCTGTTACCATCTTCGTCTGCTAGTAACACCCGTCAAGGAAAAGGAAGAAATAGTTTCAAACAGAAAGCAATGGAACTACATGTGGTTAATTCACTTTAAATTTCCTATGATCACTTGCAGAAGTAATAAAAAATGCTGGAAAAGAAAAGTAGTGGAGAATAATTTAGTCTTAAATCTGACAGACAAGTAAAAATCTTCCTGGAGTATGTATTTCTATATGTTTACATCTCCCTACATGCTTGACTTCCTGCTCAAACTTTCATTAAAACTATAATGTATGTTATTTAAAATAATAATAATTATTATTAAATATGTTATGATTTTTTTCTAATTTTCTAATTGTATTTTTAAAAGATTTCTGATATAAAGATAGAATGTAGACAGCTGTCTGTCTAAATCTATACTCCAATGAAAATTTAGTCTGAAGAACAAGCTGCTCAAAATGCATATGACACCTACAGACCTTGGAAACTAGAAATCTAAGAGGTCTGTCTAATGGATTTGAAATTAGAGAATTCTGTAAAATAAGTCTGACATCTTTCTTTGGGATTCAAATTAAAGGTACATGACTACACCATCATTAGATGAACTATGTTCAATCTAAATTTTCTGGTATACTGTAAACATTTTATAGCTGTTGCCCAGATAGTTTACTGACAATGTAAACAATGGACTTGCATTAAAGTGCTTTTCTCAGACAGACTTCCTCCCCACTTTTTGTGAGCTGTAGGCATTTCTTTCAAATAGTTGAACTGATACAGCTTTTTCATTTCAGTTTTGCTTTGGGTTAGTTCTTAATGAAGCTGGTCTGGCTGAGTTCTATTTCATGTCAATAACTTTTGGTTTTTTAATTGCTTTGATAAGCCTCTTGGAGGGGTCTTGCCCCATCAAAAGGTGGGGACACCAGTGCTGGAGAACAGGAACACTTTGTTTATCAGAACAACATCTTAACCTCTCTCTAGATTGCCAACCAAAAAAAAAAAAAAAAAAAGCTGTATTGCTTTATTGCGGAGCTACATGTCTATCAGTGCCATAGTAAAGATCAACAAAATCAGTGTAGAAAGAGGTCAAAGGCACAAGAGCATAGACATCTTTTCTCACTCTGCACCTTCTACAATACAGGAATGTGGTAATACATGCACAGAGTGATGTTCTCCACTATGAGAGCTAGGACACACCTTGGATTGATAGGGCCATTATAGAATGTTCTGGCAGGAACAAATGTAGCTGTCCACTACAGAATAACAACAACTCAGTTGGAATATTTTACCTAAAGATCTTCTTAGGAAAAAAAAAAGAAAAAAGAAAAAAAAACATAATACCAGGTTGAGGTAAAGAAAGAGCAGGCTCACACTGCATATGATGGCAAATGTGACAGTGAAACAGAGAGAATGATGTTCAGATGAAAAGGCAGGTGTAACATGAGACTGCTCTGCAGGCTTTAGTAAACACAGAGACTTCATGCTGATTCAGATCCTGCCAGGAGATGTCAGTTTTTAGTTGAATCAGTAACTGGACATGTGTGTATGTTATATTATGCTGATTTCTGATTTTGGTTCAGCAAGGAGTTCAAATAGCTTTTACCCTTCTTTTTGATTCAAGAAAAAACGAGTTATTCAAGCAGATTTACAGTTGATGCACAGATTACTTCAAATGTCTTTCCTTCTAACAATATTTCTTTTAACCTCTGACCTGTAAAAAGATGCTAAAATCTAGATTAATGTGTGAATACTGCCAGAACTGTTTAAAAGTTCAGAAAAGCTGCCTTCATTTTTTAGCCTATTTTCAACATCTCACTTCTACACTTTTCTTTTGCTAAAATAGCATTTTTACCATATAAGAAAGGCTGCTGATTCAGGTAACTCAAATGTGCACCCCTTAGAACAACAGACAGTTGTGCCCAAACAACTTCAGGCATTTCAAGAAAAAAGAAATATATATATATATATATATATATATATATATATAGTTTCTCAGGGCTAAAATGGCTAATTTTCTTGCAATTTATAGTTAGTATAGTTAAAAAATTCAATATTCTATATCATCCCATGAATGATTAAAATCCTTTAATGGAAAATTCAAAGAATATTTCACGTTGGTCTTCCAGGCATGCTACTATTTATTTTTAACAGTGAATATGCTGTAGTAAATATCTTCAGCTGCTACATACTATGACTATAGCACTAATTACCATCTTGTATTATAAGATTTTAGTGTATTCACTACAGCAATTTTACTATGTTAACATTCATTGCTTTTGAATGTTGAATTTTTCTATAGTGTACTTTGTGAATTAACATAAAATGCTTTCATTATTGCAGAGATTCTGTTTTCTAGAAGTTCAGCATTAAAAAAATATAGAGAGAGATATGAAGTCGACTTTTAATAGTAGTTCATATTTTAATATTGTCATTTCCTTTCAATGCTGATATTTCTATCCTAATCAAAATAATTAAATACACTGCAATATATACCCAGATTTAAATTTAAAGATAGATTTCCTTTACAAACCTTAAAACCTTTCAACAGCCTCAGAAAATTTCACATGAAAAAACAAAAAAACTACAATGTCCACTACAACATGAAAAAGGATGTTCTCACGCATATAAAATATTCTTAGATTTTAAAAATACTGTTTTTAAAAACACTGAAATTTGTTCTCTTCCCCATACTTGGATACCATTTGTGTTGGACAAGCAGTACCCAGGACAAGAAAATTTGCCTGGATAACATCACTAATTACAAGACTACCGACTACAGAATTTGAAATGGAGCCATATATTTCCAAATGGACTGTGAGATTTACAGGAGATAATAAAATTATCATTTACTGATTAAAAGAATGTTTCATTTAACTAGTAAATAAAACAGCAATTAACCCCCCTGGCAAATACATGCAGATAATTAACAACCGCCCAAACAAATCAAAGCTAGGCATCCAGGCCACATCTAAAGGAAGGGTTTGAGATGTTTTTCTCGTAACACAGATGTTTCTTTCTAATGTTTTTTTGTTTGTTTGTTTGTTTTTTCCTGAAGAGGTTTGATTGTGCGTGTTCCCACTCTCAGCACATTTGGTGGCAAATTGTTCCTTTGATTATGTTAGGAGCAGTTTAGAATTCTATGGAACTTAGAAATCAGTGGAGAGTGACATTTTTCCTTTGCATGTTTGCAAAAGGATGTTATATCCCTTTTATAAAAGCCCAAACATTTACAGTTTTAAAATCCCAAGTTATTATGTTTATCTAATCTCAGCTGTACCCTAACACAAGCCATACTTCAGTAATATCTATACATGTCTTCAGAGTATACTAGGTGATGAATTTCTGAGAAACAAAATATTGATTTAAACTTTTCTTGTATGAAAGGTGTAATGTATTCATTTGTAGACTTGTTTGTTAATGCATTTACCATGAATATCAGGAACTTGGATACAGTGTCCCATATCATATGCAGCAAAGAAAACTTCTGGGATGAGGCATTTGAAACTTATGTGCAACTATTAGTTAAAAAAATAATTTACACCTAATTCTTGCATTTTACTTATGGAAGAATACATTTTACTTATTCAGATACAGTTCAATAAGTATATGTACGTATAAAACTAGAAATCTATTGGCTTCTAAGAGACAATCTTTCTTATTCAATTCAAGCAGTTTAGCGGTGACTTTGAACCAAGATCATTCAAGTATGTAAGTGACCTCAGTCCTTTGTGTTAAGTGAGGTGAATGGCACAGCTGTCTCCTCTGTCAGTGATCAGGCACCAGGCTCAGCCAGACAAGCAGACTGAGCAGTCATTTTACTCACAACTGTCCCTTTTCTACCTAGCCCCCATTTTTGTTCCTCCTGCTCTCTCCCCTGTATTTTTCCCTGTAGTTTGATAGTTCATCAACTAGTGTGACTGGGAAATTTTGCTTAACCCTTTCTTTACTTCTTATCCCAATGCAGGGATCCTCACTCAGACAACCTTGCTTGAATCAACTTTCCCACATTCCATCTCTTTCCTTATCAGTTGGTATAACTAATGACTTTTCTGGTCATTTTCTTCCACCTTAGAAGTCCTCAATCAGATAACCCTGATGGAATAAACATTCCTACATTCTTGCATGATATTATAAATCAGTGTGACTGACCAGACTTGGTTCCCATCACTGCCTCCCTTTATTGTTATCCCTTGTTGCCTTGGAAGAAGAGATCGCTCTTCCAGAGATTTGTACATTTGTGTAAGGATGTATATAATGATTTTAATACATGAAACATTTTAATATGTTTGAAGATGGAAGACTTTATACACATAAAAATATTATTTTCCTTGTTACTAGATGTCTGGGAGTTTTTAAAACAATGAGACACCACCTAAATATGTCAGTAAGCTTTAGACAGGAATTCTCCATCTACTATTTTACTAATTACTTAGGGTGGCTCTACCTTAATCACCTTTCAATTTCTCTCATGAGCAATGTTGATGATACAAGTTAGGCCAGGTGCTGTCATTAAAGATCAGGTCTAAACAAATGCAAAACGGAATCTGAAGGCAGTGAGACACAGTCGTGTAGTGACTTTGGCAAAAGGCCTAGTTTTTGTGTTGTCTACAGACTTTAGAAACAATGCAGTGCTTAAAAGGAAAAAATATGTGTTGGCAACAGTACTTGATACATGTTTCCAGGGGATGATTGAAATTATATTCCCTCCCTAACACACCAAGAACATTGGAATAATGCTTTCATAAATAAAATGCTGCAGGCCAAGTTACTCTCCCTCTTACTTCTCAAATCTCAGAAAGTTAAGTACATGCCATGAAGCAGATTGCAAATGGTTTAGAATATACAAAAATACAAAGACTGGTATAACAGTAACAACTACATTGGCACCATTTCCAGAGGCAATAGAAGCAAAAACATTACATTCTTATATCAACTACAAATTTAATTTATATGTTAAATAAATACCCAAGTTGTTAATAGTTAGTGAAAGATAGTTTCCTACATGCTTCTATCAGGAAACACTGGTCCTAATATTCCTAATAATCCTAATATTTGTGGTCATAATAATCTTTGCTTTTGAAAGTATGTGATTATAGCAGTACAAATACAATTCCCATTTTACCTAAAACACTGGAATGAAATACATTTTTAGTTAGTTCAACAGGTATTTTGCCAGGTTCGTGTTTGTTTACAGTAATATTGTAAAAGTAGCAACAAAAACCCTGTGAGTGCAGCACAAATATGCAAATGGCTTAGAGAAACTGAAAGACATTTAGAAAAGAACCGATTTGATTGAAATTTGACCGAAAGGAAATGAAGAGAGGTTAATTTGTTTAAATATATTTATCCATACTAAAGGTAGTGTGATAAATGTCTGCATGTATTTAAACACTGAAAAAAAAAAAAAAAGTGTTTATGACTACAAAGTAGATTGCATTTAAGGAAACAGAATAGAAATAGGCCTACTACTATGTCTGAGCAGTGGATGGACCTGTCCTTGCTAGGACCTCCAGGCCTATACAAAGATCAAGAATATAACTGAAATGTAGTTATTTTTTTTAATTTTAACGTACTGTAAGAATATTGTTAGTAAAAAACAGTAACTATTTCATTTTGTTGTGTGATAGTAGAAATTAGAGAATCATAGAAACGTCTAGGCTGGAAAGGATTTATGGATGTAATCCGATCAAAATATCTGTTGAAACCATGGCCCTAGACCATATTATGCAGGGCCATTGTGGTGGTTTTACCCAGCTGGGCAGCTGAACTCCACTACAAAGAGTATCTCACTCCCCCTCCTCAAAGGGAAAGGGGTAGAAAATACAATGCAAAGGGCTCAAGGGTTGAGATAAGGACAGGGAGATCACTCGGTAATTATCATCAAGGGCAAAACAGATTCAGCATGGGGAGATCAGAGAAATGTGTTACCTAGTACTAATAAGCTAGAGAAGTGAGAAACAAAGAATGAGCAAACTTTGAACAAATTGTTAAATTAGAGAAGGAATCAATCAGGTGAAGCATGATTTACCGTGTTTATTTTTTCCAGTCATTTTCTTGTCTTTCATGTACCTTCTAAGATCTTCCATAATTTTTTCCAGGGACTGCAATGAACTTTCTGCAAGTTTCTTTAAGAAATGCTAAGTAGACAATTCAACAGGAAAACAAGTGTGTTTGTGAAAAGCCAAAGCTTCTTGAGCAGCAGGAATTAACAGCAGTGCTTAACATCTAAGACAAGAAGTAAGCCCTTTTTTCCTAGGAAAACAGCAGAATTTCCAGGGTAGAACTTTACTTTCACAGCTAATTAAATATTAAGACAAAATTCTGTCTAAAACTGAATAACTGTAGCCACCTTCATTAGATGTTTTCAGCAGCCATGACTCAGTATGAATGCTGTGCATGTGATAACAGAAAATCTGCATACACTACACTGACATTGAGCAACTGATGAAAACTGATTAAATCATGTTAGACAGAAAAAATACCAGAAAGAAACTCTTGACATATCCTGAAAGCTTTTCCTTTGAGCAATAAGCATCTTCAGAGGCAAGACCCCTAGCTATTTGCCATTTTAGTTTTACTTATTTGTCTGCCTATGCATTATCTGACATTGCATTTAATGGATTACTAAAACAGTTCATGCTTTTATTCATGTACAGAAGTATGAATTTTATGTGGGAATCCAATCTACCACAGTTTTTCACTCAGATTAACCACCTCTGTGGGATGCAATACAGTTGATGAACAAATTTTATTGGGAACACATTCTTGAAGATTTATGTCAGGAAGAACCTATTGCATATTTAAGAGCAATAATAATTACCCCTCTACTGAAATATTTAATAATTACTCTTGCTGCCAGTGGCTTCTTTACCAGTTCAGGTTTCTCATAGTAACCATGAATGGAAGACTGGTCAATGAAAATAAAGATCTGATCTTGTCTCCACTTTTCTTCTATTTCTTTTCCTTTTTAAACTGCTCAGAATTGCACTGATCCATTTAATATTTTTATTTTTAATGGATACTTAATAATTAATGGTCTTTCAAAGTGAGGATCTTGATCAAAGTAGGTCTTGATATTATTTTCACTTTGTTTAAACCTTATAGATTCATAAAATTAAAAGATTGTGCTTTGAACTTTCTTGCATGTTATATAATGATACATATATGAGCAAAACAAGCTAAAGCAGGTGTAAAACTCAGATAAAGATTTCATTTCTATCTCTGATGAACATCAAGAAGAGTTGATATAAACTGTATTTCACTCATAGATTAAAATTGCCTTTTCACAGTGGCAATAAATTTAGCAGATCTTATGAGACAACAGTTTGCATCAGGTGAAAAAGGTCATTCTAGCAGTCTGTTTCCACAGACAGCGGAAACAGGGCCATGTGCCCTGGGAAGAGTACAGAAATGCTTTCAGATGTGCAGGGATGGGATCAAGAAAGCCAAGGCATGGACAGAATTAAACTTGACAAGGGATGCAAAGAATAACAAGAAGGGGTTCTACAAGTACATTGGCCACAAAAGAAAGACTAAGGAGAGCGTACCACCTCTGACAAACGAAAATGTAGAACTGGTAACAGTAGATGTGGACAAGGTTGAGGTTCTTAACAACTTCTTTGCCTTGGTCTTCACTAGTGGTCAGGCTTCCCACATCTCTTGAGTCCCCAAACCTCTAGGCAGAGGTTGGGGGAGCAGAGTTCCTCCCGCTGTAAGCAAAGAGCAAGTTCAGGACCTCCTGACGCAACTTAACAACTACAAGTCTACGGGGCCTGATGACATGCATCCCAGGGTCCTGAGGGAATTGGCTCGTTGTTGTGGTTTAACCCGGTCGGCAGCTAAACACTACATAGCTGTTCACTCACCCTCCCCGCTCCCTCTCTGGGATGGGGCAGAGGAACGGGAAAGTGAAGCCTGTGAGTTGAGATAAAGACAGTGTTGTGGTTTAGCCCGGCTGGCAGCCAAACACCACACAGCCGTTCGCTCACCCTCCCCCCTCCCTCTCCGGGATGGGGGAGAGAAACGGGAAAGTGAAGCCTGTGAGTTGAGATAAGGACAGTTTATTAAGACAGGGAAAATAATAACAATAATAATAATAATAATAATAATAGTAATAATGTGTACAAAGTGATGCACAATGCAATTGCTCACCACCCGTTGACCGATGCCCAGCCTATCCCCGAGCAGCCGGCCCCCCCACCCCGGCTAGCCACCCCTATATATTGTTCAGCATGACGTCAGATGGTATGGAATACCCCTTTGGCCAGTTTGGGTCAGCTGTCCTGGGTCTGTCCCCTCCCAGCTCCTGCTGCACCCCCAGCCTGCTCGCTAGCAGGACAGAGCGAGAAGCTGAAAAGTCCTTGGCTTGGTGTAAGCATTGCTCTACAACAATTAAAACATCAGCATGTTATCAGCGCTCTTCTCATCCTAATCCAAAACATAGCACCCTGCCAGCTACTAGGAGGAAAATTAACTCTGTCCTACCTGAAACCAGGACAGACAGTTATTAAGACAGGAAAATAATAATAACAATAATAATAATAATAGTACTGCTAATAATAATGTGTACAAAACAAGTGATGCACAATGCAATTGCTCACCACCCGTTGACCGATGCCCAGCCTATCCCCAAGCAGCTGGGGCCCCACCCCGGCTAGCCACCCCTATATATTGTTCAGCATGACGTCAGATGGTATGGAATACCCCTTTGGCCAGTTTGGGTCAGCTGTCCTGGGTCTGTCCCCTCCCAGCTCCTGCTGCACCCCTAGCCTACCTGCTAGCAGGACAGAGCGAGAAGCTGAAAAGTCCTTGGCTTAGTTTAAGCACTGCTCTGCAACAATTAAAACATCAGCATGTTATCAGCACTCTTCTCATCCTAATCCAAAACATAGCAACCTACCAGCCATTAGGAGGAAAATTAACTCTATCCTAACTGAAACCAGGACACTGGTGTAGTCACCAAGCCACTCTCCATCATATTTGAAAAATCATGGCAGTCAAGTGAAGTCCTTGGTGACTGGAAAAAGGGAAACATCACTCCCACTTTTAAAAAGGGTGGAAAGGAAGACCCAGGGAGCTACTGACTGGTGAGCCTCACCTCTGTGCCTGCCAAGATCATGGAGTGAATCCTCCTGGAGGCAATGTTAAGGCACTTGCAAGACAAAGAGGTGATCCGGGACAGCCAGCATGGCTTCACCAAGGTCAAATCACACCTGACCAATCTGGCGGCCTTCTATGATAGAGTGACTGCATCAGTCAACAAGGGAAGACCAAGTAATGTCATCTACTTGGACTTCTGTAAGGTTTTTGACACGGTCCACATGCCGTCCCAATCTCTAAATTGGAAATATATGGATTTGAAGGGTGGACTATTCAGTGGATAAGTAATTGTCTCGGTGGTCACATCCAGAGTGTAGTGGTCAATGGTTCTATGTCCAGGTGGAGACCGGTCATGAGCGGTGTCATTCAGGCGTCTGTCTTTGGACTGGTGCTTTTCAATATCTTCATCGATGACATAGATGATGGTATTGAGTGCACCCTCAGCAAGTTTGCCAATGACACTGAGATGAGTGGTGGAGTTGATATCAAAGAAGGAAGAGATGCCATTCAAAGGGACCTGGACAGGCTGGAGAAGTGGGCCCACATGAACCGCATGAGGTTCAACATGTCCAAATACAAGGTGCTGCACCTGGGTCAGGTCAAGTCCCAGACAGGAGTACAGACTGGGAGAAGAATTCATTGAGAGCAGCCCTGTGGAGAAGGACTTGGGAGTTCTAGTGGACAAAAGGCTCAACATCAGACAGCAGTATGTGCTTGCAGCCCAGAAGGTGAACTGTGTCCTGGGCTGCATCAAAAGACATATGACCAGCAGGTCGAGGGAGGTGATTGTCCACCACTACTCTGCCCTTGTGAGGTCCCACCTGGAGTACTGCATCCAGGTTTGGGGCCCCCAGCATAAGAAAGATGGTCACGTTAGAGTGGGTCCAGAGGAGAGCCACAAAGATGATCAGAGAGCTGGAGCACATGATCAGAGAGCTGGAGCACCTCTGCTATGAAGAAAGGCTGAGAGAGCTGGGGACATTTGGCCTAAAGAAGAGAAGGTTTTGAGGAGACCTCATTGTAGCCTTTACTCAAAGGTGTCTTATGAAAAGGATGTAGAAGAAGTCTTTAATCAGGTAGATAATGATAAGACAAGGGGGGATAGTCTTAAAGTAAAGGAGGATAGATTTGAACTAGACATTAGGAGGAAATTCTTCACTGTACGGGTAGTGAGGCACTGGATCGGGCTGTCCAGAGAAGTTGTGGATGCTCCATCCCTGGAGCTGTTTAAATCCAGGGTTGGATGAGGCCTTGGCCAACCTGATCTAGTGGGTGGCATCCCTATCTATGTCAGGGGGGGTTGGACATAGATAATCTTTAGGGTCCCTTCCAAGCCAAGCCATTCTATCATTAAGAGAAACAAACACAGAATTTCTTAAACTGACAAAACTGCAAATTTGTGTCAGTTCTGGTGGAACTTCCAGTCTGGGATTGTGGTGGGTCAAACTTGATCAGCTACCATACACCCACCCAGCCACTCTCTCACTTCCCTTTCTCAGCAAAACAGATGGAGAGAATACCATGAAAAAAAAACAGTTGAGATAAAGACAAGAAGATCATTTATCAATTACCATCACAGGCAAAACATACTTGACTTGGTGAAAATTAATTTAATTTTTGATAATTAAAAATGTATTTGATAGTGAGAAACAAAGACATAAATAAATAAATAACACACCTTCTCCACCCCTTCTTACAAGGCTCAACTTCACTCCTTCATTTTCAATTCCTTCCTCCCTCCCTCCCTCTCATTTTCAGTTTCTCCCCCCTCGCCAAACCCCCCAGTCCCCCCAAATGCACATGATGGGTAATAGGTGGATACCATCAGTCTATAACAGCTCTTCTCTGCTGCTCCTTCTTCCTCACACTTTTCCTTTGCTCCAGCATGGGTTCTTCCCATGGCCCACAGTTCCTGTCAGGAAAAAGTGCTCCAGCATGTGCTCTCCACAGCCTATAGTTCCTTCAAGGAATATCCACCTGCTCCATCATGGGGTCCTCCATGGATTGCAGCATGGATACCTGCTCTGGTTTAGTCCTGTCCATGGAATGAAGGAAAATATGCACTCTACCATGGTCTCTTCCACAAGATGCAGGGGAACTTCTGCTCCAGCAACTGGAACATCTCTTCCTTCCCCTTCTGACCTTTGTGTTCACAGGGTTGTTTCTCACACTTTTCTCCCTTAGTTGTCACTGCTGGGCAGCATTTTACCCTTTCTTAAATATATTTTCCCAGGGCCTTCAAGAACTGCTCCAATATGGGTCTGTACCTTGGGGTCTATCTGTCAGGAGCAAAATTCTCCAGCACAGGTCCCCCAAGGGTGGCAGCTCTCCCCAGACCCCCTGCTCCTGCGTGGGCTCCTCTCCATGGGCTGCAGCTCCGGCCCAGGGCCTGCTCCTGCAGGGGCTCTCCATGGGCCGCATCTTCTTCCAGGCCACACCCACCTGCTCCACCCGGGGCTCCTCCACGGGCTGCAGCGTGGAGATGTGCTCCATGTGGGACCCATGGGCTGCAGGGGAACAGCCTGCTCCACCAGGGGCCTCTCCACAGGCTGCAGGGGAACTTCTGCTCTGGCTCCTGGAGCACCTCCTGCCTTCCTTCTGAACTGACCTTGGTGTGTGCAGGGCTGTTTCTCACTCCTCACTCTCTCAGCTGCTGTTGTACAGTAGTTTTCTTCCCTTTCTTAAATCTGCCCTCACAGAGGCACAACCAACATTGTTTATTGGCTCAGCTCTGGCCAGTAGTGGGTCCCTTTTGGAGCAGTCTGAAAGTGACCCTTATCTAACATGGGGTAGCTTCTTCTGGACTCTTCTCAGAGAGTACACCCTCACAACCTCCCTGCTACGAAGTTCTTGCAACATAAACCCAAGACAAGTATCTATACACTGAGTCTTGTTCTTTAAACTAGTTTCAGAACCAGTGGCAAATATGTTACTTATAAAACTTTTATATAACTTATAAAGCCAAGAAAATTGTAGAAGACTATGAAATATGTTGCTTTTTTCAATGATCACAAAATCCTTTGGTCTGTAATATGAAAAAAAGCAAAGAATGAACAACTTGAGAAATTAAAAAACATATGAGATAAGAAGAGAGAATGAAGAAAAAAATCAATTTTCTGAATAACTGGCTGAAAAAAATAAAATGTTCAAGACTTACTATGAAATTTTACAGACTGTACTCTACCCTGCAGAGGACCTGATTTTTTGGAACACAACAGAAAATGAATTTGTTCTTGGATTTAGTTCAGAGAGAATCAGGAGAGCAATTTACTTCTGATGCAATTCCAGTAAAAAGCTATTATTTTGATTGCCATAAAGTTAATGAGTTTAAATATATAACTTTTATTCCTGAGTCATAATTTAGATAAAAATGTTCATTCACTATGACAAAGATGTCCAAAATAAAAGTAACAATTATATGAAGAGCTGCCTTCTAACTGTCTATTTATATGTGCCAAGTAAAGGATGTGCAGTAAGGCTCATAGAATCTGGTATCTCTTAAAATCAGAGTGGGTTTGGGATTCCAGCACTTTCCTTCAGTCATTCAAGCTCTATCTCATTTCTTAATTAAAACTGGTGCTATTTTAATATTTTTCCCAGTTATCTCCATCTCATCTCTTTAAATCTTTTTCTGATATTGTTTCCTACTATTCAAGCAGTCAGAGATTGAGGTGACACCACTTTAAATCGTGAGGCAACTATCTCATTACCTAAGTCATGATTTGCAGAAAACATTGTGAGTCATGCAATCTCACTCTAAATCTACATGGGCTAGAAATAAGATCTTATTCCCACCTTTTTATATAGCTGAAAGCAGATAAAAATAGCACAAGAATCTCTTAACAAAATCATTATGGTATTTCTAGTTGTTTGCTATAATATACCAAAGACAATACTTGATGAAGTGAGGCATAGATAGTACACAGTGAATCACTAACACCATACAGATTATAGAGCATTCTCTGGATAACTGCCAGTCCAGAGGAGATGGAGTAAACACTATCTTTTGGAAAATGCTTTCTGGAAACCATACAATATTATTTTGTTAGAATATTTCCTGCAGCTTGGTTCTTGCTCTCTGATGACACTACTGACTGATTATGACAGCAATGATGGAGCTTTTAGACTGCAGTTTTGTAGTGGCCATGAACTAACGTGCAATTCAAGCATCTCTATAGAGCTTTGTATTAGGAAATTACATGTCATAACCAAGTGAATTAAAGTGATTATAAGGTGTTTTAAAGTCTTAAAGTACACAGTATCAACAATGACTATCAGATATTTGATAAAGGGTAAGCTTTTAAATGCAAAATAAACAGCAGAGGTAAGAAGAAAAATAACAACAAGAACAACAACAAAAATCAAATGTTACCATTTCTTTATAAATAGAAATTACAGAAAGTTTACATTGAGAAACATACACCCAAAAGATGTTTTCATTTTAAAATTTAACATAAAATTAATTATTGTATTCTGATTGCAAATATTCATCAGATATAATTAATTATTGTATTCTGATCGCGTAATTTCTAAATCTAAATACATTTGATCACTGAATTCTTAAATGTGTGTATGATTCAGGGGATGAAATCAAAGTGATGATACATGAGATAATATATACGTGTAATTGAATGCTATACTGAAGGTTAATATACTTTTCCAGGAATGTGCATGGTGAAACTCCCAAATAGGTTGAAAGGTCTCTAAGCACATACCCCACAGGGTTTTGGTTACCAGAGCTGGGGCCAGCCCAGTGCCAGCATGGCTGACGGCAGGCCAGTGGCCACTGGGAGAAGACACCCTGGGCACGCTGTTGGGAGACTTTTGCCAGGGCCAACACCCTGCTTATGGGAGCTGCTTTTGGTCAAGTCACTGGTGCCACAGGTCCAATTTATGGTGGTACAGTATAGTTAATAATCCTTCATTTAGCGTTTGGGTAACCATTCTGTGAAAACCTGTCTGCTTGTCTACATTCTATACTGTAGTTAATATGGCTACATTTAGCATTGTAATATTTCTCATCTGTCTTTTTCCTCAATGAAGAACAGATATGCAAGTCAGTATGTCAGGTAGATATTTATCTGACAAAATAATTCCAAAATAAAAGTCTTTGTCAGCGGTCATTTACTATGTGTTTCTGATTTTCTGTGTGTTAATTATTTATAAGGATTGGTGAATGATTTAACATACTCATTTTCAGAGCAAATTGTGCAAAATCTTCAATTCATGTAACAGTTCATCATTATCTGTAGCACAGAGCCAGGTAGGACAAACCAAAGTTCTATATGTTGGAAAATAAATTCCAAATGATGGCAGACCATGAGTATTTTTAGCACTTCCATTAAACTTATATTAAACATACTTGAGACAGCTGGAATTTTGAAATATTGTCATGAATATTAGTATTGTCTAAATATTAATAGAACAAAACCAGTAAATCATATATAAGTGACTCACTTTTTATGTCTATATATCTTTTTCAGCAGTTGTTAAGCCAGCGTTAACATTATCACATCTGAGATACATTACAAGGAAAAGGAAACCTATGATAGTTTCCTGAAAGTTTATACACTTGCTTTTAGAACTTGTAATTTTATTTTTTTTTCTTCTCATAGATCCATCATATAAACTATTGTGTTTTGGTTTTCATTTTGTTTTTCTTCTTATATAGTTTTATAGAGTCATTAAATGTTCAGCGATAGCCCACATACGCCTTGAAACACTACAACAATCTGCTTTATTAAGAGAAGGAATATTATTAGTACACCTAACTTAATCACTACAAAAAGTTCCCTGGCAGTTAAAAGATGTAGATCTTTTAATGTAGATTCGATCACTAGAAGAAAAGAAATGACATTTCTGATAGTTCAATGTCTTTCAATTGCACTGCAATGTCAGCACTGGAACAGTGCCCAGGTCTCAGTAGCTGTTCTCTAAAATGTACCATAAATTACACCTTAGTATAAAGTATACACTTTCAGTGTTATTGAAATGTTATTATGCCCATATGTAGCCATTGAGGTTTTTTTGGTAAAGGAAAAAAAAAAAAAAAGCTGCCAGAATACAAGCATAGTCTGAGAGACAAATTCTGTCTCATTTTTTATACTCTGTAATTTTATTCATGTCACTGAGTTGAATGAAATAGAAGTCAGGGCAATATTTGTCAGTGTGTCCTTGAGTGTGCAGAGAATACCTGATATTTCAAACTATGGAGCCCATTTTAGAAATTACTTCAACCTCCATCATATTTTCCTTTTCTTATTTGACCTGTTAAGTTTGGTATTTAGATTTAGTTAGAAATCTGCTTACAGCTCCCTCTTGTCTTCTTTAAAATTATATCAGCAGACTCTGACATAGTCAAAACCAATAGACTGAAACAATATATTAAAAAGACAACTCCACACGTCAAAGGATTCTCCTATACTAGATGTAATTGTCTTGATGAATACTTCCAACAGTGTTGGCAAACCAACCTAAATTTGGCTGACATCTCAGAACACTTTTATTTTTTGCATTTTAAGAAGACATATAATTGAAATGTCATTAGGACTCTGTTTTGTTTTTGCTTTTTTTTTTTTTTGTTTATCTACATTATGCTACTTTTTTTTTTTTAAGAGAACATTTAAATATGGAAAGAAAAAAACAATGATTACTTGGTGACATAATAGATCAGCTTCTTCAACAAATTATTTTATAGATGAATATCAACAATAAAAGTAAATTTATTATTCAAATCACCCCTCCTTTACTCAAGAAATCTAGTAGAACATTGTAAAAAAGACATTTCAAATAAAAAGCAATAATTGCCTGAAGTCAAAATGTCCCTATTCTTTATTGCTTCTATGATGAAGGAAGGGGCATGAAAGTTTGGTATGAAAAATTATAATATCCTGTGAATGTATTTAACCATCTCTCCTCTGATAGATTTGAACTTTTAAAAGTGATTTATTGATATATATAGGCTAGATATATAAAGGCTAGAATCAGTTGAAAAGGCAAAAAGAAAAAATATTACCTAGCAAGGTCCTTTATAAATATTTTAATGTTTTTATAAGGCAACCTTCTAACCAATGATTGTGAAGACTTTAAACACATTTCCTTCTGCTGCTAAAACAGAATGGTCAAGGAGAAGGAAAAGAACAGCATCTGATTTCTGGATGAATGAAGAGATTTCTTATGAAAAGAATGTAGTTATTTGTAGCTATTTTGACTGTTGGAAATGTAATGACCTTAAGACATCTAAGGCTTGCTTAGATTATCATCAGTAGACAGTCTGTAAGATCTATAGTCTAGTTTTACTGCTACTACTGTAGTAGAAAAAAGTCATTTAATAACCTGCATTCTCAAGAATCAGAAAGAAAAATTAATCTCTTTCTGCAATAATAAGATCCCAAATCTATCCAGATGATTACAGCGCTCTTCCCATGGTCATATTTCATTCCATTTCTCTCTGTCTTTTCATCCAAATCAGACTAAAGCAGTTCCTGCTATACTATAGTGCCCTGGAATTCTAGGTGATTCCTGCAACATGGGATTTTAAGTTTCCTTATGCCAGCTATATCCTATAGCTACTGTATAGATCTATACTTATAGATCTAACCCTCTTTACAGATCATTTTGTGTACATGCACACGCACTCAGACTTGTGCATCTAATGTTACCTGCAATATATAACTCCCCATGTTTCAATATTAGAGGAAGACTGTGTTTGCTTAGAATTTACTTAGGTCTTCCATTTGTTTTAATGGTTTGCACTCCTGCATCTAAATTGTACTATCATTACTTATGATTTCTAAATTAACTCTTTAAATCAACTGTTTTAAATGACAAGAGGAAAGATGAAATAACGGGATCATTCACTTGTTTTTTGTTGCCATGTGTGAATTGGACTCTTAATTATCTGCTGAAGAAATAACAAAATTGTTTTGATGTATTACTACCTATGTATAGTAAACTGTAATCTGAGTATACGATTTTTAGTTGAGTTAGATCTATAATTTTCACATTTATTCATATCACTTTCTGGTTGTTTGGGAAATAACTTACTGGATTCAAACAAGAAAATTAGCTATATTGTGCCCCTAAAAATTGAAATGTAGGTACAGTTATGTCTATGGCAAGTTATATGTAGTTATTAAAAAAAAAAAGAGAGAGAAAAAAAAAAGAAAGAAAATCAAGAATCTTGGATTCTTATATAGTTTGTTTCTTTTTGTAATTTTTAAAGATAATGAAACCATGTATGAGTTTAAATCAGAAAAAAAAAGATTTAAAAATTAGTCCTAAAATATCCACAATGTTGTTTTGTAGAGCAATTAGAAATTACCATATGCGAAAATTAAACTTCCTTAAAACAGAATTTTAAATATTGGTGCTGACATTCCAAAATAGGATAACATCATCATAATTCTTTTTTAATGTTACACCATTTACATGGACATATTAAGAAATATAAAAATAAGAACTAAACTTGCTTCCAGACATTTGAAACAGATGTTTAAAAGAAGCATTGCTATATATTTCTGACACTGATTATCTTCTAATAATTACTTGGATCTTATACAGAGCATAGATATAGCATACATATGAACAAAACACAAACACACACAGACGAAAAGATAGAAACTGTGGAACAACATGTTTCCTAAATAAGAACTTATGCACTTATGCACTAAAATAAATATTGGCTTTCTGGTGTTTTTTTGTTTGGTTGGTTGGTTGTTTTTTGTGTTTTTTTTTTTTGGTTGGTTGGTTGTTTTTTTGGTGGTGGTGGTATTTGCTTTTTTGTTGGTGTTGTGTTTGTTTGTTGCCTTTTTTTTTTTTTTTAGGGGGGAGGGAGAGTATACTTTACAAATCATTAAAATGTTTCTCCTATTTTTCTACATCATTCTTTTAGCATCTAAGTTAACAAAGTCTGCAGGGACATCATTAAAGACAATTAGATCTGATGTGAATGTGACCACAATTTAATAATGATCTGCACCAAATAATTTCTAAGCATGAAACCAGGACTGTAACATATGTAGTAATATTTTGTAATTGAGTTTGAACAAAACAGAAACTTACACCCACCAATTGCCTTCAACTTTTTTTTTTTTCTATCACTCTTTTCCACAAAAAAACACTTGATAGTCTGTGCTTGTGAGATGTCATTGGGAAGACATCTGCTATCAATCACCTTTTCAATAGTTGCAAACACTGTTGGATGTTTCTTATTATTATTGTGAAAGAAATATGAAAAAAAAAAGAACAAAAAAAAGAAAAAGAACAAGAATGACCTCATCAAGTTTACTATCTAGTTATATTTCTCAAATTTTGTAGTTAAAAAAGCTCTGTAGTAAAGTTGTTCTTTACCGTATTCATTCTTTTTCAGTCTTTTGGGCCTGAACATAGCTAACGTTCTATAATTTGTAAAATTACTTACTTTCCATCTTGTTTAAAAGAAGTCTTCTCTGTATCACACTTGAGAAGAATATTGTTTCTCAACCTTAGCTAATTCTTATCTATTTCATATTTTAATTATATGTGCATATACATTTTATATAGACTAATGTGTTTGTTACATTAAAAAGACCAACAAAATTATTGTTAATTAGTTGAACTCAGAGAAATCAGTTTTTCTCAGATTCCCTTGAAAGACCAACAAGTATGATTAATTTCAGCCTAATTACAAGGATATATTATACTTACAGTTACAAGACTTCAAAAAGTGGAAAATGGGTGTATGAAATCTGTGCAGAAAGGATAAGTCAAAGTCTATGAAAAAAAGGAATATTTTGTTCACCAGATTCACTGTTGTAGTTATGAACAGTTCAACAGATAGACTGAACAAAAGAAATGGGGAAAATGCAAAATATTCTTTGTGCTGTTCTCTTAAAGTGTAAATTGAGAGAATTAAGGAACAGTTCCATAAAATTAAGACATCTGAAATTAATTTGTCTTTAATATCTGTAAGTTATTTTCAATAGCAAATTTTAACACCTCTCTCAATATAAAACTAAATAACATAAATATAAAATATAAATAATATAAATATAAAATAATATAAATATAAAATAAAAAACACAACCAATTGTATTTGCTTGCTTAAAGTGATTAACTGTTTTTAGTTTGTATTGATTGTAATGATTCATGGCCATTATGGGGTAAAACTGAACAGGTAGATGTGAACAGTGATAGTGATAGCCATTGCCTGTTTCCTAACTTTTCCCAGGAGAATTAAATGTTTTGCATGTTATTATCTAAATTGATTAATAATAATTATACTTTGGGGTTTTGAGCTTCAACAGCAGCAGAAGGACATGAATTATCTCAAGACCAGTTCTCCTTATTTAAAATAACCATTTGAATAATTCAAATCATTAGAAAAAAAAATGTGGATCTCATCATTAAAGCATGTCTAGGGATGGCCATTTATTGCTTACAATATCTCCTATAACAGATGGAATTTCAATTGTTTAATATAATTTCTTAAAAATCTACTTTTCGTAGACACAGCTGGCAAAACTGAGTTTTGAATAGCTTAAGAATGATCTGCTTTTATGTTTAAGGGGCAGCATTTTGTCTGACTGCAGCATCAGAAAATGTTAGAGCTCATATCCATTGTGCACTTCAGCATTATGAATGTCCTAGCTAATAGTAGCTATTTTGTTAAGATTGTCTTTGCAGGCAGTGGACCACTTGGAAACAATTTCATTTGCAGCACAGGTTTATGCAGGAAAATAATGGTCTATTTGCTGCAGGTGGGCTGGTAACTAAGGAGTGCTACCAATTAATGAAAATGATAAGATCCCCTTTTTCATCTCTGAAATGCCTAAACAGGATATTAGATTACAAGTTACTGTTAATAAACCAGCAGGATTGTGAGCCAGTTGGGGAGTTCATGAGAAAAGCTGGGGAATTATTACTTTCCACGATTTTCAAAATCTTTAGATTAAAATCTAAAAGTGATACTGAGTACTATGCAAATCTTCCATTAGTGCAATGTCTTCTTATTCAACAAAAAATATGGGATGATAGATTTGGACTTGGTGATTGACAGAGGTGCCCTGGGGATCATGCTGGCTTTCTGGATCAAATGAGATAAGAATAAGACTGTGCAAAAGCTCTTTCCTGTCTTCAAGACAGATACTACTTACAGAAATAAAGACAAACAATAGAGGAGATATGCAAAACAATTACTACATTTTAATACATATGAGTGTGCAAAGAAAGTTAGTCAGTTCTTTGTGGGACCAGGAATGAAGGTCTTATAACTTGACACTAAAGTCTATAGTATAGCTGTTATTGAGAAGGTAGTATTCATTCACTGTAATAAGAGGTTTAGAAGGAAGTTATTTATATGGGCTCTTGGAATTTAGTGATCTCTAGTGCAAGGTATAAAAAATTAAAGGCGTGAACACTTGGAGTGTTCAAAGAGAACAGTAAATAAATTTATATATATATATATAATAAATGGTATTACACAGGATTTTTCAGACAAAACAATTCAGAGCCATCTACAGTCATAGCTCACTACCTGTATATCTTTTTTTTTCTAGTCAAAAATTGAATATTTGGAATTATCTCAGAATAGGACATTTTCAGCTATGTCAGTGTCACAGAACTTGCATTTCTGAGGCATTTCTGATATGAGGAATTATTCAAGATTGGATAGTGATAGCATTTGGCTAAATTAAATATTCTGGAAGGACAGGTATCTATTTTATTTTGGGGAAGGAAGCTGTCAGCCTTACACATAACATAGGAAAAGATAACAGATTCTGATATACAGACAAAGTGTTCTTGTGGCCACAGCATAAAACCAATTCATCCTGTTTTCAGAGATGGTGCAGCTCAGTGTTGGGTGTAAGCAAGCAAAAGGTTTCATCAGAGCTAAAATTGGATCTGAATTGCTGCTTTGGGGAAGCACCTTTCAAGGTTCAAAGCTGAGTGTGGTTATTGAAGTGATTTGGAGTCAAAACAGGGAAAGATCCATGAATCTGCCACCTGAGTTTGTGTATCTACCTGAAAACTATTTAGAATCTTTGTAATGTATCATCAGGGTACAAATTTAAATCAGATCCAAAACCTGTCCTCAAGACAATAATGTATTGCAATAGATGTTATAACTGGAAGCATTAAAAATGCAAGAAGGTGAATGAATTATAGGGAATGGGAGAGTTACTAATTATCCAAAAAATTATTATACTAAGCTTTTTTGTTGTTTTTTTTTTTTTTTCACTTAGTCAAGTAAGAAATTAATAATTTAGCAAGTGCAACAGATAACTTTCTGTAAAACTGGCAAGTATGCAAGTTTACTGTGGAAGTTACCTTCTGTTTTGTGATTGGATTCATCCAGTGAGAGAGAATGCAAGACTGACTGATACTGAAAAGAGAACTGTGATTGAAAATTTTGCCTAGGGAAGCTGAGAAACAGGGAAGGAGCTCATAATTTCAGGTTAGCAAAAACACATCTTTTCCCTCTCTTATTTGAGCAAAGTGATGGGTTAATTGTAACAATGAGTTTGATAGAAAAAGAAGGAAAAAAGGGACATCATTCCCAAATTGGCTTCATAACTGAGGAATTAATACTAAAATATACTATATCATGACTTAAGTTAGTGAAGCTACAACCTAATTAAAAAACAGAATTTTGTCTTGTCACTCTTCCCATATCCTTGAGACATCAGAGAATCACAGAATGGCTGAGGTTGGTTGTATGAGTGTATTGTATACACTTTTATATATATGTGTTCATATATAGGTATGTGTGTGTGCATGTAATGTTTAACTGCTACATGAGTCTGAATTACTATAATCTAATGTCAGTAAGAGTATAGGAATAAAATTAAATTTCCAGACAGTCTATGTGTTTGAGGTATTTTATTCCATCAAAACAACCAATATGGGATACAATTAAGCTCTCTCATTTCTTTGAAATACAAATAAATCCAAACCATATTCTCAGAGGCTCAAAATTGGATTGTAGAAAACCCAATCATCGTCTGATTTGTGAATGTATGTCTTCCTAGGAAATAAATGAATATACATGGTTAACAGTATATAACATTCGTTTTTATACATGCGCATTTCTAAGTAATGCTACCCTTGGAAATAAATAAATAAACAAACAAACAAACAAATAAATAAATAAAATTATTACTTTCTGTTTTGCATGAGATTGGGATAATTCTAATTTACCTTTCAGAAGATAAGATGTTGCTACACTAAAGAAAGCAATGCATTCATGCACAATATATCTTGCGAATTTGTCCTCCAGACTGTCAGGTGAAATGATAACAACCACCAGCAACTCAAATCTGTAAGACAGTTATCTTACAGAAGGCAAAACAAAGACAAAGAAAGAGATAATGGTAGATCAAGATATTTGGGAATAGATTTTGGATTCAGGCCTCTGCTTTCATCTTTTTTCCCACCAACTCCATTAAGAAGCCCACTTGGGAAAGAAAGTAGCCATAAAAGGTTCAAGATTTCTTCTCTCATTCTCAAGTTGTACTATCGTCCGAAAACAAAATCTTGCAATTTAGTTATTTCCTGTTCTGAGAAAACAGTAAAAAACGTTCATGCATTGTTCTGACTTTTTAATAAGTTATTGTAATTTCTCAACAATAAATAAATAAATAAATACCCAACACATCCTGAATTCCTGCTTGTTTGTCACATTTTGTCACATTTACCTTCAAATAATAAAAGTAAAAAAGTAATTTGTTATATTCTTTATCTTCCTTGATTATTTCCTGTTTCTCAGGTAAATGTTAAATATGACAGCATGTAAATTACATTTCATCCTCTGTCACTTGTGGAATGTGATTTTTAACACAATGAAAGTATCAACAGCTTGGACACAACAGACTAAAATATGACATTCAGTCTCTGTCTGACATACTTTACTGTAGACCAACTAAAATGTCTTTATAGATTAACAGTGAGATCTTGTTTAACAATCAGTGCAACTCAGACATATTTTACTTCCTCCCTGGAGGACCATTTGCTTATCTCATCAAAAGGATGTTAATTCCTTCTGTCTGTCAGTTGATATGATCTTTATCTGGATGCAAACTACATCAGCAGACTGAGCTGAGCTTCCAGCCTTGCTGGTGGTAAGGGATTCAAAATTCATGTTTATCATATGCAGAATATAGATACACTAGCTAGCTTCTGGCACTGCATTAGCACTAAAGTCCATTAATTCTAATTATGTTTTGCATATAGAGAATATTAAAATGTTTAAATTAATAAAGGAGAAGGGCCATCCCCTTGGCACATTTTTTGCATATTAATTCAGTTTGCTGTACAGGAGGTGATCTGTGCATTCAAGGAGCATTCCTCAGGCCACTGGAGATTGAGCACATAAAGCTATTTAGGGGGCATGTGCCAACCATAGCCATGTCATTGCATCTCTGTTCATTAGTTCATGGAGTTTTATTTTTATAGGCCTTGGATAAGACTGAAATTGTTAGCTTCTTCCATGAAGGTAGGATGGTAGTGATCCAATTCAGCTGTGCATGATGTGCAGTATGTGGATGTGCATAAGAAGACTGCATAAAAGAAATGCTGTTCTTATGGTCTATATAAGAGAATTAATTGTTTCAATAGGAGTTCAGCTCTTACATAGAAATATGTAGGGGGAGATCACAGCAAATCCCTTACAGTGATTCTGAACTTCCTTTTCATCTACATGTAGATATTTTTAGTATCCTTCTTGAACTTTTGATTCTGTCTTGGTGACCATCTGATAATTTCTAGTTAAGTGTTGGCAAGAAGTAACCTTGTTTCAACTAATGAAGTCACCCTGCAAGATTTTTCCCTTTGTTGCCTGTTACTGTGGCCATTTGTCATGTTTTTATCTCTGTAGGGTATAAATCCTCTGCTATCAGCTTTTACTTGCCTTATTTAATTAAATAATACAATTGTGCAAATGTTCAGATCCTATTTAATAGCAATGGACCCAAAAAGTCAACTTTCTTATGTTCAGTGCCAACAATAACACGTAAGAGTTATTCAGGTAACTAACACTGAAGGCTATAATCTAGCATTTGTGACCTTAAAAAAAAAATCCACAAGAAAAATAAAAAAATTACAGCAACAAACAACCAAATCCAGAAAATTTTAATCACGTCCTAAAATGTTAAGAATATAAGGAATGTGGTCCTAATACTACTGGTAAGAAACAGAGAGAATAATGTGATATTACAGCTATCAGGAAGTCATCAAAACTGCTAGTAAATCTTTAAGTACTGTTTTATTAATATATCGAGTTCCTGTTAAACCCAATGAGTTGATATATTTGATATCAGTCTTGGACCTTGCATGAAGGTAGTGACCTGTAACTGTCAAAATTTAATAGTAGGTAAAAAAAGAATCTATATGATTCATTTAACCAGGAAATTTCAGGCAGTGCTCAGATCCCTTCAGAAACCGTTGAGAATTATCAACATTTTTTGAAATCTGTTATGGGTACATTCACACAGTTTTCTGAAAGACAAATAAAAGCTTGTTCTGCCTTGCTCTTGCTGGATGGAGAACTATGTATCTATCCTCAGAATGTTATTATACATGATCGAGAAATCCCTAATGAGAAACAAGTACTTTAGCTTGCACTCTGTGTTGTGATAACATAGCAGTTTCTCTATTCTGCTGGGAACTGAGGTCAAGCTGGAGTGTGGGCAGAGGAAACTAATATCTGCATACAAAAGCCTTTTTAGGTCTATCCAAATGCTTTGAATATTCTATGGTACATTGACAAGTTAACAGCCCATCTTGTCATTCAATTACAACATTCCTTCTCCAGCTGTTTCATCTTTTAAAGCTCATCTGTATGAATGTGATTTTGTTCCTTTGTACAACGAGGATTTCAGCATAATTAGTCTACACTCTCCCCTCATGTATTCTTTGCTAGCTAGGGCTCCTTAGAAGGTATATGTCCCTACACAACCTTCTTCGTCTGACTTCTCTTCATTAAGATAAATATGTCCATATACTATGTTAAATATTTATTTATTTATTTATTTATTTCTGGGGAAAATGAACTGGAGCCTTCAGTTTCTCCATCATCAAGAGTGTGGAAAATTTACACTTACCTCTGGTACTGTTTGTCATGCAGACTGCTTGACTGTTTGTGCTGAAAGACTGAATAGTACTTGATGCAGAAAAAAAACAGGAAACATATCCAGCTGATTTACTTTGTGTTGGACTTCATTGTGCTGTCTCTGTCATAATATAGCACTCTGTCCTTAGAGGATGTGATGATGTGATTTCATTCTCATGCTATCATGCTATACAGATTCTCTAGTTCCTTATCTTTTAAAAATAGTCTTTGTCTTTTATTTTATTTTTTTTTTACATAATTAATTCTTTTATTTCCATTTCCCCAGCCTACTGGCTCTCTTACTCTTCTAGTGGCTCACCAGCCTTTCTCTCACTGCTGTTTTTGTGTGCCGTGTTTTTGTCTGCCTCAAGGCAGACCTGGACAAATGGAGGGAGCACCAAACTGTCCAGCTTAATAACAGAGTGCAGATACATATAAGGAGAATAAATACAGAAAACACAAAACTAGAAATACTACTGGGAATTAGAGCCTGTAAGTTGGCAGTATGCTCAATAACAATATTAAATGAGCATATTTCTTGTTTTAGTTTGATATATTTAGGAATTTGGTACACCAGATGCAAAAATTTAATATTTTTAATTACTTCTTTTCTCAAGAATCGGAAAATATTGCTCTGTCATAACACCATAACCCTAGAAAAAAGGTATTGGAAGGAGGCATCATAAATTACCAAGGACTGATTTCAACTTACAACTAAATTTAACAATATTTCAGTAAGAATGGCATGCATCATGGTAAGCATTATATACCCTACTCATAATAAACCCTGCATTGCAAAGAAACTAAAGCAGGATTTTCACAATGTTTTAAATATATATTCCCAAGATATGAGGTATAGCAAAATGTGAGTCTTTGCTCCCTTATATAGACAGTGGAAATCCACACTTTAACTTTTTCTTTTTGTTCAATTTGTTTCTAGCCAAATTGAACAAGATATTTTTGGCTTGTTTTATTCAAAGGTACCCTAGAGGAAAATGCTATGGCAGATGTACAGCTCAACCACATATTCAACTAGGAATTTGGCACACAATTTTAAGAACTGCTACGTATACCCACAAAAAATGCCAACACTGGAGAAAATAAAAATGGGGCAAACCAAGTGTAAAAAACTGACATGATGTAATTCAACAGAATAATACTACTTACAGAGTAATCTATGCTCGAGCATGGTTTAAAATCATACAAGGCTTTTTTATTTCTTTTCTCCAAATTTAAAATATGGGAATATTTAAAAGCCAAGCAATGCAATTAAATATTTTTTATTTAGAAAACTCTGGAGGATACCAAAAGAATGCAGAAAGATCTAAAAAAGTAACGCTAAATAAGATGTCTCTCCCTTTAGGTACAGTGGCTCAAAGATGAGGCTTCCAGCTGTTAAAATAGCTTGCAGAAGCATTACACTGCATCACTTCATTTATGTAAGTATTTACCTTACTTTAGTATCTTTGAAGGCATGTAGTCATACAGTATCAGCCTCACAATAGAAAAAAAAAATGCAAATTTTAAATAATGCAAGAACTTGAACTTTGACTACATTCTGACAGATGCCCTACCTATAAATCTTCCAAACTACTAAGAAGCAGGATGAGGAGGTAGGGAAGAATGATGTATTCCAGCCATTTTACTCAGTTTGTCACAGAACCTTGCTGTCTAGGGAGCTGAAACCAATTAAAGGGTAGATAAAAAAAAATACAAGAGACAGAACAATATTGATGCACAAGAGAAATGGCAAAGATTCTTAAACCTTTTTCCTTTACTTCATGTCTTACAGAATTACCATTAACTGAAGAAAAAAAGAGAGATGCTACATGACCACAAAAAGCTAAATGGGATTCTTATATACTGAATAAGCTTTATTCTCAGTTCCAAAGGGTGTTTTGTTTCTGAAAATTGGTACACCTTTTACACAATTAATTTCAATTAAAATGGAAAAACGGGTTTTGGAGTCACTCAATCTTATGAATTAATAGCGGAAGATTCCAATAGCCTGCCCTGGCTAAGGGCCAAAATTGATTTAAAGCTGTGATTTCATTTCTGTGGGAAAGCTAAGACCAAATTTGGCTTTGGCTTTAGCATCAAAAGAAATCATTATAGGGCTCCGTGGAATTATAAAAAGAGTGACTAGGTAGAATCACAAAAAGTACTTTTCCTTTTCTTCAGATTGACCAAATTGTTAGCATTGTACAATTCATCAAAAACACTGATTCATGTTATGAATGGTACATTTAGAATTCAGTATTTTCATGTACAACTTGATATCTGTATTCATAGTAACAGATTGCATGTCATCCTACTATGAATGACACAAATCAGCATTACCATAAGATCCAAATCTAACTTAAGTCAATAGAAAATACCTAACTTGCACATGAAAAACGTAAATACTGTTTGCAAGCTACAAAAACAAACAAACTAACAAACAAACAAAAAAACAGGCTTTGGTTGTGGGATGTGCAATAAAAATATGAAATAATTAAAATATGATAAGCTGTTAAATGAAAATGAGATATTTAGTATGAGCTACAGACTAAAGTTATAATACTTATGCATTTGTAGCTTACATATTATTTATAGTTATTTATATATAAATAAATAAATAAAGAGATATAGGAATAGAAGTAGTTTTGTGAGCCCCCAGCTCTTTCAGATAACCGAACATTAGTGCTCAAAATTTATTTAATAATAATAAGTCTTTCTTAATCTGCTACTGTGATTGGACCTTCTTCCTCTGACATTTAGAAACAAAACTTTTACTTTCAGGGTGAATTTTACTGCATATTATTTCATTAATTTGCCTTTTTAATGACATTACACTTCAAGATAAATAACTCTCCTCTCATTTATGATCCCCTCTTCTTTAACCTAATTAATTTGCAAAGATGCTCTTTAACTTTACTTGGCTACTCTTTTGTTACCTCCTACTCAGGTAGTGTCAAAGTTACTGCCACTTCTACTTCATGTTTATGGTCATTCATTTCTTAAAGTAGTACACTAATAATCTTTTCCTGCATTGAAAGCATTTCCAATTTCTGTCATCAGTATCCTCAACTTTTACACATTCTTTTTACATTATTAGTGAAACCATTAAATAACATCCACAAGAAAGACAACTAAGGAAGTCCAAGCCATTCTTATGACCCACTGATACATTTCAGCTGTCCTTGACAGTGTCTTATCTCTACCTTCTCCAGTTGAAGGAAATAGATTTCAATGTTGTGCTTGCCAGAACCCTGAAACAGCTTTCTCAAATGTCTGGCAGTTTGCCTGACTGTGTTCAAGATCAGCTCACCTGCAGTAAAAACTGTTGTGTAGACAGACCTGGAAACAGCCTCAATGTGGGATTTCCAACCTCCTTCACTTGGTAACCACTTTTTAGTTGGTGTTTATATCCTTGGTGTCTTCCTAAGCTTTACTGCAGCTTCACTGCAACTATGTCTGCATCTGATCTCATACCTGACTGGCCCTGATCTGCTGATGTGACTTTGTAGCTTGACCTTGAAGCTGCTCATCACCACAGACCTGCTGGATGGCCACTGGGCTGTTGCTGACCTTGGTTACATTCTCCTGGAAATGATTGTGATCCTGACTCACTGTCTCAGCATCCTGGCTCCTTGCAGGTGAAGTTACTGCCCCAGCTTGCCTCACTGTGACTCTCAGTTGCTGGTTCTCTGTCCCATGCAGAGAAGCCAGTCCTTGACTCTACGTGGCAGTATCTACTAGTGAAAAATTTTGGTTCCCATTGACCTTTGCCGTCTCTGAGAGGGTCTATAAATTTTAGAACAAGCTACTAACATGGTAGCTGGATGGGATTCAGAAACTGGAAAGCTTTCCATGTGTTCAGGCCTACCTGAACTGCAGCTTTGACAGTATTTTATTTTTTTTTATTGGTGGAGAAATGATTCAGTGAAAAAATATTAGTGTAGGAACATTGTGTTCTACTTTCCAATACAGGACAGTATCTTTCAATTATATGCTCTACTACATCTTAATTCATAATTTAAAATCTTATTTATCATATTTAGATTTTCAAAGAAGAAATACAGTTCCAAATAATTTTCAATGGTAACCCAGACTCAGTCAATATCAAATTATCAAATAATGCATTTAAAACAACAGATTTAAATTATGAAATAATTGATTTAATATACCATTTTATATAACTTTGTCTTGATAATTTAGTATATGTTGTTAAATTATACGCAATATAATAAAGTAGCGATGTAACAGCAATTCCAACACAAGGTGCAAGTAAATTTAAGACAAAAACAATGATTGCAAATCATAACAATATATATTAAAGAGGGCCTAAATTGGGATGAGCATTGGAGGAAAGGTCTATATCAGGACAGAAGTAAATATATTGCATGTGTTTAGGGGGAATATTTTGCAACATCTATCTGGATACTATAGATTTTGTCAGTCATTAAAATAAATAATAATTCAGATCAAATGAATCAAAAATAGGACTTGGATCCAACCTTTTTGACTAAATTTTTTACTAAGAAATATCTATGAAAAAGAAAGTGAAGCAAATAAGCACTGAAAATTAGAATAACACAGCCAATGTAATTATGTTTTTGAAGGCATGTTTTAAGTATGCTAAGCATGTTTGATTCTGCCTTCTGTAGTCTAAATTAATGCAAATACCACCACTTATTTTAAATGGTGCAACACAGGCATTTCATTAATTATTCTAGTATAAGGAGCTGGCCAGAGATATGCCACAGTTCATGTCTCCATATCGGTAGCTTCTGTGATAAACAGGAGGTGTAAAAATAAGCATTTCCCCACAAAACAAGGTATAAAGCCACTTCACCATAATATACATAATATAACATTTAAAGTAATTAATCCACTAGGTAAAACTAGTAAAGCTGTTTTCATGAGGGAAATGATGTCTTCTACTTTTTCCCTTTGATGATAGTCTTTTGTAATCAGTTTCATTAAACAGTAACACTTTTTTTTTTTTTTTCCTATTTTTCTTATATATACACACATATTCTGGTTGCTTTTGTTGTTGTTGTTGTGGGGTTTTTTTGTTTGTTTTCTGAAAGCCTGTGCTATTGCTTCCCTGTTTTGTCCATTTCTTAGGAAGAATACAGTGCTTGAAGGCAACAGGAACAAATTACTTTTGTGTTGCCTCTCTACAATCAGAGGACTAGGCTCTTCATCTTTCTTAAACTAGGCTTTTCAGTTTTCTTAAAACTGCACTCTTGGTCTACTGAGTAATTTTGCATGGTAATACTTTCAGATTATTCTCTCAAGCAGACAAAATACATTCTCAGCTCATCAGTTGTGTATATTCCTTTAGCAGGAATAAAAGTTAATCATTATAATCCGCAAGATTTGCCCATTTACCTTCTCTAATCTGTGGCTTTTTGGCATTTCTGGCAGTACATTGATTTGTGCGCAGGAGTCCAAGTTAAAAGTACTTGATTTTGCTCCATTTGCTTTTCTGAATATACTATATTCAACTTGTATAACAGAATTATATTTCTCCAACAAATTCTCTATTTCTCCAACAAATAATTCACCTTTGTAAATGTTATATGCATTCTGCTGTGCTCTTCACAGTGTGAGATGAAGTAGCAAGCTGACAAGTTCTTACAGTCCCTTGGCTGCATGTCTATCAATGTGTTAATAATGAATGCTCAGCTGTGATGGGCTGGATACATGGTTAACATAAATGATACATTAATGCCCAAACAATACTTATATGGTGAAATTGGGTATAGAAAAAGTACTGCACATCTGCCTATAAAGACACTTTAAGGATACTTTTGGTCATGCTTGGTTTAGCACCATGCTTTGTTAAGCACCAAAGATTTTGATGTGATAGGTTCAAGTAAACAACACTGAAATACCATAATAACAAGTCATTTTAAACAGCACTGCTTGAGTGGTAAGGCCATTCAAGACAGAGGGAGGAGGTGGCTACAGACTAATTCAATGGCTGTGTGCTGAAAGCATATGAGATTGTAGGCACTTATTAAGTGGAAGCCATCTAAACACCAACCAGGTTTACTTAGCAATGAGAAGTCACTTATAAGAAGACTAGGAAGAACACTATTGCCACTTTTTGGAGCTTCTTACAGTATTATTTAATTCATTATATTCCCACACTTTTTCCTATGTCGTGCATATAATCTACTTGCTAATGTAATGCTTGAAGCTTTTTGTATCTGATTTGAATGATTCTTAGTTTATTTGCTGTTATTTGTCAGCTCTCTATTCTCAGTCCTTTTCTCTGTATCACACAGTTTTTTCTTTTCCACTAGATTCTCTCTGAACCTCGTGACCTCTGCTTGGAAAATTTTAAGTGTTTCATCACAGGTCAATTTCTCTGAGCTCTTCCTAAGTTTTGTTGTTGTTTTATCACAAAGTGCTCATTTTAGGGATTTGATCCCTTAATATTGTGAAATTGACTAATTAGTTCAAATCAGTCATAAACTCTTCTGTAATATTTGCTTTGCTAGAATCCAGTTCTAATACCTTTACCGTGTAATCACCGTGCTAGAAGTCAAACTTCCTTATTATCCTTAGGGTGAAGGGGTCTAGAATACAAGTTCTCTACTCTCTACTGAAGTATGTTGTATGATTCAGTATAAAAGGAATGTTTATTATTCCTTCAGCTACATTTTCTGAAGGAAAGTCACTGTGGCTGCTGCAATTTGTGCTGTATCAGGGATGTTGATGCGTGTTAAGCATGCTCCAGTGTGCTGTGACAGATGTTAGCTGTTTCATTCATTGGTAATTTACTGTACGGACACTATACTTTGTTTAAAAGGGAGTTTCTGGAGAGAAAGAATGAAGGCTGACTTTGCCTAGTGTTGGCAGCTGTGCACCGTATTATATGAATCATAAAGCAGGAGGAAAAGATTTTCCCTGAAAATAACTAAGCGTGTTCAGCTAGTGAAATCTTCTAGAGTGTGAGAAGCTAGGGTAGCCAGATAAAAGACACAGCAGGCAGTGAAACTGCAACATGTGCAGAAAACGAAATGCTCCACTGATGCATTTCTATGGAAAGACTGAACTTGGCAACCATGAATGTAGCAAACAGTAAGGGCAGGCTCAAACATAAGCAGAGTATGTTTTCTCTCAGTATGGTGGTCATTTTAGCTCATAGTTAAGTAAGTTCACACTGATAATTCACAGAAATTGTTACAGGCAGTCACATGGGGGACATGAATGGAGCACAGTGTCTTTTCTTAGACTGTTCCTTACACTAATGTAAAGATTTCTCCTCGGACCTGGTGACAACTGTGTGGAGTTGATTGAACTCAGAAGTCACTGGAAGATGTTGGATGGTAAATAAGCCAGAAGAAAATACCCAACCCATAAAGAAATATAGGATAAAAGAAAGATTGGTTTACAAGCCTTTTAACTTGTGTCACCAGGCACAAAAATCTCTATTTTCAAGGCCACCTCATTCCTTTGTATTGATATAACCTAAAGACTCAAACCTCTTTTTTTGTTGTTGTTGTTTTTTGTTTTTGTTGTTGTTGTTGTTGTTGTTGTTGTTTTTGTGAACATTTCATGAAAAAACTGCTAACAGTTTAACTTCAAAATATTGGCAGGAGCCTTTTCACACATACAACCAGAGGTTTTAAACTGGTCACCCTCCTTTTTGGATTGTTATAAAACTATATCCTCAGATCTTGGTGCTCTCTAAATGCTCTCTAAATGTTAATGTGTGAGCATCAAATGAATATAAATGCCTAATGGATTTATATATACAAGGATGAGAATTTTCTAGGATTCTTTTGCACTGCCTAGTGTTACTTCATTTAAACACTTGAAGACTACTTTCTGAATATTACTGTCATTCTAATGATATTTTATTTTATTTGCAGAACTTAATACTACTCAAATATCAGTGACTAGCTGTAATTAACCAAAACTAAAGACATTCAGTTTTTCTCTTGGACTGCCTGATAATATAGGGCTCCTAGGCCAACTGAAAAGCTGCATGTCATTAGAGATTCCTCTACTCTTATGAACTAATTCCATAATCTCTACCAATCTCTCCCACTCCCCTTTTTTTTCCTCAAATTTAATCTGCTTTAAATTCAAGTAAACTAAATTCTGAGCTTCAAGCAGCAACTAGTTCAACCGTACAAGTCACAGCTTAGTTAGAATCAGACTGGTAGTCAATAAGAAGTGACTTCTCTTTTATGCATTCTTACCTTAATTTCCCCATCAGAGGTTCACAAAGAAATTATAAATTCTTTTTTCCTCTTTGGATGTTCTTCTTATTTCTTAAACGGACTTGAATGACATTTCCCTCAGAAGGCTTTCCCTGCTTTTTCTACATTGTTGACCTGGAGTTTTGAAACTAACAGAAAAAAATAAACAGACCAAAAAAAAAAAAAAAATAAAGAGCCCACCTGTTATTCCTCTTAAAGATCTAAAAAAGGAAGCAAACCTTAAATACTAGTACAGAGGAAGAGTGAGCTGAGATCCAGGCATTTTAATCATAGAATGGCTCAGCTTGGAAGGGATCTTAAATATCATCTAGTTCCAACTCCCATGACACAGGCAGGGATGCCACCCACTAGATCAGGTTGACCCCATCCAACCTGGTCTTGAACATGTCCAGGCGTGGGGCATCCACAACTTCTCTGGGCAACCTGTTCCAGTGCCTCACCACCCTCTGAGTGAAGAATTTCCTCCTAATAACTAACCTAAATCGCCACTCTTTTGGTTTAAAACCATTCCCTCTAGTCTTGTCATTATCTGACTGAGCAAAAATCGCTCTCTATTTTTTTTCATAAGCCCCTTTTAAGTACTGAAAAGATGCAATAAAGTCACCCCGGAGCCTTCTTTTCTGTAGGCTGAACAATCCCACCTCTCTCAGCCTTTCTTCATAGCAGAGGTGCTTCAGCCCTCTGGTCATCTTTGTGGCCCTCCTCTGGACCCACTCTAACATGTCCACATCATGCTTGTGCTAAAATTTTACTACGGCTTTAGTCTTTCTTATTAGTTGCATTAGCTATTAATTATGTATGCATCTTCTATGCAATCTAGAAAAGATTTCTGCTGATGACTTTTGAAGCCCAACCATTCATTTAGGTTTATTCTTGTACTTTTGCATAGTTTAGTTCTGATATCTTTGATTGACATAGAAATTTCCCACAGACTGTCAAAACATGCTAATCAGTTTCAATTCCAAGTACATCAAAAACATCACAGAAACTGTTGCTCAGTTCTGAGCCATGGTCAGTACTGAAAACTGTAACCAGCATGAGTCAGGAAGCACGATGTGAAGATTATATGAACATAATATTTAAACTAAGTTAGCAGTATTCAATATCATTTACTCTAATAGTCAGCCTTTCTCTCCATCCCTTTTGAAAATCACCTGAAATTTTAACTAAATGATTTGATAAGAAGCTTTGTTCTAACAGGTTAACGTTTGGTGGTGTTTTTTGTTTTGGTTTGGTTTTGGTTTTGTTTGTTTGTTTTAATCAAATGCATTACTGTTTCCTTCTAGTTCTAATATATTATTAGATTACAAAATCATCAATAAACTTAATAAAGAAAAAATAATGAGAACTATGTAATGCAGCAGAGAAAAAAGAATACTGAAATCCTGGTGGTCAGGAAAAAATCATGTGGAAATCTATAGGGGAACAAAAAAGGAATTATACTCTGACAAGCTTCTTGTACGAAGGAAACTAGAATGAGTAATTTATCAGTGTTGATGGAAAAGAGGTGACTCCTGTACAAAATGCTTTTAAACTAAATATTCCATAATTCACTGCATTCAAAGAAAACAGCATATATTGGTACCAACAATCTATGAAATTCATAACCTTTAGTTAAATAAGAGGATTTTGTTTTGTTTGCTTTTTTTCTTAATTTGGAAAGAAATTATGTTCTTCAGTCAACTTAAATACTCTGTCTATGAAAGGTTTAGGTGCATCCATTTTAACATTGTATTAATACAAAGAATAGGAATTAATACCAGGGAAAGAATATATGCCAGGTTTTCAGTTAAATACTATTATGTACTATTAAAGGATTAACACAATAGATCATTGTGCTCCACAACCAAGAGTAATGGAAACATTTTACTAGAGTTTATTTATGTGCTATTATCCAAACTAATACTTTTATTAGGAAAAATTTCTGCTTGACATTTTGTGTTTTGACTGGCATTTGTTAGTTGCCAGCTGTCATAAGAAAAGGACTGCAACACATGCCGTTAGCAGCATATGCTTTTTTGGGCGCTGAATAGCGTTTTCATACAAAAAATCAAATGATCCATAACATATTATGTTGTCATTTTAAAACTGCAACAGAACTGTAACATTTTTCATACTCATAATAAATTTTGTTCCCCAAGGCCCAATCTAGCATTTTCTCACTACGTTTGGGGACATAATGAGGAAAACATTTATTCTATTAATTGGCATTATTTTTTTCAGTATGTTAATGATTTTCTCAGAATGGAGATTTCTTGCAAATGTTTTGAGAGGAATTTCATTTCTATGCTTTGCTACTCTCTACTTTGTGAGACAGAAGACATACTGTCTTCTCTGTAGTTTACAACTCAGGCAAGATAGAGATTTGATAGCTAACCCCTTTTTTTTCCTAGTCGTTTTTTTTTTTTTTTTTTTTTTTGCTATTCTGCAATAAACTGTAGCATTTTTGTGTTAAGAATAGATTTATTCCCTTATTTGTATTACCTTTTAAGTGTACTTTGTTAATGATATATATATCGTCACCTTTCTTTCCTCCAAAGAAACTAAAGCCTGTTTTTTTCCTGAACAGATAAATTATAATTTCTGAATGTTATACACATACACTGATTCCTGGGTTTCTTTTACATATTTTTAGCTCCTGATCTGTCTAAACTAGTACAAAAGCTGCCCTAAATTCCCTAGTATGCCCTAAATTCCCCTAAATGTCCTAGTATTCCCTTTGTGGCTGAT
The DNA here is from genome assembly GCF_013377495.2 of Cygnus atratus. Classification (NCBI taxonomy): domain Eukaryota; kingdom Metazoa; phylum Chordata; class Aves; order Anseriformes; family Anatidae; genus Cygnus; species Cygnus atratus. The sequence continues at coordinate 56,107,768 of NC_066365.1, forward strand.
TCAATCGATTTATCTTTCTGAAAGTAGCCTGCAAGGACTATTTGAGATGTTCAAACTGTGATACTACCTTGAACAAACAGATATTTAAATTAGGAATCATAGAATGGCTTGGGTTGGAAGGGATCTCAAAGATCATCTAGTTCCAAACCCCCAGCCATAAGCAGGGACGCCACCCATTAAAGCAGGTTGCTCATGGCCTCTTCCAACCTGTTTTTGAACACCCCCAGGGATGGGCATCCACAGCCTCTCTTGGCAACATGTTCGCTCCTGTGCCTCACCACCCTCTGAGTGAATTTTTGACCCTGGATTATTCATGCTTTCACATAAGTGAAAGAGCAAAAGCAATAATAAAATTATATATTATAAACCTGCCAATTTTAAAAATATATTTCTCTATATTAAATCAGTGCATATGGACTCAAATCTACTATCATATTAGAAAGTAATGCCATGTTAAAAACAACAACACATTATATTAAAACAATATATTTTCTAGAAAATTTGAGAAGAAACATAAGGAAAAAATATTTAAAAGAGAAAATTGACAGCAGATTCTATTTTGTCCAAACTCCACTGTTTAAATAAATTGGCAAGTTTAAAAGCAACTCACAGTAAAGAAGTTCTGTGTTTTTTTTTCTTTCCATTAAGATGAAAATGTCATATAAAGAGTTTCTCTATACATGTTAAGATAAGCGTATACCTATATACTAATAATGCATACATCAAGAAAGTTATCTGTATTAGGTCCAAGTAGGAGACAAACTGATGGGTGTTATTCAGAAGGATGTCAGTTAAATTACTGATGATATCTGACTCCTTTTGTTATAAGATGGAATTTTAAGGGAGGAATATGTGAAGAATCAACTATGGAGGTCAGATTTCAAAGTTCTGTTTCCCAACCCACTACTCTCTAAAGATAGAAATCTAACTGCACAGAAGCATAACTCTCAGAAGGAATATTTTCAGTGTTCCAGATCCTCCCTGAATCTAAAACCACACACACTCACACAAAAATTCAGAATTAAAAGAAGGTGTAATCATATTCAGAAAATTAAATCACACGTGGTGTTTATTTCATCTATATATTTGAAAAAAAAAAAATCCTACTGGTTAACCCTCAGCTATCATTGTTCAACTGATCATTTGCATATCTAACATACATAGATGCACATAGATGACCTGTCCTTCAAAAAATAACTTTTTTTTTTTTTAGATTTTTTTTAGTGCGTAATTAGTGTTGTATTACTGCTCTCTGGCCTTGAAAATCAAAATTGTTGATCTCCCTTTTTATCTAACACAAGTGATCTACCACACCATGTAAAACCTAGTGTGAGGTAACCTTATCTATGCATATTTCCATTATTATTATAATTATTATTATTAGGGAAAAATAGCAAAGAAAATATTGGTGTAAATACAATCTAACTTAATTTTATTATAATGTATTACAGAAAAATTTTAAAACATGATTTAATACTCTGGTAGCAATTTGTCACATATATTCAACTCACAGAATGTCCAAAGTTGGAAGGGACCTCTGAAGATCATCTAGTCCAAATAACTCTATTAGTTCTTCTGCCTGACTGAGGAGCTGTAAATATAGTTGATTTAATAAACATGGTTTTGTTTTCAGTTGTTGAACCTTCATACCTGTTGTCTAATGAGAGGCAAATATCCTGTGCTTAGATCATTTCAAACATTTTAAAATGTTACTTTACACTTTACTTTCTTTTCTGTTTTTTGTATTTATCAAAAATGGCACTAATTAAGATGCTAAATATTTTTGTATAGTCTTTCCTATGTAAAATAATAATTAAAAAAAAATCCTACACAAATATAAAATAAAAATTGAGTCAGAATGAAGGAGCAGTGAACAGTAAGCTCATTCTGGAAGGTTTAGTTTTCTTTCTCTATTATTTTTTCCCCCAGAAAGGTCTGATTTGTCAAGGAAGGAATTGTTTACAGATTCTTAACAGTCTTCATATAACTTTCACTGGAAGCATTTCTTAAGTGTTACATTGAGTTTCTAGTGAAAAGAATAAAACAGCAGGCCATCTGAGCTCTGTTGATAGGGGCAGAGATGATAGTTCTAGATGCCTGTGGTTTAATTTTTTCAAGGAAGACATAGTTTTTTTGCTCCAGAATTTAAAAAAAAAAAAAAGCTGAAGAAAAAAAAAAAGCTGAAAAAAAAAAAGCAATCAGCATTTTCTGACTAGTTCTAGTAAATTACGTACTATGCATAAATGAAAAATTTCATCAGTTTAAAGGCTTATTATTTGAAAATAGCACTTCTATTTAATAAAATGCACTTATGTCTGAAGTAGATTTCATTAATATTTACATTGTAATGTTATTGACTGCAAAACAAACAAACAAAAAAAACATTGCTTACAAGAGTGATGTTAATAGTGTTTAAAAACATACATTTTCATGTGAACTTTGTGGAATAGAATATAAAATCTTAATAGAGATGCACTCTGTCAAATTTTGAGCTGAGAGATGCAAGTTCTGACTGGAAACTCAGTGAATGAGAAATCTCCCTCTTTTTCAGCCAGTTATCTTCTACAACGATCCTTTAGTGGTTATCTGATTTTGGGGTGCAAAACTGGAATCAACTAAGTCCACAAAGACTGTCAATACAGACAGCTGAATGAGCAACAGAATGAGCTGAATTAACTCATCTACACATAATAAATATGAATAAAGATCTATAGTTTATGAAATCATTTTTGTCAGTTTGGAACATAATGTGAGGGAAATACCAGTAATTAAGCAAAAAAACTTTACACAAATCCTAGTGACAGTCACACAAGAAGTCATGTTTTACTCAGATGTTGAAGTTTGTCCAATCTGATCAAGTCAGAAGGACTCAATGGAGCATAAGAACTACACACATAGAAGATATATACTGCTTGATAATTTAATTCCTACAAAGTTATTAGGGATTTCTTCAGCTCTGCAGAAAATTTCAGGTTTCTAATATAAACCTCTTTCCACATATTTTAGGCCTTGTTTTGTCTTATATATTACCAAAATATCAACATTAATACTTCACTACGATACATGGTAACAGTTTATATATTACTAAAAATTAGTATTTCATTAGGGAAAACTTCAATTTTCTATATTCCAAAAACAACTACCTTATTTTTTGTTCACAAATGAGGGAAATAATGCAAGGTGTTCATTTTTTATTTTTTTTTCCATATTTCATGTTTCAGAAATAACAGCACAAAGGAAAATTCATCTGGGAATCTTTACAAAAATTTTATCTGTATTTCAGTAGTTTCCTTTTCTAAGAAGTTTCACTCATTTCTTTTGAAATCTCTGCTCTTCACACTGATAGAGCAAAAATAATATTCCCACTAAGGACTATGAATGTGTTAGTGAATAAACAAAATCAAGAGACTGAAACCTTTCAGGTAGACTTAAAATAATTAATCAAGAATTTCAAAAGAAATTGAAAACGCATAAAGGTAAAATTATGGAGTGAAATTCTTATGATTACTCGTTTTTGAATATATGCCTCCTAAATATTTATCTCTTTCACAAAATATAATAATCACAGAAACAGAAGGTTGTTTAGATTGAAATGGACCTCCTGAGGTCATCTAGTGCAATGCCCCTGTTCAAACAGGGTCAAAAAGAGCAGGCTGTCCAGGACTGTATCCAGACAGATTTTCAGTATCTCCACAGATAGACACTCCACAATCTCTTACAACCTGTGCCAGTGACCACCTTCACAGTAGACAGGCATTTTCTTGTGTTCAGGTGGAATTTCACACCTTCTAATTTCCATCCATTGCTTCTTGTCATTTCAATGGGTATCAATTAGAAGAGTCTGGCTCTGTCTTATTTATACTCCCCCTTCAGACATTTACACATATTGAGATCTCCCCAGGTCTTCTCTTCTTCAGGATGAACAGTCCCATCTCTCTCAGCCTCTCCTATGAAAGATACTCTTACTCATTTCCATGACCCTGCACTGGACTTGCTCCAGTCAGTCTATGTCTCTCCTTCATACAAGGGAGACCCAAACTGGACAATGCTCCAGACACAACCCCATAAATTCTAACTGAAGGGAAAGTATCACCTTCATTGACTTGCTGGTGACACTCCTCCTAATGCAAAACAGAAATCTATTGGCTTTCCTTTCCACAAGGATACATTTCTGACTTACAGTCAGCTTGCTGTCTACCAGAACCCTCAAGGCATTTTCTACAAACTTGTTTTACATCTATTTTACATTACCCCACATAATCCGGTGCCCAATGTTGTTCCTCCCCAGGTGTAGGAATTGGCATTTCCCTTTGTTGAGCTGCATGAAGTTCCTTTCTGCCAGTTTCTCCATCTTTTTGGTCTCCCTCTGAATGACAGCACAACCATATGGTGTATCATCTGCTCCTTCCAGTCTTCAATCGTCTACAAACTTGCTGAGTGTGCCCTCTGTCCCATCATCCATCTCGTTAATGAAGATGTTGAACAGCATTTGCACTGGTACTGCCCCCTGTGGTACTGCCTCCAACTGGCCCAGGCAAAGAAAACGTTGTGAATCTTGGCATTTTCTATATTCTTTGTTATCAGGTACCCAATTTAGCAGTGGTTTCGTGTTTTGTATAGTCTTCCTTTTGCTCTTTTTTTTTTTCTTTTCTTGTAGACTTCTTTTCTTTTGCTCTTCTCAGCCCTTGTCAGATTCATCTCCATGTTGGTCTTTGCTTTTCTAAACTGTGTGCTCTTCATGACTCACTTGCTCCTGTTTCCACCTGTTGTGTGCTTCCTTCTGTGTCTGAGTTCAGTCAGCAGCTCCTTGCTCATCCATGTAGGTCTCCTGCCACCTTTGCTTCATTTCCCACTTGTGGGGTGCACCTTTCTTGAGTTTGTAACAGGTTATCTTTGAACATCAACCAGTTCTCCTGGACCCCTCCTCTCCAGGGCCATATCCAGTAGGATTCTTCCAAACAGATCTCTGAAGTCGTTAAATTCTGCTCTCTTGAAAAACCAAGGCTATGGTCCTTCTTTTTCCATTGTCCCCTCCTCTTAGGATCCTGAATTCCACCATTTCATGGTCAACACAGACAAGTCTGTCTCTAATTTTCACACCCCCAAACAGTTCTTCCTTGTTTGTAAGTCTGAAGTCCAGTAAAAAACTTTTCTTTGCTGGCTCCTCAATTATTTGCTTCACCAAAAGAATCAATGCTCTCAAGAAATATCCTATATTGCTTGAGCCCTGCTGTATAGATGATATCACATGATATCAGATATCAGCAGATATCAGGGTGTTTAAAATCATCCATGATGACTATGATCAGATGAATTATCTTCTTGATTAGGAGGTCTACTGTAGATGCCAACTACAAAATCACCCATGTAGGTCTGTCCTCTAATTTTTACCCATAAGCTTCCATCTGACCCCTGAACTGTCTCAATGCAGAGCTCTATACATTTAATTCCAGTAAGATGTAGATTTCAATCCTAGGTCCATAAAAATACATAATGTTGTTGTCATCAACTGATGACTTTATATTAATGACCTCCTGTGATTCAGAAATACATCCTAAACATACAGAGCTACTGCACATTCAGTGCGAAAGGATTATAAAGAAGCTGATTCTGCAAAAACAATTTTAACTAACTAGTACCTAGCTTTTAAAATGAATGTATACCTGGTTTACAAGTGAAAACTCAATCTAAAGATATTCTTAAATATACAAAAAGTCCTTTAATGTATTCTTGAGATATCATGTAGGTATTTGTTTTTAGCTGTATATAGAGATATCTGTGAATTTGAGATCTATTTTTGCTTTATATGTATCACTTTATAGAAGAAGAAGAAGTTATGATACCTTTGCTAACGTATTTCTATTCAAAACTGACAAGGCTCGGACAGTAAAGTAGAAACTTTTTTTTTTAATTAGAATGGCAGTTTTTATATGTAAATATGTAGTGTCCACAGCTTTGTCTCAAATAGACTCTGTAGTCTGAGTGCCAAAACTGAAAATTTGAATGTACCTATTCTTTGAAGTTGCAAATGATATAAAACTCCAGTTTGCATTTGTATGTAAAATTCTCATACTACAAATAAAATTTACAAGACTGTTTCTCTTCCTGTAAGTGTCACACTGCCATTTCTTCTGGAAGGATTAATTTGGCCAACTACAAGAATATTCTTGTAGAATATTCTGACAGTACAGCAAGCTAAAATAGGTTTTCATTGTGTTTACTTATATTATAATATGTAATCCATAATTTTCATGAACTCGGAGGGTTACAAACAATACTGTTTCTTTACAAGGCATGCAGAGGAATAACGTATTCTGCTAGTGATTGGTTATCGTCTTTAATTTCTTAATGTTTAATGCAGAAGTGTTGTTTAGATATTCCTCGTTTACTCTTTTTGTCAGTTTGGTTGTTTCCCAAAAATATTGTTTGCCAAGGGTTTGTTGGTATACAAAATGCCTGGACTTTCATTCTGATATCCCATATGGTCTTCCTTGGGTCCCAACTGCCTACCACAGTGAAACCTATTTTCCTGGCAGCCACAGAGGTCTTTAAGAGTTCATGCTACTCATTCCCCATTGTTCAGAAATAGTTATTTTTTTCCTTCTTGTTTTGGCTTATAACTATGAACAGGTGTCATTAGGTGCAAGTAGGCATGTGGTGTCGGTGTAGTGGGGTTGTCACAGAAGATGGACTTCCTTCCTCTTTTCCTGCAGAACAGATGTCCTTTGCAGGCCTGCCTATCTCAATCCCATTGATACCTGGCATCTCTGCCTAATGGCAAGGGCTCTACCAACTTCTGCATGGGCACCCAGCCATCCAAACAGATGGTCTTAGATTCCGACAGCCAAACAAACATTTATGTAGATGTAATATGTTTTTTAAAGGCCATAATCCCAGCTGGGCACACTGAAATGGCTGTTCTATCTCTCTTCTTGTAGCTATTATTCAGACAATATGCTACTGTTAATTTGTCTTTGATTTAAATTAATGTTTCAAATTGCATTGTATAAATGTCAATAAACTTGTATTTCTCGTGTATATACATGACAACATATACAAATACATATGCATGCATATGTATATACTCATATTCAAATGGAATTAATAATTATTCTGGTAGCATTTAGCGAGAGTGAGTAACTTATGACTTATTTAGGTCATAATATTTAGCACTTATATAACCATTTTACATTCCATTCAACTCACATATTAATTATTCATCTTCAACACCTATATAATCAATCAAGGTCAAGGTAATCAATGTAAATGCACATGGCAGAATAAGTAAAGTCAATATGTGTCAAAATCTGTGACAATTTTCATTTCCTTCTTTGCTGGAAATTCATTTAAACTATAACAGAAGCTGATGCCTTCTTATTATTCTTAATAAGAAAACAGAACTAATAAAATGAGATTCTGTATAATCCTCTGTAAGGCAGATAGCATTATATTAAACTTTGAATGTTTACCTGTTTTTAGCAATACAAAATTTCAAAAGAATCATTGGTTTAAATCAATCAAAATCTTTAGGAATTTTTCTTTTAGTAATTTTACATGTCTGTGCTGTAAAGTCTTAAATTAACCAATTATGTATGTAACCACTTATGCACGTGATCTTGTTGCTACAGTTTTTGGTACATTTAAAGTTACATTAAGAATGAAATTATTTAGATTGGATTCTTATTGTATCACTGTACATGAAATCTCTCACCCATCTTTCTTTCAGGACACTAACACCAAGTTAAATCTACTACACTATTAGGTGCAAATATGAAGTATGTATTTTCTTTTATGTTGTACCAGTTTTAAATACACTATCTATTCTAGTATACCCATTTCAGAATGGCTGTTAGAAATTCACTTTTGAATGCATAAATGACCAGCAGATGCAGATGTTATTTGAACTATAAAAATATTTCCATACATGAAAATTTCTCATGTGGTTTCATTACTATAGACATAGTACTTAAATGCCAGTATTCAGATTTACAGTTGTCAAAAACCTTCAGCCAAAAAAATAGATTTCTAGAAGTGAAGGTCATGACCTATTCCACCATTTTATTTTTTTAGCATAAATGACAACAGCTGCCATCTTTATCTGAGATCATAACATGTCCTTGGGGACACATTATAAAAACAAGTATCGCATAACAAAATTGATGGTGTAAATGCCATAAAAATAAAGAAGATAGAATACTGAAATAAAGATCAGCTATAGGAAATTACAATAGTGAGTTATAAACAGGTAAATGGAAGGCTTCCAGAAGAAATAAAAGATGGAAAAGAAGGCCTGCAGTTGTCAGACATCCCCAACAATTACTTGATTATGTAGCATCAACAGGAACTCTTTTTGCAGAGAAATCAATCTGTCCAGCTTTGTTTCATAATAGTCTCATTGCATTATTCTCATCTATGATTTCTACCCAGTAAACCTCATCAAATGTCAGACTATGTGACTTGATATAATACTTTTTACAGGTAGTCCACCAGAACATTTTCATCATCCTCAGGTGTCTCCAAGGAAAGTTGATTGTTTTTCACAAGTTTGGGTTTTTGAACTCAGAGCAGACACCTGCCTGAAATCTAGAGAAGCAGCTAGGGACTACAGATGATTATAGTTTTGTCTAATGTTCCTTTTTCCAGATAGGTAAAAAGGACACCGAGTAGGATTTAGGCAAAATTTGCCATTAAGTAGGTTATGAAGGTCATGGAGCCCTAGATACAAGACAGAGCAACACTTTCAGATCATGAAGGCTTCAAGGAGTTTGCCATGGAAGACATACTGTGCTATAAGCCTAAACCTATTAACATGATATTGAATTAGGCTTCTTTATAGAGCTTTATAGAATCTATTTGCTGTTGCTGTTTGTCCAATGAAAGATATAAAATAGTTAAAGGAAAAAAATGGTAGAAGTGAATTAGGAAATCAGTAAAAAAATAAAAATCTATATAAAATCTATTATTCCTGGCTGCCTCCAAGGAAACCTTGCCTTCAGTTGGATTCAGAAGTTCATGTTGTCTTTAATTCATTTTGTTCCTTCTGACTAAAGTTAGGTTAGCAATTATCATACTTTAACTTTTATTGCATACCTGAAATTTGGTGAATAGTTGCGTTAAGAATCAATGGATAGCATGGCAGGCCATACTGGAGACAGTAATATTTCAACACTGCTCTTTAAATCGTAATCTACCACAACAGCATTCCTGATCATAACTTTATTGAGACAATCTACACATTCTCCTCTGGAACTACTGGCACCTGCATTTCTGTGCCACTGAGAAACCTCCCAGGGCAGAGAGGGAGAAAAAGAGTGTGCCTAGAATTATTTCAAAATTGAACTACTTCTAATGAACTACCTACTCTAACTTTAAAAAAGAGAAAAATGATTGTCTCAATTCTTTCTATATTATTTTTCATATAAACTCCTACAAACAAAAACCTTTACAGTTGTCATATTTTTAATTCTAATTTGAATTTGTCTCATCTTTTCTGTTTCCACTTTGTGCTTTTTTTTCTAATAAGAATGACATCATTTCTCAATGTTTCTTTTCTGATAACATACTTATACTCTGTAATAAAGTCAACTTTCAATTTTCTAATTAGAATAATCTAGTTTAACAGTATGACAGAGTAAGTGGACCCTGCCGGTGAAATTATATGACATGTATAAGACTTTTACCTCCTGTTTCCTGAAAGTAGTTTCAGGTACCAATCATTATGGAATGTAATGTAAGCACGTTTTTTACTTTTATAATTTTACTAATGACTATTGACTCTTATTTTAGTAGACCTCTGAATTATATGTTCCAATGTAATGCTGACTAGATGTATTCCTGCATGTTGACACATCTTTGCTTAGAAACCAGTAAAAAATGATCTTTAGAAATTTCTTTTTCTTAAGGTCTTCAAGTTATTTATTGCATAAGTGTATCTCTCTCTCAATAAATAGTGCATGTCTAGTACAGATTATTGTGTCAGTGATAATAGCCTACCCAGGTACATTAACAAGCTCACAGCACTGTGGGTGTTTCATAGTAGCATGGCTTTCACGTGATCCTCCGGGAAGAGTAACACACTTTTACTGAGGGTTCTATTCAGTCTTCTGATGGTTGTTTCATGGTAATTACTATCTATTCAATAACTAAACTTTCTTGTTTGTATGTCACATAAATTCTTGAAATGGCAGGTTTAATTATTTGTCCGTGACTCTACATCCACTGAAGTGAAAAGGAGAAACCCCATTTTCATTTCAGTGCTTCACAAAACAAGTAACTTGTACAGAATGTTGCATTAACAGTATGACCTTCTGTTGGAAAAATTATTCTTAAGAGGAATACTGCCAGGTATATGACATGGGACTCAATGTCTGTGTGTTAATACTAAGATGTAATTTAATAAACTGTGCTACTACTGGAAACAATAAGCATATGGAAAACCAATGCCAAAATTGTTTTAATTAATACTCCTGCGCTTGTAAAGACTGAGAAGCTGGGGTGAGAGAACATAGTGTCATTGCCTGCATTCTATAGTACTTACTGTGAAATTGTCGATTAAATGGGGCCCACCACCATACGGAAGTGCTTTCCTGACTTTAGTATAGTAATGTTAGCTAACAAGTCATTTTCGTGAGCAGAAGGATATTTTGAAACATTTCAAACATTCTATTTTTTAATTAGAATTTTCCATGACATTCCATTTTTCATGTGCAATGTGTCTGACCAGTCACACAAGCATCAGACTAGTATTTTCTGTTACTGTATAGTGGCAGAAAGCATAAAATCTTGAAATGATTTTTTTTGAATCTTAGAATGCCTTCATTTAAAGGCACAGGCAGTGGGGGGGGGCGGAATGGGACAGGATGTTTTTTTTATTTAGTGGCGTCTTCATTAGATACTTGTCAGTTATCCCAAGAAAAATAAGTGATTAAAAGCATAATTATATAATATTAATGGTTGCCTTATCTTGTTATATTTGCATGTAGAGTTCCTCAAAACTTTTTAATAAAACATGAATTCTCTATTGATAGCTCTTTTTGATAATAAGTAATTACATATAAGGGGTCCATCTAGAAAATCTGATTTTTAAAGTCTCTGAATAGGTTGTTTCCATATTTCTATTTAAATACTATTCATTTTTGAAGTCATAATAGAATAGCTATTTTATAGATCTTTGATCATGTGGAGCTAAATTGCAAAGAATACTCCTTCATTTGTCTCTAATCCAAACCTCTTGAGGAATTAAAGCTGCTACATAGAATGAAAAGAAGCTTCCTTGCTATTATTTAATCAACCTATCTTCTATCTATTATCTGCAGTAATAAGAGCAAAGTTCAAAAGCTGTAAGTCCCACTTTAAATTAAACATCATTAGGTTTAGCCCCACATCAGATTTTCCTGATATTTCTAAAAATAAATACCTTCTTTGGATATCTTCACTAGACAATTCATTCTCACTTTCAAGTACTGAGCCTGAAATAAAGCACTGTGCATGAAACAAAGAAAACTTCACAATACAGTAATGCAGAAATACTGCATCGATTTTTGAGAGAAATAAAACAATTTCTCATTGTAATTTTGAAATTTGCTTATTAATGCAATTTCTTCCTCCTTTTTGGTATGAATGTTAAGATCATTTATTTTTCAATGTGTTTAAATCCTATCCATTCCTGAATTAGTTTAAGTGGAAAATTCCATTTCAGAATCCACCCCTATGCCCTCCTGTCCCCTATTCCTTATAAACGAGTATCTGATAGTACTCCAAGAGAAAGAACAACCAGCCTTCCTTCTTTTCTGTTAATGTCTGACTGTGTCAATGTCATTTCTAAAAGTGAAGTCATCTTCAACAGCACTCACAGTCAGATCCTCAAGATGCATTATTTCAAATACAGCATGTGATCTTCAGTGACGTATTCGCAGATGCCATTCATTCATTCAATTTGACATTATTAACAGATCACAGCTTTTGTTCTGCAAGATTTGGACCAATTTATAGTTAGCCTTGCTGCATTTATTAATGGGACATTAAAACCTGACAGTGTCTTATAGAAAGGGAAGAGCTGTGATTCACCTAAACGTGCTAAGCACAGTGCAAAACCAGGCAGAAAGTGCCTTCCGCAGAATTATCCAATACTTATGAACTAAATGAGATGGAACTTGGCTATGACTCTACTCACCTCTGTGCACTGGCAAAGATACCCTGAACTATAACCACTTAACGGTAGAAGCTGTCCAGCTCATTCACTTGTGTTTTGACATCAGATGTTCTAAAGATGTACTGTTTCTAGGCATTACTGTTTGGATTATACGTTGTGACCCTGCCTTCCTTGTAGAATCTCTGGCCTTTAAAGACCAAAGAAGATGTCATCTATGTCAGTGTTGTTGGCTTTTAAATCTCTTATTTCAAAACAATATAAGAAAGATGGAATGTCACGATTGTTGTCGAATATTATTCGATCCCTCCCAAAACCAACCAACCAACAACAAAAATCCAGGAAATGAATAATCTTCCCTTTTTTAAAAGAAATAGTAAATATATTTTAGACCCACAACTTACTCCTGAACAGTTTCAAAATATTCACATTCCTCAATACAATTCATGCCTCATTACATAGACAAGAGATTGTTGATTGCATTTCCTACACAGGGTTCGAAAGTCTGAGAAAACAATAGTTCAGATCATCTGGAAAATTTTCAGTGAAACTTCCATTTAGTTCCAAGAACACAGATTCTGACATTTTGACTGTGTGCTCACTTCTACCAGAAAAAAATGGTTACTCAGAGCGTTAAAACTAAAAGTGTATTAAGTCTATTAAGTTCATTTGACTAACTTCAGAACAGCTATTTTTGCCTCAGCTTCAGATCCCCATACTCAGAGATATTTACGTTCCTACTTCATAAAGTGGGCCAACTTCTTTTTGGTTGCATATCTGATACTTTTAGCTGACACTTAGTTCTCAAAATAAGCATATAAATTAGCTGGACGGAACACATCATTATATCATTCAAATCTTAAACTTAACGTACACTTGTGATTCTTTTGGAGGACACCAAAGGAAGATTTTCAAAGATATTTAGGAAAGTTAGATAACTTCCAAAAATGAAATTGAATATGACTAATTCATCTAATTGCTATAGAAAATTAAAACCAATCATTTTTAATTCAGAAGAAATAACTATTGCAAATTAATTTAAAACTTTCTGTTGGTTGGTTGGTTTGTTTGTTTGTTTAGTGGGTGGGTTTTTTGGTGGTGGTGTTTTGTTGTTGTCATTTTGTAATTAATGAAATACAGAAGACTACCTTTACATTTATTGCATGAAAGTGTTCCTGTTAATTCAGTCTGTGGCATTGTTGACTAAAAATTGTTTTGCTGTTATTCTACCAATAGCAGGATGTCTTTGAATCCAAATCCTTGCTAGTCAAGAATAGGAAACAATAATTCTTGCATCAAGGGAAAAACAGGCCTAGTGTGAAAGATCACTGTGTATATAGCAAATGCTCAGCACAGGGAACATCGGTAAAAGCAAACAGACGGTGTGCATGAGAATTCTGAAAGTAACTGGTTCAGCTGAGTTCCCTAAATGTATTACATTAAGGTAAAACACATAGAAAAATAATTTTGTACCATAATAATAATAATAAATAATAATAAATACATGGAAGATATTTCAGTTTCTGAGTCTAGAATCTCTTTTATGAAGAAATTCACTTTCTATACTTTTTGTGCATCCATTTGCAAAGTAATTTTCTTAGCGATCTACCACCAATATGATGGAGTTTTGCTAACATGCAAGTCACAAAATGCTGAAATTTAGCTAGGAAATGCAGAATAATTCTCACATGATGACAAATACCCAAGTATTTAAAAATCATCTAGGTTAGAAGAGACCTCCAAGATCACCTAGTCCAACCTCTCACCTAACACTAACAAGTCCTCCACTAAACCATATCACTAAGCTGTAAATCTAAACGTCTTTTAAACACCTCCAGAGACAGTGACTCAACCACAGCCCTGGGCAGCCCATTCCAATGCCTAACAACCCTTTCAGTAAAGAAGTTCTTCCTAATATCCAACCTAAACCTCCCCTGGCGCAGCTTTAGCCCATTCCCCCTCGTCCTGTCACCAGGCATGTGGGAGAATAGACCAATCCCCACCTTGCTACAGCCTCCTTTAAGGTACTTGTGGAGTGCGATAAGGTCACCCCTGAGCCTCCTCTTCTCCAGGCTAAACAACCCCAGCTCCCTCATCAGCTCCTCGTAAAACTTGTTCTCCAGACCCCTCACCAGCCTCGTCGCCCTTCTCTGGACTCGCTTGAGCACCTCCATGCCCTTCTTGTAGTGAGGGGCCCAAAACGGAACACAGTACTCAAGGTGTGGCCTCACCAGAGCCGAGTAAAGGGGGACAATCACTTCCCTAGACCTGCTGGCCACACTGCTTCTTATGCAAGCCAGGATGCTGTTGGCCTTCTTGGCCACCTGAGCACATTGCTGGCTCAATCCCCTCATCCAGATCATTGATAAAGATATTAAAGAGGACTGGCCCCAGTACTGAGCCCTGGGGGACTCCACTAGTGACCGGCCTCCAACTGGATTTGACTCCATTCACCACAACTCTCTGGGCCCAGCTACCCAGCCAATTTTTAACCCAACCAAGTGTACGCCAGTCCAAGCCACGAGCAGCCAGCTTCTTGAGGAGAATGTTGTGGGAAACGGTATCAAAAGCCTTACTGACGTCAAGGTAGACCACATCCACAGCCTTTCCCTCATCCACTAAGCGTGTCACTTTGTCATAGAAGGAGATCAGGTTCGTCAAGCAGGACCTGCCTTTCATAAACCCATGCTGACTGGGCCTGATCGCCTGGTTGCCCTGCAAGTGTCGCGTGATGACACTCAACATAATCTGCTCCATGAGCTTCCCTGGCACTGAGGTCAAACTAACAGGCCTATAGTTTCTACCTTCCAGCCCTTCTTGTAGAAGGTCCAGTGGGGCACCTCCCCTGCTAGGCTCACTAACCAGCTGCGTCAGGAAGCTATTTCCACGCTCTCCAGAAACCTCCTAGACTGCTTCCTCTGGGCTGTATTGCATTTCCAGGATATGTCTGGGAAGTTGAAGTCCCCCACTAGTTCAAGAGCTGATGATTTCGCAACTTCTGCCAGCTGCCTGTAGAACTCCTCATCCGTCTCCTCATCCTGGTTTTGCGGTCTGTAACAGACCCCCACCAGGATGCTTGCCTTGTTGGCCTTCCTGCTGATCCTAACCCATAGGGACTCAACCTTATCATTCCCACTCTCAGCCTCAAGTTCCACAACATCAAAACACTCTCTAATATAGGGAGCTACACCACCACCCCTTCCGTGCTGCCTGTCCCTTCTGAAGAGCCTATAGCCAGACATTGCAGCACTCCAGTCAGTAGAGTGGTCTCACCACGTTTCCGTGATGGCAACCAAGTCATAGCCTGCCTGCTGCACAATAGCTTCCAGCTTCTCCTGTTTGTTGCCCATGCTGCATGCATTAGTGTAGATGCACTTCAGCTGGGCCATTACCTGCTCCCCAGACCCTGACATTGTTCCCCCTGGCACACCTCTAACAAGCCTTATTTCCTTCCCATCCCCCTTCTTACCTAGTTTAAAGCCCTCTCAATGAGCCCTGCCAGCTCCTGGGCTAGTGTCCATTTTCCCCTTAGAGACAGGTGGGACCCATCTGCAGTTAGCAGGCTGGGTGCCGAGTAAAGCGCCCCATGGTCAAAAACCCCAAAATTTCTGTGTTGGCACCAGCCTCTGAGCCACCTGTTTATCAGGTGAGCTTTCCGTGTCCTCTCTGTACCCCTCCCTGCCACTGTAGGGATGGAGGAAAGTATGACCTATACTCCCGCTCCATCTACTAATTGTCCCAGTCCCCTAAAGTCCCGTTTGATAGCCTTCAGGCTTCTCTCTTCAATATCATCTCTGCCAGCCTGGACTATCAAAAGAGGATAGTAGTCTGAGGGGCAAACCAGGTTAGGAAGCTTCCTGGCAATGTCCCTGACCCTGGCCCCAGGGAGGCAGCAGACTTCCCTGCAGGTAGGGTCAGGTCGACAAATAGGGCCCTCTGTTCCCCTGAGAAGGGAGTCACCTACAACGATGACCTTTCTTTCTTTCTTAGTGGAGGCAGTCTTGAGGCATGGAGTCGACTTCCTCACCCTAGGCATCCACCTGGGTAGACTTTCTACCTCATCCTCACCCACCAGCCTCTCAAGCTCCAGGGCCTCAAACCTGTTGTGTAAGGGCACCTGGGAAGTTGAGGCTGCTAGGGAGGGGGGTTGCCTGCAACGCCAAGCAGGGATCTTTTTCCATTCCTCTTCATCTCCGAGATCCCCTCCCTCTGCCCTACAGCAACAGGGCAGAGGGTCCACTACTGTTTGGGGTGTCTCACCCTGGTGCCTTTCCTTCAGGCCTAGCAGGGAGGTGCTCCACCAGTCTATCTCCTGCTCACACTCCCTGATAGCCCTCAACCTCTCCACCTCCTCCTTGAGCTCTGCCACCAGGCTGAGCAGGTCGTCCACCTGCTCACACCTAACACACAGTGTCTCTGCCACCCTCAGAGGGCAGCAACAGGCTCAGGCACTCTGTGCATCCAGAAACCAGAACTACCGCATTTTGAGCGGGCAGTCAGTCTGGGTGGCCACAGACTTTCTAGAAAGAGCTTTCCGCCTAGTGTTGACCATGGCGGTTTACCTATAGGTAGGCAGCCGGTAGTTGAGTTGTTCTTGTTAGCGGGGCGGAACGCTCTGCCCTGTCTGAGCAAACTGCCACGCCTTGCCCCACTACCGCGCCTCACCCTGTTTGCCCATCCTAGTCGCCACGCTCCTGGTCACTCGTGCTCCCTAGGGGCTGCTTTTGAACGTCAGTGGAGGGAGCGCTGCTGGCTCTGCCTACACCTCGCCAGCCTCCCTCGCGACGGCTGCCGGGTCGGGGCGGCTCCCTCGGCTGCTTCGAGTGGCCTTGATCCACCACTCCGCTGCAGAACGCGTCTGCCCCGAAACTGGTCACCTCAGCGAGTGACTGCGAAATGGCAGCGACGCCCCATTTAAATCGCCTGCCGCTAACGCTGCTGGCTCTGCCTACGCCTCATCAGCCTCCCTCGCGAGATCTGCCAGGTCCTGGCGGCTCCCTCGGCTGCTTCGAGTGGCGTCGATGCCGCAAAAAAAGCCCTGCCCACCTCGATCCCCCGCTCCGCTACAGAATGTGTCGCACAAAGCTTAAACAACCAACAAATTAGAACTAACACATCAAATAAAACTGGAATTAAAGATTTTGTACACAGATTAACTATGCAGACAAATGTATCATGACATATACCATATCTTTTTGTAAATAATGATATCCAATAATTTCTCCTTTAAATTTACACTAATTGAACTGTATCCAGTATTCTTTCTGGTCACTTGACACCTGATAGAAAAATAAATAAACAAAGTTATTTAGGGAGTTCTGTTCTCCATGACTATTTGCTGACTTTGCCTTTGAGGTTCTGTCATAGAGGAAATCAATTTCTGTAACTTTAATCCAGATACACTTTTGATGTTCCCTCTCTGCCTCTGAAATCTATCAACTTTCCAGCAATGAGGAATATTTATGAAACCAATCAAAGAGGTTCACATATTTGACAGTCATGCGTATTAATGTTTTTACTAACATCCATATGCATTCGGCATCCCCCCTTTTGCAGAAGGGCAAGTTCAGATTCTTACAATGCATATCTCTCAGCAAGGGGATAAAAAGATAAATAAAAAGATGTCATTAGTATAATGAGGGCATAAAAACAACAATTAAGAGAGAGCAAGCAATGATAGAGTGTTCTTCAGTGTAAGTTCATGAAGATAAGGGACCAGAACTGCAGATAATGAAAACATATGTATTATCAATACAGCAATTTATGTCAGCTGTAAATTTTGCTCATTTGTTTGCTTTCTCCAAGAAATAGTGACTAACCGTATTGGGTTTATGTGGCAAGGGTTTGGTCTGGGTGGGGGCTGCAGGCATGGCCTCTGTGAGAAGAGTTCAAAAGCTGTCTCATGTCAGATAAGAGCCAGTTCCAAAGGACTCGAAAAGAGACCTGTCACTGGCCAGAGCTGAGACAGTGAGCAATGCTGGTTTCACCTCTCTGAGAGCAGATTTAAGAAAGGGAAAAAGGTGAGAAGGGAAAGAAGTGAGAAACAGTCCTGCACACACCAAGGTCAGTGAAGAAAGAGGGGGAGGAGGTGCTCCAGATGCCAGAGCAGAAGTTCTCTGCATCCCATGGAGAGCCACCCCAGGAGCAGGACCCAAGTCCACTAGTGACATGCAACAAATTATATTAAAATCCCTATGGTGTTTTTACTGTGATGACAAATGCTGAGTGATCTCTCTGTTCTTCTCTCAACCCTTGAACCCTCCTCTGTCTTTTGGGAAGGGGGAGTGAGAGAGCTGTTGTGGCTCAAGCAGTTGTGGTTGTTCAGCTGCCCAGAAAGGTAAAAACACCACACTAACAGAAAGCCTTCCAGTCATGATTGTAGTCTGTTAATATATTATGGTGTACATTGGATATTAACAAAGATTTAAGTCACCGAGACAATAGATCAAATTTTACTTTCAATATGAATTATACTTGCTAACAATTAACAAGGTATTTACCAGGTAACCGACTAATTAACAGATCATTGAGTAAAATTTCGCCCTTGTGGTTTATCACCTAAGTTAATACACAAGATCATTATGCCTCCCCAGTATAATACCTCCAAATTGCAAGTGACAGAACTGACAGTTCATAGTTGTGACATCACTTAGGTAAGTGACAAGTGGAGATGTTTAAGGGAGCTGAATTAAATAAAGACGCTGAAGTAAAACCATTTTAATACATCTGCAGATGATTTAAAGATCTGCAACAAAAATGCTGCACTCCATCTACGAAACAGTCACAGGTAAACGAATGCAAAAACTGTTTTTAGAGAGAAGGACCACTGGAGATGCATTAGTTAGGAATAACTGAAAAGAAAGAAAGCAACAAATAAGGAGGGGGTAAAAATAAATAAATAAATAAATAAAAGAAGTTGAAAGTAGTGTAACTAAAGAAATTTGGATGGAAAGATGAAATTCAATGTTCATAAGAAGACAGTTGCAATACAGCAGGATCAAAAGGGGAAAAATATAATGATATTTATAGCTGAGAGAAAAAAATGCAACTGAATGTTGTTAAACATTGGAGCTAGGTGAACCAAATTTATTGGTCATGTAACATATATCTGAATGAGAGTCTTGAGTATTCTGTGCAGCTAACAGGGAATATACAATAGACATTACTGGACTGCAGGCTCTTTAGTTTTTCTTTCATGGTTTATATCAATAAACAGACCCAACTTAACATCAATTCATAATTTATTGGCTCACCATATGTTTCATATGTTTTTATGTTAATGGTTTATCCGATCAGGAAGTTCTAATTAGCATTAAAAAAAAAAAAAAAAACTTTATCTTCCCTGACAAGTTCTGTGGAACTTGAGGCTGGGAATGATAAGGTTGAGTCCCTATGGGTTAGGATCAGCAGGAAGGCCAACAAGGCAAGCATCCTGGTGGGGGTCTGTTATAGACCGCCGAACCAGGATGAGGAGACGGATGAGGAGTTCTACAGGCAGCTGGCAGAAATTGTGAAATCGTCAGCGCTTGTTCTCATGGGGGACTTCAACTTCCCAGACATATCCTGGAAGCACAACACAGCCCAGAGAAAGCAGTCTAGGAGGTTTCTGGAGAGCGTGGAAGATAGCTTCCTGACACAGCTGGTTAGTGAGTCTACCAAGGGAGGTGCCCCACTGGACCTTCTGTTCACAAACAGTGACGGACTGGTGGGAGATGTGGTGGTCGGGAGCTGTCTTGGGCAGAGTGACCATGAAATGGTAGAGTTCTCTATTCTTGGTGAAGTCAGGAAGGGGACCAGTAAAACTGCTGTCTTGGACTTCTGGAAGGCTGACTTTGAGCTGTTCAGGACACTGGTTAGCAGAGTCCCTTGGGAGGTGGTTCTGAAGGGCAGAGGAGTCCAGGAAGGCTGGGCACTCCTCAAGAAGGAAATCTTAATGGCTCAGGAGCGGTCTGTCCCCACGTGCCCAAAGACAAGCCGGCGTGGAAGAAGACCGGCCTGACTGAACAGAGAGTTGTGGCTTGAGCTTACGGGAAAAAAAAAAAGAGGGTTTATAATCTTTGGAAAAGAGGGCGGGCCACTCAGGAGGACTATAAGGCTGTTGTGAGGCTGTGCAGGGACAAAATTAGAAAGGCCAAAGCTCATCTGGAGCTCAATCTGCCTACTGCCGTTAAAGATAACAACAATGTTTTTACAAATACATCAACACCAAAAGGAGGACTAAGGAGAATCTCCATCCTTTACTGGATGCGGGGGGAAACTTAGTGACAAGAGATGAGGAAAAAGCTGAGGTGCTTAATGCCTTCTTTGCCTCAGTCTTTAGTGGCAAAACCAGTTGTTCTCTAGATACCCAGTACCCTGAGCTGGTGAAAGGGGATGGGGAGCAGGATGTGGCCCTCATAATCCATGAGGAAAGGGTTGGTGACCTGCTACAGCACTTGGATGTATGCAAGTCGATGGGGCCGGATGGGATCCACCTGAGGGTAGGGTACTGAGAGAACTGGTGGAGGAGCTGGCCAAGCCGCTTTCCATCATTTATCAGCAGTCCTGGCTATCAGGGGAGGTCCCAGTCGACCGGTGGCTAGCAAACGTGACGCCCATCTACAAGAAGGGCCGGAAGGTAGACCCGGGGAACTATAGGCCTGTTAGTTTGATGTCAGTGCCAGGGAAGCTCATGGAGCAGATTATCTTGAGTGTCATCATGTGGAACTTGAGTACCTGGGAGTACTGGTTGGTAGTCGGCTGAATATGAGCCAGCAGTGTGCTCAGGTGGCCAAGAAGGCCAACAGCATCCTGGCTTGTATAAGAAGTAGTGTGTCCAGCAGGTCTAGGGAAGTGATTGTCCCCCTGTACTCGGCTCTGGTGAGGCCGCACCTCGAGTACTGTGTTCCGTTTTGGGCCCCTCACTACAAGAAGTACATGGAGGTTCTCGAGAGAGTCCAGAGAAGGGCGACGAGGCTGGTGAGGGGTCTGGAGAACAAGTCTTATGAGGAGCGGCTGAGGGAGCTGGGATTGTTCAGCCTGGAGAAGAGGAGGCTCAGGGGCGACCTTATCGCACTCTACAGGTACCTTAAAGGAGGCTGTAGCGAGGTAGGGGTTGGTCTATTCTCCCACATGCCTGGTGACAGGACGAGGGGGAATGGGCTAAAGCTGCGCCAGGGGAGGTTTAGGTTGGATATTAGGAAGAACTTCTTTACTGAAAGGGTTGTTAGGCATTGGAATGGGCTGCCCAGGGCTGTGGTTGAGTCACTGTCTCTGGAGGTGTTTAAAAGATATTTAGATTTACAGCTTAGTGATATGGTTTAGTGGAGGACTTGTTAGTGTTAGGTGAGAGGTTGGACTAGGTGATCTTGGAGGTCTCTTCCAACCTAGACGGTTCTGTGATTCTGTGATTCTGTGATTCTGTGATGCCTCTCCAGGATCTGTGCTGAGCCTCTTTCTTTCTCACATTTTTAATAATGTGTGTTTCTATGTGTGTGGATAGAGTTATATTTTGGAGATAATTTATGTGGTCAGATTTGAAGGAGCTCCATACACTTTGAGAAGAAAAATGGAAAAGTTTCATTAAGTATGTTGAGGCAGTGGGTATACATCTTTTATGTTTCAGTGGTTGTCTTTCACACATTAGACACACTGTAGAAATGCAGTGCAAAATATTGCTGTGAAGTGGAAAGATTCAGAGTAACATCATAAGAAAAACATTGTCAGAATCTTGAATGATTGAATAAATCAGAAAATATTCTCTGATCACCTGGGAATTCAAATGGGAATTCAAGAAGTACTGCAAAGTGTTTAGTTTTTATTAAACATTTCCTCTTTGCAACTGATTTGGTACATTACTATAATATTATTGTATCTTTAAATCTACAGTCCATCATGCACTGATATGCCAAAATTCTTATTTATAACGTGGGTAGCTGTCTGTATCAGGTCATGTTGCACAAAACTATCAAATTCAAAAGCAATTTTTGAACAGTCACTGCCAGTGGGTTATTACCTACAAGCAGTGAGTCTTTTACTGTTATCTGTAGGAAGAAGTCTGTGGCAGGTGTTCTGCTTCTGGCATATCTCTGCTTTAGAATTTATGGGATTCTTTCTTTTTTTCCAAGGAAGCTTTCATTAAATGCTGTTACAGTCCTGTATGCATAGTCAACAACCATAGATTGAAATATAAAAGAGGAAAAGAATTCCTTATCCCTGCAGATTCTGAACAAATGGAATATATTATCCTAATGCTTATTGCTGAGAAGAATGATGCCTTGTAAGGCACCATTTATGGTTATAATAAAGAATGGGTCTCTGATAAGGCAAGCTGTTCATTCGAATGCCACTGGCAACAACTGCAAGAAGTACATAACTAGATGTTCATGTCGGTCTTAAAAACATTCTGTGTTCATGAACAGCTCTTAGGATATTCCCTCAAAAAATTTCCAACTATTTTTTGCCTCAGGAAAGTACAGGTATCTGATACAGTAAATTTATGATGTGCAGAACTTTATCTCAGGAACACCCCATACCCAGAAATAAGAAGTAATTATTCTTGTGTATATCTTTTAACCTCTATAAACTTCTTTCATACTGATTGTCATTTATCTAAAACTAAGAAAAAAAAATTACTTTTTTGTTCTATCAGCAAAACTTAGCTCCATTTTTAGGATCTGCTTGTCATATATTAATTTTGTGTGACTGAATTGCATGAGTAGCATCAGTTACTTCCATCATGGCAATAAAATTAAATACATTATCACACATGAAATTGATAATTATTTGTTAGCAGTTGAGAATAAGTATGAAATTTAATTAAGAGAATGAATTGATGTAATGATAAGGGAAATAAATTTAGGAAAATTAAGTTTAAATGGAAGTTTGTTGTAATACGATTTATGTAATGGTTGATTATTTTCCTTACAGGTTTGCTACAACTTCAAAACAGTTCGTTTTTAGGGCAAAGACAATATAAATAACATAATAAATTACAATCCAAAAGGTAAGTATATTTGATTGTGCATAACAAAAGCTATTTAATATAATGAATGCTCACTTGGGTAAATTATATGAAAAGACTTTTAACAGAAGTTCAAAGTATCTATCATACTAAAGCTTATCTTCTAGACATATTTATATGATTTTTTGATGAGCCATCTTGCTCTGCCCCTGCACTGAGTTAAATGGAGGTGAGACAGTGCTGATATGAAAACTGGAGAATCACACTGGCAAGTTCCCTAACGACATTAAGAATTGTGATATATACAAAATACCAAAACTTTTTTGCTTACTTCCACCTTTTGTATGCTTCCTTTTTTGTTTGAGTTTTGTTACGAACTCTTTCATCCACGCACATCTCTTGCAACTTTTGCATGACTTCCTCAGCATCCAGATGAACCATTCTTCAGTTTGAAGGAGGTAACTCTTGAAAATCAACCAGCTTTCCAGGTTGCCCTTCCTTCACCTCACCCTTCCTCCTCCATCCTTCTCTCCGGGTTGACGCTCCCCTGATATTCTTCCAGGAAGGTTCCTGGACAGGCCACTGTCTTGTCTCTGGAAGCCCAGGACTGGACACTGCTATTTGCTCTGCTAGCTTCTCTCATGACTGTCAACCTCACATCTTGCAATCACTGCACTCAAGGCTGCCAGAGGTCCAATAAAGCGGTTTCCCTAAGCAGTTCCTCAATCTCTAAGTTATCCTCAGTGCACTTCAGAAATCTTCTTTGTAGGGAGTAGAATTGAATCCTCAAAAGAACAGCTTAGAAAAAAATAGAGAACCTAGATATGACTTGCTTCTTTCCTTTTGCACTAGACAACAACTCAGCATAACTAATACAATTTTACAGAAAGTTATGAGGCATAGAACTGCATAAATACACCAAGGACTCTCCATATTCTCAGTGAATGTGTCTTGATGAACTTTATGACAATAAACAGAACCCATAAGCTACCTATGTGAAATTACTAAGCAGTTTAAAAGGCAAGAGAAAGAGAGAGAGAGAGAGAGAGAGAGAGAGAGAGAAAGGAGAGAGGGAGAGAGGGAGAGAGGGAGAGAGGGAGAGAGGGAGAGAGGGAGAATTTCTGCCTTACACCAGATGCTTAGTCCAGATGACTTCATCCAGCAAGACATACAGGCACCTAGGAAGGAGTGGTTGGAAACGATGCTATGTGTAACAAAGCTTATGTGGGTCCCCATTCAAATCTCAATTATAATGGCATAGATGTCATTCATGAATACTGGTGTGATTTCTGTTTTCTCGTTACAGTAGGTGTGAACTAAACATTTTCTCAATATATCTGAGTTAAGTACATTTAAGTAGTGCTTAGCTCAGCAGTTTATCTCAGAACAGGAATAATGCTGTTTATGATAGATTTTAGCTTTGCCTTCAAATCTGTAAACTAGTTCATATGGATAATTATTGACATAAGTAAGGGATATAAAAAAATTCTTTGAATTGTTCAATTTCAATATAAAATTAGTGCCCTGTTATAGTCCTAGGCCATTCATTTCTAGTAAAAAGACCTTTTCATTTTAAGAAATCCACTAGTGACCTAAAGTGTAGTGACCTGACAGATGTATTCTTTACTGGGTAAAATACTGGCTGGATGTCCCAGCCCAAAGGGTTGTTGCAAATGGAACTAAATCTGTTTGGTAGATGGTCACAAGTGGTGTTCCCCAGGGCTCAGTATTGGGGTCCTGTTTAATATCAAAATAAGGTTTTTTTGATATTTTTATCTATCATATTAAGTGCACCCTCAGTAAGTTTGCAGATACCACCAAGTTGTGTGGGAGTGTTGATCTTCTTGAGTGTAGGAAGGCTCTCCAGAAGGATCTGGATAGGCTAGATCAATGGGCCATGTCCAATTT
This sequence comes from Cygnus atratus, assembly GCF_013377495.2. Taxonomy (NCBI): domain Eukaryota; kingdom Metazoa; phylum Chordata; class Aves; order Anseriformes; family Anatidae; genus Cygnus; species Cygnus atratus. Next base: position 56,132,766 of record NC_066365.1, read on the forward strand.
TAAAGACATTCAACAAAGCTAAGTGCCAGGTCCCACACTTGGGTCATAGCAATCCAAAGCCATAGAATAGGCTTGGGGAAGAGTGTTAGAAAGTTGTCTGGCAGAAAGACTTGCTTGAACAGTGTGGCCAAGGTGACCAAGAAGGCCAATAGAATCCTGGCCTGCATCAGAAATAGTGTGGCCAGTAGGACTGGTGGAGGGATTGTACCTCTGTACCCAGCCCTAGTGAGACCATACCTTGAGTACTGTGTGCGCACCCCGCTACTAGGAGGATATTGAGTTGCTCAAGCATGTTCAGAGAAGAGCAAAAAATCTGGTGAAGGGACTAGAAAATAAGACATATGAGGAGTGGCTGAAGGAACTGGGGCTGTTTAGTCTTGAGAAAAGGAGACTGAGGGGAAACCTCATCGCTGTCTGTACTACCTGAAAGGAGTATGCATTGAGTCGTGTCAGTTGTGTTGGTCTCTTTTCTAAGGTGGCAAGTGATATGATGCTAAGCAACAGACTCAAGTTACGCTGAGGGAGGTTTAGATTGGATATTTGGAAAATTTCTTCATGGAAAGGATGGTCAAGCATTGGAACTGACTGCCGGAGAGGTGGTGGTGTTGCCATTCCTAGATATATTTAAGAGATATGTGGATGTGGCACTTAGGGACATGGCTTAGAGGTGGATTTGTAGTGTTAGGTAGATGGTTGGACTTGGATGGTTGGATCTTTAAGGTCTTTTCCAACTTAAATGAATCTATGATTCTATGAGTTTGCCACTAACAACATTGTATTTTCTTTTGAAAGACTGTATCTTAAATAAAGTCAAGTTGAGAATGTGCTCAGAATTAATGCAAGCTGTCAGTTTTATTTGCCAATTAGAGATAAATATTTAAAGCAATGAATAAATATTTTGTAGAAAATCTGCATTTGGTCATGATGTACAATTAAACTAGCATTAGGCAAATTAACAAAAATGCATTATTGAATTTGATTTGCCATTTCTATAATTTCCATTGGGAAGGTATGTGTTCAAAATAAGCAGATCATAATACCTGCCATGCTGGGTCAGACCAGAGTACATCTAGCCCAGTATCCTTCAAACTGTTAGAAGCATTTTAAGTATGGGGAGATCACCCTCCAATAGTTTTCCAGCAGTCATTAGGTTGATGACTACTTGACTCAGCTGCCTGTCGAGACCTATTGCGTACCAGTTCTAAGTTTTTCTTCTTTCTTAACTGGCATAACTTATTTCTATTAAAACATACATCTTCAAGGTAAATGAAGTATGCTACATTTTATTTAGAGATAACATTTTCAAGAGACGGTGCAAACACAGTATATCAGTCATTTTAAGTAAATCATACTCCTCTTTTGATAGAGAGCTAAAAGAGAATCAATAATTTGTAATCCAGCTCCAAATTTCCAACTTTTGTGGTGGAAAACACCATCCTAAAAATATTGCCTGTCTCACAATGTTAAGTTTACAGTAGAAAATAAACTATGCATTCAGTTTCCAGCTGTTTCTGTTGTACTCTATATTAGTTCCTGAGGGTAATCTAAGTGTTCCTTCCAATATATATCAATCATTTGTATGAAGCATTTTTTGTAAGTAAATTTTTTCGGTTTATGATCACAGGAAAATATATAGTTAGTGAACTGTCTTGTACTTAAAGCAGAAGATCATTTGGCTCATGCTGGTTCTATGGGTATCCATATCATAGTCTTAAAATTGCCACTGAAAAGGTTCCGTCATGCATAGATGACTTTATCTATATTGTGTAATATTCCATTTCATTGCAGGAGCAAAGCTACCAATTTCAGCTCATGTTTTTAGCCAGACTTTTAGGTACACTTGATCAGTGCCACTGAAGAAATAACCAAATTAAATTAAAGTGGAACTGAAGAGGGCTTCAGTGTGAAACAGATATAAGTACATTCAATAACTAAAAAAAAAAAAAGTATATATGCCAAACTCCACTGACTTCAACCATCTAGTACGTCTGCCTGCAGAATTACTTTTTGCCACATCATAAAACAAAGAAAAATCTTTGACCATTATAATACCCCATAGATAGACTTCTAAAGATTTGTGTGTGTGTGTGAAATTATTTTGCATTTTTTAAAAAATCCATTAAGATAATCATTAATTCCTTTAATTCCAATGCTGTTGTGCATTGCAACTTACAACGTAATATATATAATCCCATAGAATGTTGTTTGGTTAATAATTATTATTATCAAAGCATAATTCACAGCACTGTACATAGGAAAGAGTAAGATGAAAATATAGTGAAATTAAATGTTACAATGAATAGAAAAATGTCTAGTCTAAAAAAGTTCTACATAACTATTCAAAGAGTTTAGAAAACAGTTACATAGGTCTTCCAAAGACTGCTCTTGAGCTGAATATAAAATATAGAGGAGGAAGGAAAATATAAGTTGCTCAAAAATAAGATCATTCTCAGATTGAACATATCAATGATGTGTATTTCTTATTATGATACCAAAATGTTTTAAAACATCTCCTGTAGTTTGTTTGAATTTTTAATATTAACTTTCATCTAGGAGATTTCGATAACCTTTTCTTGCAAGAGTTTTTATGCTGAAGAGAAGAAAGAAAACAGTAAGAGTATCAAAAATTCCTGAAACAGGCAATGGGAAACTAAGCTAAAAGTTCTTTGCAATAACCCTTCACCTTCACTTTGAAGTTACTTTTTCATATGTAAATAGTTTATCTTGAACTTATTTTCATTCAGAGCTGGAGGACAGCCAGTTACAGATGTGTGAAATGTAAAATCACTTCAAGAAACACAGCTTTGAATTCATTAAAAAAGGAAAAAGTGTAAAAAGTTTTTTTTTTTTTTAAAGGAGGAAAAATGAAAAGTAAAAGGGAAATGGAAAAAAAATAAAAAGAAAGAAATTTGGGCAGCAGAAGAGATGTTCTTGAAGTTTATTTGATTCCTTGCTAATCATATATAAAAAGAGTTGCACTTTTAAGCACAGGCTGATGAGGAAAAATAATTGCCTGAAACAAAACTTTGTTGCCCTTGATTTTTACCTGCAGATTAAGAAGAATTCTCTTTTTCTTATGTTTTTCAAACCTTCATATAGATTTTCTAAAGTGAAGTTGTTAAAACCAATCATAAATTAAATCTTTACATATATGTATGTATATATGCTTATTCCTCTATATATCTTGATTGTACTATGTCCTCTAAGCATTAATTTTTACTATACACTGAAATTTGCAATTTTGAATTTACACTGAAATTTGCTTTCATGCATACTCAGATCTTTTAAAAATAATACTGAAAAATGTAATATATATATAATTTTAATATAATACCACAAAGTAATTTTAAAAAATCAGTGAATAATGGAATCCTAACAAAACTAAAATGAAAAACAGAGCCAAGTTCATACCTCTTCAGACACAGCATTTCTGAAGGAAGATAACAGCAAGTATAAATTTGCTTATTTTCAACCCACACAGGAAATAACATTTTATTCAGTCCTGAAAATATTTTTGCAAGCCACAAATTTCAAGAAAAACTCTAAAATTTCATCCATGTTTTCTTAACAAGTCATGAACTAGATTTGCACTCAAAAACATAGTTGAGCTATAGACTCTTACCTAATCTGTGCTTCTATTTAAAATTAAACATGTCCAAGTAACACTTCACGTTAGAACATACAGGACACATTAGTAAACAGCGGTATAACCATTTGACACAATCTATTTTACGTTTTCCCCAAATCAATATGTGGCAATACATGGTGATTAGAATGATGAACGACTTGCAGTAGACATTTTATGTGAAGCTATGATGTTTTGAAGATGAAAACAGCTTTATCATCATGAATTTGAACATGTTAAGAATGCTTTGGGGCATGCTTAATCTAGTATTTTATATTTACTCATAAAGTTCCATAACTCTGATATAATTGTCCCACGTGCGTCTTTCACCCTTATCTGCAGGAAATGCTTATCAAGCTTGTCTGATACAGCAGTTATTATTTTTCCAGTCTAAATTAAGGCAAATGATAACTATATATTTCTGACTTCATTTTTAAAGTATAATTTATTGATTTTACATATAGTTCACTGTCTTTCCCAATACAATGAGTATGTTCTTCATCTCTGTATTGTTGTATTTAATCTTAATTTTGCTACCTTTTATTTATATTGAATTAAACTGAGTAACCTAGCCCAAGTAAAGCATTATGGAATTAGTTGCTTTTTTAATAAAATTGGATAATGAATGAACACAGCACTATTACTGAATATATAATCTATTTAATATTCCCTCTCTGCTTTCTTGCAGCTCTGCATGGCAAATCACAGCCCCTAGCTTCTTAATAAACATCTGAAGTCACTTAACACAGAAAAGAACAATGTGCATAAGTATACATAGCAGCTATTGCTCAGATAAATCTAGATCTCATCACACCACTAGATGAATCACAGAATCATAGAAACATGACAACTTTAAATTAATGTTAATATTATTTTATCTATGAAAAATAGATATATTTCAGTTTAATACAAAATGTCAACTGTCCATGCTGTTTATAAGTTTTTTGTTTTGTTTGTTTTTTTCTTTTTCCCTTTGAGTTTCCTTCCTCCTACCGGATCATGATTTGTCATTGCTACTGAATGGAGGGCATTCCAAGTGACTATCCAATAGTCTACAATGCTTGTATAAAGACACGTTTCATGAAGACAATAGACATCACACAGCCGAGTAAGCTGATCAGTTTCATGCTACACTTTGGTTTCTGAAGTGTCCCACTTACAAGAGGTTTTTTTCCACATCCATACTTTTAGCAGCATGACAGCATAGGTGAAATAGCTAGCTGGGAGCACCCTAAGAGTTTACCTCAAAACCTTATACATTGTAAACCATATCTTGACTCTGTTGCCTATCAGTTTCTGTCAACAATCTGTGTCCAAAGCTATACTGTCTGTCATCCCTATACTGTCTACATGCTCTTCACATGCATACGCATCCTTTTTTATTCTGCTGTTCCGTTCATCACAGGTGAATCATGCTGTTGCTTCAGAGCTCTTCACTTAATCCTTTCTTATTTTGCCTTCTGCTTGCTATGTGGTTGCACAGTTTTATCCTACTCCACTAAAGGAGAGGTTGTTGCTGGTGTATGACTCTTTACAAAGCAGTTTTATATGCTTGCTTTTTTTTTTTTCTTTTTTTTTCTTTATTTTTTATCAAGATAGGTGATCTCTATTTTTTCACTTCACATAATTAGAAGTCAAAAAAGAAAGGGGAAAGAACCATAAAACCATTACACATTGTCTGTTCTAGAGATTCTTTACATGCTATTTGATAATAAAAATCTTGATCCTCAACATTGCAGAGTAAACACTAGCATTTATTTCAGATTTCACCCTTGTTATCCTTTCTTTCCATTCTTCATACCCCTTAAGTCTATAGCTGAGTATGATGTGCCTTTTTTTTTCCTAATTTTGTTCACCATGCCCTTCCACCAGCATAGTTCCCTCTCTCTCCTTGAACACTTTACAGACAAATATTCAATATTAATTCAAAGTTACACTTTGCTCCTGGAAGACTCATGCTCAGCCATCTATTTGTTCTAGTGGTTGTGTGTCTCTTCTGTCACCCCCTAACCTTATAATAATGCAGTATTGTTGAAATCTGAGACTTTGCATGAATAAGGCACAGTCACTACAATTCTGCTATGCACTGAGGTGCAAGCTCACACCATGCAGGGCAGCTTTTCCTTGTAGGATCAAAATCCAGAAGATTAACTTAACAAAGCAGCTAGCTGTGAGATGATATCTAGCAGATGTAGGAGCATTGACACTCATGATAGACAGCTGGTGACAAACCTTCAAACTTCAGAGGATCCTGCAGTACTTTGGCTCAACAGGGCAAATCAAGGACTGGGCAGCTAATCTTTGTGGTTTGGTAATGTGTGTAATGTATGCTCACTGTTACCTAGAAATTACAAAATCATGTTTTATTTATAGTGTTTTCTGACCCAGCATCATGTTTATTTCTTTTATTATTGCTGAACGGAAGAGTTAGAGACTTTTGTACAGTAGCTCCCAAATAATTTTTTGCTCTTTGTACAAGATATTTTTTCCTTTAATAAATGTATTGATTTCCTTCCCTTTGCCATGTGAACCATTAATCTGCATTTACTTTCATCAAACCATGTTTGCCGTCTGTTAATCTTTGTATTTAAAAGATATAACTTTGAGTGTTCATCCTAATTCACTGGACCCAGAAACTTAATTCAATTTGTAAAATATGAACAAACAGACAAACAAACAAACAAACAAATAATATCCTATTGCTGACCCAGACAACTACTGTAAAATAAATATTAAAAAAAGTGATAATAGTAATTAAACCCCTAAGAACTTAGCATCTATTCCTCTACTTCTCCTACAGGTTTTTTATTTCAAAATATTATGCTTTCAGCTGTTATTTGTTACCTCTCTTTAAGTAGTATTTAGATCACCATTTATTTTTATTCCATAACACTGAGATAATCTTTGCTATGAAGCTTGGTAGCTGCTGTCAAAAACAACAAACACTTGTCTGAAATAGTCTCCAGAAACTTCGATTAAAGACTAAACCATTTTCCTATCTGCTGTTATACTCAAGGTCTGCTTTATGGGCAAAGAAGAAATACACCTTATATGCATAAAAGCAAGAATTTATTGTTAGTCAAACTGAAATCTTGATGTTTCTAATTATTAGACCAGATCTAATTACAATATTAAAAAAAAAAAAAAAAAAGAGTAAAAAAAGAGTAAAGATAGTTACAAACTTAGTTTTTATCCCTTTTCTTAGTGGTATGCTCACCCTCCCCCTGAGCCTCTGGCCTCATGTGAGAACAGTTACAGCAAGCCATCAGTATCTGGAGTAGTTTGTCAGGAGTATGACGTTCCTTGTCGATTCTTCTTCACTCTAAGTCCAATTGGGTCATTTCTGTATAGCTGTTAACTTGCTTTGAAAATTCTCTTTTTCAATGATGTGCAGATCCATGTTAAAGCCAAATGTGCTGCATATAATGACTTTTAAACAGTTACTATTTCTTTCTCTTTTCTACCCCTAAAATCTTTTTCATCCCACTCCAGTTCTGCATTTCATTTACTGACTGCGGTGAGTTGTTTATTGGACTTGATGATCTTGAAGGTCTTTTCCAAATTAGATGAGTCTGCGGTGTCCGGTGCCAGGTCAGTTCCACATCTCCTATCATCTCATGCCTGTGCTCCTCTGTGTCACATCAGTGTCTCCAATTTCCAAGGCCTCTGTTGTATTTTGCATATTTGCATTTTGCATTACATTCGATGCTATAATAGTAAAACTGTTGTGATACCATACAAAGATAACAAAAGTAAAAGAAATTGTCTGTAACCACTTTGTCAAAAGAAATAAAAAAATGCTGTCACAGATAAACCAGCTGAAGCAATATTCCTGTTTTGGTTTTACACCATTTCATCTTTTCATATATCTAAGGCAATTGAGTGCTTATTGGACTTTTTTAGCTCTTAGACCATTTTTCTAAATTTGCTTAAGATTTTTGTTTTACATAGTAGGGAACTCTATGACCTAGAGCATGGGGTAGGGAGGGGATTTATATTTATTTTTCTGCCATCAGATTACATTGTTGCACACCTTTAGTAGCATAACCATCTGTTTCTTTCACCCCTTTTGAATACTGTCCAAAATCTCAAATGATTTTAAATGTCTTGAACTTGTTTTTATCCCATAAATAACATTGCTTAGAATAGTTCTCCTAATGATAAAGCACTACCATTTTGTAGACAATGACTACCTCTTAATACCATTTTCACAGGAAGTTCAAAGAGAATAAATGATTTATTACATTAAAGACTGGGCAAAATGTGCATTAAAAATATATAGAGACCTAGATTTTAGCTGGAGATGTCTTCACCAATGAACTTGAGGTGTGCCAATTATAAATATCTGACTTGGCTTGCACCTGTATACTGTATTTTTCACATCATTCGCTTTTTTTTTTTTTTTAATTGGTTTTTCTTTAATTTGAGGGAATCAGTGAGAATTCACAGATTAAAAAATACTATGAAACAAAAAAAAAAATCAAAACAGCATTCCTTTTAGTATTTAAGGAATTTGAAGAAATGTGAAGCTCCCTTTCTTAATAACTATAGTGCAGCAATATAAAAATTAAAGTGATATGGCAAAGTATTTTGCTGCATCTAGAAACGTACTAGCTTGTAAAATACTCTTCCAAATATTTTTGTCTTTGAAGCTGTTTACTTTAAAATCTGAATTGAATTAAAAGTCTTGATCCTTATTTCTGTTTTAAAAACACAGGTTTGCATGAAGCAAAGGAGCAATAAAGGAGAAAATCTGTCATGGTTTGTACGTGACACCAGGCTACAGGAGTTCCTCTGCTTAATGATTCTGTTTACAGTTCAGCTGTTCAGTTGGTCTCTGTGAGATATTCCAGATTCTGGCATCTGCAAGCACTCCAAACAATGGTCTAGAAGTGCAAAGAATTTGCAGTAAGGGTGGAAAATAACTGGCTAGTTGTTGCTACTGAATAGTGATTAAGAATGATGTGTGCTGTAGTAGTTATGAGGCTGTGATCAGGTTATTTACATAAAAACATATCTTCATTTTATGAGTATGGACAGTATTAAAGGTCTCTCTCACTACTAGAACTGAGGGGAGAAGCAAAAGGAACTATTTGTCTAGGACAGTTGCTGTGGTCATAGTAATGGCTGATTAAGCAGTAGAAAGCTTGAAGTATCTTGACTTTGTATAAATGCCTTTCTCTTCCTAAAAATTCTCCCTCCTTGCAGGAGTCGTTGTTTTTTGTTTGTTTTGTTTTGTTTTTTCCATGCTACACAGGATGCCACAGTTAAAGGCAACAAATTATCAGAGCTATCAACAGTGCTTATTTGATTATTAAAGTGAAAGAACAAGCCAAAGACAAAATGTAGAACAGAACACATTTAATAAACAACTACTCTTTCATTTATTGTCTTTTCTTTATATCCCTCTGTGGAGAGCTTTGAGAAACATTATGTCTTTGAGAGTTGCTCTAAACTTAGTGAGGCCTAAAATATTCATACACACAGAGGAGAAGTGAGTTTTTTCTTTGGATTTCATATGTAGATACAGTAGTGAATTGTGTTAATTTATCGTAGATACTCTTATAGACTTATAAAGGGTGATGCTGTCCCTTCAGTATTGTTCAGGAAAAGGACAGAGGACAGAGGGAAGGATACAGCTCTGCATGGGGGAGCAGGGAACACCAAAGCCAAGTTCAATAGACAGAGGAAGGAGCTGAAGGACAAATTAAGGTGAAGAAGCACAGATACAACAGTTCTAAGAAACATAAGTGTTTGGGATGGGAAGGAGTGGCTAGTTATGACACGTGGTTCAAGATGCTCTTGACCCAGCTCTGGCAAAATTGAATAAGACAGCCCCATACAGAGTTAAGCTGAGCAAAATTGAGAAGCTGAGGGGTACTATAAATTTGACAATGATAGCAATGTATGTTTCATTTACATTTCAGAAAGGTTTTATTGCCCTCTTTCTCCCAGGTTCACAGAAAGCCTTCGTCTGAGGACATGCCTAGATTTCAAATATGCTATTGTCATCTTCTCATTGATTCTGTACCATCAAGTCTTAGTTAACAGTTTCAGGTCATGAATAGTACACAGACAGTAGTACTGTATTTTTTCTGAACTTAATAGTTGTGCTGGTTATGTCTCTGTGGCCAAAAGTTTGCTGAATTTTAAAAGTTTGAGGTGTTTTGTGTTGTTTTTTTTTTTAATTGATTTTTTAAGAAATATTAATTCACTATTCAATATTCAAAGGCTAGTAGATGATGAAATAAATCTCCCTTAAAATACACCAGACTTTTGTATTCTACAAAACATTTATTACTTCCATTTGCAAAGTAAACTTTCAAAATTAATGAATTCTTTATATGTACCATTAAGTTCTAACAACCACTTCATGTGTTAGTAATTATATTATCATAATAGTTGTGTTCCTATACTAGTAATCAGTTGTAATAAATTGTTATACTGAACTGAACCCGAAATAGAGTTCTATGCCCTGAATACCCTGCCACTCCCATTGGAACATCCAGCATCCTTACTTATTTGGCAAGCTTATTTGAAACTGAAAACCTAAGTAAGAACTCCAATTTGCACTCAGAAAATTCTGAAGTTAAAATATTTGGAATGGAATTCTTAAAATTCAACAAAATAGCTCTATTTGCTGAAATTTATTTAGTGAGAATATTACCACTCATCTCAGTGATTTAAGAAATTATAAAGAAATTAAGAAATAATAAACCTGAGTCATGCTGAAATAACCAACTTTTTCCACAAAATATTTTCCAGTTTTTAATTTTTTAGTTAATGTTTGAAAGTCCTAAAGCTCTGATGAAAATAATAAAAATTAATTTCATTATTATTATTATTATTATTATTATTATTATTTGAACTGATACTTCATTTCTGAACAAGAAGAAAAAGTCTGTTTTGACAGCTCTACTTTATGGTTTCCAATAACATCTCTAATGTAGCATCCTCTTTGTAGTAAGATGAATGGGGCCTCTTCTTATTTCTATTTCAGGGCTATTCTATACTATTCTATAACATAAATATCTTATCAATATAAAAGGTTTCCACACCGTCATTCTTCCAGCAGCAAGATCATATTAACATCAACCAACTAGCAGTTTTACAAGATATGTCTTGCTTTTTGTAAGACTATTGATTTTAACTCTGCTAAAAAAAAAAAAAAAGTCTTTGAATTTGCAACATACTGTTCTGTGTATACCTGTATCTTACCACTCACTGAATATTACATATTTAATGCAAAGAACCAGTCATAATAACCAGTGTTTATACACATTTTTGAGAAGATATATCAAAATAAAAATTATATAAAAAATTGATGTGAGATAAAAATTTTACAAAGAAACTCGGTCAGAATTCTAGAGATAATCCTTCCTAACACTTAACTAGTATCCAGATAACAACTTTCAGAAATCTACAATAATTTTATTGCTAATCATTTTTCTTGCACATTACATGGGTTTATGTTATCCAAGATGCAGCTGAGCTTGAGGTAAACATAGCAGTTAGATAGCAGCTGTGTTTTTACTGCATTCTCCTAATGTTTCCACTTTCAGCTACCCCCATGATGGTATGTGACTTACAGATGAAAATGAAATTCATTAGAAGTGTAAGATATATGCAAAAACATAATGGTTTTCTCTCCGATGATAAAAAAGGGTCCCAGTCATCATTAAACAGCCCTCCAGGTTAGTGAAAGTTGCATGATGATGAAAACTAACCAGCTTGTTAGTCTTTACAAGGGAAAGACAAATTGTTTTTTTGCTCCAACAGTATAGCTGTTTTGAAATACACTGATGTGAAACCAACTATCTCCCAAATATACATTCCCCCTCTACGCTAGGGTATGAGATGCCACTAAGAGAAAAAGAACTAGCTCAACATTAACTTTTTCCTTGTTCACTTGATAGGCATGCAGTAGGGCTTTGCTGCAAGATACCAGGAATATAAGTTTGTGTTTTTTCTCAGGCAAAACAGCATGAGATTCATAGAGAATTACATTTCAGCACCACAACAAATAAAAGATCCTGGTTAAAGTGGGAATCTTTGAAAATATAATAGCAAATAGCAAATTTCCAGTTCTTAAAACTATTCTTCTGTGAACTTCATATTTGCTACTATTGTTTCAGTTTCTGGAAAGTTTAGTACATCTGAGATTAGTAAAGCCTGTCAATACCAAAACTGTCATCAGATGAATTTATTTTTTTTCCTCGTGTGTATTCAATAACTTAAGAAACTGTCTAATTAACAGGCATTATACTTAAGGTCAAGAAATGAAATTAATCCATTCATAAAAAGAGATTTTTTATCATATAACACTTAACAGTCATTTTTGTTAAACAAATTTTAATTACTAGGACTAAACTAAGATCTTAAAAAAAAATCTAAAATTGATTTCTTAAAATAATAGCAATAAACATCCATCATGCTTGAATTTGAAATTATAAATACACTACAATTCATTACAGTAAGTAGAGCAACATTACTCTGGTTGTTCATGAAAAAAAAAAAGTGAATACAAACAAAATAGTTTTTATTTGTTCTCTTATTTCACTCAGTTGAAGTGCTGTGTCATTGTGTTTTACTCCCTGTAAAAATATATATGTACATATATTTCTGTTATCTTCTCTTTTCAGGTTTAATAAAATAGTTAATAGTTGCATCAGCTCATTAACAGATTTTACTTATTTTTCATTTTCAAGAAGATGCAAATTTTATTTTAATTTTTATTTTGCTGCTTTCAAATAAGATTTTTTTTAAGTTACTGTAAATAGTTTTCTTAATAACAGAAAAAGGGTTAGACGTTGTTTATCATATTGGCATCTGTAAAACAAATTAACATCTCAACACTGTACAGCCTAACATATTCATTATTCATGGTAGCTGAAAGTGACTGCCTGAGCTTGTGGGAGTCCAGGTTTTTAAATGTAAATCTGATCAAAGCACTGGCTAATATGGGGTCTTTATTAGGTTTTCTAACCTAATATTCATTTAATTATACTCAACAACTTAATATAAACCTATTAGCAGTCAGCAAACAAAATGACTGCACCTAATATACAAACTGGAGCAATATAAGCTGTTTATTGTGTAACAAAGCTTTAGTTAAAATAAATGTCTCCATAGCATCTTTCAGAATAGATCACAGTGACTATCATCCTGTTAGATTCTGGATGAAATGCAAGACTTGAAATTTACTGCGTTTGTTACGCAGTAACAGGGGGAGATTGAATTGCTTTAAATAGGAAACATTTCTTCTCAGAAAGAGTAGTCAGGCATTGGAATGGGTTGCCCAGGGAGGTGGTGGAGTCCCCATCCCCGGGTGCGTTTCAGGAAATGTAGGAAATGTTGGACCTGGTGCTTAGGGACATGGTTTAGTGGGTCGGAGGGTGATGGTTGGACCAGATGATCTTGAAGGTCTTTTCCAACCTTAATGAGTCTATGATTCTAAAGCCAGACATGGAAGGAGAAAAAAACTGAAAATCTAGTTCAAAACTTGCTCATTTGTAGTCCAGCTCAACTTTCTGGTATACAACACCTTTCTCTCTCTCAAGGAAAAAGAGAGTAATGCTAGTGCTCTCACTTGGCCAGGCAGTAACTTTCAGCTAAAGTAACTTTCAATAACTTTTCTGTTATGTTAGGCACACACACAAAAACACTCTACTGCCAATTTTTTGTCATCATTTTATTCATTGATTTTCCTCAAGATCTTGTGGTTACATTCTCAGGATGAGAGACAAGACTCATCTGTCACAGTAATTTTTATTAGGACTTTCAGAATCTCTTTGTTTCTCTCTCTCTCCTTTCTTCTCTCCATTAGCAAAACAGCTCCAGGATATCTTTCCAGAGGCTTCACAATATTTCCCTCATAACAAAACTAACAAACAACTAGACAACTAGTATGATATGTATTTTTGCTCTTCTAAACTACATTTCTTTAGTGGGAAAAATCAACAGCAGCAGCAACTAATGCTAAGTTCAGGTATTTTATATATATTAGTGTTATTTCATAACACTTATACATAAAATAACTATGTATTTAATCAGCAACTGAAATCATGTAGTGTAACACTGCATTTAAAACCAAAACTGAGGCAAACCATGAAACCTGAAGCTAATTTCTTGTCACCCTTGATTTCTGGAGCCTTTATTAGTTGCATTAGAAAAGACAAGAATACCACAAGGGATGAAAATCACAGTTGCATTTGAATAGATTTCCTAATCCCTTCTCAAAATTAAAATCAGCTATTTGTCAGCAAGGAACTTCTAACAGTAATACCACAGACTTGGTTTTGCTTAGATTTCTAGCTGAATATGCATTATGGAACTGTTCAATAATAGTTATTTTCTTCTGTTGTGTTAAAAATAATAATTAATAGGCCATATTTATTCCGACGATGCTACACCTCCATTATATTACATTAATGATTAGAAGGGATGTTATTCAATACAAATATATTTATATATTATAGCAAATGACCATTTCAGTTGAAATCACCAGAAGTGATCAACCATATATCCATCTCCTGTTGTACATCAGTATTTTTTATTTGTCACCTTTTTAAAGATATTTCATTATATGCATTTCTTGTGGGATCTGTAGCTTAAAGGTCAGTGGCCTATGTACAAAAGAATTATCTGGAAAAGCTTGTTCCTGAAGGTACTTAACCCCCACTTTTAGTTTGGAAAACAAGAATTGAATTAGTACTATAGCTACCTCCTCTTTGTTTAAAACAATTCAAGATATTTTTTTAACACTACTCTCTATTTTCAATTAAAATTATTGAGAATGTTGTGTATTCTACCATTAAATTGATTACACTTCTCTCCAAATTAATCTAATTGTATCATTTTTTTGACATCCTTTCTCTGAATAACTAAAAGAGAAAGAGTAGTAAAAAAAAAAAAAAAAAAAAAAAAAAAAAAAAAAAAAGAGGGAGCCAGAGGCAGAACCTGTTAAAGAACACTAGTTTGAAATATCTGAAGCTTGAATAACTAACAATAGCTGTGAGTGGGAAGAGGAATAAAGTAAAGAGTGTTGCAGTTTCAGTGTCATCCAGAACTGACATTTATCATTCTTCTTGTCGCAGTAAGGTAAGAAAAATTAAGAACCTCTGAGAGAGTAAAACAAGATATTGATCAGAGATCTGCAAGCTCTAAAATCTTGTACTTAAATCTGGAGTAAGTCCTTTAAAAGAGCTGTGTAAGCTCAAAACTTGGCTTTGTTTGAATGTGTGAATAAAATTTAAGATGGTTGTACCTGGGCTTTCTGGTGACAAAATGCTGTAAGGCCTTATTTAAAGTACAGTTAGAAATCTGCTGTTATGGCCACAGAATGACACAACTGAGCAAATTTTCCCTTTTTATTTTTGCGTAAACTCTGATGTCTCGTGCTATGAATTACCTAATATGATAGATCTGTTCATTTTCTCTTGAGCTCAGCTAGACTATTCATTATGTTAGTAGTAGTTTACTGACGGGATTAAGGAACTCACATTTTTGCCCTTAAACATGATACACAAGATAGGGGGATTTCACAAAATTATTTATACATTTCCAGGTTTGACTCTGAAAAAAAAAAAAAAAAAAAAAAAAAAAGCTTTCATCTATCAAATATTTGTATAAGGAAAATGTTCATATTTAATCATGGGACAAAACCCCAAGTAGACACATACATAGAAGGCTGTAGTCAGAGAGATTATACACCAGTTAGGTTACACTTGATATTTCTTTATCACTCCAGCCAGATATCACTTTATCACTTATTGCTTCTGTGAAAAACAAGATAGAAAACAATGAAAATTATTTGTATTTTCACTGTTTTTATCAGCAGTAGGAGTTTTGTTATGTCTCTCTGAACTAAATACAGATTGGTATGTTTGTTTTTCATCAGTCACTTGAGATCAAAAATTTTGAGATGATTTCTGAAATAAGGAAATTTTAAAACATTTTCAGAAAAGATGTGCCTTTAAGATCTTTTGAGGAAATGCTGAAAAAAAGAGAGAGGGAGGGAGAGACAGGAAGAAAGAGAGAGAGGAAGGAAGGAAGAAAGGCAAAAAGGAAGGAAGGAAGGAAGAAACTATTTATTTATTTCCTATACTAAAGGAAGTTAAAACTATAAGAGAAATCCTAATAAATCCCCATTTTGTTATGAAACAATATGCATTAATATATCTGCTTCACTACCAGACTTTAACTATATTGTATTTAATATTCCACATATATGAATGTCCAGAGGATGTAAAGCATAGTAGATAGGCAACTAATACCGGAAAGTTTTTACAGATGTTCATTATGCTTATGACCATCATAAATATAGTTTAATGCAAAAATCATCCTTCCCAATGAGCAAGAAACCTGAAAGATTACCTGACGTTTTGGATTTTTTTTTGATAGTGAACCACAAAGTCTGAGTTTATTTTCTCATGCCAATAGTGGGTGGTTAAGAAGTACTTATTAAGCAGCTAATTAAAACACCCAATAAACTACTTAGGTATCTAAAAATTATTCACTTCCTTTCTCAGAAGGAGATCAAGAACCTGCAGCAGCTACCGGTAACACAGAATATAATCAACATGATAAATCAAGATGAGACTAATATAGATTGCCTGTTGAACAGAAACTGTGGACTTAGCTAGTAGAAAATATTAAGGATAGGGCAAGATGCAAAATTCTCTCCCCATGTAAGGTTAGGATATTTCACTGAAATTTTGAAAAAGTAATCTTCATACTCATTATTGTGTGGTCGTCTCCTGAATGCATGTGCTTAAACTTAGTGAAATGAGCTCAACCAAAACATCTAATATAAAAATCTAACAGCTGCACAGATCACCTGCACACCCCTCAAGGGCTCTTCCTGTCAGTTAAACAATTTACACATGACTACCAGTAGCTTTGTGTTCAGGAATAGTTTATCAAAAGTTAGTTTCTCTTAAGGAAAAATCCTGAAACATTTATGAGATCTACTGTTTCAAAAGATATTTATAAACAAATGCATATACTATGCATCTGGTTGAAGTCCGTGCACAAGTTTGGCATTGAACTAACTGGGCTCTGGAAGCTTGGAGGTGTGCACAGGCACAAGAGTAGCTCGCTAGAGAACCTAAAACTTAAGCTGGAAAATACCTAGCTTGGCTGTATGCTTCAAGATGTGCTGGTTTTGGCTGGTATAGAGTTAATTTTCTTCATAGTAGTTTGCATTGTGTTTTTTTGTTCTTTTTTTTTTTTTTTGATTTATGATGAAAAACAGTGTTGATAACACACTGATGATTTAGTTGTTGCAGAACAGTGTTTACATAGAGCCAAGGACTTTTCTGCTTCTTGTGCTGCCCTGCCAGTGAGAAGAACAACAAGAAGTTGGTAAGTGACACAGCCAGGGCAGATGACCCCAGCTGATCAGACGGGTATTCTGTAACATATGACATCATGTTCAGCAGTAAAAACTGGGGGAAGCCCTGCTTTCCTGGAAATGTCTGAACATCTGCCTGCTGATAGGAATTAATTCTTTATTTTGTTATGTTTATACACAGAGCTTTTCCTTTACCTATTAATGTGTAAAAAAAAAAAAAAAAAAAAAAGTGAGGGGGGAGGGTCACAAATTAATAACATAAAAATATATAAAAGAAAGATATTAACTGTCTAAAAAGAACCCCTTCTTGCAAAACCTGTTACTAGGTATCTGCACTTTTAATATAAATGAAAGATTTTTCTACTTTGCTCAATTGCAGAGCAGATTTTTTGCATTCAAATAAATTAAAAAAAAATGCAGTTTAATGTGCTGATTCAAATAATATTATAATTAAAAATTACTTAAAACAATTATGATCTAAAATCAATGATCAGTTAATTTCAAACAATTAATTCAGTTTTGTATATTTCAGATATAGTTTAAAGATGTGTTACTTTGTTTCTTTAGTCACATTAATTCTCATATCCTCATTTATTTTTGATAGTCAAATCATATACATTATTACTTAGGATTTTTGAGGGACTGCTTTATACTTTTCTAAACAATCTAACAAACACTCAATCTGGGGAACACATTGTTAACATATGTTAAAATATAGTGTCATTCAAAGTAAAAACTAAAGAAAAATGAAATCTAAAATATGATTGATTGATTAATTGGTGTACTGGAGGGCTTACCAGCCATACCCACCAATGAAAAAAATTAAAAGGCTTTGTTTCTTGCTGTAGAATGACTCTGTACAATTTCATGCAGTATCACTAACAAATATAAAATAAGAAAGATGGTCAAACTCATTCACATAAAATAACTAGGCTGGTAGTGTTCTGAGCAACCTTGTTTTGTTTGTAAACAAGCGTTAGATTTTGTGAAAAGATCTGTGTTTTCTGGTCTGTACAGAACTTTAATTTGCTTAGGAAACTACAGAGATACCAAGACAGTTTGTCCTCTGTTTTCAGTCAAATTTAACCAAAATATCAAAAATTAGATTCAATTTTTGTTTTAAATATGCAACTCTATAAATAACTCCAAATCCCTACTTTTCTGTCTTAGAGGTACCAAAGTCATGGGATAATTTTTGTGCTTTTGATGTTTGATATTGCACTGTGTTTGCATGGCAAAGTTTTGATAGTGAGGTGGGCTGTAGGGATGGCTTCAGTAAGAATGGTCCAGGAGCAGGCTGGTGGGGACCCATGCTGGAGCAGTCCATTCCTGAAGGGGCTCCACACTATGATGCGGAACAGTGCTGGAGCAGTTCTTGAAGAACTGCAGGCTATGAGAAACCCATGTTGGATCAGTCCATGAACGACTGCATGCTGTGGGAGGCGCACCATGCTGGAGCAAGGAAAAATATAAGGAAGAAGGAGCAGCAGAAGTGAAGTGTTATGAACAGACTGCAACCATTCTTCATCCCTCTGAACAGCTTGAGGGGGACAAGGTAGGCAAGTCAGGGGGGAAGCTGAGCCTGTGTAGAAGTGAAGTGGGAGGAGGTGTTTTTAGATTTGGTTTTGTTTTCTCAGCATTCTAATTTATTTCTAGTTGGCAATAAACTAAATTATTCTTCCCCAAATTGAATCTACTTTGCCCAGGATGGTACCTGCTCCACCACAGACTGCAGGGGGGCAGCCTGCTCAACCATGGGCCTCTCCACAGGCCACAGGGGAACTTCTGCTGCAGCACCTGGAGCACCTCCTGCCCTCCTCCCTCACTGACCTCGGGCTCTGCAGGGCTAGTTCTACCTCCTCTCTCCCAGCTGTTGTTGTGCAGCAGTTTTTTCCCTTTCTTAAGTCTGCTCTCACAGAAGTGCAACCAATGTTGCTTATTGTCTCGACTCTGGCTAGCAGTGGTTCTATTTTGGAGCCAGGTGAAACTGGTTCTTATCTAATCTGGAGGAGCTTCTGGATTCTTCTCACAGAGTCCCCCTCCCCCTAGAACTCCCCTGCTACCAAACCCTTGCCACGTAAATCCAATAAACTAGTAAGTAATCTCCCTGTCTTTATCTTGACCCAGGAGCTTATTCATCTCATTTTCTTATCTGTCTTGCTGAGGAGGGCAAGTGAGAGAGAATCTTGATGTGCACAAGGTGGCCAGCAAGTTTAACTCACCACAGATGTCAAAACATATGGAAAATGAGAACAAGCTTCATGAGAAAGGAATAAAAAATACAGCAACTTGGTTCTTATTTCTGGCTGGATGTATTCATCATGATGTCATTAATTGTTAATGTAGTTTCCACTTATTAAAGAACTTATTAACACATGCAACTACTGTATCATTAAGCTTGCTTTTAAGGGTGCCCTTAGATTTGTGAATATATCATAATTCACATAAAACTGCTTTAAAAGGTTACAAATTTTTCAAAGTTAATGTGTAAAAAAAAATAAAAAAATAAAAATTAAGAAGTACCATGACTATTTTAATACTAAATTCAGTTTTCAGTACCATACCAATTGGCACAAGTAGGAATGTTAATGTTATTAAAATATTCAAGAAAATTAATATGCCTCAAATCAGCTGATATATCTTCTCCTTTTATTAAAGGTTTTTTTTTTTTTTTTTAATATAGCAACAGCTTATGTTGGTTTTAATAGACTCACAATCAGTTGACTGCAGAAGAAAATGTGTAAACTGTCTTGGTACTAACAACAACAAAGTACTGAGCCTACATGCTTCAACAACACCTTTTTGGTTTGTAATGTCACCTCTAAAATTTCAGCACAGTCATCAAACCCAGCTAGTGAAACAGTGTTAAGGGATAGTGTGCTACATGTCATGACAGGGCTGAACATCATGTAAACATGTAAGTAAACAGAGGCTGTAGTTCAGTTGGATCTTTCTTTTTCCTTGCAAGTGGTATGAAAATATCACTTTTACGTTTGGGGGAAATCTGTCAAAAGCTTGCACACAACTGACCTCTTTTGCTTTGTCTGTAGGAATGTTCTTTCTCAACCCACCTCATGATGCTTGCTCATTGTTGGCACAGTAGCTAATGCATTCACCAATTTCCAAAGCTGATTTTTTGACAGCAGTCCAGTTTAGAAACTCGTCTTCTTTCATGGGTAATTATTTGATATATGTTTGCAATGCACTAAATATTCCTTACTTTGTTCTCTCAGTGCACACACACACACACACACACACACAAAAAAAAAAAAAAAAAAAAAAGGATTCCTGTATGGACTAAAGATACTTACTCCTGTTTCAACCTGTGTCACCATGGGAGTCACGTATGGAGTCATACATGTCACCAATAGAGCTCTTTCCTACCACTGACTTGTGTAGCTCCTACTTGCCTCCTGCTAAATGAATTTAGGTCTGTTGGTCTCCACCTGGGACCTCCTGGTCTGAGATGTAGGACCCAGGGAAAGCACCCTTCAATTATTTATTTGGCTGCTTAAAATTAGCAGTATCTTACTCTAGTATTCCTTAATGAGGTATAACAAACAGGCCTTCCAGCTCTACCAGCTGGACAGGGAGGAGCACTCACAGGGCATGTAGAAATACTTTTTTGGCTTCTGTTGGGACCTAATCCTGCATAGCAATTCTGACAGCTAGCCAGTTACTCAGGTCTGCCTCCTCAATTAGTGGTTTGGTTTCATTTTTCTTCACTTTCAAAAAAATCTTTTCACTTTTTGTTTGCATACTGTGAGCTGAAACTTATTTCTGTGCCTGTAATCTCAAAGTGGGGAGGAAATTTAGATGCCAAGGCCTGTGTGTCTGCAATAAAAAGAAATAAAGAGCTCAAATTATCACAGTTTGAAAAGCTAGGATATGAGAAGCCTACAAAACCTGTGCTGAGAGGGATGTACAGCAGAATTAGGGAGGACTCCTGTATAAGACATGTAAAGGTTAAGGGTCTGAAAACTTTAGCTGCCAGGTCACATAAAATTAGGATAGGTGAAATGGGATGAAAAAAAGTCAGGAACAAAAATGCAGTTGCATTGTTTGTTTTCTCTTTTGAATAACAGATACTTACTTCAGGTAATACAGTCATAAAAACTTAGTGTGCTTGCAAGAAACTGAGTAAGCTCCACCCTTGCTTCAGTATTGGTGTCACCATTCAGGTGCCATGCTTTCAGCCTCCTTCAGGTTTTGGGAATATTGCACAGGAGCATGGCAAGAAAAAGTGGTCAGAAAGGACCGGGAATAGTGTTGTGAGAGGCATGTTTCTACACCTTTCTAGGAATAAGGAGAGACTACTTTTCAGTAATCAGTGTCCCCGACACAGAATCACAGAATGGTTGAGGTTGGAAGGGACTTCTGGACATCACCTAGTCCAACCCTCTGACAAGCAGGGTAACCTAGAGCATATTGTACAAGATCCCATGCAGGCAGATTTTGAATATCTCCAGAGAAGGAGATTCCACAGCCTCTCTGGACATCCTGTTCCAGTGCTCTGTCACCCTCACAGTAAAGTGTTTTCTCATATACATATGGAACTTCCCATGTTTCAGTTTGTGCCCATTGTCTCTTGTAAATGTGCAATTTGTCACATACATGATATTTATAAACAATGTAACACACTACTTTTTATAATGCTCTTTTAATAATTGGAAACACAATCTAGTTGCCATAAAATTGCCATAGTTTGGTATGTGAAGTACAAGAAAATCTAGAATATCACTGAGTGAAATGTTTTTTCTGCCATATGTCTTGTCATAAATCATGGCATTTTTGCTGCCTTAATATGGCACTGCTGATCCCCTAACCACCACAGTTATGTTTATTTTGGTGGTGAAGCAAAACAAACATAACTTACTCTACACTCAGTTGAAAGGAGGTAAGTATCACTATAAAAGTATGCATCACTTTTTTTTTTTTCCATAAACTACAGAGAATCATGATTATGACAGCATCTTTCTATTCAATCACTGTTTACTTCATTCTGTCTCATTCCAAAATATGTGTGTGTGGCAAAACAAGAGTTCTAAGTAACTTCAATGAGCAGAAGAGACATCATGACCATAACTCTTCTGTCTTATTCAACCTAACTGCTGGAGAGAAAAGATATTTTTTAAAACTAAAATCTCAATCACACTGTAAATATCTTGGAAAAGATTATGCCCTAAAATAAACCAATTCTCCTAGAAAAAAAATAAAATTGAAAAAAAAAATAAAAAAAAATAAGACAAGACAAAGCAAAGCAGAGATATACCATGTTTGGGGGACAAAACACTTCTATTTCCATTGATCTGTTCTCTTCAAGTGTTTCTTGTGACCTCTCAGGATATTCACATCTCAAAACTTTACATTAACTAACCTTCAAATAATGCAAAGTTTAAATGTCCTGAAATAGACAATACAACAACTGTACTAGATAACAGAGTGATAACAGTTACAATAGCTATCAAGAAATACGGCTTATGAGATAGCAAGGACAGCCAGGAAGTTTAAGAGAAATTTGAGAAGATTAATTCCTAAACCTGGTATAGATTAATTCCTAAACCTGGTATCCACTTATTTTAAAAATAATAGATAAATAAATAAATAAAAAGTATGCAATAGTTTTAACACCTGTTTTTACAAATACTCATCAAAAATACTTACAATAAATGCTGCTACAACATTTCATAAAGCAACATCTACGATCAACAGCAAATTTTTTTAATGAAATGGCTTTAAAATGTTCCTTGCAAATTCCACCATTGCCTTCTGTTAGTTTGTAAGAAGATAACGAGTCCTTTGAGATTAAGCCAAGGTGAGCAGGGTAGGGGGCTGCTTCAGAGGACAAAATAACTCTCCCCTGTTGACCTAGTTAGAATTTACTTCTCAAAAATAGGTCTGTTCCCTAACTCTTGCATAACTCTCAGTGCAAAGCGAAATAGGAAGTGGTTCCGTAAAACGGAGAAATGGATTGACTTCTTGTTATGCTCTGTTCTTTATAATGCACATGGGTAAAGAAATGAAGAATTCTCTTATTTTAGATAAGAAAGAGAAGAAATTGCAATATTGCTTTCATACAGTCTTCATAATACAAATCAATCTGTCTTTCAAGTGAAGTGCATAAAAGATTGGGGAATAGGGATTTAAACTTTTTTTAAAAGACTTCTAAGAACTGGAGATGAAGTTTTCTCTAAGCTTCAGCTAAAGTTGTTTAGATAAACTGGGTTCAATTCATTCTTAGCTTTCAGTTTATATGTCTTTCTCTGCCAGTGCAAAATGTATGCAAAGTGGATATAAAATGCTACCAGACAAATGCAAACCAGACATGCCATTTTACACCTACTTTACAATCATTCTGTTCTGGCACAGCTGACAACAAGGGAAACCTTACTCCCTTCTATATTAAGAACACTTTCCATGTGGTGTTAGTGCAAAAAACATATGTTAATGGCCACTTTTTTTTTTTTCTGTTGTCTTTGTCGCACTAGTCATGAAGGCTTATGGAAAAAGAGACTCTATGTACTGACTGAGATGGATTTCTTCAGATCTTCAGAGAAATTAACCTTGTTTTACTATGCTCTACTATTACTACAATAAACAGGTTTTTGCTGCTGTTTTGTTGTTGTTGTTTGTTTGTTTTTTTGTTTGTTTATTCATTTGTTTTAACCAGGATGGTGGTTAAATATTTGAAGAGATCACACAGAGGAGTTCTGAAATCTCCATCTTTTGAGTTGTTTTAGACTTAACTGAACAAATCCCTGAGCAATCACGCTAATGGGGGGGGGGGGGGGGGGGGGGGGGGAGGAGATTTGATGACTTTCAGAGGTCTCTTGCAACCTAAATAATGGCTTTATGATTCTATGTGTAATACTTTTAATTTTTCTATGGGGAAATAATGACAATCTGATCTAAAGACATGAGAAGGAAAATGAAAATATACGAAAATGCCACACCTTCCCTATTTATCCATAAAGAATCTTAATCAATGTCATACTGGAAATGACATTCAGAATGCAGTTGAAATGCTAAAGCTATGAAATGCTAAAGCTATGAATTATCCAGCAACTTTTGGAGCTTATAAGAAAGGAAAGAATCTTTCAGCATGAAGCATGTGTATACATACAGCTGTATATATTGTAATTATTTCACAAACACAGAAATGTACATATAACAAAGAGCAATTGCAATCCTTATGTACATGCATATCCACTATCGATATTGTAAGTATGAAAGTCTAAATATAACTACAGTAAATGATCTTCAACACTATGTGATTAAGACTTGATACAGATACAGGGAAAAGTGATAACCGTATAATAATAAGAAAAGAGCAGAACAAGATTCCAAAACTGATAAAAGAAAAAGGATATTAAAAATGTGAAGTCTTGAAATGTAGATAACATGATCTGTTAAACAGGACACTAACATTATGCTCAAGAATCGAACTGACCTGTAACAAGTTTGTGATGGTAATGTATCATGGAATGGAATGAAGAAGAAATATTATTTTCACCTCTTCTCTGTATGTTTTAAGGGAATGTCTCTTGATCACTGATACAAGTTTACAAAGCATATAGCTTTCAATTAATCAGGTGATCCTGAAATGAACCAAATCCTTATATAAACAGTGCTTATTGTGCATTATTAATATATTAGCCTAGATTGTGAAAACTCTGAAAACAGCTATGTGCCGGCAAAGTTGCTTGTTCTAGCATCATTGCCTGAAATATCAGTAGTGACACAAAGGAGGTGTCTTACAAGAAATGTGTCCTCGTACTAAATAAGCAGAAGAGGTATTAATGACTTTTTTTTTTTTTAATCATGAACATTTGAGTACCGATTTACAGCTTTTGAACTCACAGTAAAGACAATAAAAGGTAACATGATGAGTTTATTGCTGAGCTGTTCTGTGTTTAAAAAATACAGCTCAAATGCACAAATGATACATGGCATATCTGGTAAGGTTTGTAAAACCACACTCAAACTGATATGCTGTAAATCAAACGGTAGAAATTTTCAGCAGCTGTAGGCTTTTGTAGTTGCACGAGAGCTTAGAGAATGCCCAATTTGTGCTTTCGACACCAGGGAGATGTGCTTCCACCAAATTATCTTCCACACCAAATCTGCACTAAGAACAAGATCTCTCTCATTGACTCACTCCGTAAGCATACATCCTAATACACATCAAAATTTTCATCTTATATACATGTATATTTTTCGTCTTGTGTACACATATTGTAATTTGTATCAGATAATTTTTATTACATTATCTGATATAAATTAAAACATTTATTAATAAAGCCTCATGAATCATGAGAAGGACCCTAACCTGGATTTTTCCATGCTTTTTTTTTCCATCAAACTACTCAAAGTTCATCTGAATGCAGTGCAGTTTATACTTGTACAAACTAACACTTCAATCTGTAACAGATTATTCACAGTAGATTGTCCTTGGAAGTAGAGAAAAGACCAACAGTCTTGATAGGGGTGCTGGAAAAGAAAATTTTTCCTTATCATAAATAAGGTGTTCAGTACTCTGCTCATATGATGACTGACCCCCAAAGCCTTGAAAGCAATTATCTCACAAAACCCAGTTTATAGCTTTGTGTCTATTAATAGTAGAAAAAAAAAATGCTTCCTCCTGTTTAAGATAATGACAGCTACTAGAGAGCAGTTCAGGTTAAACAACGAATTAAAAAAATTTTACTTCCATCAGCAGACTTTTCAGAGCCTCTCTAAATGCAAAGTTCTTTCATGAAAAGCGTTAACATATGCAAGTTACTTGGTCATTCAGGAGGTAAGAAACACATCACTGGCTTTTGGGATGGATTAAAAAAAATGATTGGGAAAAATAAAAGACAGATCAGAGACAGTTAACCCTTAATATCAGACACCTTCATGAAATCATCCTGACTCATCACAGACTTCCTTGTTCATGACAGCTTCCAGTCTATGAATTGATTCCCTACCAAGCACTGGGATAACACTAGCTCTTTAAAGTAATGTGGATTGAAAATTTTCACCCAGTTCAATAGAAAACATTTATTCTTACTTGTCTTAAAAAAAAAAAAAAAAAAAAAAAAACCTTCATTTTTCTCAGATTTTCACTTGAAAATAAGTTTAAAATATTTAGGCCAAAATCAAACAAGTTACAGGCTTTATAAAGTTTTATGATAGCTTTCCCAAATCAGGTGTGGGTTGTTT
This sequence comes from Cygnus atratus, assembly GCF_013377495.2. NCBI lineage: Eukaryota > Metazoa > Chordata > Aves > Anseriformes > Anatidae > Cygnus > Cygnus atratus. Next base: position 56,158,949 of record NC_066365.1, read on the forward strand.
TTTATTTTAGCCATCTTTTTCAACCAAAATCTTAAAATGCCTTAATTCTTCACTGGAAAGACAACATTCCTCAACTTTTTAAAATTCTGTGTCATTAAAAGTGTTCGAAGTATTCATTGAAAAGATCAGAAATTTGGTGAGTAGAGGAAGCTTTAAAGTGCAGTTAAAAGCTAGCCCTATAGAATTCCTGACACTCCATGTCTTAGCAAGGTCAAGTAGGGATCTTCATTCATATTTAAATTCCAGCTATTATTCAGTGAAAGGGTTTTGCATCATATTTTCCAGATCTAATTAATAACATCTTGACATCTGGGAACAAATTTAGAAGTGTTAAATGTGCAACAGCTAAGAAATTCATGTGCCAGATGAGAGAAGTAGGGAATGAAATATAAGTACTCAGGAGAATAGAAGGGATTTTTCAGTGAAGCACTTCATGCCTTGTTTCATCCCACAAATGTGAGAAAGCAGAAAAAGCAGCTACAGTAAAGCAAAGGGAAGATTTATGCCCTGATCCTCCCCAGGTACCTAGTAATCAGGCCAAGCATCCTCAGCAAAGGGACAAGAAACAAACAGCTATGCAACTGCTAAGTGAGAGAGTAAAAACTTTAAATTAGGTAGAGAGACAGAAGAAGGTTTGATTAATATGAAAAATCAGAAGCATTCATAATAAAGTTCAACTAATTTGTTATTGTTCAAGGATAAATGGGATTGGGGTGAGGAAAGAGCAATTTTCTAAAATATTAAAAGTGGAGAACATGAAACGAAACCCATCACAGTCCATAGCATCCTTTGGCCATTCGTTGCTTTATTCAGTGTATTACGGAGCCAAAGATGGTTCACTTACTTCTGCTTACCAACTCAATCACAGTTTACTTTCCATGTCAACAGAGGAGCCCAAACCCTGTGAAGAGCTTGTTCTGACCACCTATCACATGGATGAATTCACACTAGTAAAATAATGATATTAACAGCATTTTGAAAGTGTTGAACATAACAGCAAGTTAATTCATAGCGAAAGTCTTACAAGGCTTAAGATTTTGTAAAAGACAATGACAGATCATATTTCAGAGGTGTATGGTTTAATTATATTGCCACCTAGTTATATATAGAAATAGGAACTGTAAAAACTATGTTCAGCTCAGTGATTGAGACGCACAACACAAGTGTAAAGGAGAGCTAGTGCTGCATCTCAAAAGAAAAGACACTGTCAAAAAAGTAGGATCATCTGCTATAATTTTCTGTGACTGTGAGATATGCCTGTCCAGAATGAAAATGCCAGTATTGCCCCTTCCACACACCCAATAAAATGTTAGGAAATAACAAGTCAAACTTGCAGGCATTCAGTGTCTACAGATGTAAGTACTCAAGGAGTTAACCTGCCAGGATTAGGTTTTATATAAACAAGAGAAATTCAGCCATGAAGAGGAATGGAATCTCTACAAAAGTCAAAAGCATGACTAAAGGAAGAAAATTCCTTTACCAGCCTGGAATACGAAGAATGGAAAGTCAAAATAGAAGTGAAAATAAATGTTTAAATGAAAATTTTCACAGGAAGTCTTGCACAGAATAAGATAAATGATGATATTTAAATAAAATGAGTCTGTAAATGGTTACTGATCTCTACATAAATGTGAAAAGGTAATATTCAGCCTGGTAAAAGAGGACTGATCTATACAACTAGTGCAATGGAAGCTAGAATTCTAGTAGTGCAGTGATGATGCATGGTTTCATTTCCATTCACAATACTTCATTCGCAATACGGTATTGTGATTCATAGAGTTAAACTATTATAAAGTATAATACATATTGTTGCTTTGGTGTGAAGGTTCTCTGGATTTTTTCTAGCCAGCACCATCTAAAAGTTTCCTCTTTATGGGTCTCCACAGATGTTATGTGGGAAACAGAAAAGCTAAAGAAACAGAAGACAGTTGGCCTATAGGTGAAAGCAATCCCACACCCCAAAGAAAAGTACCCTATGCACAGCAAAGTTACATTAGAATATTGCTAACTCTGTAGATAGCTTTGATGAGTTATGGCATTTTTCTAAATGATATCATGTCATATAGCATGCATTTCAATTTAAATAATACGGTATGTGTGCTCAAAGTAAATGCCTTCATGCAGGCAACAGTTCAGACACCCTGCCACATTTTCAGTTATACTTTACATAACCAATAAAATTGCTACTTTTCTCCAATAACCTACTCTATTGAAACCCAATAAACTATAGATTTAGCAAAATTTCAGAAATAATATTTTGAGTAGAGGGGGACAGGAGGCTAAAATCTGATAGCCTCAGTTAACTTATGATAATGTAAAATCATAAAATACTCCAATAGCATCAACCAATTGAAGATAAAATAATGTCTGTTGTCAGTATCTCAGTACTCTCTAAACAGGAAGCTGAGGAAGAGGACAGATGACATGGGTGGAGGATATTGGCCTTTGTGTGTTAGTCACTGGACTGTCTTCCCTTAGAGGCTACAGACATGTTTGATAATGGGTGAGGGGAGCCTTATATCTTTAAGTCGTTATATTCCTTCTACTATGGTACTAAATCTGTTTCTCGGTATGTATTTTCTCAGGAGCACATATGATAGTTCATCACACTCTTTCCTCACAATTTTAACTATGAAGTCTATACCTTATGGTAATGTCTAAAACTGTGGGCTGAAACTAGAATATATTTCCTGAGAGTATGATTTTTAAATGCCTCGAGGAAACTAAAACAGCCTTTCTATGCCCAAGACCTTGCTTCTGTATAATATTTGCAAGAGGATATTTCTGTGTATTAATTTGCCCCTGTGGGAAAGTTCTTATTCTTCTAAAGTTCCTTTTCCAAATTCAAACCACATAAGTATTTTAGCAGATGAAGTACATAATTACAGTTACTTTCCTAGTTTCATTCATACAGTGAATAACCAACGGTATTTCTTTGCTGGGGCATAAACTATGTTCACACAGTTTCCCACTGAAAATGGTCAATATGATAATATACTTAAAAAACAGAATATTAGATGCTAGAGAGAGACTTAGGAGGAAAACCAGTTTTGTTACATACCATAAGTTCATGATGCTGTAAAGTTGTTTCTGCTAACTTTTCTGTCTAGTTCACTGTACAAAACTGATTTTCAAACTGCATTCATAGTTCCACAAACAATTTAAGCCACCTCTGTCTCTAAGAGAAAAAGTTCTCTACTCTCTGCACTCCATCATACCCTTATCAATTCTGTCTTCCATCAGAAGAGGAAACTGATTAGAAATAACTTTTTTTTCTTCTGTGGTAGTTTCATATGGAGCCGTTCCTCACATTGTCTTAATGAAAGTTTGTAAAGGCAGAAGGGAGAGAGCATGGAAGGAACAGGAATTTTCAATCCATTGGTTTCATGTTGCTTTATAGCAGTCTATACTTCCTTAGAAATATATTCACGCTGAAGGAAGACCTTGGAATTTTGTAAGACATACACAGGTAAAGACTAGCTGTATTGGACCATGAAGAATAAGAGCAAAGAGCTATAATTTTGGGATACACTATTTCAGTTTAAAACAGCTGCAATGTTGAAACCAGTCTTGAAAGGCGCCACTGCCTTCTAATAGGTGCTAAAGACTCAAAACTTCCTTTTAAATAGTAAGAGGAGCATATAAGAAGCACTCCACACCATTAGGTTCTGACCTTATGCCTCTAAGAAGGTGTCAAAAGCCTACTGCAGTGGGACTGTGAATAGCAGGGCTTTTTAATTCTGCTTCCTTCACCCTGTGCCCAAGGACTCTCAGATCACATGCAGAGACATACATCATACAAAATTATCCCTTAAATGATGGGGAGGGGTCCATATAAGCTAGCCATCCAGATATTGGTAAGTTCAGACACTGTAAAATTTTGATGATGTTAACAGATCATTTACAGAACTTTAGACTATGTCATTCCTGCAAGAAGGGGAAATATGAACTGAGAAGGAGAGTAGAAAAGACAAATGAGCCAAGGTCATGAAGCAGTTTATTCTAGGTTAGAGGACTGAGTGATAGAAAAAAAAAAAAAAAAGAAAAAAAAAAGATTGGACAAGGCAATATTAATGTGAAGCTACAAGACATTCATCAGATTAGGAAGGGTTTGTAGAGCACCATGAACTCTATTGTGATACTGAAATTACAGGCAGAGCAGAAGATATAAATAAACACAACCTGCAATAGTGAAACGAATATATGATTTTGTGGAGGCGCTTACCTTCATCCTTATGGCACACTTTCTTCTTTGCTAGGGGCAAATTCTGGTCTACAACCTCTGTCATTGCAAATTTAAGGGGTGAGGGAGAGCGTAAGAGTGAAGATTAATTTGACCTTTTGTGTTTTCCTTTTTGTGAGATGAAAATACATTAGCTCTGAAAATGGTTTAAATCCAGTGCTGCAATTGCTTAATCAGAAAAGCTTTTCCTCTGATGAATTAGTTGTTAGAAGCAATACTTCCAAACAGTCAATAGAAAAATGGAGCCAGATGCCCCTGTAGTGATGTTAATCCTTGGCTCCCACACTATGTCCCTACAGTAAAGTGCCTTGAAACTAATTATTGTGTGCAACCCCCACAGCAGACCTGAGGCATTAGGGATGATTAGAATTGTGCACTGGAGCTCTCATTAGGTGATGTGCTTCTGCTGTCTGCATCACCATCCTACACAGCTATTCAAAAGCTACAACCTTGTCTTTGCAAAGGCATGTACTGTTAGGTATAATACAGAATTATCATACAGTTCTGCACATTTGTGGCACAATTGCCTGTATGTAAAAGGCATTGAAAAAATATCATACCCCCAAGAAGAAAAAACTGTGTGTCTGCCTAGACAGAGGTATTCTGCTAGGCTCCTCCTTGAATGTAGTGATCACCTTTAAGCTGCAGCACCCTAAAATTCCCAGTGGTGCCGGATCAGGTATTTGGCTAGTGACCAGTGGCAGAGGCAGCTTTAACCCTACCTGCTGTTCTCTGCTTGTGTTAAAGCCACAGATTTTGAAAGAAAATGGAATACGCTTCTACTCTGGCAGCCCTGCATAACAGTACAGAGAGAAGGGCATTGAAGGTGACAGTTCTTGTTTGTCCTTACAGTTTGGATTCCTCTTCAGGCTCTTCTGCTAAAAACATTCAGCACAATAGATTTTTTTTTTTTGAAAAGCAAACATTATTGCCTCCTAATATTCATAATTAAATACAAATAACATTTCATTTCTTTCTACACACTGAACTAGAAACAGTGCTAAATGAGCTTTATCATTATTCTTAATGTGTTCTGGGCTGCCTAAGAGCCAGTGTCACAAGCCAACACCCTACTGTGCTAGGTATCGTACTGATAATGAACAAAAAAGGCTGCCTTGGTACCAAAAATGTTCCAGCTGCACTGTACTTCAGACCAAAGAAAACAGGAGCCAAATGTAAAGTTCAGATATAACAGTGAGCACTTTCTCAGTTGTAGAGAATGAAGTGCATTTACCCAGGTTGCCAAACTGTGCATATTTTAACACAGGCATGAGATTTATGTATCATATGTATTATGTATCATATGTATTGTGAGTAGTCTGTGGTATACCTATGCTGTTAGAACTGCACTACTTGTCATGGATATGAGTTATGATATTCTGTGGTTTATGTTGAAGGAAAAAAGAAGCCATCAGCTATTATTACACCAGTATATTAATTTTTATATTAGTGTATTATTTTTATACTCAGAGTTTAAGTTTGAGGCAGTAGAGTTGTTTTGGTTTATTTAGTTGGTTTTTGTTTTGCTTTGTTTTCTTTTGAAAATGCATGCATAACAGCTGCTAGTCATGCCAATCACTGGATAAGTCCCTATCACTAATTTTATGAGTAAGAAAACAATGTGAATACTGTTTTCTTCATGACCTAGGCCTAGCGGTAAGCTATACCATCAGTGGTCAGTTGCTAGCAAGAGTGCTGTTTCTGTTTCTTCCCCAAACTTCCAAAGGATGTCTGCTGTGCTATTAACGTGACCCGAAGTGCACCTGTTAAGTGAGCTCAATTTATAGAAAGCAAGCTCAAATCTAAAGGAGAGCTTGCAGAAGGGGAGGAGCAGGAGTGGGGGACTGTCTTGGGACACTCAGGCCTAGTAATGACACATCTCAGCAGTGACTATGGTACATATATGTTTCTTTACAAACAAGTTTAGGAAACAAATACAGCATAGATCCTTTTCACAGTGAACAAACAAGAAAAATAAAGAGAAAATCATGTGGTCTTTCATGAAACAATCTTTTATATTGTTTTTCAAAATCTCACCTTCCTTAATTCGTTTATTGACTTTGGATAATCACTTGTGTCTTTACTTGAAAGATGGTATCCTCAAAGATTGATATTCTAGCTCCTGCTAGGCATCTTCACTTTCTTCTTAAGAGATTTGAAATGCAGATCTGTCTGGATCAGTGAATTTCTTGATGTCATGGTCTCCTTCCTCTCATGCATTTTTAAAAGCTATTTAGTATGTATGATTGTACCACAAATTCGGGATTTGGAATACCTGGGGAATACCTGGGGATATATGATCGCTTACTCTGAAGAGTAAGGAAAGCTGGCATTACAGGCCTGAATCTAAGGACAACCATTTGTGTTTTAAAACAAGTGTAGAAATTTTAAACATCTTTCTCACAATACTTTTAATATGTCTGTACTTAAACTGCAGTTTTGATTTCCTGTGGCTATTGCGTGAAGGAACATTCCAATATTGTGCAGGAGATAATAAGGTTCAAGTTAAAATGAAGTAGCGAGATCAAAACCATTTTGTAGATAGTGCCTTGATCTGCAGTTTTACTGTGAAAGGTGTCTCCTGTTACATACTTTTTTGGTGTAATGTTTTCTGTCTAGTCTCCTTTTAATAGGTGTAGTTTATAACTGAATTTTTGCTCAAAATGAATTAAAAATTTAGTGCAAACAAGCATTTTTTTGTATTAAAATTCACCCTGTGAGCAAAGTTATGGTGGTATAAAATACATGCAGAAAAATATTTTTTTGTTATTAATGTTTAGTTTTCAAGAAACATAATTTTGGGGTTAATCTATAAAATTTAAGTTCATATTAGAACTTAATTTAAGTCATTTATATTTATGTTTTGAATTATTTTAACATAGTTCACAAATAGTGATTAAACTTTATTATTCATGTGGCTAATACTCCAATTTTATCACCTAGCTCCAATGGTTCATTACCTTCTAAGCGTAATTTCTAGAAAAAAACTTAGTGGCCTGTCCCTTACCTGCCTGGAACAATTAATAAGCAGACTAATTTTAGGTACAGGCAGGAAGGCCATTGCCAAATTCATAATACAGATGAGGAACAACAAAATACCCATTTTGTTGTTTTGTCTGTTTTGAAGCACTGGAAAGGCAGGAGTGGTTCTACCAGGATCCTAACAAAGACAAGACTGAGACATATAGGGTAACAGCTACTGCTAAGCGGATATTTTCTAGTCTGTTCCATTTGAGGAAGAAACCACACAATTAGCTCTCTGAGTGACCTTCCCCAACACCAGTCTTTTCTTTTAGCTATTTTCTTTTTGCTGTAGGGGTCATCCACTTCAGCATTTCATCCTGGGGAGCCAAATTTCATTTTTGCCTTCACTGATTAGGAGTCCTGAGCTTATTTGGAAAGTAATGCTCACCATTAAGAAATTTAGTTGGACAAAACCAGATAATGCTTGGATACCTGTACCATCTGCATGAGACTTTGGAGGGGGAGGGGGGGGGGGGGGGAGTGGAAGGAAAGAGGTTAACACACATTTCTTTGTTTTCCAGTAACAACAAGTGGTCAAAAACTTCTTTATCCATTAATTTGTTAATAACTCTGTGAAACATATTTCAAGAAGCATAGCAGCTACTATCTAAGCCATAAAACAAGGATTAAGATGGGATTCAGAGACCGGAGTGCAAACTACTTGCAATGTCTTGTTCCAGTAGATATAATGCCAAACACATGCATATGGTCTAAAAGATGACCAAACCATGGAAATGTTTATGAAGAGATACATTGATTAAAAAAAAAAAAAAAAGTCCCAATGTTTAGTCAGCTAAATAGAATGTGTAATTTATTATAAATGTAACTTATTTACTGCACAAAACATTTTAAAAGTAAAAGACTTCCAGTTCGAAATCTAACCTGCCAATAGTACTGACAGCAGTACTATGCAATTTAGACACATACCAATTCAGCTTACAAGCAAAATCCTCAGTTCATTCATTACTCTTTTTAAAGGAGAGGGGAAAAAAAGGAGAAAAAAGAAAAAAAAAAGTAGTGACAGTGATAAGAAATTTCCCATTCTGACATTTAAATTTAATTTGAATATAGCCTTCTTATGCAATCCTTTCCTCTCTGGAAATATATTGCTGGAATATAGTCCTCCCATTTCTAACTTTCCAGAACAAACAAACAAACACGAGCCCTTAAAACAGTATTCAGTAATTAGTATTTAATGCGTATGACTCATACACTGTAGATCTGGCTTTCTAGTCTCCTTGTTCAACCACAGGAGAAGTTGCAATGGACTAAAATCATTACCTAGTATGTGTGTATGTGTTATTAGTCCAATTAATTTAAAAAAAGTAATTTCAGCAATCCTTTTGTTATTTAATAATGAAGTCAAGTAACATTTCAAGTCATTAGGCTGTTTGTTATTTGGTTTGAAAATAGAAAAAGAAAAAAAAAAAGAAAGCAAGAAAATAAAGTTTTTAATTAAGGATATATTAAAATGTGGACAAGCAGACATGCTATATTTTTCTGAGATGACAATAACAACCACAGAGTATGAGACTATAGGATAAGGAATGTGTACTTAAGTTTCTGTTAGAGGGAGGGTTGTTTCTTTGCTTGTACTTTATGTTATAAGCTTTATTTTTGGGTCATGTAACAAATAGGGTAAATTTCAGTATCTGTGTAACTTTATTAACAGAGTGGTGTTAACAGAGAATGTGAATAATAGTTTTGCAAGCGTGAGCATTAAGCACAGTGGCTATAAGTATTAATATGCATAGTGAGTCTGCTAGTTTTCTAGATTCCTTCCCCCAGTGTAATTTATTACGGTTAAGGAGTGCATATGCTTCCTATTTTGTTTGTTAAGCAACAGCTTTTTTTCATATATGAATAGGTTTAACTCACAGTCAAGTTATCAGGCATTAGACTGGCTACTTTGCAATTCCAGATGTGAGTGTAAGACAGATCTCTGAAAAACCCACTCCAAACATAGCAAACATTTTTTTCAACAAAGACGTTTCTGACTTACTTATAGTTCCATTGTAATACAACATAAAATAGCTGAGTTGTAACTGCCTGAAACAACAAAATGAATCCATATAGATAATTAACTTCAATAGGAAATTTTGTTAAAAGCAATATTTAGTGTAAGACTTAGAGAATAACTAACAAATTACTCATTTTTGAAATTGCAGAGCTTTCATATTTGTATAAGAGGTTACTGAACACAGCCAAACAGGATATAGTTTGTGTTTACCTAACACTGACCAGAATTAAAAAGGATAGGGAAAGTATGAATCTGTAACATTCTAGACAAGCAGGAAAGTTCTAACAACATGGGAGATCACAAATCTTTACAGAAAAATGAAAATGCATGTTGACATTCTATTTCCTTTCTTTTCCCAATGAGTAGTCAAGAAGGAAAGAATGCAGGAAAATAATTTTTAATTGAAAAAACATATAAAACTATGAAAATATTTAAATTCTTTGGTTGTTTCATTCATTACCATAATGCCAGATGGTAACATCTGGCACCCTACATAATTCTGTAGTAACCTGTTAAGAAAGAAATCACATAAATGATCTTTATGATTAGAAAATTTGTTACTTGAAGGTCAAAACAAATACAAATACTTTTTGTCACGTATTCATGAACAGCTTTTCCAAATAAAATATAGACATCCAGCAAGTTACAAAACAGTCACAAAAGTTCAAGATTTCATAATACTCTTAGAATTTTATGAAGAGTTTTCTTGTTTCTTCCTTTACAACATGCATTTTAAAAAATCTAGATTAACAATTCATTTTTATAGTAACAGAAATCCTAGAATATATTAAGTTTTACATCAGGTTTCTGACAGATCTTTAATATCATTGTTTTCTGAGTTCCAGTTAAGTCATACTTCTGGTATGCAATGATAAGCAAACACATAAGCTAATACCTTACACCACTATTTCAGAACACTGTTATACTTCTAAGCTGTTCTGAAAATCTTAACTCTTCATTTTCTTTATATATTCTAATCAATTTTCCTAGGGATTACTGCAAGAAACTTGGCATCTGCAAAATAAGCACTGTTGTATCAGGTTGATAGAAATTCTCACTGAACAAAAAAAAAAAAAAAAAATTGAGTTGTAAAGAGACCACCTTATACTTGGTCCAATTTTTGTAGTTACGTCTCTGTTGTGAATCAAGTTAATCCATCAGCTCCAAACAAGTCCAGATTTTTTCTTTCCTAAACAGGCCAAACACTTAACAAATCCTAGTGTGTACCACTCTTAATTGAATTAATCTCTGTAACTGTATTAATGTAAGTATTTTTATACATAAAGGTATGTGTTTAAATATATATGTAGCTTAACTTATCTGATATTTAATTCACTGAAGAGTCACTGAAGTTGGAAGAGAACTTTTGATATCATCTATTCTTATCCCCCTGTTCAAAGCACAGTCAACTAGAGCAGGTTGCCTAGGACTACGTATAGTCAGCTTTTGAAGATCTCCAAGAATGGAGACTCGACAATCCCTCTGGAAAACCTCTTCACATACTGTGAGGCTCTCACTGTATTAAAAAAAAAAAAAAAAAAAAAAAAAGAGTATTTTCTTATGTTTAGACAGAATTTCCTGTTTCAGTTAGTGCTCATTGTCTCTCAGCCTGCAACTGGAGACCACTGAGAAGAGCCTGACTCTGTGTCTCTTTGCTCCCTCCCTCTGTTTATTTATATACACTGATAGAATCACAGCCAATCCTTCTCCTCTTGTGCAGAACAGTTCCAACTCTCTCGGTCTCTACTCATATGACAGATGCTCCAAGTCCTTAAACATCTTCACAGCCCTCCACTGGAATTGCTTCAGTATGCTCATGTATCTCTTCTGCTGAACAGCCCAGATCTGGACTCTAGATGTAACTTGGCATTTCTGAGTAGAGGGGAAGATTACCTCCATAAACCTGCTGGCAAGTCTCCTCCTCGTGCAACCCAGATACCTTCACTGTGGTAAGGTCACACTGCTGACTCATTTTCCACTTGTTGCCCACCAAGTTCCCCAGGTCCTTTTTTCCAAAGGTCCAAAGCTGCTTTCTGTCTGGTCAGCCCACAGTGTTGCACAAACAGTATAAAGGATAGAAAGAAAAGAGTTGGGGGGGGGGGAAGGGGGGAGACGGGGGAGATGGGGGGGGAATGTTTCCATTCAGAATTACTTATTTTCCCTTTACTGTATAATCTATAAGCTTTCTATGTCTAGTTGATCAGGTAACCTATCGTAATATTGGGTAATATCCTGGCCTAATTATAGTTCAGATTTTCCAGGCGTGAAAGATGCCCCCTGAAGATCCCTACAGAATCCTGAGGTTTTGATACACCTCCTGTTCAAATTAATGGCACAGGGATTTGCCCACACAAGACCACTTTCCCTCTCTATAGATGGGGAGAAAAATAAGGAATTAACTCTACTGATCAAAGTTGCTACTCATATTTGAATATTTTGTGGCAGTTATGTGCTACCCTGTAACTTCAACTGATTTTCTATCAGTGCTGTGACTGGGACAAGAAAGACCTACATTTAGAACTTGAAGAAGTTTGTAATTGAAGTCACGTAGTTGTTTAAAATGTATTGTAATTACATTGTTACTTTAATGATTAATTTCTGTTGTGGTTTGGTACCATGAAGTTCAACATTTTCTAATTATTCCCTCAAGGACATTTCAACACAGGGAAAATGAAAAGTAGAGAAAAAAGAGCAATTCTTGTGGTTTTATGTTGCTCATTTCAGTTCTTCATCTGTTATACCTACCTTTCTGGAATATTTGACAATTCTTTTGTTCTTTCCACAGGCTCCATGCTCACAGTACAACGTTTTCTTACTAACTGTATATGGAGAGGAAGGGAGGAAGGGAGGAAGGGAGGAAATTTTCTTACGGATACCAAGTTGTGGATGACAGATACAAAGTGACATACAGGATATCTCTACATCGTAGTTACTGGTATGTATGCACTGCACAGTCACTGCTAATTAGCTTGCTAACAATGTTTTGGTAGCATTCAGACAGCTCTGGCAGATCTGAATAAATACTTCAGCAACATGATGAAGGAAAGAGCTAACCCTAGTTGGACTGACATACCTATAACATTTACAAATGAACTCAGTATGGGGGAAAAACTGTGTCACACTGAGTTTAGGTAGACTTATTGAACACGATATTCAGTGATTAATGAAACACTTGCTTCTGGCTTTTCTGGAACAGATGCACAACAAGAATACATAGAGACTATATCTTTTACTTTGTGAAGAAACACAATTACAATTCTTGCAGTTGAGCATTATCTAAACTTGGTGGTTTTCCATAGATAATATAAAGAAAATAAGAAAAAATTACCTTGTAATGCTGGTCACCCATAAAGACAAAGTTTTTTTTTTCCATAGTGATTTATCATCCTCTGGCATTTTTAAGTCCTCAAAGTTCAAAATTACTCTAGAAAAAAAAAGTGGGAATTGCTACTCCAGTTGCTCTGACTTGATTGCAGATCAGTGAATAGTAGATAGTTACAGGAATATCTAATGTCACAGGCACACTGAAGAAAAAGTAAAATAAGGAGGACATCATCAAGAAAAAAGTAGAATTTTTCTTTAAGGTCTGAGGCCTTTGTGAGTGGATGTAGAAATCATAATTCATTAATACAAAAGTTCACCTTTGTTTTCTAACATCTCTTGGATATTAGAAGATTCTAATGTTCTTCAGAACTTTGTTACCAGTTTTATTCTCTCCATGCCTTTCGAGTCAATGTTAAACTTTCTCTTAAAATTTTATTTGGAATCTGTGGATGATGGAAAAATTTTAAGAATAAAAGCATTAAATCTCACTTTAATATTATGGGCCTTATGTGTTTTTGGCCCAAATGAATAATAAAGGGAAGTTATCAAGATGAACTGAACTGAACAGAACAGAATAGAATATTTCAGTTGGAAGGGACCTTCAAAGATCAAGTCCAATTGCCTGATCACTTCAGGGCTAATAAAAAGTCAAAGCATGTTATTAAGGTCATTATCCAAATGCCTCTTGAACACTGACAGGCATGGGGCAGCAACCACCTCTGCAGAAAGCTTGTTCTGGTGTTTGACCATTCTCTTGTTAAAGAAATTTCTCATATTATCCAGTCTGAACTTCCTCTGGCACAGCTTTGTGCCATTCACATGTCCTATCATTAGTTACCAGGGAGAAGATATAGATATCTCCCACTCCATTTCCCCTCCTGAGAATGTTGTAGAGAGCAGTGATGTCTCCTATTAGCCTCCATTTCTCCAAGTAAGACAAACCAAATGTCCTCAGCCTCTCCTCATAGGACATTTTTTTCCAGCCTTTTTCCTCTGGATGCATTCAAATATCTTAATATTCTTTTTATATTTTGGAGCCCAGAACTGCACATCATATTCAAGGTGAGGCTGCACCAGCACTAAATATAGCTGGAGAATCTCCTCTTTTGATTGGCTAGCTATGTTGTGTTTAATGCATCCCAAAATACAGTTTTCCCTCTTGGCTGTCAGGGCACACTGCTGGCTCATGTTGAGCCTACTATTGACCAGCATCTCCAGATCCCTTTCTGCAGGACCACTCTCTAGCCATTTTTCTCCAAATAGTATTTGTATATAGCATTACTCCATCCCAGGTGCAGAACCGTGCATTTACCTTTGTTGAATTTCATCCACTGATGATTATCCAAAGCTCCAATCAATCAAGGTCTCTTATCCTTCCCAGCATCAACAGCATCTCCCAGTTTTGTATCATCAGCAAACTTGCTAAGGATGCATTCAAATCCTGCATCCAGGTCATTGATAAAAATGCTGAACAGAACTGGCCCTAGAACTGAGACCTGGGGAACGCTGCTAGTGACTGTCCACCAGCTAGCCTCATGATCCTTTGATTACTTTGAACATTTGGCACTACCATTGAGACAGTTCATCACACAGTGTAACATGTACTTGTTCAGTTGGACAATTTGTACAGAAGGATACTGTCAGGGATGGTATCAAAGTCCTTACTGAAATCCAGAAAGACTATATCCACCATCATCCTTTCATCCAGTAAATGGGTGACTTTATTGTAAAAGGAGAGCAAATTATGGAGACAAAACTTTCCCTTCATGAACCCATGTTGACTATGTCTAGATTTGTTCTTTAAACGCCTTTCAATGGTACCCAGGACAATCTTTTCCAGGTACTGAGGTTAGACTGACGTGTCTTTAGTTTCCTGGATGCCCTTCTTCTAGATCAGTATGACACTGGCTACCTTCCAGTCAGCTTCCAGACTCCCATGACCTTTGGTAAATTGTTGAGAGGGGTCCAGCTATAACATTCACTAATTACTTCAGCATTCTGGGGTGGATCCTGTCTGGCCCCATGAATGTATGAACATTGAACTGATACAGCTGTTCCCTTACAATTTCAGTGGTCACAAATGGAAAGTCACTGCTCACCTGCTCACCTAATCATGGTCCTCCAACGCAGAAGACCAGGCAGCCTGAGATCTATCATAAATATTAGAAACTGAGGGGGAAAAAAAAAAAAAAAAAAAAAAAAAAAGGCATTAAATTCCTCCAGCTTTTCCTCATCCCTGTTTGTTAGGTAACCATTTTCACTGAGTATTAGTCCCATGTTTTTCTTAGACCTCCTTTTGCTGTTGACATACTTAAAAATGCCTTTTTTGTTGTCTGACACCTCATTGGCCAGTGTCAGCTCAACCCAAGCTTTACCTTTTATTATTTTCAACCTACAAATGCAAACTACAGCTCTGTAATCTCCCTATGAAGCCAATATAAATCCTCTTTGGTATGGACATAACCCCTCAAGGTGATAAATCAGTTATGTTAGACTGCAAGTTTTTGGATTTGGATTTTTTTTGTCTTTTTTAGCCAATTACATAGTCCCCTATAAACATTTACTCTTAAAATACACATATATATTTTCACTTGCACTTTTTTACTGATACATTTTATTTTTGATTTTTTTCAGGCTTTTTAAACAACATAACACAGATGGATAATTCAGGGGAAAAGTTAGTTTCTGTTGATTTCCTTAGAAACTGGAGGCATCTTCTCATCCCAAACATTAAAAAAAAAAATGGCATGCAATGATCATTTCTCTTTGATATATTTATTAGTCTCTAGAAAAACTCATTGAAAATCCAGTCTTTACAATTTGGAGATACTAGATTAACATAAATTTTAAGAGGCTGTACTGACAAACTCTGTTTTAGCCTTTCCATTCCCCCATTGTAATCTCTGCCAAACACCATGCTTCTTTGGCCTGGTTGCCTTGCTTCATAACCCACAGTGAAATTCCTAACATCCTAATTGTCTTCTCTGTTTTTTCAAACTAAAGAAAAACAAAAAAATGTTTGAAAGCAAGATGGCTGTTTGGACTTACTTTTTTTCCCCTTTCATTTCAGTGTGGTCTAATTTACAAGAGGCACATTTTACTTTTATTTATTTTATTCTATTTATTTTATTTTATTTATTTTATTTTATTTTAATTTTTAATGAAGGCTTTGATTTCTATCAGGCATTTGATGGCCCAGTTTGAATGTAGCCAGCAAAATCATTATCATTTACCAATTAAGACATTAATAAACTTTTTTTATTATTATTTTTTTTTTTTAGGTAGTATTAGTGTTTTATTTCAAGCTAAGATGACAGTAAGAAGCCAAATAACAATCAAAACTCAGCCTGTGCTTCACATTCTGGTTCAGAGCTATATAGAGTTCATATCTTAAAATAAGCTCTCAATTGAACAGACACCTCTAATTACCAGAATATGTTATATTTAAGTTTGCCATGCTTCTGGAACCTATTGACTCAGTTTCGGACATACCCTATGAATTCTAAAACTAATATTACTTTGTTTATGAACATTGCAACAAAATATTTAAATCAGATTTATAATGCAAATTAAAATTAATCAAAGTTGTACCGTGACTTATTCTGCAAACTCTAGAGGAATCAAGAAAATAATTTATTTAAGAATTGTTACTGCAAACTGCATTATTAGGAAATAGATTACTTAAATGGTCTTTATTAGAACTTCACATTTCTGAGCCTGGAAATTCAGTAAGTTAAATTAAGAAGCGAATACTTAGAATTTTTTCACTTTCTGAGTGAAAAGAAGGAAAATAAAAAGAACTCAACTAATTTTAAAAGCAAGCTTAAAATAATTTCAATATAATTCCATTCCACATTTATCTTTGGTTGAGCAAAAACAGAAAGATAATGTATTTGTTTAGTAGCTCTGAATGGAGATGAAAGAAATGAAAGTCTAATGGAAGTCCAAAAAGTTTTCTCAAGCAACAAGTCCCAAGCTGGTGTTACGGATACTATTAGTGATTTCCAATTAACTTGTTTTCAGCAACAGGAGAGATACTTATCTAGCATTCTGTTTAACTTTATGTACTGTAATTACTTACTATACTACAGTTGGCAACAACCTTTCATAAGGCAACATTAATTTATGTCAGGAAAAAAAATAAATGAAATAAACTACTGTAGGCATCAAATAGAACAGGAAACAGATACAATGCTTCCAGCATTTATGGACCCTACCCAAAGCAAACAAACAGCTTCTTTCATCAAAAGGATAGTCCTAGGGTTTAATCACTGATTACACTCGTTATTGATAATAGTATTTGAGAAAACTAAATTTAGAAAGAAAAAAAAAATCGTGAGTAAAATGCCTTTGAACTTTATGACATCCTTCCACACTTCTATTCTCACAAGTGCCCCTATGATATATTGATAATATTCAAATCAATGTGTTTGGTGGTAACTACATACAAATAACAAAACTGAAAAATCAATCTTGTTTTTACCCCATATTATCAAGTACTTAAACTGATTAATTATGCTAGTGTTCACATGCACTCATTACAAAATAGAACTAATACGCTAATATTTCAAAATAGAGATCCCATTAAAGTATTCAAAACAGAAGCATTTTTCACAAATCTGAAGGATTATCTTTCCCAAAAGATCAATTCAGATGGGACTACTCCATTATTTATCTTTTTCATTTTAAAAAGCAGTACAGGAAAGGACACAGTTCTAGCTCACACCTAGTGTAACAACCACTCAAAATATTTTTATCTGCCTCCATGACTACTGTAAAAATAATATTGAAGCAAGCCATCAAAATTCAAGTGATACTATCAGTCTAACAATGTATTGAGAAACATTTCCGTTGCCTATATCAACAAATAGTTTTACTAAGTCCTATGTTGCCTTGGGGACCACCAAAAGTAAATTTTTGCACTTATATAAAAATTTAAGTACAAGAAGAGTATATTAGAACTGAACTAATTGATTAAAATAAATAAATAAATAAATAAGTTCTTGGTCACCTAGCAGGATCTAAAAATGTCAGATAGATGTCTACATTTGACAGGAAGCCTACAGTGTACCTGTGTTCCTGTGTTGGTTTCACCCTGACGGGCAGTTAAACTCCACCACAACCACTCTCTCACTCTCCCTCCTCCAAGGAAAACGAGGAGAAAATAGGATGAAAAAGGGCTCAAGGGCTGAGAGATAAGGACAGGTACATCTCCCATCAGTTACCACCATGGGCAAAACAGACTCAGCATAGGGACATTAAAATAATTTACTGCCTATTACTAACATATTAGAGCAGTGAGAAACTAACAGAAAACTAAAAACACCTTCCCCATATCCACCCTATAACATATCCTCCCACAGGCAGCAAAGGGGAACGCTCCCCTGCTCCACCAGGGGCCCCTCCACAGGCCGCGGGGGAATTTCTGCTCTGGTACCTGGAGCACCTCCTACCCTCCTTCTGCGCTGACCTTGGTGTTTGCAGGGTTGTTTCTCTCTACATTTTCTCACACTCTCCGTTCTCTCACTACTCTCCCAGCTGCTCCTGTACAGCACTTTTATTTCCCCTTTCTTAAGAATACTCTCACAGAGACACAAACATCACTCACCGGTTCAGCTCTGGCCAGCGGCAGGTCTCTTTGGGGCCAGCTGGAGCTGGCTGTGATCTGACATGGGGCAGCTGCTGGGATCTGCTCACAGAGGCCATCCCTGAAGCCCCCCTGTGACCAAAACCTTGCCTAGTAAACCCAATACCCAATTAGGAAGCTAATCTATAAAGCACACAAAATGATTAAAATTGCATAAAACAAGTCAGGAGAAACTAGACATAGATCTGAAGTCCTTCGTTTTGCTGTAGTTATGATACAAGGAATTGGAGTCAAAAGAAAACATGTTCATGTACAACCCCAGAAATGCACATCATTCACCTAGGACAACTTATTGATTACTGTTAATGGTTCATGAACACTCACATACAAAAAGAGGAACAATGCTTAATTTCTAGAGAACTTTCACATCCTCAACTTTCACAAATGTTTCCTGAACACCAAGTCACAAGCTACTTATGGAGAAGCCTTTCTCAATGCTTTCATACAAGCTGAAAGAGAATTTTTGTCCATTTTGCCAGAAAGCCAGACAGGAAGTATATGAACACAATAACTAGTGAATGCATTGAGAACTGGAAACCTTTGCTCCTCAAACTATGTTACGTCTGCATTGTTAAACAGTTATTAGAGAACTGACACTAAGACTTTCTATTGGCAGGAATTGGATTTTTTTATTATTATTTTTTTTTAATTTCATTCTCTGTTTGAAATGTCAGTGTTGTTATCACCTTCCACAGCTGTAACTTCATTGTGCAATGTGACAGTTTCTCTGAAAAGTATTAGATCAACAGATTTAAGTAAGCAATTACCCAGACTTTCTTTTGCATTCCTGTGGAATTTAGGAGGTAGACCCTTATGTTGCTTAGGGTAGGAAAGAGCAAAATGGAAAGTGTTGGAGTTCTGGGAGCTTTCAGGTCAACAAAACAAACATGTTGTGAGTTACTCAGGAAGTGGTGGACACTCAGGAGGACTAATAAATAGTAATTTAAGAGAGAGGCATCTGAAGTCTATCTAAGTGTATATAAACATATTGGGTAGAAAACCTGGAAAACCTGCTTGTTATTTTAGAAAGAACATCACTGATTGAAACAAGCAAACTGGTTATTTCACATATTCTAGGCAATACCCAATGCTTCACTTTCTGTTTTTAAGAGATTTCAGAATAAGGTAGAGCTTGATAGACTGATACTGTATAATTCTATTACAACATGATTTTCAGCACATATTTTCAAATGACTTCCCAGAAAACAACTTTAAATTCATGGAAATGTAAACTGATCTGCAGTTATTGATTTCTT
Source organism: Cygnus atratus (assembly GCF_013377495.2). Lineage (NCBI taxonomy): Eukaryota > Metazoa > Chordata > Aves > Anseriformes > Anatidae > Cygnus > Cygnus atratus. The sequence continues at coordinate 56,178,463 of NC_066365.1, forward strand.
CCACCATTGTAATTTCTGCCATTACCTCTGGATCCATTTGGATAACATGACAGTTAAACAGAAGTTCCAAGTTTTAAGAGATATACCCAAACAAGCTGGAATAACCACGCTTCAGACAAGGAAGGTAATTTGGACACTGCTCAGGTATGGCGTTTAATAAATTCAGAAACTGTGTCCTTATTTCATTTATTATCTATTCTATAGACATTCACTAGTGCTGGAAGGCTATAGTTGGCTAGAATGCAAAAGTAATTAAATATTAGAGTTATCAAGGAAGTGTCCCCTGCCAAGTAAGTATTTAACAATACTAATTTCTCAGGAAGATAGAAACGAGCAGAAAAATGCTCCAGATTTTGTGGTTTGTTGTTGTTTGTTGTTGTTGTTTTTGTAATGGATCACTCTTTGTTGTATACTTCATGACTTTTAAATTGAGAACATGGACTTAAATTCCTTTTCCCAAATTGCATCACATTTCAAGCTTTCAAATTTCAGCTAAGTCTTGTGCAAGGAACTATAACAAAATTTGAACCTGCAATTTAAGCCCAAGTAAGGTTTCTGTGGAGGAAAAAATAGTATTTAGACCTCTGAAAGACTTCCACAGTCCCTCTAGAAGCCTATGAATTCAAATTTCTGCTATGCTACTTTAAAAGCTATTTTAAAATAGTGTAGCTTAAACACAAGAGATGATAGCAGTGTACTTTTCTTTTTTAACTCAAATGTAGCCTGGATGTTTTCAGAACTTTGCTTCAGTATTTCTGAAACAGACTTTTCTTCAGGTTGGAAGTTTAGCTTCCTTTTCCTGTAGTCTGGAGGAGAAATTTTCTATATATACTAACTAGAAAAGTTTCTGTATTATTCCATGTGAAACAGAGGTAGCAGACAAACCCTCAACTGAAAGAGCTTAAAATATTTTGAAGATTTTGAATTCGTTTGAAATATGACTTCTCCTTGCTAAATTCTACTCTTAACTCTAATGTAACTAATTTTTTATGCATTAACCTTTAAGTCCTTTAAAAATACTTATATCAAGTTATTTATCTGATAGTTATCAGGGGACTATCTGATGTTATCTAACTTCTTCTCCAGGAGACTATAACCTTAGCATAAGTTAACTTGAATTCATGTTCTCTTGGTTTCATTTGATTAAAAAAAAAAAAAAATCTAAATTAAACTACTCATGTAAATTATTCACATATAATTTGTTTAGAGCTCTTTTATTCGCTTATCTGTAACATTGTATATTCAAATGAGAGTGCCTACTGTGAGCTTGTATACTGGGTAGAGGTCTATCAAGAACTTCCAGCAACATTCATTTCTTTTATTCCTCTGTGGTTTTACCCGGCTGGGCAGCCAAACTCCACCACAGCCAGTCTCTCACTCCCCCTCCTCAAAGACAGAGGGGGAGAAAATATGATGAAAATTAAAAATAAAAATAATAAAAATAAAAATAAAAATGGCTCATAGGTTGCAATGAGGACAGGGAAATCACTTGACAATTAGCGTCACAGCCAAAACAGGCTCAGCATAGGGAGATTAATATAATTTATTACCTATTACTAACAGATCAAAGCAGTGAGAAACTTAAAGCAAAATAAAAAAAAACCTTCTCCCACATCCACTCTCTTCTTCCTCCTCCCCTCAAGTGGCACAGGGGAATGGGGATTGCGGTTAGTCCCTAATGCTTCATTCCACTGCTCCTTCACAGTCACTCTCCGCCCCTGCTCCACGTGAGGTCCCTCCCACAGGATGCCATCCTTCTTAAACTGATCCTGCGTGGGCTTCCCTCAGGCAGCAGCTCTTCAAGAACTGCTCCAGCATGGGTTCATACCACAGGGTCCATCCATCAGGAGCAAACTGCGCCAACAGGGGTCCTCCACAGGTGGCGGCTCCCCTCAGATCACCTACACCTGTGTGGGCACCTGGGGCCTGCTCCTGCGGGAGCTCCCCATGGGCTGCAGCCTAATCCAGGCCACATCCACCTGCTCCACCAGGGGCCTCTCCACAGGCCGCAGGGGAACTTCTGCTCTGGCTCCTGGAGCACCTCCTGCCCTCCTTCTGTACTGACCTTAGTGTGTGCAGGGTTCTTTCTCTCCCATTTTCTCACTCCTCGCTCTCCCAGCTGCTGTTTTACAGCAGTTTTTTACCTTTCTTAAATCTGCTCTTACAGAGAAACAAACAACATCACTAACTGGTTCAGCTCTGGCCAGCAGCAGGACCCTTTTTGAGCCAGCTGGATCTGGCTCTTATCTAACATGGGGCAGATGCTGGGCTGCCCCCCTGCTACCAAAACCTCACCTAATAAACCAATACACTCCTCTCATCTGTTCTGTACCTTATTACTTAAGATCTGTATTGTTAGGAGGAATTTTGCAGTTTAAGTTGTTGATTACATGTCTGCTTTGAAGCATACATGTACATGTGTAAAACTATTTCCTTTTCACTGTAATGAAACATTTTAAATATAACTAGATTTATTTGGTTGGTACTTTGTAATTGCTACTAAAAAAAAAATAGTAGAGAAAAAAAGCTATTAGGCTGCTATAAAGTTAGTTTTTCTAGGTTCTGTAGTTTCTTTGTAGAATAATTTCTTCTGATTTCCATTTTAAAGTGCTCCCTTGCTATAATTCTCCTTTTCTTTCTTTCACTTTGCTGAATCTAATTTTGTTTTGTTTTGTTTTAACTCTACTTACCATCATTAAACTAGAAAGCTCCTTCCTCCAGAAATCTGAAGACTTATCTCCTTATAATCTCTTTCCTTCCTTTTCAAGGCCAAGGCAAAACTAGGAACGTAAAACAGATGCCCATGATAAATATACATCCTTTACCAGAGTTAGCACCTATTTGCTTGTATAGATTTATTTTTTTTCTTTGTGATCAGGCAAGTATTTATTTTGCACAAAAGAAAAGCAATTTTACTTTGTTGTTATGTTTTGTTTTGTTTTGTTCATTTGAGAAAGCTAAAATGAAAACAGTCAACAGAGTTGAAAAGCTTTATAATGCATTATGGAATACATGTCAGGAGTGTAGAGTTATATGCATAATATATGTTAATTTACACATTCACACCAAAAGTGATATAAATCCACATTTTTTGTTTTTTGTTTTTGTTTTAACTTATTCTAAAGCATTTCAGCTACACTTATAGCATGGCATCTCAATTTACCTGACTTATAATGTAAACTCTGAATGGGACAATAATGGAAAACCACTGTGTGTTGTTTTGCTCTTGAGGCATTTTTATTACATGCAGCTATTTATTTCTACTTAATGATGTAATCTCTAATCATTAATGTACAAGAACAGTGACTAAGGAAAACAGTATGAAAAAAATGATATGGCATTTTTATAGTTGCATCACAAAATCTCAAGATGCACATGTCAAAACAGAAAGAGATGAGCAAGAAAATAAGAGAAGTGTGTAATTTCTGTGTACATATCCTCAATAGGCTGTATTTGATTTTCCCATTTTAAATTTGAATTACTAAAATACATATTTTTTCATAAAAAAAGAAGCAAGGTTAAGTTCCAGTGTGTATTATGAATGAAAAGCATTCAAATTTGTTTTTCCACTGCATGCACTAAGCATGAGGCTGGTTTGCAGTTACAGGATTGAGAAATCAGGACTTGGTACAAAATTTTATTCTGTGGTATTAATTCAAAATGGCATGTGAATGTGTTGGAAACCTACATATTTTGGTTCTTGAAGTAGGCTTGATATTCACTTTGTGTCAGAATTAACCTCCTGGATAACAGAAGACCTCAAGGCAAACTCTGACATCAAACTGTTTTTCACTACTACTAATCATCTGATTGAAAATGTTCTGTAGTTGAAATAGCCTTGGCTACAGTTCTTCAAATAACACCACTATAATTACTTAGCATGTTTCACACACAAGCTTGCTCTCTCTCTCCAAGGTACTTGTTCAGCTTTATTGTTCTCTGTAGCTCATACAATATACAGATATAAAAGAATAAAACAAGCCATGTGGGGATTAGCAGTGGGTTTAAGTGTTAATGCTTCATAACACTCCATATTCTGAGAAATTCACATTGAAATTCTGAGAGTGGTGTAAGCAATGCAGAGTGTGTTTGAAGAAAGACTCTGTTAAAGCAGGGGGCTCGGGGAGTTATCTAGAGGTGAAAAGTGCAGTTAAGAAACTATGCTCTGAGAAGAACTTTTGTATTACAACTGAAAAAACTATATAATGAATTCAGCTGTAGTAACTAGAAGTACAATAATACTGTGTCTAATAATCACTATGTAAAGTATTAAAAATGATTTCTGCCATATTCCTGATTTTTTTTTTAATTTAGTACTTCTAGAAAGTATGTTATTGGTATTGATTCTACAATTAATATTGATTATTGTCTGCAGATTTTACTCTAAAGTACAGGTTTGTTAGTGCAATAGCATAAGTCATATTTTTATTCATATTTTAATAATCACATTTGGATCTCATCACAGTTGAGGTACTACTGATTCATGAAATTTTAAGAATGCCTGAAATTGTTTTCTTCCTACTTTTGATTGTTTATCTCATGTCCTTTAATCTATCCTTCACAAAATCTGTTGTTAATTTCACTAATATTTCCACCAACAGAAAATCCCAAATTGAGTTTCAGCTTTTGTTTATAAAGAGTCAAGAAAAAAAGAAAGACATGTCATGGACCAGCGTCTTCAATTATTACTTGCTATGTTGTTATCTGTTCCTGATGCTCATGCTGTTCTCTATGCTAACTTTGAGTTTCTCATTTCCCTGAGAGGGGGTGAGAAGTGAGTGATTTTTATTTCACCCCATTAAAAAATATATTTTTTTTTTCTCAAAATTACTTCCCTGTGCTACAGCAATCAGCAAAATAACTCAGATGGTAACAACAAAACCAAATATGCATTACAGAAAATAAAATAATAATTAAAAACAAACAAACAAACAAACAAACAAATGAAGCAAGGTCAGAATTAGTCTGATCCCTGTTTCCTCGTTGCTGCAGACCTGAATTTTTGGCTGGCCCTCTTATGTGCTAATCCTCAGTACTGATTTCAGGACCAGAGGGGTTCAAAACCATACCTTTTATCTTAGATGTTCAATGACCATTACCTCAACATGGTACAGAGAACATGTATGTAAATATAAACCTTTTAACAAGTTTAGCAGGTTCAGGTTTTCTACTTCTGGTAGCTCCCTAATCACAAAGATCTAAAATGATCTTTCATTTTAGATGTCAGGCCAATACTTGACTGTAAAATTATTTTGTGTTAGAAACAAGAATATATATATATATATATATATATTTATTATTATTTTTTTTCTCCCCTGCGGCCATCCTAGAACGTAGTGTCTGCTCTTTTCCATATCACCTACGGAATGATCAAAAGACTGTTAAAAACGTCTTTCTTTTGCTGAAAGGCAGAAAGTGATTTTCCTCAGCTGTATTCAAAGGTTATTAAGCACACCTGTTGTAAAGTAGAACAGTACAGACAGTACAAATGTAATCAGTTAACATATCCCTGCTCTGGTCTGGAAGCTTGTTAAAAGCATACTATTTTTGACTATATCCTTAAACAATTTGGTCTCATTCAAGTATTATTGAGTAATTATAATATTATTATTATTATTATATTATATATATTATATATATAATTATTATGTATTGTAATTATGTAATATATAATATAATAAGTGATATAATTATATATATTATATGTTATATATTATATAATATATATATATTTATAATATATATTTTGTATATTATAATTATAGTAAATTATAATATTATATTATAATATTATTATCAAATATTATTGAAAAATAAAGGCCTGTACTCCAGATTGTATATTGTTACCATAGCTTTGAATTTCTTAATTGTCACTCTATATCCAAAATTTTGTTTCCATCTACAAGGAGTGATCTGGAGTGTATTTTCAGTTAGTTTGACATTTTCCCTTGATATTGTCTGATTTAATTATGAATGCAATCTGACAATCTAAAATCTGACAATCACTAATACATATGATTATATAGCAGTGGTATTTTCCATGTTCTGTGCTATTGCACACTGCCTCTTCAACAGGTGTGACCTTTTTGTCTTCACAGTCTCTGATTTAACTATGCATGCAGGTGGTCACCATTTAAAATCTGCCAGTCACTGTGATATTCACTGTAGCATTATCCTATTATTTATAGCAGTTCATATTATTAATATTTTTCATTATGTTTTAATAAGAAGGAACAGAAGTTTAAGGGAAAAGTATTCATAATATGGAGCATCAGATTTTTGTGTTTTGATCACTGAGCAAGACAAAAGTTTGTTGTTTTTTTTTTTGTCTTCACTATTTAAAGACTTTTTTGTGTATAGTTTTAGTCAGACCATAATAAGAAAAAGAATACTACATATGACATTATACTTCATGAAAAGTATGGTATTATAATAACAAGACAGAAGCTAACTTTCCTAAGAAAACATATCATAACGCTACTGTATTTGAGTGTGTACCCTAGCTCTTTTCATTGCCTGATTTAAGCCATGACTAAACACTTCACCTTTTGAAAAATAATGTAACATAGCAAATAAGAGTAATCCAAAAGGAAACTAGAATTGTTATCAGTTAAAGGGTAGTTACCTTGGATTTCGGAAATGGTTGTAAGTACAAATTGCAACAAGAAAGTTTTTCAAGTTTTGTTTTGAAATAACATTACAAATCCCTCAATTCTGCCAATAGCTCTTGCTTCAGTAAGATTTTACTGATTTTTGAAGTTTTCTTGAAAAAAGAATTCATTCAAAATCACTATTATATTTAGAGATAAAAGACACTATTGTCAAAAATTTTCTTGTTCTACATTTTTAAAAAACATATGTTCATTCACCTAATCACTTTTCAATATTCTAAGAGCTCCTTCAAGCAGAATGTAGTGGGAAAATCGAAAATAAGTGGGTTCTTACGATAATATATATATATATAAATAAAAGTTGAAATTTTGGAATGTTTTATAAAATCTTATATTCCAATATTCTTGCTTTTACTAAAGTGATTATTGTTTCCTATTTGAATTCTTATAGAAAGGAAAGTTCTTCCAGAGTTTGCCCAAACAGCTCATCTACTGTCTGCATTTACATCCTTCTAGAAATCTTCTTCTCCACTTTCTAGTACTGTTCTATAATTAAAAAATAAATAAAATACTATCAGGTGACACAGAGTAAACTCACTTAGATTTTATATGCCTAACATTTATTCATTATCTGATCTGGCTGCTTATTTAGCCTTTTAAAGGTAAAAACTCTGGGAGAATCACTCAGACTTTTTCATTCATCTTACCCTGCCCCGTTATTCTAGATGATGGAAAGAAACATCCACTAATGTTAGCATGTGTGTTCTAAAGCTGTTTTTATCAAATACTGAAAACATACAAGTCTTAGGGGGAAAAAAAAATATGAAAATCTCAGTAGCATTTGCTTGACAAAAGAAGATTCTTTTAAATACATGAAATCTCCCTCTTTTCTGATGAAGTATATTGGCAAAAAGCTGCATGTGCACAATAGGAGCAGGTAGAAAACATGATATCACTGCAGTACAGCTAATACTTAAATTCCATTATATGCATCTGCATCTTTTTTTTTTTTTTTAAGATTGTTTTTGTCAGACTTCCTCTTTCAGGAAAAAAAAAAAAGTCGTTGAAAGCATTGATATGAATGATCAATGCTTTCAATTGTACTGCTCATATCAAAGCAGTACCTTTTTGAAGAGCAGATTTTTAAATTAATTTGAACTGCATGTTCCTGTCGTAGAAAAGCAGGTTGGTGCTTCCATGTTAGTAGCTACTGAACTTTGCTGAACCCAGTCAGTGCACTTCTGGAACACATCTATGTTCTAATAGATATTAGAGCTGAAAGGAGTCATCTGTCTCACCACTTGCCAAAGTGAGTAGGTAACGCTATAGTAGATAATATATCTGATCAAGTCTAGGTTTTAAGGACTTGGGCCATGCATGTTTCACTTTTTAACAAGAGACTATTCTTCAGCTTAGCTTTTCTTGAGAGTTTGTGTTAGATTTTATATAGAACTTTTTTTTTTTTAACTCTTACTGTTAGCCTACTACATCTGAGCATTATGCCTTTCTTCCAGATTTGAACATTACATCTCTTCTAAATTCAATGGCAAAACTGTCCTTCATTTCAAAACGACAAAGGATTCACCTTCAATTTAGTCTGTTGAGTGGCTACTTGCCCTTACTCACTGTATTGAATTGCACATCCACAGAAATAAACTTTCCCAGTTAGTGGAATTGTAGATCAATCCCCAAACTTGCACCTGATAGCAGTGTTGGGAATACTCACTGCTCTCAAAACTGAACCATGACTGATGATTGCTTCCATGCAGTAAATGAAATGTATATCAGATAAGTTATGTCATTTGGGACACAACAGCCACTCTATAGACTAATTAAACAGACAATGCTAAAATAAGGTGATGACTTCTAAGATTTTTTTATTTATATTTAATGACAGGAATAAATTTGTTTTTTCTTCTTTCAATTAATGATAATGGACCTGCAGGTAGCAGAATAACAAAACTAATTCTGTTAAAATCTGCTTAAAATTTGCACAGCACTTAGATATGACAGGTGTGTATTTATATATATAACATACTAAAATTTTGAACAGTAGCATGCCTTCCGTTCACATTGCCTTTGTTTTCAGTTTTTCAGAAGTTTGTCTCATGCAGTAAGAATTTATTTTTTTTTATTCCCACAGTTTATGAAACTTTTTTTTTTTTTTTTTTTTTTTTTTTCTTACCTGTCTTCCACAGTGGTAAAACCACTAGTATTTCATGTAACCTGAAGAATCATTTTTATAACAGAATTTTTGAATTTTGTCTAGGGAGTGGGTTTTTGTGTTTGTTTTTTTTTTTTTTTTGTTGTTGTTTGTTTGTTTGTTTTGTTTTTTGTCACTGATGAAACTCACTTGTGAGACATTTTGAATATCCTTACAACAATTCCGTATAAGCTTTAGTAAACAGACAGCTAAAGTCTTTAATGAATCATTTGCACCACAGCCTTTTAATTCTTGTTTGTTGTTGTTGTTGTTGTTGTTGTTGTTTCCTAGATGCAGGTAGAGTAGATTAGTTCATCTGATGTTTCTCTACAAAATTCCCAAAAACCTACAGTACATTTGGAAATGAAAATAAATTCTATTTAATATTTAGGTTAAAGATCCTTTCTTTTTTTTTTTTTTCCAAATAATGTGACATTCTCAGCCCAGTCTTCCAAGTTCTTAGTGTAGTAATGTAAATGTAAACATTCAGATGTAAATTTAAATGAAAATTCTAGTCAATAGATTTAAATTAATCTTTTGAATTTCAAATAGAAACTTTTGAAAATGTCTTTTTTCAAACTCATTTGTAACATTTTTACACTAAACTCCGTGTTTTCAGCTCAGCTGTTTGTGAAGTCAAATACAATCAGTGCCAATAATAAGAATTGTTTCTTGAAAACTAATTCACCATTTTACAGACTTTTGAAATCAATTTCATTTCATGACTATTTAAAAGTGTCTTTTCAAAAGAAAAAATGAAAAGTGACACATTTATTCCATCAGGAAGACACTTATATCTTAAAAAACATTTGTTTGTGTAGGGAAAAACTGTAATTTACAGGCAGCTCTGGAGGGATTGCTTTAAAAGACTTAGTCAGCCAACACATTTCTTATTAAGTCTATTTGCATATGATAACTCTGAAAAAGTAGTGGGTAGGGCAAACTCACCCATCCTGCTTTCAGCTTTCAAAGGTCTGTTTTTCAAAGTGCAGCTGTATTTGATCCTGCTTTCTACCCCATGCTCAGACTTTGCTAAAATAATTGGTAGGTTATCATATCTGTTGAAGAATTTAAAAGTATTGATGTAATAAAGTCAACTTTTATAAATTACTTTTCATCTTCATTTAGATGAAGACTGCTGTCATCAATTACAATTTGTCTCATTTTTTTCAGTGCTTAAGTAGATTGCACGATATCCCTAGGTAAATATGCATGGTATGACAGTTTAAATTACAATGTAACTATGAAGACAATGAAACAACTTTTTCCTATAGAGTTTTAATTTATAAAAAAAAAAAAACATTTAACAGAATAAAATCAACATTTAAAAATGACAACAAGATGAAAATAGCATAAGGGAAATTTTGCATTCATATATCTATTTGAAAATTCACATCCCTTATCCAAATTGTGCTGATATAATTGCAGTCACACAAGAGATTATTTTGGCTTACTTTAGTGATGGCAAAATATAAGAATTGTCAGCTAGGAAAAAAAAAAAAGTACAAATTCTTAAACCAGCTTTTTTTTTTTTTTAATGGATTTTATTAATTATGTTTTCCTGTTTAATATCTCTATGTATTTTTTCAGTTGTTAGTAAACTCTACACTGTTCTCATGACACTGAGGTAGATGCTTTTAAAGGGGCTTCAACTGAAGCAATCTATTCTAGCTAATACTGTGTCTCAGTCTGGGTCTCTCAAATTTAAAGTAAAAGGTACTCTGTAAACTAAGCTTAATTTCATGAGCTCATTAGATGAGGAAAAAAAAAAAAAGAAAAAAAAAGCCTAACTAAATCAAAGACTCAATTCCCTTTGTACAGACTAGTCTAAAAAATGGATGCTGTAACTCATTACTTCATTAATTTATTAATTTATAAATTCTCTACATCACATTTTTTTTCACTTCCAAAATCACTAACTTGGAACATTTGCACCTACTAGCAAAACAGTTTCCTGGCCAACAGCTAGAGTGCTGTTTCTTGCTCCTCCATCATGGTGCAGGCCCATCCACTGGGAAGCACAAAGTCCTCAGCAGTGTGGCTGCTTTTGGACCTGCTTCAAAAGCTTTTTATGTGAAATGACATATATTATATGACATATTATACATATATTATATGACATATACATATATTATATGACATATGACATATGGAAGTTTGGTACAAGAAGGATATTGATCTTTTAGAGCAGGTCCAGAGGAGAGCCGCGAAGATGATCAAGGGGCTGGAGCAGAGTGTTGGGTTTGTTCAGCCTGGAGAAGAGAAGGCTCCAGGGAGACCTTACTGCAGCCTACCAGTACCTAAAGGGAGCCTACAAGAAAGCTGGGGAGGGACTCTTTTGCAGGGAGTGTAGTGATAGGACAAGGAGTAATGGCTTTAAACTAAAAGATTTAGATCAGATATAAGGAAGAAATTCTTTACTATGAGGGTGGTGAGGCACCGGAACAGGTTTCCCAGAGAAGTTGTGGATGCCCCACCCCTGGAGATGTTCAAGACCGGGTTGGATGAGGCCCTGAGCAACCTCATCTAGAGGGTGGCATCCCTGCCCATGACAGATGGGTGTGAATTAGATGATCTTTCAGGTCCCTTCCAACCCAAACCATTCTATGATTCTACAGACGGAAATGGGTGGATAAATCACAAGAGGAAGTAGTCATGGAAAAGCAAATATTTGCCTAGATATTATTGTTCAACTTAAGTATTTAAATATATATATTTAATATATTGTGTAATATAGATTAGATATATGTATGTCTGTGTATAAATAAATAATTAAATACATGGCATTTAATTGTTTTGCTTAAAATGCTTCTAAGTATCCGGACAGGCAACTAATATGCAGCCATTTACAAAAATGTTTCCATAATCTGCCAAAATAACTTTGAAAATCCAGCCCTGAAAAATTTTAAGTATGAAGAATTGTGTCATTAACAGAAAACTGACGTAAGTTCTCAAGATCATTAAATATGCACCCATTGACCTACAGACGAAAGTTTACAGTGAGTAATATTTTTGTAATAATGTGGACAATTTAGTTTAATTTGAAAATTCCTGTTAACATTTAGGTGACTAGACAGAAGAACCTCAGCACATCACTTTTATGGATAGTTATTTACCTTCACAGATCACTGACTATATCCAGATTCTATGATTAAGTGCGTTTGCAAAAAACAAAGGCTCCAAGATGCTTTCAGATGACTCAGCAGAAATGTATGGTTTTTTTTTAATGGCACTATATTGATCTTAATTGCATATCCTTCAAAAAAAAATCTATTCATCTGGAAGCTTTGACCTGAATTTTCAATGACAGCAAATTCTTTTTTTCCCATGTTTTAGAGAGATTTAGCAGAGTGTCTTAAGGTTTATGTGATAAAATAATAATAATATAAAAAGAAAAAGTCTCTGGTAAAGCATTTTAAATGTTGCTTCAGTGACTGAAAAACATATTCTAAACTCCTGGAAAGCACCTTAAATATTTCACATAATTAATATATTAGATAAGGATATATTTTATAAACACAAATATACTTTGAATTAAAAGAGAAAAAAAAAAGAGAGACTTTAAGCAGAACTAGGATTTTTGTTTTGTTTGTTGAAATTCTGATCACTAGATAACACTTATATGGTAATTCCCATAAGATATATGTGAGCTTTTTAATATGTAAAGTATGACTGTAACAAAACACTGAGGGAAAATTATCTGAATTCATTTAATTTAAAATAAATAAATAAATCATAATTCTCCTGCGCCCATAAGCATTAAAATGAAGACAAGAGAAAATGAGATCAAATATTTAAATAAAATAGAAGCACGTTATTATAAAACTATTCATTATAAACTAATTGCAGAAATTAAAAATATTTCTGCCAGAATATATGTAGTTTGGCAAAAGCATAATTAGCCTTAACATCACCTAAGAATGCTTAGGTAAAAACAGTGTCTTCAATCAGAGTTTCAATTTGCTGTTCATTTTCATTAGCTCACCTTAGTAAATAAGAGACATATGATGGAACCTCAATTCTCTCTAGGAGAAAGTCCATGTGGTTTTAAAAGGTGATACACTTAGCTTTCAGAATATGGCATAAGTATTACAGATTACTCATATGTCATCTGGACATTTCAGATGTGGTGAAGCATGGCCTTTTCAAGCATTAGTATGGTGATTATGAACACAGTAAGTTTCTTTGCTAAGACAAATGAGAAACTGAAGATTAGGAAAGTATTTGCTGGAACTTTGTTTACAGAGCTCTTTCAAGCTTGTCATTTAATTCCATCTTGACATAGCCCTGGGCATCAAATCCTGCACCTTTGCATTCCTTGAAATTCTACTACATAGGTTCAGCATTTATCTCAAGCATAGGCCATTTGAAATTCACAATTCTAGTTTCCAAGGATGCCTTTCACTAATATGCATAAAATATGCCTAGCAAACATCAACCATTGACCTCATCCCAAAACACAAAAGTCACCTTCACTTGAAGATAATGTATGTGTGAAACATGTGTGAAACCTAGATTTTGCTGTTCCTGCCTTTCACAGGGCATCTAGAGAGGAAATGGACTCAAGTTCCCTCAAAACCCTGAAGTGTTCAAAACCACATGTCCTTCCCACTGCCAACTGGCTAGACAAAGTGGAAACTACTGTTCTTACTGAATTTGTGCCAAGAATTCAAGGTTAATGAGAGAAGAGAAGGGAGGAAGACAGCAAAGAACAAAACTGTAATTGAGTTATCCACTTATCCACTGTTCCACTTATCCAGTTATCCACTGAATGATGATGAAAAAATAATTTAGATATACAGGATCAGAAAATGAGAAAGGTAGAAGACATAAATAACACTTTTCCCATGACATTCTTCATTGCTGCTGATCATAACATGAAACACAGAGATATAGTCCAGAAGGTGAAAAAGTTCATTCTGGAAAAACATGAGCCAAAAATGAATATTTAGATTTACAAGTGCTTTATTTCTGTGACTCTGAGTAATTTATCAAAAGATAGATAGATGATAGATAGATAGATACATACATACATACATACATACTTACCAGATTCAAGAAATATATATTTCCTTTTTCACATAGTACATTTTGACACATTTAGACAGAAGTCAAAGTCCCTGATAAGAAATCTACTTAGCATAGCTAGTTTATAGCATCTCTATGTCTTCTAGGATAAAACATGTTGATCACTCTAGCAAATAAAAACAAGAGATTCAAAAGCAAATCCTAGGAAGAATGCATTAAAAGTTTTTGTTAATCAGTTATTTACATTTGTATATGAAAACTCTTGAGATTTACCTTCTATGGTGTAAAAAAAATAAATAAGTAAAAAATAAAAAATTCTTCTATGAAAGAAATCCTTTGACTCAAAATTACATCCTCATTAATAAAATTTACTTTTAAAATGTCTCCTTTTTCAGAATAGCAGATCCAAGAATGTTAGCCTTTAATCAAACTCAGTATATTTCTTTCATTACTCTATTAACTCAATATGTAAAATTTTATCACTGCTAAACAGCTAAGAAGAAAAATACTCTGGAGCTAATCAATTTTCCTTTCAAATATATATATATATTTTTAATTTAGAAATGTAATAGTCCATTTTATTCAGCAATCAAGAAATAGTTTTAAAAGTATACTGTAGATGAACTGTGCTTCTCTTCAGACCTCTCATCTCTTATAAACATGGTGCTTTTAAAAATAAATATTTTTTTTTAGACTAGCTGTTTTGTATCTACAGGAATGATCTACCATTGCTCATGATCTAGTCTGTCAAATCACTGCCTGTAGCAAAGCATAATTTTTAAAGAATTTTCAGGCTTCTGCACAATTCATTCTTCAGTTAAAATGACTATAGGATACCTGATGCTCCATGGTCATCATACAGTAATGATCAATCTGCTCTAAATTATGTAATAGTCTTCAAGTCTTCAATTTATTTATTTATTTATTTTTATTTTTTTTTTTTTGCATTAGGAGATATCTTGTTCATTATTTCTTACCAAGACAAAAGGTTTGTCTTGGTAAGAAATTTCTGAGATTTGTAAAGTTCTTTAACAACTGTTTTTTTAATGTAGAAGTAAAACAAATGCTTGGAAAAAAAAAAAAAAAGATTGGAAAATAATTTATTTGGAAAATCAAAATACCATATTTAAAAAGATTTGAATCTTTCTGACTTTTTTCACAGTATAACAGAATGGCTGAGGTTGGAAGAGGTCTCTCGAGGTTATCTTGTCCAAGCTCTTTCTTCAAGAGTAAGGGCCACCTAGAGCACATTTTCCAGGACTACATGCAGGCAGCTTTGAATACCTCCAAGGAGAGAAACTCCACCACCTGGATTCTGTCCAACCTATGCCAGTCACCTGTGCAGTAAAGAATTGTTTCCTGCTGTTCAGAAGGAACTTCATGTATTCCAGTTGTGCCTATTCCCTCTTGTCCTGTCACTGAGCACCACCAAAAAGAGCCTGGTCATGCCTTCTTTATATCCTTCCTTCAGGTATTCATATACATTAATGAGATCCCCTTTCTCATGTCCAGGATAACAATTCCCAGCTCTCTCAGCCTTTCCTCATAGGAGAGATGCTCCAGATGACTATCTTAATGACAATTTGCTGGACTGTCTCCAGTAACTCCATGTCTTTCTTCTACTGAGAAGCTCAGAACTGAAACCAGTACTCCCAAGTGTAGCCTCACCAGTGCTGCATAAATGGGAAGGTTTACTTCCCTCAAATGGTGCTGGCAATACTTTGCATAACGCAGGCCAGGATACTAGCCTTACCTATGGCATGTGTACATTGCAGACTCATGTTCAACTTCATACCATACAGGACACCCAAAAGGCTCCCCTGTTCCCTGAAAAGCTGCTTTCCAAATAGTTGGCCCCCACCATATTTTGGTACATGGGATTATTTCTCCTCAGGCAGAGGACTTTGAACTTCTTGTTGAACTTCATTAGGTTTCCGCCAGCACACCTCTCCAGCCTGTTGAGGTCCCTCTGGACAGCAGCACAACCCTCTGGCGTATCAGCCACAGTTCCCACTTCTGTGTCATCTGCAGACTTGCTGAGGGTACACTCTGACCCATCACCTAGACTGTCAATAAAGATATTAAACGATATTGGAACACAATATTGACCCCTGGGGTACATCACTAGTTACTGCCCTCCACCTAGATTTCATATCATTGACCACAACCTTCTGAGTTCACCCGTTCGGCCAGCTTTCAATCCACCTCACTGTCTGCCTATCCAGCCCATACTTCAGCAGCTTCTTTATGAGGACCTTATGGGAGACAGTGTCAAAAAGCTTTCTGAAATCAAGGTAGACAATATCTACTTTCCCTTCATCTACCAAGGCAGTCATTTCAGTGTAGAATGTTATCAAGTTTGCTAATCATGACTTCCCTTGGTAAATCCATACTGACTACTCCGTATCACCTTCTTGTCCTTCGTGTGTCTGGAAATGGTTTCCAGGATTAGCTGCTCATCATTCTCCCAGGGACAGAGGTGAGGCTGACCAGCCTGTAGCTGCCTGAGTCTTCCTTCTTGTCCTTGAAGATAGGAGTGACATTTGCTTTCCTCTAGTTTTCAGGCACCTCTCCCAGTTGCCATAGTTTTTCAAAGATTATTGACAGTGACCTTAAATGTACATCAATCAATACCAGAAATTGTTGTGTCTGTCCCATTAGGGCCCATGGACTTGCCTCTGACTAGTTTGCTTAAGTATTAACTAATATGATACCCTGAAACCAAGGACAGGTCTTCCCTCTCCCACAATTTCCCCCAGGCTTCTGGATCCTTAGATTTCTAATGACCAGTCTTTCTACTAATGACTGGAGCAATGAAGGCATTGTGTCCCTCAGACTTTTCCGTGTCTTGCATCATCAGGGCCCCTGTCCCCTTCAGCAATGGGACATTTTCCTTTGTCTTCCTTTTGCCACTTATATACTTACAGAAGCCCTTCTTTCCTCTAAAATCCCTTGCTAGATTCATCTCCAGGTGGAGTTTGACTTTCCTAAGTGTATCTCTGCATGCTCAGATAGTGTCTCTGTAGTGAAGGCTACCTTCAACCTTCACATCCCCAGTGATTCTATGTTTATGAGTATGATGAGGTCCAGCAGAGCACCTCTCCTCATTGGTTCCTCTATCACTTGGGTCAAGTATCCACTGGCAGTAGCATTGGTGCCTCCAAGAAGAACATTAGGGAATAATAGTTGGACAAGCATCAGCAGTCTCTCTCCATAACAGCCCATACCTCAGCAAGCAGAAAATTTCTCTAGATGACATGCCAGGTTTGTAGATGGGTGCCTTCTTCCCTTGTAACGGGGAGTTGCCCATTACTATGACTCTTCCTGGGGCTCCGCTATGACTCTGGATCAGTCGGCTCAGATGCTTCACTAGAAACTCCTCAGCATTGAGGGCAGTGAACCTGCACTATAGCTGCAAGCCTTCACGTGGATCATTCTTTGAATGACAGAAATCACCAGCTTCCTTCCTTCACCTTCCCAGATGTTTGCACTTACTGCTTTTCTGCGTCAGTCTCATCCTGTGTCTTCATTGTAGTTGGCATCTGGAGCTCTTAAAGATCTTGTATATCTGGAAAGGTCTTTCTAATATTCCCTCTCCAATATTTTACAGCCTGCTGATTTCATGCAACTCCTCCACTTGGTGACACATCTTTTTTCAGCATCAGTACACCTCCTACAGAAGCTGTCTCTCAGCCTCAGACTGAGAGGCCTCAGGCACTCCCTGCAGTGTGGGACTTGCAGAACTGCATCCATGATCCAAAGCCCTCTCTGGGCTGGAGACTCTGCCTTGGCAGGGACAGCTGTTCTAATGCCTGCTGGGGAATGCATCCTGTGGCACATCACTACCATTTCCTTGCAAATTTTAATATTGCTGCTAATGAATCAGCTAGAAATTCTCATGACTTTATAAAAGATTTTGGTTGACCCACATCTGAAGTTTTTGATGTAGGACGTTTTTTCTCCTCTTTTTTTTTTTTTTTAAAGATCTTCCCAAGTGAAATACAATAAAAATATTTACAGATGTTTTATATTTCATGACAATTTATGCTGAAGATAACTTCTCCATCGGACATATGTTTATTTAAGCTTTTCACAAAAAATGTCCTGGGAGTATCTATCATTTTTAAACATATTTCAAAGTTCTTAACATATTTCTTAACATATTTCAAAGTTCTTAAGCCAAACGTTAAACTGATTTACAAGTTTACAACTGTTTGTACAAGTATTCTTTGAAAAACTGGCCTGATTATTTTATTTTAATATTTTGAATACCTGAGAAACAAAAGCAGTGGCATTATATGTGAAATGAGGAAATTATCAACATCAGTGATCATGTCCGATAGAAAGAGGAGTTGCATATAGTGAAATTCACTTAATCTTGATCTATAACTTCCAAACATGTCCTACTCTTTCATTGAAGTTTTTCAATAAAGGTTACAAATGTGTTTTACTTTCTGAACAGGCCACTAAGGACTAAAAGAAGAAGTGGAATCCAAGATAAACTGGCTTAAGTAGAGTAAAGAAAAAAAAAATAGTTGGAACAGAGAAAAAGATAGAAAGCAGAAAAGAGTAAACCATTTAGAATGATATATCTTTTAGGTAGAAACTTACTAAAATTCTATGTCACAGAAAAAGTTACAATAAAAGCTTACAAATTAACACTGAAATGCTATTCAGATTATATTGAGTCAATGGACAAATGATGTTATAGGCTAATAAATGCAAAGTCAAATAAGTGAGTTGCATTATTTGTACTGTAGAATCTCTACATCATTTCATCTAATATCCCATAGAAAGCATATGCTATTAAAAATATACTATCATCAACCACAGTAATAGACTACCAAAAACTTGAAAAAATCAAGGAGACTATAAGGACAGAGAATAAAAGAATAATGCAAGCTTTAAAACACTCTTCAAAAACACTCTTCTGCTTCTAAACAAAAGGAAAATAGAAAGATAATCAGGTTCAGCTAAATATAACACAAAAATAAGGTTGCAAAAATAATTATCAAAAGAATAGGAATTTGATGAGAAGTTTATTAAAGATAAGTATGCCTTCAGATTGAACCCTATATAAAGTTTTCAGTATGTGACCCCAAGAGGTCACAGAGTACAGAGAAGGCTAACTGGATGCCTGAAGAAGAGAATCTTTTCTGTAGATTCCTCAGGGAAAGAAAAAAAAAATCTACTTATTATTCTACTCATAAAATTTGAGTAGTTGTTTTTCTTACCAGCAAGACCCAATAAAACTATCAAGCATATTAAACAAGAATAAACATTCCTTCATGGGTACTTTACGAACATGTTGCTAAGATATGATGTGTAAGACTGAACTCCTTATAAAGGAATGATGCATTAAAAAGTATGAAGTGTAGCTATTTAAGTTCAGAAAGATATTTGCTCTTACACTCACTTTCTTCACATTTACTGCTGTAGATGTAGAAGCTATCAACAAAAAGGTTATCGATTAGTTTAAAACTCTCTTGATATTTTGATGTTTTATGTAAGACTATTTGTATTTCAATATTCATAAGTGCACCAGAATGCACTTTTGTAGTAAAAAGATGTGGGTATTTTTTTTAGTAAAAAGATGTGAGTATTTACAAATGCAAATGTAAATGCCTTTTCTTTTCTTTTCTTTTCTCTTTTTTCCTTTTCTTTTCTTTTTTTTTTTTCTTTTCTTTTCTTTTCTTTTCTTTTCTTTTCTTTTCTTTTCTTTTCTTTTCTTTTCTTTTCTTTTCTCTTTTCTTTTCTTTTCTTTTCTTTTCTTTTCTTTTCTTTTCTGAATGACAGTGATAAAAATGGCAGGACAGTATGTACACAGACAAAAATTAACACATCATAAATAATAAAATTCAAACACCTAGAAATTCATAAATGGCACGTTTATTTTGAAGAAAATACTCTTGCATGTGGCAACGTCCCTTTCCAGTAACAGCCTATTTAATTTCCTGTTTCCTTTCTTCCACAAATTTAATCCCTTACTTAAATTCAATATTTTTACCAAAAATAAAGAAATTTAATTAATCGTGACCAGTAACTAAACTGCCATTTTCTTTATTAAAGTCCTGTTATTTCCTCTACTATCTACAGATTTTTCATTGACCTACTTTCAATTTTCTTCACCAAGAGAAAGACGTTATAAGATTAGTCCTCTATTATGTCAATAAATTATCATTTAATTTTGTGTTCATCAAGCCTATTTGTTCTAGTGTAAATGTGAACAGTAAGCAACAAAAGGAAATTAGCTATGTTTTTCTGACTGAAAACAGATGATTAACTTTTTTATTTAACATTGATTTGTATTATGTCAACCCTTAGATTTTGTCTGTTATTATAAACAATGTTCACATAATTTTATTGAGTCTTTCTTAGAGTCTGAAGGGCAAGAACTCTATTACAAGACATGTCCAGAAATGCACTACAAAAGTGCAAGATAATTACTGAAATAGTAATTATTCAAGAAACATTAGCCTGGAAGATTTAAAATTAAAACGACCTTAGTAACAGGCCAAATGTTCACTTATATTAATAAGTCACAAGTACATATTTCTGAATAACCCTACTTAGTGGTAGTTTTTGTTGTTGTTGTTGTTTTTTGTTTTTTTCCTCTAAACATTCTCTCTTAAATCAAAGTGAATAAAATTAAAAGAAAATCCCTGAAAAGAATGAAGCTATTATCAGTCATTGAGCTCATCTGAGTTCATTGGGGACAACAAATAATGCAATCTAATTAATTAGGATGACAGCAAACTGTGTGACACATTTCTTATGGCTGGCTGGTTTAACATTCTAAAACCTCTTGTTGATTAGAACTTGCATGTTTTAAATAGAAAAGGATGTTAGACATCCCATCTGCTGTGTAACAGAGCTTCAGAAAAAAAAAAAAATACACTGAACTCTTGATAAGTTCATGTTGCCAGAACAAGACAAATGCAGCATCTTACCTGATACATAATGACAGTTCCAGTTGTTTCTAAAATTCTATTCTTTTAATCAAATTATATGGAGAAAAAACAATCTTACTGTCAACTTGATTCTTTGATCAGTCTGATATATTAATCAATAAAATGTCTCTGACAAATATCTCTTCTTTTTGAGTGATCACAAGCAAAATTTTGAAATGGAATGTACATTTTGTTTAGAAAGTGCTGGTTGGAAAATAATGATATAATGCTGACTACTATGCAGAGCTGTGACTCTAATTATGTGCATATTCTGAAACAAATTTGTTAGAAAGCAGTCTGTTTAAAAATGCATGATTCTATTTCATGCCTGAAAACATTTATGTGGAAGTACTTCTAGTATACTTCAAATAGATTTAGCAAATGTATGAAGGGGCAGTATATTGTTCATGAAGTCCAAGTATGTTAGAATCAAGATTTAATTTCTTATAATAAGTTATTTTAATAATAACACATTGGTAATTGTCATGGTTTGGGCTGGGATAGAGTTAATTTTCTTGGTAGAGGCTCACACAGTGCTGGGTTTGGGATTTTTGATGAAAACATTGGTGATAACACACCGATGTTTTTAGATGCTGCAGAGCAGTGCTTACACAGAGCCAAGGACTTTTCTGCTTCTTGTGCTGTCCTGCCAGCAAGGAGGCTAGGGGTGTACAAGAAGTTGGAAGGGGACACAGACAGGGCAGGTCACCCAAATGGACCAAAGAGGTAATTCATACCATGTAATATCATTCTCAGTAATAAAAGCTGTGGTAAAGAAGGAAGGGGGTGGGTGGTGGTGGTGGTGGTGAGAACAACACCTTCAGAGTGATGGAGTTGTGAATTAATTCCTTGTTTTTCTTTGCTTGTACATGCAGCTTTTGCTTTACCTACTAAACTGTCTTTATCTCAACCCATGAGTTCTTGAAATTTTACCTTTCTGATTCTCTCTACCATCCCATCTGGGGAGAGTGTGTGAGAGACTGTGATGCTTAGCTGCCTGCCAGAGTTATACCAGTAATATCCATATCCATTTGTGTGTGGTAGCAGAAAATCTGTATGGAATTATAAATTCTTGAGTACTGATGGGATCAAATTCAGAAATTAAGTATTTCCACACAAAAATGTTTATGATTCTATTGGAAAAGCTATGTTCTTACAGAATTACATAGAGGTTTTGTTGTTGTTGTTGTTGTTGTGTGGTTGTGGTTTTTTTTTCTGTTTGCTTGTTTTGATGTGTGTGCAAATTTCTAAAATAATTTGTTGTTTGTTTATTTTTCTTTGTTTTAAGTAGAAGCCTGTTTGCCACTAGTTTGGGGCCTCTTCCTTGACAACACCTTAAGTGTTCTTTTTCAGAGCTAAGGTGATTATTGATGGACTCATGCATGTCTTACTGAAAAATTAAAGTATGGTTTAACAAGTAGTTAAGTAGTTTAAGTTTTAAGTAGTTTAACACAGAGGACAGGTCAAATTCTTGTGGAGCACAAATGCTGTCATAGAATCAATGACTGCAGCTGATAATAACCATGTAAAACACATAGAAACTTCACAGCTGGACTAGCATTTTATAAGTCACAACAGAAACCTTCCCATCACTTCTTTTTTTCCTATTCCAAATTATCTTTTCTAAACTAGTTTGTACATTTCTTGTCAAACATTGCTAACTTAGGACAATAAATAAATAAATAAATACTCGAACTAGAATTGTTCCCCATAACACTTTCTCATATCCATGGTTTAGGTGAATTCAAGGGTGAATTCAATACATTGTATGCATTAGGTTTATATTGCAAATGCTCATGTGGGCAGTTGTAACAGGTCTTAAATTCAATGATCTTTAATCTTAATATAGGGTATTTGATAGCAGGTATGTGTTTTGGGTTTACAGGGCAAAGTTTTGGTAGTGGGTGGCTGCAGGGCTGGCCTCTGAGAGAAGAATCCAGCAACTGCCCCATGTCAGAGCCAGTTCCAGCTGGCTCCAAAAGGGACTCACTGCTGGCCAGAGCCAAGCCAGTGAGTGATGTTGGTTGTGCCCCTAGGAAAATTTAAGAGAGGGGAAAAAAATGCAGTGCCACAGTGGCTGGAAAAGAGAGGACTGAGAAAACGTGAGAGAAACAGCCCTGAAGACACCAAGGTCAGTGCAGAAGGAGGGCAGGAGGTGCTCTGGGCAGGTGGTGCTCCGGGCAGGTGGTGCTCCAGGCACGGAGCAGAAGTTCCCCTCCAGCCTGTGGAGAGGCTCCTGGTGGAGCAGGCTGCCCCCCTGCAGCCCATGGGTCCCACATGGAGCAGATCTCCACGCTGCAGCCCGTGGAGGAGCCCCCGGTGGAGCAGGTGGATGTGGCCTGGAGGAGGCTGCGGCCCATGGAGAGCCCCGCAAGAGCAGGCCCTGGGACGGAGCTGCAGCCCATGGAGAGGAGCCCACGCAGGAGCAGGGGGTCTGGGGGGAGCTGCCGCCCGTGGGGGACCTGTGCTGGAGCAGCTTGCTCCCGGGGGTTGGACCCCATGGTACAGACACATGTTCGAGCAGTTCTTGAAGAGCTGCTCCCTGTGGGCAGCCCCCGCAGGCTCAGTTCGGGAAGGACGGCATCCGTGGGAGGGACCCCACATGGAGCAGGGGCAGAGTGTGACTGTGAAGGAGTGGCAGAGACAAAGCGTTAGGGACTGACCAAAACCCCCATTCCCTGTTTCCCTGCATTATTTGAGGGGAAGATGTAGAAGAGGGTGGATGGGGGGAAGGTGTTTTTAGTTTAGTTTCTTATTGTGCTAGTCTGCTAGCAATGTTTAATATAAATGTAATAAATACAGGCAATAAATAATCTTAATTTCCCTATGCTGAGTCTGTTTTGCCTGTGATGATAACTGGTGAGGGATCTCCCTGTCCTTATCTCAACCCTTGAGCCCTTTTCATTGTATTTTCTCCCCCTCTGTCTTTGAGGAGGGGGAGTGAGCAGTTGTGGTGGAGCTCAGCTGCATAGCAGGGTAAAAACAGCACAGTGTGCATGTCAGGTTGTTTTCCATTGGTCTTTAATTCTTTTTCATGTTACAATATGAATGAGAACACTGATTTATTCTTAACAAACCCTTCCAGTCAGAAGCATTTGGGGTGAGTCAAGCAGATTTGCATGATTTTTTTGTTGTTGTTGTTCTTCATGCAGCTTGAGAGAGAATTGTTTCCCAGGCTCTTTACCCAGTTCTGTCCCAACATTTAAGCAGCTCACTTCTTTCTTCCCTTATTAGCATTTTTATGTTAAAAGCATATTATTTCCTCAGTTTATTTAAAAATAGCTTTTCCCTCTTTCCTGATCAACTGAAGTAATTATTCAGATCATTCAAACCTTCTGGTTTTATTGCAAAGTTCTATAACTTTGTCAATAACAGCCATTGATAGATGTGATAGCATGCATTTTCAGAACAAAATAGGTGAAGGGTATTAATGATCTTTCTCCCTTTTTCCATGCTGCAGGGACATTGGCTCAGTTGCTTTTCCATGTGTGCCAGAGTGTACTCTGATCTGAAGTTTCAGATGGCAATGCAACAAGATATTCAGTTCAAGTAACACATTTAAAATTATTCTATTTTATAAGACTGAAAAATTCATTTTTGTTAGCCATTCTGATGATTATTTAAAATGGTGTCTATCGGTGCCTCCTGAGTAATTCTTTTACTTCCATATTTATATCAAGCAAGAACTAACTTCTACTATAGAAAGGGAATGTATGCACAGTTTTTCTTTGCTTACACAAATAAAATCTTCTGCATACATACACAAAATCTTTTCATGGAGAACTGGTTAAGACTGAGTTTAACAGGAAGAAGACTTTTCCTCTTGGTTCTTACTACAAGAAGAGATTCTAAATGTCCTTGCACTGACTTGGGAATACTGTTTCTGGCAAAGACACTTAAGAAAACAGATGAAAGACTGCTTAACGAGGCACCCTCTGAAACATTATTGTATGTGAGAGCCGACAGAAACAGCATCAGATTTATAAAGAATGTGTTTGAGCAGTCCATAGTACACAGATCGTGGCTGCTGTTGCAGATTGTGCATCAGAATAGAGGACAGCACAAGCTTCTACTTGTAAGTATTTCTGTGAAACCTTCAATATCTTTGTGGTTTAAAAAATACATGGCATAGTTTACCACATTGGAAAGTTGTTCATCAGATTCCATGATCAACATATGTGAGAGGACATTCATAGGAAAAGAAAATTTCTCTGGTCTTTCCATGAGATGAAGAAATTTAAGAGCCTAAGGCACTTGAAGTTGGGAGAAGTTTTGAGCCAACAGAAAGACAAAACAGAATAAATTTAATCCTTACAGAAACCATATATGTAGGTAAATATGCCACATCAAGAGTTCATATAAGTTTATACCAAAAGCTGTAGCCCTAAGATGACAGTTTTAAGTGATCAGAAGGGTAAATTTCAGACTCTGAGAAGTCTTCTTTACAAACAGCAGTGGTGCTATATGAGAGATAAAGGAGATTGGATTTGGCCCATGAATCTAGCCTATACCGATCCCTCTGCAAACCTTTCCTACCCTTAAGCAGTTTGACAGTCCCACCTAACTTGGTATTGTCTGCAAATTTACTGAGGATGCGTTCAATGCCCTTATCAATATATCTGATAAGACTGACAAGACGGATCCCCTAGGGGATGCCACTGGTGATGGCCTGGATTGAATTCCATTCACTCTGACTCTTTGAGCCCAGCTATCCAGCCAGTTCTTCACCCACTGAACCATACACCTGTCCAAGCCATGAGTAGACAGTTTCTCCTAGGGAATGCTGTGGGAGATAGTGTCAAATGCTATATCAGAATCATGGTGAAAAACATCCACATAATTCCCCTCATCTACTAAGTGATTCATTTTGTCATAGAAGGAGATCAGGTTAGTCAGGCAGGACCTGCCCTTCATAAACCTATGCTGGCTGCTTCTGATCACTTGATGGTCCCATACGTACCATGTGATGGTACTCAAGATGATCTGCACCATAACCTTCCCTGGGACTGAAGTAAGACTGGCAGGCCTGTAATTCACTGGATCCTCCTTCCTACCCTTCTTGTAGATTGGAGTCACATTCACTAACCTCCAGTCAACTGGGATATCCCCTGTCAGCTGGGATTGCTGGTCAGTTATTGAAGTGGCTTGCTGAGTGCTTCCACCAGCTTCTTCAATACCCTTTAATCAATCCTGTCCATCCCCATAAACTTATGAACACTCAAAACACAGAGGAGGTCACTTACAGGGGTTTCATCTTGTTCCCTGTCATCATCTTCCAACTCAGGTGGCTGGGTACCCTGAAAACAATTGGTCTTTCTGATAAAGGCTGAAGGGAAAGAAAAAAAAAAAGGCATTAAGTACCTCAGCCTTATCTTCATCTTTCATCACTACATTTTACCTGATATCCAATGAAGGATTCGTCTTCTTAATCCTCCTATTGCTATTGATGTATTTATAAAAGCATTTTTATAGTCTTTTACGGTAGCCAAAATGAGTTCCAGTTGGGCTTTGTCCTTCCAATTTTCTCTCTGCACAGCTTGATATAGTCCTCCTGCACCTTCTTCCAGAGCTCATAAACCCTTTTTCTTCCTGAATTCCAGAAGAAACTCTGGTTAGCCGGGCTGGTCTTTTCCTCCACCAGTACAGCTTTTGGCACATTGGGAAAGCCTTCTTCTATAGCTCTAAAAACCTTAGAATCCGGTCTTGAAGACGACCCAGCCATTCTGGGCTTCTTTACCTTTCAGAACCACCTCCCAAGAGACTCTGTCAACCAACTCTAAATAGGCCTCTGGAAATCCAAGATAGTGGTTCTCATAACCACCTTCCTTACTTCATCTATGATCAAAAACTCTCTTATTTCTTGATCACTGTGCCCAAAGCAGCCTCTGACTATCACATCACACCCACAAGTCCTTCCCTGTTTGTAAACAACAGGTCAAGTGGGGCACTTTCCCTTGTTTGCTCCTTTATCACCTGTGTTGAGAAATGATCCTTGACACACTCCAGGAATTTCCTAGACTCTTACTTACATTTTAGATCTGATTGTTGCTAAACTTAACCTGTATAATCTAGTATAGAGAACCTTGCGCTTATGCGTTTCCTAGCAGAACAGTCCAAGCAGTAACTTGTAATGTGACTGTGTAAACAAAGCCTAGTACCCAAGGAGGATACAATCACATTTTCTATTTGCCAGCTCAGTACATAGATTTTTGCATATCACTTTTCAGGTATATCTAATTTTCTTCATCTGCTGTGGATTATCCCCTTGAACCACCAAATTTTATCCACTGACTTCATGGGAAGCTTAGGTATAAACTATGGTTGTCCATTAAATAAGATTTCTGCCATTTTAGGTTCCACAAGCTTTGTATTGAGCTATCAGAACTTGTCAGGGCTTATCTTGGACTGAAGGGTTTTTGGCTTCTTACAACTTTAGTAAAAATTGTCTAGCAGATGGCCTAATTTATTTATTTATTTATTTTAACTTAGCCCTCTAAACAAAACCACTAAACACAATCTATGTAGCCACCAAGGTACATACATGTCAAGCAGTGCTAGAAGAGTCTATTGTTTAACTCTCCTGTCTAAGTGACAATGGACAAAACTTAGCTGGGAACTGGAAAGAAGGCACCTTACTGTATAAAGTGAATCAAAACCAAAAAGAAAAGTTCCCCACCACCATTATGAGATTTCTGGTGATGAACTCTAACTCTGAACCTCTTGCTCCACTCTGCTGGAGGAAGGTTGTTACCACTGGTCTTAGAGCCCAAACATACACTAAAAGAGGGAAATGACACCAACTAAAACATATAGATGCTAGGAAGATTTCATATAGCAACTGCATTATTATTGATTTTTATTTTTTTTCTGTGTTTGTTAGACAATTCAGACTATGAGTGCTGCTGTTATTATAACTGGACTGTTAATAACTTCTTGTTGTATTTCGATTATACAGATAAGACTTTAATTAGATTAACAATAAATTCTTAGCTTTACATGTAAGGTGTGTTCCCTGCACATCTTATGTTGTCCATAACAAAATGTTTAATGCAATGTTGCTTTTCCGTGACATGCACTTCTGGAGCCAAGTCTCTATGTTAACCTCTATTTTTAGGATCTGTGAGGCCTATATTAATCTATGGTGCCATGCTCTATCTGCTATTAAATGATTATTTTTATTTCTTATTAGCTGCCCTACTTAGGGCAAAATTCATTTAAATACAGACACTTTCTTTGAGGAATGCTAACAATAAAAGTTGGTGATCTACTTTTGGGTCTGTCCTGGCATAAGTACCTGGTGTAGGTACCAGTATTCAGTTCTATCAATGTTTTGAAAACATGTCCAAGAATCCGAAAACCTGTTCTCATGTCATGAAAACATAATGAAGTGCAAGACACCCAATGCTGTAGATTCTGCAGATCTTTATAAAAGCAATTTTATAAAGGGAAAAGTAGTCTTCATTTGCTGACTTCAAACAGTTTGGGCTCAGGAAGACTTTTTTGTATTCAGTTTCTGTTTTGCTTGTCTGTGTCTAGGCTATATATCAATGCAACTGTCGAAGGACAAGCTTCTTTCTTCATAAAAATAATTACTTTTAGTAACAACTTTTTATGCAGTGCAGCTGCACAGTGTGGACTACCATGCTATGACCCTGTATTATCTCTATTTCATTGTTCATCATAAAAGTCAAAAACACACAGATGAGCCATTAAACAAAAGAAATGTGTAATTCTCAATGGAATTCCTTTCAAATTATATCTGAGTAGCTGTTATTGGAATCCTGTTGTGGGGACTTGAAATGAATTCACAAAAATCCACAAATTACTTTCTCTAGGAGAGAGAGTATTGACTAGTGGTTAGATGAAAAGCTTGCAAGAACTAGATGATTCATTAATTACCATTTGCAACTGTCCTAAGACTCTTGCATAAATTGTTTCACTATGAAAGTGATAAGTATTTCTATTTTCTGAAATTCTACTTTGCACAGAAGGCCAATATAAAACCATTGGAGTCCTATTTACAGACTGTTTGGAGAACAGTGAGAGTACTGGCTCACATTCAAGTTGTTATAGCTTCAGCAGCTGAAGTTGTATGTACTGGTACACACAGAAAATGTAAGGTCACGTAACTTTAAATTTCTAATTGTACCTTACAAGAAGTCACATTAGCTTGAATTCACTGTGAGCTGATAACATATACTGGAACAAGTAAAACAGTTCTGTATACAGTGGTATACAACTACATAAAACAGTACACTTGTTATTTGGATCCAGATTAAGACACCTCAGTTAGGTGTCTCTATGCGCTATCCAAGCTCCTACCATGATCTGTTGGTCAATACAGTAATGGGATCTAAGGAGATATTCCACTAAGTGGACATAAATATCAGATCAACTGGATGGTACACTAATGATTGTATTATCAAAAGGTACAGATCAATCATTCAATCACAGACATCTAGTACCATCTGAGATGTTGTTCAATATCCTGTAAATACCTAATGGTCCAAAAGGGCAAGGGCCTCCTATAGATTTTGTGTCATATTAGCCATTCCCACACAGGTGTCTCAAAAACCTTAAGACATCTCAAATGGCACATCTATGTACTGAATCAACCACATCATTGTAAAGCATTAGGTGAGGTAATCAGTAAATTTAGCATGAAGATGCACCTTACATTAATTTGATCAATTGTGAGCCAAATTCTCAAAAATGTTTTAAAAATACATTTCTGGAGGCCTGCATATATCTCCAATATATATGGCACAATCAAGTACTTTTCTTCCTCCTTTAAATTAAAATAAAATTGGATTTTGATTGTGCATATTTTACTAGCACAAAAGAGTGAAGATGGTGAATTTAGAGAGTAATATATAGGACCCAAATGTAAACAGATCATAGTAGCTATATCTAATAATCCCAGAATCTCTATCTAGTGAAAATAAATAAATAAATAAATAAATAAAATTAATAAATAAAAACACCAACAATAAAAAGAAGCAACAAAACAGAGGATAGAGAGGATAGAGGATTATCCATACTAATCAGTTCTCTTATCCTCCAAAACAGAGTTATCACAACCAAGCTATGTTAGAAGTTAGAAATCATCCCTGGCCTGAATCATGCTAGGAATTGGATGCTACTAAATGGCCTTCTTTTTGCTGAGCTATTTAAATTCTTCCCTTACATGTAGATTTTAGCTAAGACATTGATTTCTCTTCTGCTGGATCCTGCCATGTGCAGGTAGAATTTCAGTGGTGAACTAAAAACCATTGAAATCATTGTAGTTACTCAAATTTTTATTAGCACAGAATATTTTCCTTTGCAATTAACTCAGCCCATTCCCTCTTTACTAGGTCTCACGGAAGCCTTTAAAGTCATTGAAAAGCAACACTGCCTTATCTCTTTTATCCAACATAGCAGACACTGCACTTTACTTTTCCAAGTAAATGTGTTGTTTTTTCCCCCTCCTGGCATGAAAAGCTGTGGTTTGTGTATGAAGACTAGAATATGAAAAGGCTCATTAAATAAAAATTAAATGTTTTTCTACTGTCACCTAAGGAGAAGAGGAGTGAATAGAAAAAAAAAAAAAGTATTCAATTTCTCTCCAGTCTGGGCATATTCATTTTTGTCAATAAAAGTGTGGAAAGCAAAGAAAGCTGTAATTCCTCCAAAGTAAAAAAAGTTAGGAACCCTTTTCAGTCTACTGCAATTGTAGGACCTAACCTAGACATTTGAAAAATGCTTGCAGTGAAAGTATAGGATCATTCCTGCATTAAATATTGCAATGATTGTGCTCATGGAGGAATAACGTACTTTTTTATGCAGTTGTTTCTATCAGCCAATCTATTCAATAAAGAAATGGAAAACAAAACTGTAATTTTTCCTGCTTGAGTGCATCTGAGTGCACAACTTCTTTGAAATTCTCATGAATGTTACAAATTATTCCTAGCTTTCTGCCAATTGTCTTTCTAATTGTAGCAGCTTTAATTGTCAGCTCCTGAAACATGCTGAAATAAACATAAATACTGAATATATCTGCAAGGTTTTTCTTCAGTTTTGTAATTAGTAATGCATTTAGCTAGGTCATTAGATCCAGAGTGGTAGTTCACAACTCTTCTCATCCCTTACCCAGTTTACAGAATGATCCAGAGAAGTATCTAGATTGATTTTGAGTATATACCTTATAGCTTTAAAATGAAATAGCCTTCAAGATTAGTGTTGTAGACAGAAATAGTTGGAGTAAACTAACTATTGTTGGTATTGTGGGTGGTAGAAAAGAGCTGTGATTTACATATGCGTGTATTTAGACTTTATCAAACCTTTAGCTCCCAAAGGCTCTATTTGTCTCACTGAATGAGTCTGAGCTATCCTTTTCAATGAAGACCACAGGAAAAAAAATCAAATACAAACAAACTAACAAGAAAGAGGTAATGAGCTATGAATTATTAGCCCATTATTCAGTGTTCCTAACACACAAGCACACCTGCTGGTGAAAAACTTTTTAGCCATATTTTAATCTCGTCCATTTTTTATGGTCAAAATCTTGCTCATGGGCACAGGAAAGCAAACCTCATTGATCAACCCAAACATATTAAAATAATTGAATATTAACAGTCTAATCCAAGAATCATTATTAGTACAGGCATAATTAATATAGAGAAAAAAATAGTTCCACACAAAGTGACATCAGTAGTAATAATATCAATAAATATATCTTAGATTCTACTCCTTTTTTCCTGGTATATTATTTAGCCTTCCATGGCTCCTCTGGTTCCCGAGGTGAGTAGCTTCACCCTAATGGTGTGAAAAGGGTGTTATGTAATATTGTTAGCATCTGTAGTTCCCCCAAAGAATCCATTTATCTCCTACTCATTCTCTCTCATGTTTCCAGTTCTCTTTCCTTCTGGCCTTGGTTCTCAGTCTCAGTCTCTTTTTATAACTATATACAGTTTGTTCTCTCCTAAATGCTCCTAGTGTTTTTAACAATAAGTTCAACTTTACTCAACTCCTTTCTTTATAAGCAACCACAGATATCTTGTCCCTTTTATTTATTTCTTTATTTTTATTTTTTATGTCCTAGTGGTTGTTTTCCTCCCATTACATTTGAAATTGAAAGCTTTCTTCTCCCTGGCTCTTGAGTACCAGTAAAGAATAAAAGGAAGTCACTGCGATCTTTTAATAGCAATAAACTTTTTTCTTTTTTTTTTTTTCAGTCTTCGAAGCTAGAAAAAAAAATGTTCGAATTAAAATCCACATTCATTGTTAAATTTCAAGTATCTTTCACAAGACTGTAGATGATATGTTGTATTGGGTTTACATGACAAGAACTTGGTAGCAGGGAGGTTGTGAGGATGGGCTCTGTGAGAAGAGCCCAGAAGCTGCCCCATGTTAGATAAAGCCCAGTATCAGATGGCTCCAAAGGGACCCGCTGCTGCCCACAGCCAAACCAATAAGCAATGTTGTTTGCACCTCTGTGAGAGCAGATTTAAGAAAGGGAAAAAAACTGCTGCACAACATCTGGGAGACTGAGGAATGAGAGAGCAGTTGTGGTGGAGCTCAGCTGCCCAGCTGAGTAAAACCACCAAACATGTAAATGTCATGAAATACTGAGAAGCTGTCAAGAAACAATGACCAAAACAATATAGTTTCACTAGTCTCATTTCTTTAAAAAAAAATTATAAACAGTCTGGAACAGAGTAGGAAACATATGAGGAATGCCTGGTACTGAAAAATTCACCCTGCATATTTTATTTGTGCTGAAGTTCAAAGGAAGGAAAGAGTCCATAAAAATTCAATAAATGCGTAGCAACTAGTACCACTAATCCCTCCTATTTGTGCAGTTTGAGGACAGTACAGTCCTCAACGTAAAAAAAATCATCTTCCAGAACTTTCTTTTAATTAGATTTTCCAAGATTCTTTTCAAACCGCTTTCATTGTATGACTAACCTAGGCTTTGGTTGCAGCCATGATCCCACTAAAGAATCTCTTCATTATTACTTAAACAGCACTATGAACTGGGATACTTGCAGAAGTGAAATAAACCAGCTCAGCGGCCCTCAAGAAGTATATGAAATGGATAAGATAATAAATGAAGAATATTTTTTTAGTGGAAACTATAAGGTAGTGTTGTTAATATAACCCTATTGTCTACATTGTCTACATGTGGTTAACTACAGCTTCAGAGTTAGAGTGAGAGTTAAAATCGTGGTTCCGTTGATATCAGTGGTAAGCATTCGTAGAAATCAGACCAGGATTTCCACATTACTTATACTCTGAAAGGAAAAAGAAAATCAGTCAGATTTTTAGTGGACGTAAGTGATTTTATTACGTTTGAGAAAAAAAATACTAACTCAAGTGTTTGTTTCTGAGTTTAAAAACACCTTCAGAACATCTATCATATCTCTGATAATCATTTTCAAACTTAGTTTATTATTAGGCTATTTATGTTGTGTCTTATACCAGTCACTAGGCAATCTAAGATACTGTCCTACTTCCACTTAAATTAACTTCTCTCAATTACTTTTATTTTTCTGAAAAAAAGTGTTTACTTTGAAACTCTTATTGATTAATCACAGCCCACCTCTGACTGCTACATTTTTAAGAATATTGCGGATTCTGGTAAAGCCTTAAAAATCTAAAAGCGAATTGAATGAAACACATAAAGCTAGCTGAATATTAATTCTATGAATAAAAAGTGAAGTACAAAATTATTATTATTATTCTTCCATTATAGAGAATAGTTTAAAATAATAAATAAATGAACTTCAAAACGGGTGGGATGTAAACATACCATACAGGCTATATTACATGAACAATGAGGTGAAGCTCAGGATAATAACAGGAGTGAAGCTCAGGATAATAACAGGAGGGAGCAGCATAAAAAACAGGAACCTAACTCTGGATTTTAGGAGTGCTGACTTCAACCTCTTCAGAGATCTGTTTGGAAGAATGCCATGGGATATGGCCCTAGAGAAAAAAGAGCGATCCAGGGGAATCCGTTGATATTCCCCAGGGAAATTTGTTCCCC
Organism: Cygnus atratus; assembly: GCF_013377495.2. Lineage (NCBI taxonomy): Eukaryota > Metazoa > Chordata > Aves > Anseriformes > Anatidae > Cygnus > Cygnus atratus. The sequence continues at coordinate 56,212,285 of NC_066365.1, forward strand.
AGGGGTCAGTATTGGGGTCCATCATCTTTAATATCTTTATTGATTTTATTGATATTTATTATTATTATTATTATTATTATTATTGATTTTATTGATATTTAAATGAGGGAATTGAGTGCACCCTCAGTAAGTTTGCAGATGACACCAAGTTGGGTGGAAGTGTTGATCTGTGGGAGGGTAGGAAGGCCCTGCAGAGGGACCTGGACAGGTTAGATCAGTGGACAGAGGCCAATGGGATGAGGTTCAACATGTCTAAGTGCCAGGTCCTGCACTTTGGTCACAACAACCCCATGCGATGCTACAGGCTTGGGGCAGAGTGGCTGGAAAGCTGTGCAGAGGAAAAGGATCTGGTGGTGTTGGTCAATGCTTGCCTGAACATGAGCTGGCAGTGTGCCCAGGTGGCCAAGAAGGCCAACGGCATCCTGGCTTGTATCAGGAATAGTGTAGCCAGCAGCACCAGGGAGGTGATCATCCCCCTGTACTCTGCTCTGCTGAGGCCACACCCCGACTATTGTGTTCTGTTTTGGGCCCCTCAGTACAAGGAGGACATTGAGGCACTGGAGCATGTCCAAAGAAGGGCTATGAAGCTGGTGAAAGGCCTGAAACACAAGACCCATGAGGAGCACCTGAGGTAACTGGGGTTGTTTAGTCTGGAGAAGAGGACACTCAGGGAAGACCTTACTGCTCTCTACAACTACCCGAAAGGAAGTGGTGGTGAGCTGAGGTTGAGCCTCTTCTTGCAAATAACTAGTGATAGGACAAGAGGGAAGAGAGTCAAGTTGTACCAAGGGACGTTTAGGTTAGAAATCCTTGGTAGGAGAGGACCAGATTAGGGAACCTTAAATGAACTGGATATTTGTAAATCCAAGGGGCCTGACAGACCCACAAGTTCTGAGGAGGCTGGCAGATGTCATTGTGAGGTCACTCCAATTACCTTGGAAAGACCATGGGGACTGGGAGAGATTCCAGAACACTGGAAGAGAGCAAACATCAGTCCTATCTTTCTTCTTCCTATGCAAGAATGAAGAAGCATAGAATTGCAGGCCAGTCAACCTCACCTCAGTTCCTGGGAAAGCATTGGAGATAACCCTGCTGGAAAGTATTTCCGTGTATGTGAAGTACAAGAAGGTGATTATGAGTAGTCAGCACGGATTTACAAAGAAAGGAGAAAAACTTTTTAATTAAGCTGGTAGCCTTCTGAGGTGACTAGCTTAGTGAACAAAGGGAAAACAGTGGGTGTTACTTACCTTGACTTAGTAAAGTCTTTGGCATTCCTCATTGACAAACTGACAAAGTATGAGTTAGGTTAGTGGACAGTGAGGAGAGTTGAAAACTGGCTGAATGGTCAGGCCTAGAAGGTTGTTACCGCAGGCACAAAGTCCATATGAAAGCATAAAACGTGGTTTGTTCAGAAATTGCTTTTCTGCAGTCAGAAGTTTTGGGGAGCTCACAGCCATTTCAGTTCTGCACCAAAGGAGAAACCTTGTCCTAAGATACTTGTAAATGATAAAACATGCTTACTACATGCTACATAGCCAGTAGCACAATGATTAGATTTTTTAAAAGTGATGGGGAAAACTGCATATTTAAACCATTTAAACCATAAATATATGGACTCATCTTTACCTCTTTGAAACTTAATCTTAATTAAAATTTAATTGTAATTCTCCTGAGAAGTTTCAATTTCAATTTTGATTAGGCATAATTTTCTGATCAAACAACATTTTCTTGAAGGAAAAAATAACCTATAAATTATCTGTAAACAGAATGAGAATACATTGCTTTTATTCCTACCCTGTTCAAACTTTTCACCCAGTTACCAATTCACACTACCTCACCTGTCAAATTAGAATAAGCAAGCCCTAGAATCTCTAGAAAATGAGCACTCCTTTGTTGATTTAATTTATTGCAAAACTGAAACTTGATTTATTGTCATTCTTGCCTGTTAACATAGGAAGCAATGTGTAAAAGAAGATTCTTCTTACATATGACACATGAAACAGTTGTCAAAGAACTGCCATTACGTGTTATGCATCCACTGGGTTTACTTCAGGAGAGACGTTGCATGAGGGAGAGAAGCAGTTCAAAGATTTTTAAAAGGAAGTCACTGATTTAGCAATTTATGGATCAGGACTTAAGAATTTCAGGCAGAGAAACAAAATACCTGGATTATTCCAAGAGAAAATTGTATTTGTACTTTTATTCCATTTTGATACAGAGGGATGGAATTCTTCATACGTTTCTTGAACTTGCATTGATTTTTACTGGGCTACTGAATATGTTATACTGAGCTCTACTAGTGTCATATAATTAACTTAAATATATGAAATTAAACAAATTATTTTCTCATACAAGGTATTGCATCAGAGTTTAAAAACAAAGTCCAAACAACTGACTTTCAGTTCTGCTGTAGAGAGCATTTTCCTCTTCACATTTAAAATTTTGGCTGAGGCAATAATAGGAAGAACTGAAGGAATAAAGTTGGAAAAAACAGAATATATGGTATCTGTTCTAGTTAGTGCATACTACATTATTACTCACTGCAATATATTAAATTGATGATACAATTATTTACCACACTGTATATACCCACTAGGCATTTGCTCTGTATTTCATAATTTTCAAAGATTATAATTTTGTACTTTATATTCTAACTTAACATGTAGCTATTTCATTTTTTTTTCATTTCACTCGTATGTCAGCAAGCAAAAAGAAATAATAAGTACTCCAAACGAGACCTTCTTATGTTTTACTGTATCTTTTCACACTCAGCCATAATAATAATAATAAAAAAAAAGTGTAGAAAAATAGCATTAAAAAAATCTTACATTGGTGCAGGAAATATGGAAAGATATATGTCTGATTAGTATTGTGGGTTAACCATAACAACTACGTATCCACCAACCATTCACTCAACCACCTATTCCAGAAGAATAGGAGGAGAGAATCAGAACGGCAAAAGCAAGAAAAAGTCATGGGTTGAGATAAAGACATTTTAATAAGTGCAGGAAAAAAATGAACAGACAAACAAGAAATGTAAAGGTAATCACTCACCACCTGCTACAAGCAGATTGATTTCTGACTAGTCTCTGAGCAAAGGCTACGTTGGAAAAGCAGCCTTCCTTGTTTACCACCTGCACTCCTTCCACCCCCATGTCTTATTACTGGGCATGACATCAAATAGTATAGAACATCCCTTTGGGTAGTTTGTGTCACCTGTCCCAACTATGTTCCTTCCCAGCCTCTTGCCCATTCTCAGAGTATAGCCTGTGTTGGGGGTTGGAGTGAGAACCCAACAGCCTTTACTGTGCAAGCACTGTTCAACAACAACTGTTAAAACACTGGTGTGTTATCAATACTGTTTTGATCACAAATGTAAAACACAGCACCAAGTAGACTGCTATGAAGAATATTAATTCCATCCCAACCAGGCCCAGTAGAATCAGGAAAAAATAAAATAAATCAAAACTTAAAGTTATGCTGCTTTTCTATCTTACAATAATGTAATAAATTGTTTGCATGGAAAACCAAGGCTCTCTTGATACATGAAGTAGTCATCCTTAGTAGCCTTATTCAATGTCTGCATTTTGATGACTGATGAATGCTTTGTGATCTCCAGTAAAGGAAAGATATACATAGATAGTTTTTTGTTTGTTTGTTTTGTTTTTTATTATGTAAATTAATTTCTTTAACATTATGGCCCTTATCTCAAATGCAATGAAGCTATTAACTTGATGTCATGAAGAAAATATTTTATTGCAGTCAACGTCTAATATGGTCAAATGTTGCATTAACTGCCATCTGTTCTGTATCAACATATTTTCAGCCAGGTGCAAATGATCAGCTGGCAAAGCTGACAGCCCATCTTCTCATTTTGTTTAGGGAATCGTCTTCTTCTCTTTAATTGAAACTCAATATAGTTTTTCATCTTCCCAAAACTTTAAAAAACGATATTTTTTTTATTCTATATTTTCAATATTCCCTTTGTCCTTTTCTATGAGGGGTTCAAATGATGTTAAAACTGCTGTATAGGTCACAGAGACATCTAGTCAGTTTTAATAAGTTTTGTAGAACAATCCTTGCAAATGGCAGGATGTAGATAAAATTCATCAGTGAACATATGACAGTTGAAGAGCTGAATATTTATATATTGGGATTCACCTGTGGTGGTTTTACCCAGCTGAAAAGCTGAACTCCACCACAACCAGTCTCTCATTCCCCCACCTCCTATGGTAGGGGAGAAAATATGATGAAAAAAAAAAAAAATGGCTCACAGGTTGAAATGAGTACAGGGAGATCACTCACCACTTATTGTCATGGGCAAAACAGGCTGAGCATAGGGAGATTAAAATAACATATTGCCTATTACTAACAAAGCAGAGCAGTGAGAATCTAAAAGCAAGCTAAAGACACCTTATTGGCTCAGCTCTGGCCAGTGGTGGATCCCTTTTGGAGCAGGCTGGAACTGGCTCTGATCTAACATGGGGCGACTTCTGGACTCTTCTCACAGAAGCCAGCCCTGCAGCCCCCTTGCTACCAAAACCTTTCCACATAAACCCAATACACCACTCCATTAGACCTTTTTAATGTGTAATCTAAAGATGATAATCTCAATGTCCTTCTATTTATGTAAAAAGTTGAACTAAAAATCTTAGCACAAAAATAGAAAAACGTCTCATAAATGAAGCCAAGAATTTATTGTTACAATCTCACAGTAAATTCTAAAAGTGTTAGAATTCTGACTTACTAGTTATATTATAACTTAATGTTAGAATTGACTGTTATTTACAAACGTTAAAACATTTCCAGTTAATGTTTGAACAAACTTAAAGTCTGAGTCATTAGTGCCATTGCTAGTAATATATATCTGCTGCCCAAATCAATATAAACAACTCTCAATAAAACAGTTGAAACTATTACATAAAAACTTTTCTAGTATCCTCTCCATTCTCTGGTGATGTTTTACTCACACTGCCCACACTCCTCAGATCCTGAGGCCATTGGTGTCTGCTGCTCAGGTCTGGGAAGGATTCACTGCACCATCCTGAAATGTGCCAGGACATCTGTCACATCACTAATAAGGACTTCTTCCTTCCCTTTGCAACAAGGTGCAAGATGTAGATGCTTTCCATCTTTTCAGTCTTTGGATCTACTCAAATACATTTTCCTGCATTTTCTTAGCACAGTCTACCTATCTATTTTTATAATTGACTCTCAACTATTTCATTTTTTTTATTCTCTATCTAGTAGCACAAAAACAGTGAAGGGAGATTATATTTAGAGCACCAGGGTAGCATCATGTTCATTAACATTGCTAATAACATCATAAAATGTTTTAGATTTTTTTTCAAAGATTTTTTATGATATGATATTGCATTCTGTCTATATTAGAAATACATGGTTCTGTGAGCATTGTCTATGTTCTGTGGTGACAGGAGTTCGTAAGTTACCATTGTTTTTTTCATTCAAATCTTTTATGTATAAATAGAAATACTGAATGCTATGAATAAAGAAAATTCATCTTATTGCAATGCATATGCATTTACTTGTAGTGTCATGCAACATATACGTGCTATGGATAACCAAATCCAAGATTTGTTTGAACTTGAAAGTGATGAAAAAAATGCAAATAAATAAATACATAAAGCATCCCAGAGGTTCAAGATGGGTCTTAAAGAATTAAGTTTAAAAAAAAAAAAGCGTAAATATGGAATAGAAGAGAATGAATAATAATTCTAATAGATCAGTTTCAATTATTATTCAGTGAATAATAATTCTAATAGATCATGTGGTCTACCTTGACTTCAGCTAGGATTTTGACACTGTCTCCCATAACATACTCATAAACAAGCTCAGGAAGTGAAGCCTAGGTGAGTGGACGGTGAGGTGGATTGGCAATTGTCTGGACAACAGAGCCCAGAGAGTTGTGCTTAGTGGTGTAGAATCTATTTGGAGGCCTGTAGCTAGCAGTATCCCCCAAGGGTCAGAACTGGGTCCAGTGTTGTTCAACTTATTCATCAGTGACCTGGATGATGGAACAGAGAGCACCCTCAGCAAGTTTGCTGATGACACAAAGCTGGGAGGAATGGCTGATACCCCAGAGGACTGTGCTGCCATTCAAAGGGACCTCGACAGGCTGGAGGGTTGGGCCGAGAGGAACCTCATGAAGTTCAACAAGGGCAAGTGCAAGGTCCTGCACCTAGGGAGGAATAACCCCAAGCACCAGTACAGGCTGAAGGGTGACCTGCTGGAGTGCAGCTCTGCAGAGAGGGACCTGGGTGCCCTGGTGGACAGCAGGCTGACCATGAGTCATCAATGTGCCCTTGTGGACAAGAAGGCCAATGGTATCCTCGGCTGCATTCAGAAGACTGTTGCCAGCAGGTCAAGGGAGGTGATCCTCCCCCTCTACTCAGCCCTGGTGAGGCCACACCTGGAGTATTGTGTCCAGTTCTGGGCTCCCCAGTACAAGAGGGACATGGAACTACTGGAGCGAGTTCAGAGGAAGGCTACTAGGATGATTAGAGGACTAGAGCACCTGTCATATGAGGAAAGGCTGAAAGAACTGGGCCTGTTTAGCCTGGAAAAGAGAAGACTGAGGGGAGACCTCATTAATGTGTACAAATATCTGAGGGGAGAGTGTCAAGAGGATGGAGCCAGTCTCTTTTCAGTTGTGCCCAGGGACAGGACGAGAGGCAACAGGCACAAAATGATGCACAGGAGGTTCCAGCTCAATATGAGGAAGGTACTTCTTTATTGTAAGGGTGAGAGAGCACTGGAACAGGTTGCCCACAGAGGTTGTGGAGTCTCCTTCTCTGGAGATGTTCAAAACTCGCCTGGATGCCATCCCACATAATGTGCTCTAGGTGATCCTGCTCGGTAGGGGAATTGGACTAGTTGATCTTCAGAGGTCCCTTCCAACCTTGTCCATTCTGTGATTCTGTGATTCTCTGTTTTTCAGTTTTTTGAAAATGAAGGTATCAGCATGGTCTGAGATGAGTCCAGCCAGTGAAATAGTTCAGTCAGTATGCACTATTCAGTAGAACTTACCTTACGGAGTGAGAAATAAAGTGTAGTTTTGTACCTAAGACTATCTCACGGTTTTATCATTGTGAAGCATGGTGTATTCCCACTGACTTTTTGATTTGCTTCATGTCATTACCTGAAATGACTGCACTTCTGCATTTACTGCAGGTCATTGTGCAGTGTTTTGAGATCTTTTTGAAATGAAAAATGTTACATAAAATAAATATGTATTATACTCACCATATGGTACTTATCTTGAACATACTCAGATTTCTTAGCAGAAGAAAAAATATTAACTTTGGGTTAAATGGGCTTTGTTGCACAACTCTAACAACAGGCTATACTTTATTGTACCATACCATTTTTTAATGATAGCTCTAATATGTATTTCATTGATATGATTTTGTCATAATTTTAATATTTTCTTGATGCGGTAGAAATGAATAAAACAATGTCTCCATAATGTACCAATAAAAACCAGTTCCCCCAGCTGCTAAGCAAGTAGATGCAAATGCATTACCATTTTTCTTCAATCAATATATGTAATTTCTGTAGACTGATCAGTGATAGAATCAAGACACTAACCCAGTCTGAAAGCTTAGATAGAAAGCTGAGCTACCAAAACTTAGCAGTTCACCAGGCAGCAGTTGAGCTACTTCTAATCTTTTATTGCTCTTTCTTGCATCAACTTTGTAGTTGTATCTTGAAACTGTTGCACATTTTTTTTTGTGCAAAATCTCAGAATTATGCTCTTAGTGCATGGCATGGTAACTCAAGTTCCCATACCATGAAGAGTACAGGTGAGATAATGTAACCAACTCCTGCTATCAGAAACACTGATAAATTAAGGGAGTATTAATTATATAGTTTTAAAGAAACCATGTTTCAAACATGTTTGTTTGGCTTTAAGGGAAAGACTACTTTATTTTGGGATGTTGATTTCCAACAAAAGTTGTTGGAAAGTCACTGAGCATGACTTCCATCAAAATGTAATGCAGCTCTTGCCAAAATAATGCTGCCATTTGAATGACTAGAATGAATATATTGCCTTTGGATAATTATCTCACAGTTTATTTTAAGACCTATTCTACAGTATTGCCATGTTATCAAATGTAATTTATAAAGTTTTTAAAATTGTTATCAGAAGGAATGTTGAATATTCTGAAATTGCCTTTTTCAAATAAAAAATCATGAATACAGTGTTTTTTAGCTGAACTAAAGGATAGATGTGGTAAAACACGCAGAAAAGAAATACAGGACTATGTAACCAAAAATGTTTAGGAGTCCTCTGGTTTTTTGTTTTGTTTTGTTTTGTTCCTTTTCCTTTTTTTTCTCCCTTTTCTCTTGTTTTGTTGTTGTTGTTTGTTTGTTTGTTTGTTTTAAGTGATATTCTTAGTATATCAGAACCAATATTGTTCTCTTCAGTATCTGGTCCCCAACAGTAAACATACTGCCTTTGTAGTTAACATTTTGTACCCACTCAGTTGGAATGGGCTGACAACTTTGAATAGAATATCTGTCTGTCTGAATGAGGTCAACAGTCAGGACTGTGTTCTTTTTAAACCTGTAAGTAAAAGTTATGTTTTTAGAGTAGCATTCAGCTTCAAGAAAGGTAGATGCCTAAAGATACAATGTCTATGTCTATGACAGGAAAAACAAATAACTTACGTGCTTTTTCTCCTTTCTCAGTTTTCCTGAAGTAAATGATGAGCAATGGCATACATTTTTTCTCTGGATCCTACACACACAGGATCATGAAACATCAATTTTTGGAACACTCAGCAAATACATAGAGGCTTACAGAAAGCTTCTAAACCTCCAAATATTCCCATCCATCAGCATACCAAAGGCTGTAGTTCAGTGAAATATCAGTATCCTCACATTAAGGTCAAACTACATAAAAGAAATGAAACTGGCTTGTACTTTACCCAGCTGAAAATGAAAACTGCAGTGGATTAGAAGAAATATTGACTCCTCTTCCTATCAGAGACACCATTGCCGTCATCATTGCCAGTGTAGTATGAAGCTTGTTCTTCCTTCTGCTTCCTTCCAAAATTCTGGCTTTAAAAGAAGCACTGATTTACTCTATACATACATTTATTACTCTGTTAAACCACTATAGGTTACTCCTCCCCAAGCTGAGTAAGAAAACTCTATGAAAATCCAAATCTATGTAAACATTACCTTAGAAAACCATGCCACTTACAGTATGACACACATTTAATCATTTATTCATCACTGTCACAATTCAATGTTTTTTATCTAAGCAAATGTCTATAAGATCTTAGAGATCATTCCCTTCACAGTAATTCAACAATTGACTGCACTCGATGGGAAAGCTGGCAGAAAAAAAAAAAAAAGAAAAAAAAAATGTTGGCAGAAACTCATTCTGAAAAAGGAAAAATTGGCAAAATGTTCTGCATGACCAATAGTTGACTATAAAACTACCTGTCACTGAAGATTAAATGGAAGCTAAATCTCACCAGTTTAAGAAACGAAGTAAAATGTGATTCTGCTTCACTTCAATGTTTAGATGATGAAAGTATAAGCATAAAGTTCCATGGAAATCAGATTATAAATTAAATTATTAAAGAAATAAGTTATTTAGTGTAAATACTGCATATATTTTTTTTCAATTATCATTTTCAGTAACTTCATAAAACTGCAATAAACTCTGAAAAGCAGGCAGCTGGAAAAAAAAATAACCAAGAGGAAATGAGTAATTGAGAAAGAGCAAGTGAGACAGTGAGAGATTGGTGTCTGAAAAATAAGTAAGATGTCAACATCTATCTGTCTTATTAGACACCTACATCCACCAGTTAAATGCCACTAACAGTACTGTCAGCTGTACTGTTGACTCAGGACTGTCACTAGGGGCAATGCCCTTGTCTCACATAAATAAATAAATAAAATACAAGCTCACAGAATATCACAAGGAAGGGAGGGAAAATGTCTCACCATAACTCCTCCTTGGTATGTCCAGCCATGTGGCATTGTCAAAAGCACGGCTCAAAGGGTAAATCTCTACAGTCAAGAAACTGCTCTCGCAAAACCACAGGAGATAATTTATGTTGGAAGAGACATTTTTACCATGACAGGCCAAAAGTCAGTGCTGTCTAGCTGGTGTTCAGCCGGTATTGCACATGGAAGTAACTTGTGTAAACATTCAGAGCAATTAGTCTAGATACAGATGATATTTGAGTTTCCCCACATGAATTCTCTAATTGTTTATCAAATATATTGAAGTTTCTCAGTCTTCTTTTATAAATATTTGTATAAATATTTTTATAAATATTTTTGTAAATATTTGTTGACAGAAAGATATGGATCTTAGTCTTTCACATCTCCACAGAACACGCAAGCTACTGGACTATAGCTTCAGATTCTTTCTTCAATTGGCACCAAATCACTTTTTATAGATAATATAACCTCTCCAGTATATAAGATGAAAATACACATCAGAATTCAGATCCTATAAGACAGTGAAGAAGTGGATTAAGTTTTGAGAGATGTTTACTGGTGAAAGATTCCCTCCCAGATGCCAACTTGACATAGAACTCTGATAAATATGTACTTCTTTCTGGCCAGATACCCTAGAGATATTTATCTCTTGCCATTTTCCAATACACTGCTGTTTAGATGTAGTTTAGATTAGATGCATGTTTAAGAATCCTTTCTTAGTCAACAGACTTCCAACTATATTATTTAATGACCATGAAAAGATTGAAGGTATGAGAATGGACACAGCAAAGTGCTTATTTTGACTATTAAGCCTTCAATTCTTAATTGTCTGCCACCTAAGATTTACTTAAATGTCAAAAAATACTTCCTAGCCAATAATGTGAAAATCTTAGATGATCCTCACTAAGTATCTTTCTGATGCAAACTAAAATTACCTAACACAGAGATAGTTTAGACTCCAGGCAATGCTGTACTTACTGTTAGAGATGACAGATCCTAACACCTTCACCAAAGGATTACAGAAAATTTACACATCGACTTAGTTCAAAAATATCACGATGCATTTAACTGTCTTCAAAAAATCTCACTCCCTATCCCTAGATGGATTACCAGCAGTTTGACACCATCAAAAACAAATTTTACTGAATTATTACTTCATTCTTTTCCTTCAGAAAGAATTATATGTGAGGCTTTTCTTTCTTTCCTCTTTCTTGAGCTTCAGTTTCACTCAGTCAGTCCTTACTAGTCATTTGTTGTAAGGGAAAAAAATCCTTTGACTTCAGTGACAGTGGGATTGGCCCTAATGATGATAAAATATGCTTCTGAAGCTACTTCATTTTGTGTATGACTACTTACTACTTATTTTCTATGATTTACATTATTCTTCCTTAACAGTCAGATAAAGTGGGATACTGTTAGTATCAACAGGATAAACTTTATTCCTATTGATTACCTCAAATAAGGTAAACATTCCTACTTTATAACAAACAAGCAAGCGAACAAACAAACCTGTCCCATAAAAATATATTTTTTACTGTTTAATTATATATTTAATAATTAGATACTTTGATGGAACAATTTCATATTAAAATTAAAACATGACATAAAAATGTGAGGTTTTGGGCAGGAAATATGAGATAAAATCATGATGACAATAATCACGTCTACAAACAAAATAAGTTGTACAAAGAGAAAAATGGAAATAAAAATACTAAGCATTCTTGATAGCACACTTCTTCCCTGAAAAACACAGCATATATTATACTTAACATATTACACACATGAAAAAGAACAAGCAGTTACAGATACCAGGAAAAAAAAAAAAAAAAAAGAAGAAGAGTAATAAGCAAACTATATTTGTTATTGAACCCTTTATGTTGAGGCTACAGTGTTTTCTAAGCTTGTACTCATCTAAATTAGTAAGTCTTACCACCATTCAAATCCAATTTGAATTGCTATTTGCAACCCTAATTACCAAGCTCTCTGCATAGAACTAGTGATGGAATTCTACTTTCATTATCCCTCTGTTACTGCTGATAGTAAATTAAACACTCAACATAGAATGATTTTCCTCTATTAAGACAAAACAGTGACATACTGATTAAATTTAAACTGTCAGATCTTATTTTGTTTATCACTATTAGTCTTACAGCAGTCTATTGTCATTTTCTTTTCAGGTTCTTTCATTTAAACTTTTGTCATCTAGGAATGGTGGCAATAGGTGACGTGATATTTTAGAAGTATTAAACTTATTTTGCAGCAGTTTAGAAAGTGTCGTGATATTTCAGTTTTGGATCACTAAATGTTATGTGAATAGCTTCAAAGATGGTAATGGAACTGAAGAATTGTGTATTCCATCCTGAGAAGCCTCCTCTCCAGTAGGCTTTGGACAAACATTATATATAATTACTCATCTGAACAAACTTTATAGTGAAGTTCTAAGTAATGATAAAGAACATAGAAAATAATAAGAGATCTGTGCTAGTTCATTAACTTCTGTTTATTTTCTTTTTTTTTTCTGTAATCCACTTTCAATTATATGACTTCAATGGAAAAGCTTGATTGACTGATTTTAATTTTAATAATATTGAAAATAGAGCTTCCACAAAGTAAAAAGTCGCATCTTTGACGAGGGGAGGGAGGGTAGCTACAAGTGACAGAGAAGGGCTGGGGGAAGTTGTCACTGCTGTCACTGTTGAAGGCAGAAGGGAAGCACCTCTGAGTTGTCCCATAGGATTGTCTGAGGGCTCCTCAGAGATGGTAATGATCCCGATACCCCATCCAGAATCTTCTTCTTGCATCCCTCCAGAGGTAACTGCACCTGCTGCTTCCCTCAAGTGCCTGTACACCAATGCGCGGAGCATGGGAAATAAACAGGATGAGCTCGAGATCTGCAGTTGGTCGCAGGGCCACGATCTCGTTGCGATCACAGAGACGTGGTGGGACAGCTCGCATGACTGGAATGCTGTCATGGAGGGCTATGTCCTTTTTAGGAAAGACAGGCTGGGGAAACGAGGGCGTGGGGTTGCCCTTTATGTGAGGGAGCAATTAGAGTGTACCCAGCTCCACCTGGGAGAGGATGAAGGACAAGTGGAGAGCTTGTGGGTGAAAATTAAGGGGTGGGCTGGTATGGGGGATACTGTTTTGGGAGTGTACTACAGGTCACCAGATCAGGAGGAGGAGGTCGATGAGGCCTTCTACAAGCAGCTGGTAGTAGCCTCACGATCACAGGTGCTGGTTCTCATGGGGGACTTCAATTATCCAGACATCTGTTGGGTAAGCAACTTGGCCAGGCACGAGCAGTCCAAACAGTTTCTACAATGTGTTAAAGACAATTTTCTGACGCAGGTGGTGGAGGAGCTGAGGAGGCAGGGGGTGCTTCTGGACCTTGTCCTTACCAACAGGGATGGGCTTGTTAGGGATATGAAGGTTGAGGGCAGCTTGGGATGCAGCGACCACGAGATGGTGGAGTTCAAGATGGAACTTGGAAGAAGTAAGGCTAAAAGCAGGATTGCTACCCTGGACTTTCAAAGAGTCAACTTTGACCTCTTCCGGGACCTGCTTGGAAGTATCTCCTGAGCTAGGTTGCTGGAAGGCAAGAGTGCTTGTGAGAGCTGGGCTACATTTAAACAGTACTTCTTCCAAGCTCAGGATCGGTGCATCCCTAAGAGTAGGAAATCGGGGAAGGGGGGCAGGAAACCTGCGTGGATGAGCAAGGAGCTAATCAGTAAGATCAAAAGGAAGAGGAAGGTCTATGAAATGTGGAAAAAGGGCCTGTCCTCTTGGGAACAGTATAGAAGTGTTGTCAGGGCCTGCAGGGACATGACAAGGAAGGCTAAAGCCCACCTAGAGATGAGGCTTGCAAAAGAGATAAAAGATAATAAGAAGGGTTTTTTAAAGTATGTAAACAGTAAAAGGAAGACTAGGGATAATGTAGGTCCCTTGCTGAACGAGGGGGGTGTCCTGGTAATGGGAGATGCCGAGAAGGCAGAGATACTGAATGCTTTCTTTGCTTCAGTCTTTGCTTCAAGGACTCCTCCCCGTGACTCCTCGACTCTGGGGGGGGGGGAGAAAGGGGCTGGGAAATGGAGGGCTCCCCCCTGGTTGACCCAAGGGTAGTTGGGGAGCGCCTGAGGAGGCTCAACGCACACAAATCCATGGGTCCCGATGGGATGCATCCACATGTGCTAAGGGAGTTGGCAGAGGGATCGCCGAACCACTCTCTATCATCTTTGAAAGGTTCTGGAGAACAGGAGAGGTGCCTGAAGATTGGAGGATAGCCAATGTCACTCCGGTCTTCAAGAAGGGCAAGGAGGACCCAGGAAACTACAGGCCAGTCAGTCTCACCTCTGTCCCTGGAAAGGTGTTGGAACAGCTCGTTCTGGATGTCATCTCCAAGCAATTGGAAGAGAAGAATGTTATGAGGAGTAGTTAGCATGGATTCACCAAGGGGAAGTCATGCTCGACCAACCTCGTTACCTTCTATGATGACATCACCAGCTGGGTAGATGGGGGCAGATCAGTGGATGTCATCTACCTTGACTTTAGCAAGGTTTTTGATACTGTCTCCCATGACATCCTGATAGCAAAGCTGAGAAAGTGTGGGATAGAGGAGTGGACAGTCAGGTGGGTTGAGAACTGGCTGACTGGCTGAGCTCAGAGGGTGGTGATCGGTGGCGCAGAGTCCGGCTGGAGACCTGTGACTAGCGGCGTTCCCGAGGGGTCGGTGCTGGGTCCAGTTTTGTTCAACATCTTCATCGACGACCTTGATGAGGGAATAGTGTCTGACCTCAGCAAGTACACCGATGACATGAAGCTGGGAGGAGTGGCTGACATGCCAGAAGGCTGTGCCGCCATTCAGCAAGACCTGGACCGGCTGGAGAGATGGGCAGGAATAAACCAAATGAGGTTTAATAAGAGCAAGTGTAGAGTCCTGCACCTGGGAAGGAACAACCGGATGTATCAGTACAGGCTGGGGGACGACCTGCTGGAGAGGAGCTCTGAGGAGAAGGACCTTGGGGTCCTGGTGGATGACAGGTTGACTATGAGCCGGCAGTGTGCCCTCGTGGCCAAGAGGGCCAATGGGATCCTGACGTGCATTAAAAGAAGCGTGGCCAGCAGGTCAAGGGAGGTGATCCTCCCCCTCTACTCCGCCCTGGTCAGGCCTCACCTGGAGTACTGTGTCCAGTTCTGGGCTCCCCAGTACAAAAAAGACAGGGAACTCCTGGAAAGAGTCCAGCGGAGGGCCACGAAGATGATACGGGGCCTGGAGCATCTTCCCTATGAAGAAAGGCTGCGAGACCTGGGTCTGTTCAGCCTGGAGAAGAGAAGACTGAGAAGGGATCTTATCAATGTGTATAAGTACCTGAGGTGCGGGAGACAGAGGGATTTGGCCAACCTCTTTTCAGTGGTTTGTGGGGATAGGACAAGGGGTAATGGCCACAAGATAGAGCACAGGAAGTTCCGCACCAGCATGTGAAATAACTTCTTCACAGTGAGGGTGACGGAGCACTGGAACAGGCTGCCCAGGGAGGTTGTGGAGTCTCCTTCTCTGGAGATATTCAAGGCCCGTCTGGACTCCTACCTGGGCAGCCTGCTCTAAGGAGCCTGCTTTGGCAGGGGGGTTGGACCCGATGATCTTTCGAGGTCCTTTCCAACCCCTTCGATTCTGTGATTCTGTGATTCTGTGATCTTTTTAGCTTATATAAGTATATAAAAAGCATTTTATGAATGTATATAATGACATATCCATCGTATATATTATGTAGTTTGCAGAAACACTAATTCTCAGGAACAATGAAATTATTTATTTGTGTTTTTCCTCTCTCTACCAAGCTCTCTTTGTGGTGGGAAATATTTGGAGGTATTGACAGTGTTTTGGAAGACACAAGAAGAAAGCTTAATCTATGAAAGTAAACACAATTACTGAGTTGTAGTAGAAAGCAGTAAAATTCACAAGTCCGTTGGCCCTGATGGGATGCACCCACAAGTACTGAGGGATCTGGCAGATGTGATTGTGAGGCCATTTTCTACATTCTTTGCTCGATTGTGGCAGCCAGGAGAAGTGTCTGAAGACCAGAGGAAAGCAAATGTCACTCCTATCTTCCAAAAGGAGGACCCGGGGAACTACAGGCTGGTCAGCCTCATCTCAGTCCCTGGGAAACAGATGGATCAGCTGATCCTGGAAACCATTTCTAGGCACATGAAGGAGAAGAAAATTATCAGGAGTAGTCAGCATAGATTCATGAAAGGGAAGTCATGCCTGACCAACCTGATGAACTTCTATAATGAAATGACCAGCCTGATGAATGAGGGGGGAGCTGTGGTTATTGTCTTCCTGGACTTCATGAAGGCCATTGACACTGTCCCCCATAAGATCCTCATAGAGAAGCTGTTAAAATATGGGCTGGATGAGCAAACAGGGAAACTGATTAATCAGATTGAAAACTGATTAAACAGCTGGACCCAGAGGGTAGTGGCCAGTGGTACAAAGTCTACTTGGACGCCAGTCACAAGCAGAATTCCCAAGGGGTCAGTACTGGGTCAAGTCCTGTTTAAAATTTTCATTAGCAATCTGGATGATAGAATAGAGTACACCCTCAGTAAATTTGTGGATGATATGAAACTGGGGGTTAGTGGCTGACTCACCAAAGGGCCACGCAGTACAAAAGACATGGATATACTGGAAAGCATCGAGCAGAGGGCCACCAGGATTATCAAGGGACTGGGGCACCTCACCTATGAGGAGAGGCTGAGAGAGCTGGGACTATTCAGGCTGGAGAAGAGAAGGCTTAGGGGGGATCTTATCAACGTCTATAAATACCTGAAGTGAGAGTACAAAGAGAATAGAGCCAGGCTCTTTTCAGTGGTGCCCAGCACCAGGACAAGAGGAAAGGGGCACAAACTGGAACGTAAGAGGTTCCTTCTAAACATCAGGAAGCACTTTAATGTGTGGGTGATGGAGCACTGTAAGAACTTGCCCTGATTGGTTGTGGAGTCTCCTTCCTTGAAGATATTCAAAAGCCATCCGGATGTGGCCCTGGGCAACCTTCTCTAGGTATCTCTGAGCAGGGAGGGTTGGACCAGATGACCTCCAGAGGTCCTCCCAACCTTAACCAATCATGTGATTCTATGATTCTGTATGACTCTGGCAGGTATTTTAAAGAGTAATCTGTGTGCTGTATAACTATGTGTCCTGGTTGTGGCTAAGATAAAGTTACTTTTCTTCATAGAGGCTCATATGATATTCTAGTTTGTTTTTTGTTTGTTTGTTTGTTTTTTTATGAAAATAATTGTCATAAAACACTGATGTTTTAGTTGTTGCTGAGCAGTGCTTGCAGAGTCAAGCACTTTTCTGCTTCTCATGCTGCCCTGCCAGCGAGGATTCTGGGGGTCCACAAGAAGCTGGGAGGGGTCAGCTTCTGGGAAGCTGTTCCCAAGTCTCAAACTTGCTAAATTTGTGACAACTACCAGCCTCAGATATAACAATCATATGGAAAATATAATAATATATAGTGTACAAGACACATAGAAATGTTTGTGTTTACCACTCGGATTTTGATGCATCACAACTATCTGTTTCTGTTTGACCTGGCTTCTAGTGATACTGAATAATACCTAATGGTACTGATAACACCAAAGAAAATGGAACATAAAGTTAATGTAAAGCATACTGCTGCTTTCTCAAGTGCCAGCACTGTGTGTTATAGGAGTTGAGAACTGAACTCACGTAAGAATGAATAACAGGATTTAAATTTGTTCTTTGAGCCCAGACTATGACATTCATATACATACAAAAGGTAGAATAAATAAATAAATAAAATACTTATGAGTCTATACCAGTTACTGTGCACTGTCATTTGCAAGCAGAGAAGCATTTGTACCTGCAGATGGGATTTGTACATGCCTATTGGGGTGCCAGATGTCTGGGATTACCACACGCTGTTTACAAAAATAGCAAGGGTTAGAGGAGGTCTTCATCCCTTCTTTTAAGGGATATTTGAGTTCACAATTTGGAAATCCTTTAAAATTATTATCTCTTCTAGATCACTGGAAAGCAGTCATAACTTTTTTTTTATAGACTATTTTCATCTTCTAAGTATCAAAAATGTAATTGCTCTGTCATATCAGAAGGATACACTAGCTATATTTTTCTAATTGCTTCACAACGAAATGAATGGGGCTGAGAAGAGTCAGAAATAGTGTGGCCAGCAGGACTAGGGAAATGATTGTCCCTTTGTACGCAGCACTGGTGAGACCACAACTCATATACTGTGTTCAGTTTTGAGCCCCTCACTATAAGAAGGATAGTGATTTGCAGAGTGCAGAGAAGACCAATAAAGGTGGTGACAGGAGGAGAAAACAAGTGTTTTGAGGAGCAACTGAGGCAATTCAGGTTGTTTAGCCTGGAGAAGAGGAGACTGAAGGGAGACCTCATTGTTCACTATGACTATGTGAAAAGAGGTTGCACTGAGGAGAGTGTTGATCTCTTTTCTCAGGTGACAAGTGATGGAAACAGTCTCAAGTTGCACCAGGGGAGGTTTAGACTGGATGTTCTTCACAGAGACGGTGGTTAAGCATTGGAAAAGGCTGCCCAGGGAAGTGATGGAGTCCTCATGACTGGAAGTATTTAAGAGACATGGCCATGGTTTAGTGATGGGACAGGGTAGGTCAGGGTGGACCTAATGATCCTGAAGGTCTTTTCCAACAAAGATGATTTGATGATTCTGTGATTCTATATTTTCTGTACAGGTGATCCCAAATAACTAGATGAAGTACAAACTTTAAAGACTTCCAGACCTCTTAATGTTGCACCACAACTTTATCAGTCCGAGTAGTTTCCATTACTGGAAGGCAATGCATAATTATTTAAATAGACACCAAGACTGTCTTATTATATATATTACTACAGGGGTTAGATCAAGGCTGATTTAAATTATTTTTGAAAACTTTCACTCAGAAGAAATAAAAATTTATGTGTATTAAGTGGGAGTGTGAAATACAGAGATAAGATCTATAGATTGAAAGATTTTATTTTTTTTTATCATGAGGATGTCTGAAAATAAAATGTCTTGTAACTTATTACCACTTTTTTAGGTCATCTGATCTGTTAAAATATGAGTATATATGTATAAAACTTACATTTTACCGCTGAATTTTATTTTATTTATTTATTTATTTGCATTCAGATTCTATGGTAATGAACATTGTATACAAAGGTTCATAGAGCAATCTATGATGTAAAAGACAGTTGAAGGTCATCTTGTCCAATCCACTACTCAAAGTGGGAGAGACACAGATCAGGTTGCCCAGGAGTCAAATTCTGAATATCCCCAAGGCTGTGCATTCAACAGCCACTCTGGACAGCCTGTTTGACCGTTCTCATGTTTTTTTCCCTAGCATCCAATAAGAATCACCTATGCTTGAACTGCAGATTTTCTCATTTATAATTTGCTGTGCTATGCTGAGTCTTGCTTCAACTTCTCTCTATCCTGAAATATTAGGAAGAATCGTTAGTATAACATTTTAAAGAATATTATGAATAAAACCTGTTTAATTTGAAATGTTAGCCTGTTAAAACATTAATTAAGCTAACAATAAATTCTGTAGAAGAACAGATTAAATTCTGTCTGTATGTTGTCTTTTCTTCCTTATAAACCGAAGTCTGAGGTGAACCAGTAGTGTCCTGGGTGGGGGGTAAAGTGCCTTGCAGAGTCCTGAAGCAAGGCAGTGTTGTCTGCAGCTATCATTATGTGCACGACCAGTGTTAGTACAGAAAATATTAATGTTAACATTTAGACCCTCTAAAAACAGGACCACTGAAATATTGGTCCTGACAGCCACATTACATACACCTGCAATAGACAAGCACTCCACAAAGAAGTGCAATTTTGTTTTAGGTAGAGAATACATATCCCTACTTAATTAAGGATTATTCTACTGCTATCCCAATATAAGCTTTTTGTACATATTTTTATAAATTATGTACTTTCCATGATAGATATTTAATAAAGGATGGAAAAATACATAGAAGAAGACAGAAATAGAATACATCACCCACTTATTGTAATCTGGCATATGAAAACTCAAATGCCTTGTGAAGCTAACTTCTCAGGACACAAAGTGCTGACTCAGTCAATTAAAAATGCAAAAAGAAAAAGCGATATTTTAAGGATACTCATTGGGGGGGGGGAACACTAAAGGACTTTTCTTCTGTGTATATGACATGTCCTCTATATTTCAAACTCCTTCATGAAATCTATCTTTAAATGATGAACATTTCTCTCCTAATTTTAATAATGAAAAAACTGATTTACTCCACATATTTTTTGGTTAGTGTAAGACAGAAAGTACCGGTTAGTTTGCACTGCATCAGAAAAACCAGTCAAAAAGTCAGTGCCAGTATCATAAAAACTTGAAAATTTTATATTTGTTAGCCTGTTTGTTGAAAAAAAATAATATTATTGTTATATTTAAAAGCAGGAACAAACCTAGCACTACCTGGTGAAATGTTTTTTAATTATTTTATATTTTTATTAGATCCCTTATCTATTCTTATCTTTCTTTCCTTACAGCAAATATTGCCATTACTTTTCTACATACAGCTTTCTTTCAAAAACAGCTTATTTAATAGATGATCATAAAATGGTCAGTACAAGCTACAATAATGGAAAATACAACTGCCTGATGGAACATGATTGTATAGCTGTTCATAAATAGTAGTACATGACTAAAATGCTGTGGGGGAGATGATTACCATTACCTTCAACAAGAAGAGTGTTACTAGGCTTATCTGACTCTCTCATTTCTCATACGCCTCTTATGTTTTTTTCATCTTAACAATCTTTGATTCTTTTATAACATCTATATACTAAACTGTTGTTTTTTGTTTGTTTATTTCCTTTACATAATACCATTCACCTTTATTAGTTATTATCAATATGGTGATGTTTTGGAACCAGCTTCATATGTGGAAAATAAAATAATTTGTATTGAGTTGAAAGAAGAAAAACACTTCCATTACTTTGGAGTGCAAATGTATGTACTCACTGCCTTAATACGAACATTCCTTTGGGATATATATGGACTAGTGATAGAAAAAATTAGAAATTATTTGGTCTGATGTTCACTAAAATATCAGAGATGCTTTCTGACTAAATATGCAACTGAGTTATTCAGCCATATGAAAATTAAACATCACTAAAGGAACTATTTTACATTTCTGAGATACGTAAAAGAGGTGATTTGTTGCATTTGTCTATTCATTATTTCTCTTTTATAATTACTTAGTAAGTAGAGTGAAACTGTGTAGTGAAAAAGTTACAATGAACATTTATTCAAGTAAATGACTGAGGGATAAAACAAAAAAAAATTGGTAATGTTTATACTTCTGTCAAATTTAATTATCGCTTAGTTTGAATTACTATAAACTTAACTGTAATATTACATTTGTAAAATCATAGAATCATAGAATGGTTTGGCTTGGAAGGGACCTTAAAGATCTTCTAATTCACACACTCCCTCCCATCAGCTGGGACACCTTCCACTAGATCAGGTTGCTCAAAGCCCACCCAACCTGACCTTAAACACTTCCAAGGGTGGGGCATCTACAACTTCTCTGGGAAACCTGTTCCAGTGCCTCACCACCATGGTAAGTCCTCCCTTATGGATAATCCAAAAATCCAAATCTTTTTTTTTTTTTTAAAAGCCATTACTCCTCCTTGTCCTATCACTACACTCCCTGCAAAAGAGTCCCTCCCCATCTTTCTTGTAGGCCCCCTTTAGGTACTGGTAGGCTACAATGAGGTTTCCACGGAGCCTTCTCTTCTCCAGGCTGAACAACCCCAACTCCCTCTTTATAGGAAAGGTGTTCCAGCCCTTTGATCATCCTCGTGGCCATCTTCCAGACTCATTCTAATACGTCCATATCCTTCTTGTGCTGGGGGCCCCAGAGCTGAATGCAGTATTCCAGGTGGGGTCTCGCAAGAGAGAATAACCTCCCTTGACCTGCTGGCCATGCTTCTTTTGATGCAGCCCAGGATACCGCTGGCTTTCTGGGCTGCAAGTGGACATTGCTAGTTCATGTCGAGCTTCTCATCAACCAACACCTCCAGGTCCTTCTTATCAGGGCTGCTCTCCATCCATTCTCCACCCAGACTGTATCTGTGCTTGGGATTGTCCTAGCCCAGATACCGCACCTTGCACTTGGCCTTGTTGAACTTGATGAGGTTCGCATGCACCCACCTCTCAAGACTGTCAAGGATCCTCTGGATGGCACCCCTTCCCTCCAGCTTGTTGACCGCATCACACAATTCGGTGCCATCAGCAAACTTGTTGAGGGTGCACTCAATCCCATCTCCATGTTACTGACAAAGAAGTTAAACAGTGCCAGTCCCAATGCTGACCCCTGAGGAAGACCACTCATTACTGATCTCCGCTTGGACATTGAACCGTTGAGCACAACCCTTTGAGTGCGACCATCCAACTAATTCCTCACCCACCAAGTGGTCCATCCATCAGATCCATGTCTCTCCAATTTAGAAACAAGGATATCACGGGGGACAGTGTCAAATGTTTTGCACAAGCCCAGGTAGATGACATCTGTTGTTCCTTCCATACGCACCGATGTTGCAACCCCATTGTAGAAGGCCACCAGATTTGTCAGGTATGATCTGCCCATAATAAAGCCACTTTGGCTGTCACCAATCACCTCCTTATTTTGCCATGTTCATAACATACATTACGTGGTTAACATTTTGATCTTACAAATAAATCATGAATGTAGATGTGTATGTTATCTCTACCAGGTAAATCTATTCCAAAAAGGTAATGAATATTTTTAAAATATTTTGCAACAATAAATTCATATTTATTATTCACATTTACGTCATTTCAGTCTTTCAGTAGAAGTATCATTGTATAACTCTTATAAGCATCAGATCATCTATATTCACAAGTAAGCACATAAAAAGTGGTTTTAATCTTTATTCATACATTATTAGAAATAGATACCTAAAGTTACTTAAAATTACTATAAGCAATATAATGAATAATGTATAATGTAAAATATGGCATATATTTTCCTATGTAGTACCAAGGTGTTATATATGGTATATAAAGGATGGTATGTTAAACATCTAGAACTGATTCTCAGTTTGGAATTTGGGATATCCTAAAATTAAAATAACAAAATTCGGCTGAAATATTCAGCTTTTATCTGAACATCTCTCTTTAATTAATTATAAATCATATTAATTTTAAAAATTATTACTTAATAAAAGTGGGCTTCTATTATCCTGAGCACTTTACACACTGTATATAGAGATCACTGTGCTCAAGCAACATATAGTCCACCTATATAGGCTAGAACCAGAGCTGCATATTGGACCTATACACAAAAAAAAAAGTGATTTGATATCAGTAAACACCATGTTGGTCATAAATGTATGTGTTTAGTGTGAATAGAGAGTATAAGGAGAAAGAGAGATGGTGTCAACTAAAATAAAACTCGAAAAGTGGTAAGATCAATAATATGAGAAAAGAATAAATGAGAGCTTGAGAACAGGAGAGGAAGGTCTAGAAATGATCAGAACAAGAAGGGATGCCTTTTTTTATTGATACTTAATAACTTTCTCTTTGCAGTTTTGACTAATGAACCAGTGGAAGAGGAAGTGGAGGCAAGAGACAGAGGAATCTTCATGAGAAACAATCTAATGTGCCATCTTAGTATATCCAGAGTGAGTTCAGAAGCCTTTGATCACCTGTTCAACCTTTTATTCAGAGTCAGTATTTCACCCACACTTGTCCCAATAGTGCTTAGTTTTGCCAGACATTGTAGCATGTTCTTTCAGCTAAAGTCTAATTGGAATCAACTTACCAAAAAATCAGGTGCCAGACTTAGTACCTCTAACACTTTCAAAATAATAAATAATGATATGTTTCCAGACCAATTATTCCAAGTGAGAATAATATTACCTAATTACCAGACATCAAACATATATGCTTGCTACTTGATTTTCTCAAGAGCACTCAAGCATGACAACAGGGATGCACACAGACAAGTTCAGTGGACTAATTAGCAATTGATAATGAAAAGAAAATATTGTTGAGAACTCTCTTGTCTACAAGCTCATGTTGATAGGTGAACAGAACACTCTTGTTTCTACTGTGTTTTTTTCTCTCCAAGAAATTTTAATTCTGTAATTGAAAATGAGTAGGCAGTTTAGAATTTCAGCAAACATTTGCCAGATTTGACAAAACTACCAATTACAATAATTATTCAATGTTTTAAAATTTTATACAAGTTAAGAATATATAGGGAAGAATCCTATTGAGGTAAAATAATAACTATGCCTAGTAAAACTTGTCATCAATGTTATGTTTAGGGGAAAATATAGGAAGCTTTATGACTTTTTTTAAAGATAAAATTGGCATTAATTTTATACTTCCTTTTCAGACCAGTAAGAAACCTGTCTCACAACATATAATGAAGACTGAGATGTGTTTTATTTTTATAAAACTATATTTGTTAGTATTATCTCATTATTATTTGATTTCTCCCTTGATTTCCAACTCCCTTACAGATCTAAAGGCAGAAAATGATTAGAAATCTCTCATCTCTGCCAAAATCAAGAGTGACATGTCTTTACTAGAACTTTCTTAATGTCTGATCATGGAAATGATACTTATTAATTTTTCTTCCATCATGCATCTGTAATACTGGTGCATTCTTGATCATAAATTATGAAGCTTATAAAGCTTGGACTGACCTAGACAATAAAATAAATGAACCTATCACTAGAAGAGGGATTTGTTCAGTAGAACAAATTCAGCTGTCACATACATGTTTCTCTTTTTTTTTTCTTTTTATTCCTTTTTATTTAATTTCTTCTTTTTATTCCTATGCCAAGAATACATTAGAGACAGCTGAGTTTAAAAGTCAGTGGTCTTAATTTTGACTTTTAACAATGTAACTTCCATTTCAAAATATTGTCTCATTATTTCAACACTCTGTACTTTTGCAAACTTATATCTGGTCAAGTTTCATTAAATAATGTTGATCCAAATAATACAACTTGGTTCTGTCTCATACCATTTTTTTACATTTTCGGGGGGGGGGGGGATTCTACTCCTTAAAAACCTAAATGAGAGAAAAGGTATTTCAAATCTTATGTCATTATATATCTGCATGTATGTTAGAGATATTTTCTTTTTATCTTTCTTTTTTCTTTTTTTTATTAAATTTCAAATATAGAAAATAAAAAATAATAAAATAATAATAAAAACAAGCAAAAAAAAACCACTACTGAACACTGCATAGAAATGTAAAAGGAAGCTGAAAGCACGTTCTGTCTTTCCAGTAAAGCAAATTGTAGATAATGTTAGTGAAGAGGAAGCCTGTGACAGACAACAGTTTGTGTGTCAAACTGTATGTATGAGGAATGTATAACCACAGGCAAGCCAGTGTCAACAATGGCACCTCGGGGCAACAATGAATCACAAAAGAAGGAATCTGAAAGAGAGGAAGGCTCAAATTGTGTACTTGTGGCTGAGAGACAGCAGTCAGCCAACGGTAGTGTTTAATTCCTTTTCACATGGGAAAGAAGAAAATGAAAGACACTGCATCCACTCTCTCCTGGAAGAATCTGTACTAACAGGCAGAACAAGTGAGAAGAAAGAAAACAGATGTCTTTCTAGCATACTCAATGAATATTTTTGTGTGTTAATACACAGACACCAGGCTATGGTTAGACGAGTTAAAACAAAAACAAGAACAAAAAAACACAGTATTTTACACATAAAATAGAATTTAAGTAAATAGTCTCCTATAAAAACAAAGGAAAAGAAATCAATCAAAACCCAATAGCAGTCAGCTTCTAAACTCCATTTCAAGAAAGGTTGCCAGGATGTTGCCTGTCATTTTTCAATACCTCTCTTCTAGAGGGCATCATTACTCTTTCTGAAAATAATACGTAAAAATTGAAAGGTTATTGGGGGCCTTCTTTCATACACTTCCATCACACTTGTATTTTTGTTCCTATAATAGATAAAGAGCTTTTGAGAAAGTCTGGATCAACTTACCCTGAATTAAAGTAAAAGTATTTCTTTAATTATGATTTTAGTGGTTTTGGCTCATTGTTAAACTCAAGACCTCTGTCAAAAATACAGACTAAAGCAAAACAAGCTAGTGCCTAAATACTATCACTACAAGTATTCTTAGGCAGCTATTGAAACAATTACATATCTTCTTCTCTGAGTATATTTTTTGTTATCTATCTATACATATCTACATATCTTTCCTCTCTTGAGCTTGAGGGTTTATCTTTTTTTACCTCTACTGCTTCACAGGAATAGCAATAAAAACAGTAATTTTAATACAATGTTTAAGTATTTAAAAACAGGAGGGGGAGAGGAGAGTGTTAATACGATAAGTACCAGAAAGGATTAACTATGGCTAAAAAGGAGAGAAGATTAGTTATTATCCTATCTATACAGACACCTATATTTCATATAATCAAAAAAGATAGGACACACCAAAACAGAACTGAAAAAAGATTTTTTTTCTTCCCAGCCCTAAAGTAAAAGTGAAGTCAGATTTATTAAAACCTGTAGTCCCTATCTGTAAACAGTTACAGAATCACAGAATTGTCTAGGTTGGAAGAGACCTCCAAGATCACCTAGTCCAACCTCTCACCTAACACTAACAAGTCCTCCACTAAACCATATCACTAAGTTCAACATCTAAATGTCTCTTAAAGACCTCCAGGGATGGTGACTCAACCACTTCCCTGGGCACCCTATTCCAATGCCTAACAACCCTTTCAGTAAAGAAGTTCTTCCTAATATCCAACCTAAAACTCCCCTGGCACAACTTTAGCCCATTCCCCCTCGTCCTGTCACCAGGCACATGGGAGAATAGACCAACCCCCACCTCACTACAGCCTCCTTTACGGTACCTATAGAGAGCGATAAGGTCGCCCCTGAGCCTCCTCTTCTCCAGGCTGAACAATCCCAGCTCCCTCAGCCGCTCCTCGTAAGACTTGTTCTCCAGACCCCTCACCAGCGTCAACGCCCTCCTCTGGGCTCTCTCAAGCACCTCCATGTACTTCTTGTAGCAAGGGGCCCAAACCTGAACACAGTACTCGAGGTGCGGCCTCACCAGAGCCGAGTACAGGGGGACAATCACTTCCCTAGACCTGCTGGCCACGCTGCTTCTTATGCAAGCCAGGATGCTGTTGGCCTTCTTGGCCACCTGAGCACACTGCTGGCTCATATTCAGCCAACTATCAACCAATACTCCCAGGTCCTTCTCGGCCAGGCAGCTTTCCAACCACTCATCTCCCAGCCTGTAGCACTGCTTGGGGTTGTTGCGCCCCAGGTGCAGGACCCAGCACTTGGCCTTGTTGAACTTCACACAGTTGACCTCAGCCCATCGCTCCAGCCTATCCAGATCCTCCTGCAGAGCCTTCCTACCCTCGAGCAGATCGACACACGCACCTAACTTGGTGTCGTCTGCAAACTTACTGAGGGTGCACTCAATCCCCTCATCCAGATCATCGATAAAGATATTGAAGAGGACTGGCCCCAGTACTGAGCCCTGGAGGACTCCGCTAGTGACCGGCCTCCAACTGGATTTGACTCCATTCACCACAACTCTTTGGGCCCAGCTATCCAGCCAGCTTTTAACCCAACCAAGCGTACGCCAGTCCAAGCCACGAGCAACCAGTTTTTTGAGGAGAATGTTGTGGGAAACGGTATCAAAAGCCTTACTGACGTCAAGGTAGACCACATCCACAGCCTTTCCCTCATCCACTAAGCGTGTCACTTTGTCATAGAAGGAGATCGGGTTTGTCAAGCAGGACCTGCCTTTCATAAAACCATGCTGACTGGGCCTGATCGCCTGGTTGCCCTGCAAGTGCCACGTGATGACACTCAAGATAATCTGCTCCATGAGCTTCCCTGGCACTGACGTCAAACTAACAGGCCTATAGTTTCCCAGGTCTACCCTCCGACCCTTCTTGTAGATGGGTGTCACATTTGCTAGCCACCAGTCGACTGGGACCTCCTCTGATAGCCAGGACTGACGATAAATGATGGAAAGTGGCTTGGCCAGCTCCTCCGCCAGTTCTCTCAGTATCCTCGGGTGGATCCCATCCGGCCCCATCGACTTGCGTACATCCAAGTGCTGTAGCAGGTCGCCAAACATTTCCTCGTGGATAGTGAGGGCCACATCCTGCTCCCCATCCCCTTCCACCAGCTCAGGGTACTGGGTATCCAGAGAACAACTGGTTTCGCCGCTAAAGACTGAGGCAAAGAAGGCATTAAGCACCTCAGCCTTTTCCTCATCTTTTGTAACTAAGTTTCCCCCCACATCCAGTAAAGGATGGAGATTCTCCTTAGTCCTCCTTTTGGTGTTGATGTATTTGTAAAAACATTTGTTATCTTTAACCGCAGTAGCCAGATTGAGCTCCAGATGAGCTTTGGCCCTTCTAATTTTGTCCCTGCACAGCCTCGCAACATCCTTATAGTCCTCCTGAGTGGCCCGCCCTCTTTTCCAAAGATTATAAACCCTCTTTTTTCTCCTAAGCTCGAACCACAACTCTCTGTTCAGCCAGGCCGGTCTTCTTCCGCGCCGGCTCGTCTTTGGGCACGTGGGGAAAGACCGCTCCTGAGCCATTAAGATTTCCTTCTTGAAGAGTGCCCAGCTTTCCTGGACTCCTCTGCCCTTCAGAACCACATCCCAAGGGACTCTGCTAACCAGTGTCCTGAACAGCTCAAAGTCAGCCTTCCAGAAGTCCAAGACAGCGGTTTTACTGGTCCCCTTCCTGGCTTCGCCAAGAATAGAGAACTCTACCATTTTGTGGTCACTCTGCCCAAGACAGCTCCCGACCACCACATCTCCCACCAGTCCGTCACTGTTTGTGAACAGAAGGTCCAGTGGGGCACCTCCCCTGCTAGGCTCTCTAACCAGCTGCGTCAGGAAGCTATCTTTCACGCTCTCCGGAAACCTCCTAGACTGCTTTCTCTGGGCTGTGTTGTGCTTCCAGGATATGTCTGGGAAGTTGAAGTCCCCCACGAGAACAAGTGCTGACGATTTCACAATTTCTGCCAGCTGCCTGTAGAACTCCTCATCCGTCTCCTCATCCTGGTTCGGCAGTCTATAACAGACCCCCACCAGGATGCTTGCCTTGTTCGCCTTCCTGCTGATCTTAACCCATAGGGACTCAACCTTATCATTCCCAGCCTCAAGTTCCACAACATCAAAACACTCTCTAATATAGAGAGCCACACCACCACCCCTTCCGTGCTGCCTGTCCCTTCTGAAGAGCCTATAGCCAGACATTGCAGCACTCCAGTCAGTAGAGTGGTCCCACCACGTTTCCGTGATGGCAACCAAGTCATAGCCTGCCTGCTGCACGATGGCTTCCAGCTCCTCTTGTTTGTTACCCATGCTGCATGCATTAGTGTAGATGCACTTCAGTCGGGCCATTGCCTTCTCCCCCGGCCTTGCCATTGTTCCCCCTGTCACAGCTCCAAGCAGCCTTATTTCAGCCCCGTCCCCCTTCTTACCTAGTTTAAAGGCCTCTCAATGAGCACTGCCAGCTCCCGGGCTAGGATCCGTTTTCCCCTTAGAGATAGGGACCCGTCTGCGGCCAACAGGCCGGGTGCCGAGTAAAGCGCCCCATGGTCAAAAAAAACGAAATTTCTGTGTTGGCACCAGCCTCTGAGCCACGTATTAATCAGGTGGGCTTTCCGTGTCCACTCTGTACCCCTCCCTGCTATTGTAGGGATGGATGAAAACACCACCTGTACTCCCGCTCCATCCACTAACCATCCCAGTCCCCTAAAGTCCCGTTTGATAGCCTTCAGGCTTCTCTCTTCAATATTATCACTGCCAGCCTGGACTATCAAAAGCAGATAGTAGTCAGAAGGGCGAACCAAGTTGGGAAGCTTTCTGGCAACATCCCTGACCCTGGCCCCAGGAAGGCAGCAGACTTCCCTACAGGTAGGGTCAGGCCGACAAATAGGGCCCTCTGTCCCCCAGAGAAGGGAGTCGCCTACAACAATTACACTTCTGTCTTTCTTGGTGGAGGCAGTCTTGAGGCGTGGAGTCGACCTCCTCAGCCTAAGTATCCTCCTGGGTAGACTTCCTACCTTATCTTCACCCACCGGTCTCTCAAGCTCTAGGGCCTCAAACCTGTTGTGTACTCGCACCTGGGAAGGTGGGGGCAGTAGGGGCGGGGGGCGTTTCCTGCGAGGTCAAGCAGTGACCTGTCTCCATTCCTCCTTAACTCCTAGGTCCCCTCCCTCTGCCCGACAGGGCAGGGGGTCCACCCCCATTTGGGGTGTCTCACCCCGGTACCTCTCCTTCAGGCCCTGCAGTGAGTTGCTCCACCAGTCTATCTCCCGCTCACACTCCCTGATAGCCCTCAACCTCTCCACCTCCTCCCTGAGCTCTGACACCAGGCGGACCAGGTCATCCACCTGCTCGCACCTCACACACACAGTCCCTCTGCCTCCCTCAGATGGCAGCAACAGCCTCAGACACTCACTGCATCCGGAGACCTGAACTGCCGCATTTTTGAGCAGGCAGTCAGTCTGGGTAGTTACAGACTTTCTAGAGAAAGCACTCTGCCTGGTGTAGACCATTGCAGCCCAGCTGGCGGTCGACAGCTGTTAGAGGAGTTGTTCGTATGGGCGGAGGGGGAACGTTCTGCCCTCGCTCCCCTCCCTGCTCACCCTGCCTGCACGAACTGCCGCGCAAACTGCCGCGCCACACCCTGTTCGCCGCGCTCCCTAGGGGCTGTTTTTGAACGGCCGGGGAGGGGGCGCTGCTGGCGCCTCGTCAGCCTCCCTCGCGAGGGCTGCCGGGTCCTGGCTGCTCCCTCGAGTGGCCTCGATGCGGGAAAAAAAAAAAGCCCTGCCTGTCCCGATCCGCCGCTCTGCTGCAGAACGCGTCTGCCCCGGAGCCGATCGCCTCGGCAAGTGGCTGTTACTCTAATCTTTCAAGTATTATAGAAAATAAAAGATTACATGAGAACACTCGATAATCTTCACTTTGACCAGCACTTTTATTGTTACTGTATTGCCAATTTCACATTTATTATTAATATTATTTATATTGATACATAAGTACCTAAAATTCTCAATGTTCTTGTAGGTTGTAATAGGCTGTAAGAGTGTATAACAAAGCTTGGTTCTTTCTGAAAGGAGATTTGAGTGTGAGACGCAAGCTCAGAACCAGTTTATGAATAAAACACTGAGAGAGAATAAACAACAACAAATCCAAGACAATATGTAAAATCTTTTATTTAACTCCAGTTTGTACTGCATTAAATTTCTAACCCTCACTTGCATTGGCTGAATAAGCCATTACAACTCCATTTGCTGTTAAAATAAGATGCAAGTCATGCATAGAGTAATGTAGAAAATAATTCAAGTTCAAAACACAGTGCATGTTTTCTGAGCCATGTTTAACAGCAGAAGCACCATCCAGCTTACCAGTAATATGATCAATAAAGATAATTCAAATAGCTGTTTCTGTTAAAGGCATCTAGTCCCTAAGAGGAATTTCAACAACTTAATGTAACTCCAAGCAAAATTTCAAAATTTGACTTTATATGGTCATTCAAATATAAATCTAGTATTAGTTTCTAATCTGTGTTACTAAATTATTTCACATTCTGTGGTATCAGAAAGATTCATGCAATAACTCCAAGAGATTATTTAAATTTAAAAAAAAAAAAAAAGAAAAGTGTAAGTATGCTTCTTTTTTATTTTGCCTGCTGTTCAGATTTGTTGTCATCTTTGATGATAGAAAAGAGCTTTCCCTCTCCTCACATCCAACTTTTGATAAACTGTGCAGTGAAGCAATGAAGTAGTGACCCTATGTTAATGAGATGAGTTTGTTGCTATGGTAATGCCTGAGTAGTTACAATTTAAGGCCTGACTTCATTACCAAATTGAAAGTACAGTTGCTCTATAAGGTGTTCAATGTTTGCTTAAATCCAGATATGTCTGATAAACTATTGGTTTTATCCTCTACGAAAAGTGAACTACTTAGGAGTGTTTCCCACATACTCCTTTCATACAAACTTGTTTAATAGGTGCTGTGTTCCTATGTGTTTTACTACATTTAGAAGCACATATTTGAACTTAGAGCACGGACACCTTTTAAATATTTGCATGTATGTTACCTCAAAAACTTAACATTATATTTTTGTTCTAAAGAAGGTAAATTCTGAGTATAACATGATGCATGGATTTGTTTCATTTCTTTGTCTTTTACATCTATAAAGCACTTAGAGAGCCTTGTACCCTTTTAAAAATTATTATTACTAATGCCTTGTGTTTCATTTTTAAATGTAATATTAACTTTTTCCATCAAAATAGAAAGGCATGACATGGATAACTCAAGGTAGTGCTCTTCTTATAATATAGGTAGTGTATTACTGTCAAAGATGATGGTGATGTGCCTGCTGGTTGGCCTGTGTTGTTACAGTGGTTGTGGTACTGCCACAACCATGGTGGTCTGTAGTGTTTCATTGGTGGGAGTGCGTTTATGGTTGTACAGCTTCACTGTTCATACTGAGCCAGTTCTGAAACTGGATGTATGGATGGGCTGCATCAGAACTAGAGCTATGAATTCACATCTGCTGAGCTCATGCTGAAATCGGTGTGCCTAAATCTGCATGCAATTACACTGAAATCAACACAACTACACCAACAATGCACTGCCTCTAGGCTACAGAAATTACACTGGACAGACATAATGTCTTGGGTAGACTATAGATCCACTGTACTGCATAGTCATTCATTATGATCAGTATTAAGAGCTTTGGTTTAGCATTTCAAGGTATGGCATAATCTTAAAAAAGCCAAGTAGCTCATATTCATGTGGTAAGTGATCTGTTTTATTTTCCAAAAGGGTTTAAATCCGTCTCCCAATCCAGCCTCTTCAAATAACTTCTTTTTGACTGTTTTTAACAGTTTCATCTGACGTGTGTGCCCTATGAGTTTGAGAGCCTCAGTTCTTATAAAGTATTAGTGTGGGAGCTGAATAATTTGACTTAATCTAGGTCACGAAAGGTGGGAGTGGTGGGAGGAAAAAAGAAGCTGGTAAATTTCTACTTTAAAAAGCGTGCTGGTGTATATTCAAGAAGTGTGTGGTACAGCAGATAGTTCCAAGCCAGAGACATTTAATCTAGGGCCAACAAGATTATGGTGAATTTGTAGCACCCTAAAGAAGTTATTAAAAAACAAATAGCTAAATTTGATATCCTACTGCAGCTTGCTTTAGGAAATTTTTCAGCATTCCAGAAATAAAAAAGGTACCATTTAGTACTGATTTATCAACTGTACAGTTCATTAAAAATTATTTCAGGCATCCATGTCTTTGATTTTATTTGTGTTTTGTTAACATATACCTTTTAAAACACCAAAAAGTCTATGTTAAAAAAAAAAGTTCCTTGTGAACTCCATTTAAGTAGTTTTAAATTATTTCAGAGTATGTGCTTAAAAGAAGAAAAATAGTTACAAAACTTTACTTCAGCTGATTATCAATTGCCAGAAAAGTGACTGCATGTTACATTAAAACAAAACAAAATATTATCATTACACAATAACTAAATTGATTCTCTTTACCACAGAGCCTTTGATGAGATGCAGCTTGCAGTAATATGACACAATCAGACTTAATGGAATGTAGTAGATACAGAATACTTTGTTCTTTTTTGCCTCATCTCTGTTTTATCCTTATCAGAAAGTCAAATTAAAATTATTATTCAATAATTCCAAATATGTATAACAAAAATTAAACATACATGTTTCCTTTTAGTGAACCTGAATTAATGTTTTCAAAACAAGTGAAACAATATGCCTTTGATTTCAAAGGCATAAAAACAATAACACTATGATTTCAGTTTTGGTATTTTAAAGAACATAATTCATACTAACTTGAGCAAATATGTTCACAGGTAAGAAGTGTATTTTAAAACTTTTGTGGAATCTTCTTGGTTTCTCCCTTAATAGTGCAACATAATCAATTTCCTTAACCAAATCCTTTCCTTAACCAATACCTTGTTGTAGAGAAATCCCTAATCCCTTGCTGTATCGAAACCACTAAAACCCCGCTGTAAGTTGTGACTCTGGATATTGCCACTTACAAATCTTTAACTAAGGTGCTGTTTTGATTGTAGCAAACACTACTGAATTATTGTGGTAAGTAGGATAACGATTGATTAACTGATGATCAAGTGCTACTAAAGAAAAACTCATATAATCTAATTTGTGATTTATCATAAAGGAATTAATAAATCTTAAATTGCTGACACATCGCTTAAGTGTGAAAATTTTTCTATGACAGAGGTTAATACAGCAGATGACAAAGGTGAATTAAAAATTGTATTTAAAAAAAAAGAATAAAACAAAACAAACGAACAACAACAGCAGCAACAAAACATCTCATGTCCCTTGTAATAATTGCTACCTCAGTTGTTCACAAATAATGAGGAAACCCAGACTTAGGTCATATCTTATTGCAGTAGATAATCTATAAATAAAATTTAGAAATAGTTTAATCCTCAAGGAATTTATGAATGCTACAGGTAAATTAACAGCTGACAAATAAACCGTATAATCTGATAATATCTCTGATGATATAGGCAACTATCACGACATAGCAATTGTCTAACAGGTTTTTTTGTTTGTTTGTTTGTTTCTGTAGGGTCAAGGAAGAGAAGCATTTTTCAAATGTGGTTACAATGAAAGAATAAAGAGTTCTGGAGATATTTGAGTGGCATAAATGGAAGCTAGAACTTTGGACAACTTCATGGAAGTTATTGTTTTGGTAGAATGTAGGGTTTAATTGGGTAAAGGAAAACCAGCACTGAGAACCTTGAAACTGACAACTTCCGTTTGTTTGGAACATGCAAAAGAAAGAAGCAAACAGAATCAGTGAACAAATTGAAGGAAATGGCTAACATGGAAAGAATATAAAATTAGAAAGTGATATTTACAGTAATAACACAAATGTCTGTTGCTAAAACAAGATGCCTGTCCCAAGCAAAGAATGTCGCTGTAGCATATATCAGTGAATGTCAGTATTCATGGCAGTTTTAACTGTGTGATCAAGAAGCTAGTTCACAAACTGCCTTGATTGGGCTAAGCAGGAGATTTGATATGAGTGATATGAGTGATCTGAGCTTGTAGCAATGTGGAACTGGAAAAGCAAGTCATGCAGATGCAGACCCATCTGGACCCCTTTCTTCTGTGGAAGAAAACAAACTTGGTGCGTTTATCATCAGGACAACTGCATCTGTATGTGTCTAGGCCTAATTCTTTGTCATACTTTGTAAGCTTGTTCTTGGCATACAGTAGAAAATTACTTCTACCTGTAACCAAAACCACCTTATATTTCACAATTCAATTTTTGTTTCTTCTCATACAAGTATTTAAGAAAAAGAGGCTGAAAAAAAAGTGGAAAAGATAAGTGAGCTGACTTTAAGTGAAACTGCATGAGGAAAGCAAGGAGGAAGTATGCAGGTTCTATTAAATTTCGCTGAGTTTCAAAACTTCACAAAGGATACCAAACTACAAAAATTATCATCAGAAAATTGGCTGATACATATCATGACATTACTGATGCTTGCTAACAGCCTTCTAGAAGTTAACTGTTTCACAGAGGCAAATGTTACAGGACACTTGCATGTGCAATTGATCTGCTTTTGTTCAAAGGACTGAGAGAATTTGAATGATGACTGGGTTACTCAGGCTACTTCCCTACAACTGTGCTTAGCTGTTTTGCCTTAATAACCAATTCCTCAATTTTGAGATAATACTGACTTGAATGTTCAATGTTGTTTTGACATGGATTCGCGAAGACTAAATGTGCTTTTCTGTAGTTACTTATATGCTGTGCCTTGGCAGAATGTAAGTGATTTAACTGCTTATACTGTCTTTGTTTTGAAATCCTTAATCTAGGTTGTACATGCCAATATGATACTAACTTGTGACTTTTTCTTGTTGAAAAGTTTTGTGTTTTTTTTTTTGTTTCTAATTTTTTTTCTTGTTCTTAACACAAGTCATGGTGAATATATAGAACTGTTCTAGAGAATGTGATACGGGTTTAATTTCATATGACTAAAGAAAATCTGTTCTTTGTTGGAAAATCATGGAATGTCATTCATTGGGTATTAACTGCTGAGCCCTTACTTAAAAAAAAAAAAAAAAAGGAGGCACTGTATATCCTTGATCCTTGTTGTTTACTATATTTTTGCTGTGTTAGGAGATTCAGCCTTACTGAATTTGAATATAGTATATTTGTACATTTGTTATTTAAATTTCAATATCTTCAGTTGGTTTTCCAAACTCTACTAGGTGTTTTTTAATCTTGTGGTATAACAGTCTATAGTTTTATTCTATAATACAGCTTTAATGATTCAACTTTTAATATTTCAGTCCTGTTTCTGTTTTTTGTCTTCAGTGGAACATAAATTCAAACTGTTAAAAAATCAGTTTCCATTTACTTTACATTTCTTAGCTATTATAGAAATGAAATCAACATCATGTGTACCATGTGTGTTGTGGGTAACTTTTTTAAGGCTGGGATGGGGGTGGGGGGGACCTCATGTATTTAGAGTAAAAGCGTAAAATCTGTTGCTTTAATTTTTACAGTTTTTATAACCACTTCACCAGCATGCACACACTATTGGGAGCCAACTAATACAAAAGTGGCTTTCAATAATTTAATAAAAAGACAAGGGATATGTTTGTACAGTGCCTGAGGTACCTTAGCCTCAGAAATGCTAAAGGCTTGGTATTTACAGCTCTGTAACTTTTCACTTAAGCTGCTGTAGCAGTGTTTTTCCAGAACCTGCATGGCCATATTCCCATGTGTTCTCATGCTGCTATTCTGGTGTTGTTGGTCTCAGGGGCATGCACCTGCAAAACTTTATATTATCGCTATGGCAGGTTCTCAGGAGAAGCAACTGCCACTGGCATGAGAATGACCCTTCCTCCCCTTTCATTTTTTTGTTTTGTAGTTTTAAATTAATATTATAAAAAACAAGTGTAATCCACAACAAAGTAGAGAGTAGTTAGTGAAACTCCTTATAAATAATATCCAATAATACATGTACACAGAAACTTAGCCAATCAAACAGTTATAATGACATCAGAAACAGGGATAACAAATAGGAAGTTTAAGCAGGTCCCACTGAAAGGATAGTACTTAAAAAAAAAAAAAAAAAAAAGCATGGTGGAAATCATCTTCCACATTACTACCGGTCTCCTCTCCCCCATCATTGTTCTCCTCTGTTCCCATGTGTGGTTTTTACTCTTCCCTTCTTTCTTTCTCTTTCTTTCAAGGTAACCTTCACTGTAATAGCTGAGGTACTCAACATCAGCTATTCACTTTGCTAATAAATATTCATATATGTGAACTTGTCTCAAAGTACTTTCTGTAACAACATGTTAGTTAGAAAATCCCAATACTTTTGTAAAAAAGAGGAGAAGATGGCAAGCTTCAGTATATGTTGTGTAATTTGTTTCTCAATTGGCCCTTAACCTAATTCACAATAGACACTTCCTAACCTAATTCACAATAGACACTTCCTGTGCATGGTTCTGTCTGCCTGAGGTAACTAGATATTTTAGTTCAGTTTCATGGTTTTTATTTTGTTTGAATAGTTTTGTCTATTACACTCCTGAAGCAATAAAATCATCCAGTTTCCCTAACTGCCCTTCTTGTCACTTGAGAATTTGAACAGAAATATTAGAAACACCCACCTCTTTTGATCAGATCAAAGGATCCTTTAAAAGCTTGTATACTGATTTATCACCATGGAAAGACAAATTTTCTCTCTGTATTTTATAAATTATTTGTCTCTTTAACTTTCTACATTTTTCAGTAGGCCTTTTCCTTCTTTTAATGTCTAATGAGATCATATCTTTTTAACATGGAAAAAAGTGTTATAAAGATAAATCTTACATATCTAAGCAATTGAATTGAAACTTATGTTACTGTAATTTATTCAGATACACTTATCTATTAGCTTAAAAATAAAATTCCATAGTTGATTTGTACAATCACAAAAGCTGAATAAGGAGGCAAATTAACTAATAATTCTGGTAGGGAAAGATTTGATTGCCTGATTGTCAGGTATTAATTTTCACAGGACCTTTGCTTCAGAACATGTACTGTTTTCAAATTAGTTTTTAATTGTTTTATATATATGTGGGATGTTTTTTTCTCTCCGCACTTTTTATTCTTTCTCTTTTTTTCCTCCTGAGTAGATTAAGGCACAATTATCTTTCTTTTTGCTCCATGTTAAACAGTTTAACATATGTTTTGCTAACTCACTGCATTTTTCAGAAAGTTCTTTCCCCTCTCTCGCTCAAAGATCGAGGAATATTTTCATCAACACCACCATAGATTAGAAGATGTGGAAAACACAAATGATGTATTGTCACTGCTCAGGAAATGTAGAAAGAACAGTGAAGCTTCTTTTTGGTAGTTATCATTAAAACAAAAGGCACCACTACAAAAAATGAAAAAGAAACAACAGAAAGTTGTTCTGCTCTTCTTTCTCCTAGAATTTTCTCTACTATTCCAGGTTACTGCCAGGGTATGGGACTGCCCCCCAAGTGAAGATAAGCAAGGCACCAAAGGGGATCCCAGCATAGGCTCATCCAATGAAATCCAACTATGACCTACTAAGGTCCCATTGCTGAACCAGGTCCTAGGTCCCATGTGTAGAGATCAGAAATGTCCCATGTATAGAGATGAGAAATGAAAACCATGTTTCCATTGTGATTCAGCTGTATATTGCAGCATTTATATTCTGCTAAATATAATTTATACTTCTTTTGTAACTTACAAACGTTCTCATACAAGCCTTCTAAATCAAAATCATTTTGAAAGGTCAAATAATTAAATATAATTGTTATTAAGCATGAATTCTTTCTCATGTGGAATATCTAAAAGAACACAATCAGAGGTTATTGGACTCTTGACACCAGTCAGGGAAATTGATATTTGTTTGTATCTGGTAGTACACTTTCCACCTCTCTGGCTGCTGTTTGAGTTTAGTTCAAGCAGGACACCTAAACACTGAAGAAGAGGATGGATATTTTGAAGCTCTTCTGTCTGCTAGAAGGCAAAACATATGTATAAGAGGAAAAATAGTGATTCCCAATAGCTGCCCAACAAATATAATTCTCACCATTACTAGTGAAATGCTGCACTTAGTAGTGGTCAAGTGTCTACCTGTTTCAGGTGAAACTCTGGGAATGCCTTCTGTGATAAATGTCTGACCAAGTGAAGTAGATACTTCTACTCCCTCCACCCCCCCTGCCATGACCAGAAACAACTTCCATGAGACCTGGTTGCTCAGAGGCCCATCCAACCTGGCCTTAAACACTTCCAGGGTGTTTAATTTACCTTATTGTACCTTTTGTATTCTTTAGTTTAGTGTACCTTTTATACTTTTTTACCACTGTGATATTTAATTGAAGAGAGCTATTAAAATATACCATGCACAGTGAATAAGAATGATTTACTGGGTAAAGAAACACATACACACTCTTCTGGAGTTTTATTAAATTATAGTAGCTAGTTTTCTGGACAGATACATAGACATATACTATGTAAACAGATTCAATCTCTTCTTCAGCTTGTAAAATAAAACCTTCCCTTGAACTTCTTTTTCTACTGGCAAAAGTTCCCCCCTCTCCCCCCAGTAGACAGTTGATGGTCACATAGGCAAGTATAAGCTAACAAAATTATTTCTTTTTTTTTTTTTTTGTATAAAGGACACTAAAACTGCACAAACAAAGCATATCATTGTTTCTAATTGACATACAAAAACATATAAAGGAATGGAGTTATTGGTTTATATATTTTTGAAGTATTTTAACATAACTAAGACAACAGAGTTAGGCAAAATAAAATATTTTATATAAAATATTCCTGGACTTTGGAAGCAAGGTACTGTATATACAAACATATATATATATATTAGACAGTATAATGGTTAAATGCTAAGGCATATCTTTTCCTTTTGATATATCTACTAGAAAGATGTAAGGACATGATGTATTCCTTTAATCCAAAATCTGTCAAAATAAGAGGAATTTAAGACATTGCATTATTTCTTGTACATAGATGAAATCCATCCATTTGGCACCTGAAGGTGGTTAATAACTGGAAAAATAGCTGGAAGAATTCCTTCTATCTACCACTCTCTGGAAACACTAGGAGTAGATGAATAAGCAGAATAAATGAATATCTGAATACAACTCAGAAAAGCGGAAAACTGAAAACTCGTGTCAACATTAGCTTGAACTTTCACTCCATATGTTTAAAAATTCATGTTGAGAAGAAATGAAAAATCCAATTCCATGTATGGGGAATGATAGGTATGACTGTCAACTTTCTTTTAGTTGTGTTCTGTAATACTTACGTTGCTTACAGACTTGAAGAGCCTCTCTCTGCCTGTTTTCAAGGCCAGAAGAGACTTTTCTCACAGCTGACACAGTGCAATTGTGCAACAAAATGGATATGAATTACAGACCAGGTCTAAACCTTTAAACATTTATCATTATTTCGGGACATATCTGGGTCTGAATTGTTTTCTTTTCTATCTTTCTTTGTTGTTGTTTCTCACCCACTTTTTATTTTATGTTTTTGTTTCCAAACACTCAATGTTAGATAAAATGGAAAGACAAAAAATAAAACAGAAACCCATTATCATTTTTTTTTTCTTCAAATGAGTCATTGCCATTTACAACCAAGCAATTATTCACAATGGGACTGAATCATCAATAATCGTTCATTCCTTCACTCACTCTTAAGACGAATCAATCTCCCATTGAAGATAATGACTTAGCTGTGACTGTTTTAAATGAAAATAAAATCAGCTGTCTTTGGAATTGGGATTAAATGACCATTTTTGTTTCTAAAAGTATCAAACTCTTGCAAAAAAAAATAAAATAAAATTTGGAACCCGTCAGTATTGTGAATTTTGTGATATGAGAATTTATCTAGGAAGACCTAAACTTCTACATTAAAATATAAAAATAGATTTCTGTTTTCACCCAAACTTTTTATAAAATATTTGAAGGTGCAATAGGAAGTAAGAGCTTTGGAAAAGGCAGCCAAATGTTTTATTTTCTTGCCTTACAGTTAAGTCTTTACCATCTTTTAAACTAAAGTTACTGGAAGAGGGGAACCTCAATTCGTCCTGCTCCTCCCAGTTTGATGCTGGTGTCAGTGATAGACGCCCAGAGTCTGGAGAAGGGTCACGGATGTATTGGGTTTGCATGGCAAGGGTTTGGTAGCAGGGGGGCTGCAGGGATGGCTTCTGTGAGAAAAGCCCAGAAGCTGCCCCATGTTAGATAAGGGCCAGTTTCAGCCAGCTCCAAAAGGGATCCACTGCTGGCCAGAAGTGAGCCAGTGAGTGGCACTGGTTGTGCCATCGAGAAGCATATTTAGGGAAGTGAAAAAAAACTGTTGTGAAACATCAACTGGGAGAGAGAGGAATGACAAACAGCCCTGCAGACACCAAGGTCAGTGAAGAAGGAGGACAGGAGGTTCTCCTGGTGCCACAGCAGAAGTTATTTTGTGGCTTGTGGAGGAGCCCACAGTAGAGCAGGCTGTCCCCATACAGCCCATGGTCGAGCAGATCTCCACGCTCTAGCCCATAAAGCAGCCCACAGTGGAGCAGGTGAAGGTGGCCTGAGGGAGGCCACAAACTCATACAGGAAAAGGAGGCCTACAGAGTGTGAAAGCAAGGACAGATAGCCTGGGAGGAATACAGAGAAATTGTCCAAACAGCCAGGGATCAGGTTAGGAAAGCTAAAGCCCTATTAGAATTAAATTTGGCCAGGGACATTAAGGGCAACAAGAAAGGCTTCAATAGGTATATACATGATAAAAAGAAAACTAAGGAAATTGTGGGCCCTCTCCAGAAGGAAAGGTGAGACCTGGTTACCCATGATATAGTGAAGGCTGAGGTATTCAATGGATTTTTTTCCCTCAGTCTTCACTGGCAAGTGTTAGAGCCACATGGTCCAAGTCCCAGAAGGCAAAGGCAGGGACTGTGAGAATGAAGAACTGGCCACTCTGAGAGAAGACCAGGTTTGAGACCGGCTAAGAAACCTAAAGTTGCACAACTCTCAACTTCATAGGACCTCTTGAGATAGATCCAGGGGTCCTTAGAGAACTGGCAGATGTAGTTGTCAAAAAACTATCCATCATAATTGAGAAGTTGTAACCATCTGGTGGAGTTCCCACCAGAAAGAAGGGAAGAAGGGAAACATAAGCTCCATTTTTAAAAAGGGAAATAAAGGAAAATCCAGGGAGTTAGAAGCCAGTCTCACCTCTGTGCCTGGCAAGATAATGGAGCAGATCCTCCTGGAATCTATGCTAAGATTCATAAGGAAAATAAGGAGGTAATTGGTGACAGCCAACATGGCTTCATTAAGCCACGTTGAAATGAAGACTGAAATGATGTAAATATGAATAATAAATATGAATTTTATTTTTACAAAATATTTTTAAAATAGTCATTACTGTTTTGGGATAGATTTACCTGGTAGAGATAACATACACATCTTCTACATTCATGATTTATTTGTAAGATCAAAATGTTAACCACATAATGTATGTTATGAACATGGCAAAATAAGGAGGTGATTGGTGACAGCCAAAGTGGCTTTATTATGGGCAGATCATACCTGACAAATCTGGTGGCCTTCTACAATGGGGTTGCAACATCGGTGCGTATGGAAGGAACAACAGATGTCATCTACCTGGGCTTGTGCAAAACATTTGACACTGTCCCCCGTGATATCCTTGTTTCTAAATTGGAGGGACATGGATCTGATGGATGGACCACTTGGTGGGTGAGGAATTAGTTGGATGGTCGCACTCAAAGGGTTGTGCTCAACGGTTCAATGTCCAAGCGGAGATCAGTAATGAGTGGTCTTCCTCAGGGGTCAGCATTGGGACTGGCACTGTTTAACTTCTTTGTCAGTAACATGGAGATGGGATTGAGTGCACCCTCAACAAGTTTGCTGATGGCACCGAATTGTGTGATGCGGTCAACAAGCTGGAGGGAAGGGGTGCCATCCAGAGGATCCTTGACAGTCTTGAGAGGTGGGTGCATGCGAACCTCATCAAGTTCAACAAGGCCAAGTGCAAGG
This sequence comes from Cygnus atratus, assembly GCF_013377495.2. Lineage (NCBI taxonomy): Eukaryota > Metazoa > Chordata > Aves > Anseriformes > Anatidae > Cygnus > Cygnus atratus. The sequence goes on from NC_066365.1 coordinate 56,255,473, forward strand.
TGCGGTATCTGGGCTAGGACAATCCCAAGCACAGATACAGTCTGGGTGGAGAATGGATGGAGAGCAGCCCTGATAAGAAGGACCTGGAGGTGTTGGTTGATGAGAAGCTCGACATGAACTAGCAATGTCCACTTGCAGCCCAGGAAAGCCAGCGGTATCCTGGGCTGCATCAAAAGAAGCATGGCCAGCAGGTCAAGGGAGGTTATTCTCTCTTGCGAGACCCCACCTGGAATACTGCATTCAGCTCTGGGGCCCCCAGCACAAGAAGGATATGGACGTATTAGAATGAGTCTGGAAGATGGCCACGAGGATGATCAAAGGGCTGGAACACCTTTCCTATAAAGAGGGAGTTGGGGTTGTTCAGCCTGGAGAAGAGAAGGCTCCGTGGAAACCTCATTGTAGCCTACCAGTACCTAAAGGGGGCCTACAAGAAAGATGGGGAGGGACTCTTTTGCAGGGAGTGTAGTGATAGGACAAGGAGGAGTAATGGCTTTTAAAAAAAAAAAAAAAGATTTGGATTTTTGGATTATCCATAAGGGAGGGACTTACCATGGTGGTGAGGCACTGGAACAGGTTTCCCAGAGAAGTTGTAGATGCCCCACCCTTGGAAGTGTTTAAGGTCAGGTTGGGTGGGCTTTGAGCAACCTGATCTAGTGGAAGGTGTCCCAGCTGATGGGAGGGAGTGTGTGAATTAGAAGATCTTTAAGGTCCCTTCCAAGCCAAACCATTCTATGATTCTATGACTCCATGATTCTATTTATTTGGTCGTGGTGGTGTTTGTTTGTTTGTTTTGTTTTGTTAGTAGTTGTACTTATGCATTTAAGAGAAGCAAAATGAACTTAAATAAATCCACAAATCTGCAAGTTGTAATCATGCTTCTCTTACTGTAGAGGCAACTAAAATTCAAAACTGTTACCAATAATTTATGAAAGCTATGTATGCTGTAGATCCTGTGAAACAGTAACAGCAGGGGGCTTGATCACATGCACATGGAAATCCATAGGAACTTACCTGTACTAGAATGGTTTTATTATTCTTCGCTAAGTGAATTGATTTTAAATCTTAGAGCTGAACTGAGGACACAAATTTCATCATCTTTGTCTTTCATCAGGTGGACTGCCTTTGCCAGTGGAAAAAGAACAGATTTCAGATCAGATAAGTACTAAAAACTCTTCTTAAGTTACCCAAAAGTCACAAACCTAGTATAATTTGTCTAATTTCTTGTAATAAAACAAATTATATGCTAAGTAGGAATCCCTAAAAAAAAAAAAAAGTTTTTAAATAAGTAATAGGTGGTTAGATTAATGTTTTTAAATAAATAAATGGGACACGTATAGTTTACTTGAAGGTGATTCAATGAGGACCACAAATATCATACTGACTGGATGGATCGTATGGTTTAGAAAAATGTTAGTGGTTCGTGTTTCACACGCTAACTGAACATGCAATGTTTTTCAATAGCTCTGAGACTGAACATTTTATTTTTTGATGGTGGCAGGGGGGTATTAACAAGGAGACATTGTTAACTTTTTATGGGATTAATGTGAACATACTGGAATACAGCCTCCAGTTCTAATGTCTACCCTTCAAAAAGGGATACTGACAAACTGAGTTTAGAAGACAAACAAAAATATTTTGAAAAGTTGAGAGTAAGGGCCTTCATGCACCCATAGATCTTAATGGTCCTTGTGACAGCTGTGGTGTCAAGGGACACACTGCTGTATCTGGCCTGCTTCACTCTGCTGGTCTGGCCAAGGTCCATCAAGGAGGCTGCTGCCTGCTGCTCTGGTCCCACTCTCCTATCCTCCTCCTCCTTTGGGAGCATCCCCTCTATTGCTGCTGCCTAGCAGCCATTGCCTTAGCATTTGAGGTAAATAAAATTATTTTTCTGTGTTGAAGTAGAAGTAAGAAATTTGATCTTTATCAAAAGGTAGAGATTTTTCTCCATTTACTAAAAACCTTGACTAAGGTATGATATAGTTCAGACTAGATGTTGTGCCTTTTTCAAATCCCAATGCTTTGGTGATTTTTTATTATTTTGTAAGTCAGAGTAACTGGATGCAGAATTATTCTCATTCTTTATCACTTACCAGTCTGAAAGGCCTGTGAAAAGACATAGGGTAGCTGAGCATTGCTGATTTGAATGTGGAACCTCAAGAGGTCTTGTGGTCATTTTTGTTCAGGATCAAACTTAATGGTTGTCATACTGTTCTCTGGCCTCATAAAATCTATAGAATAAGTATAATAATGATAACATGTAGTGTGGAAACTAAAATGGCAAATATGATTTAATCTGCCTGTTCAAGGATAAGCGTGAAAGTTAATGATAAGATATAGAAATTGTATTCTCATCATTTACACTCTCGTCCAGAGAACAGATAAAACTGAGTATGTAGAAAACTGAAGAAGATACAATAAAGTAAATATGACAAAATCAACAGTTGACACCACGTGAACTGTATGAAATCCAGATCAACACACACACAAACAAGAACAAATGTTTTTCTTAGCACTTTAATGAGATTAAAAAAATAAATTTCATTCCTATCCATAAAATAAAATGCTAAATTTATATAATTTAGTATGTCTCACACTAAGTACACAGCCATTTCAAATGCTCTGTCAATAGTATGCCGGGAGTAGTTAAGGAGCCATGCTGCACACCTTTATGAATTAATAAAGTATACCCAAAATTATATGTATTATCGGTTTCTTCTTCTAACTGGAAAAAAAATGTGTCTAATATGCAAACAAAGTACCAAAGCGTGACAACTCAAACTCTCTGGTCCAAAAATATACCTGTTCAAATGAGTCTCTGTTGTCTCCCTCCTTCATTACCCAAATTTTCAGGGTGCTGTGGCTGATATCACCAAGTACAGCAAGTGTCACTAACATCCTGGTGTTGATTTTTGAAGAAATGTTTTATTATCAGTCCAACAAACAAAAAGTGATATCCTTTGTATTTAGCAGCAGAAAATATTCAACCAAAAAGCTCATTTGTTCTCTTCTTGTATGTCTTTCTGTCCTTCTTAGGGCAAAGATAATCTGTCCCTTTTGAAATATTGTTCTCAAAAAAATCTATTCTTTCTCTTTCTTTCATGTCTTGAAGCTCTTTTCATTATACCAGCTAGGAATCACATCCCTAAACTGACTGCCAGCCTCTGCACTCTTAAACAGGAGACCAGTCTGGTTTTATACATTCTTCTGGCATTCTGGTATGCCATAACAATATCTTACCAAACCCTCATTCTTGAACATACTTGCCTTTGCCTTTGTCTTGGATGAAAGTATGTAGTTTACTGCCTGTTACAATAATTGGATAGAAGATTGTCTAAACAATACCCATTCATCAAAATTGCTATCTATTATTATTTTAAAATGATTGATTATTGGTTAAAAATAATACTAAATGCAGGTTTCCATTGACCACTTTTACTATAATAGCAAAAATGTGATACCACAAATATGGCTATACGTGAAAATAGCTCTGTACGAGATCACTTCAGATTTGTGATTGACCCAATTAAATATTTTAGATGTTCTGCTCATGGAGAAAGTCATGTCAGGACTCTGTGTTAACATTTTTTGATGTATTGAAATAAAATCTTGTTCTGCTTTACAAATAGCTTTCACACACACACACATTGAAAAATATAGTGCTTTTAGAAGTTCAAACCACATATAACAGTAAAAAAAAAAAATCCTTAACTATGTTAACATTCAATTAAACAAGCAAAATTCAAGAATTCTATTTTAGGAATACAACCAACTGAACAGAAGGTTACTGATCATCTGTCTTGTGGGGTCCATCTTGCTTACTTACACAGAAACACCCACTTAGGTAAAATTTTAGTCATGGGTGAAATTAAACTTTACAGTAACATAGATAGACACCAAGAACGACTTTTTGCAGGGTCCTGCTCTGATGCAGAAGTATCCAATTCAATTCCATGGCATAAGTTCTGTTATTCCTAACCCATTTTTTCTCACTGTGAAATGGGGTTTGCATTGCAATTACATTGGGGAATATAGGAAAATATTGGGAAATATTTTTCCCCTCTGCTTGTCATAGTTTGGGATGTCAGCTTTATATTGTCTGTGCTGATAACTAATGGTTTAAGTAGAAATTCTATGAAGCTTCACAGGTTTCTCTGCATCATTCCCATTAACTCGGTTCATCCAGTACCACTGCTTTCAAAATATCTTGTTGCAGAAGCTAGAATAAAAATGTTAGTCTTAATTCCTAAATGTATGACTAACACAGAGGCTTCTGCAAAACATAAATATGTCCCAGAAATCAGGTACATTGTCCATCTTAAACCCAAGATCTTGCACAGTTTTGTACGATTGCTTGTCACATATCTTATTACTTACAAAGCAAAGCATAGACACATTATGTCTTAATGAAAAGTGCAAAAAATATTAAATCAGAGTTTAAAACAGAAAATATCTCATCAGTTTAAAAGATTCTGATCGGGCTTAGCAGTAATATGATTAGAAGTACCTCAGGTAGGTGCCAGCTTGAAAACGTATCCATCATACTCACAAACTGTACAAGAGAATGTGCATTGTGATTGTGGGAAAAATATATATTGACATAGAGGATATACCTCACTTTATATTATTGAAGTCTACATCAGAGTATCAGGAAGACACTTTGGTGATAACTGGAGTTTGCTGGTAGTGGCAGAGGTGCTCCGTTTTGTGAGCTGCAGGGAACTAATGATCTTCTAGCTAGATGAGGAGTGTGAAGCATTGTTCAGACAGAATTTCCATCCCATATGTCCTTGATCAATAACAAATCTAGCAAGGACATAAGAAATCTGCTACATATCAGCTAAAGAAATAAAAAAACGGTAATCAAAACTATGGTGACGTGACATTAAAATTAATGTAAATGAGACTGCCCAGACATGGCTTTTTGCCTGTACTGAGGACAAAGAGCTCAGTCTATCTAAGCCTCCCAGCTTGTGGGTTTATGCATACATTAACTTCAGTGATCAAAATAAGAATTAAATATATTTTTAAAAATATATATGAGTCCATTACAGGAATGAAGGAGTTATGATGGATCTTTTCCTAACATTTAAAATGGAGAAGGAAATTAAAATTCCAAGATACAGTAATTTGTTACATTTTTCAGAAAAAAAATAAATAAAAATAAAAAGGAGATAAACCTGTGGAAAATAAACACTTCAATTATTCTCATGTTAGTAAGGTTCCAATGATTACTGCTTTCTTATCATTTCATCATAAATATTTTAAATAGAATTAAAGTTCAAAAGTTGCAAGGACAAGAGTTAATAAATATTTGTGATTTGTACAGCTTAGCTGAACCTTACATAGAGAAAAAGACAAGCAAAGGTCAAATAGAAAGTAGATGTGCCATGTTGGAATTACTTAATTGTCAGATCATAGTGGTAATGAATTCATTTTAAAACACTCTTAGCTTTTGGACCTGCTGCTATGTAAGAAGCCAGAAAATACTTTTTTAAAACCTATTTCATAACTATAGACCGGAAGTCAAACAGTTTAGGTGAAAAAGTGTACTAAGTAACTGTCTTAGTTTACCATAAATTAAGTCAAAATGCATCCATCATAAAATATATTTAAAGAAAAACAGGACCATGCAACCTGTTGTAATCAAATTATAAATTTATATACTGGCATACTAACCAAGGTTGCAGAAACAAAGTACCAGAGCTTTTAATGAAACAGATGGCATCCAGAGGGACTGAAGTACTGAGAAAAGAAACTATCCTTGATGATCTAAATGGCCTTTACTTTATCATCCTGAATTTTCCTTCTATTGGTTGCTGGAAAACAAACAAACAAAAAAGTTACTATCAAACAGTTATGGTAAAGTCCCTCAGAAGCCACAATTTAGCTCATTTTGTGGCACATACTTTATAAAATCAGACATACACGCATACAGACGTACAAAAATATTAAGATAATGCTCTGATGCAAATATTTTTCATTTGTTAAAAGAGAATTAGAAGATAATGTCTTCACTTTAATAAGTATATGCAATATGAGCTTTATTGAATTCATAACTGAATGACATACAAATGCAGAATATGAAATTATTTCGAATAAAATCTGTCAGTGAGCAGTAGATATTCACAATTATTTGTTAAGCTACGTAAATAGTTCCCAGGAAATATATGTAAGTGAATTGTGGTACATGCAACAGGTAATTGCATTTCTAAGAGGCCCCTTGCATGAGAAAATACAATTAATATATACAAAGAAGCATGTCATCTTTCAGAACAACCAAAGCACTTTGAAGGAACCATACAGTATAAATGATCTTGCTTGCTGTCTAAATATACTGCACAAAACTTGGTTGCTCCTACATCCTTCAGGCTAGGAGCACAGAGAAACTTTCTGAAGAGAAGGTCAAAGTGATTCCTGAAGGATGTCAAGAACTACCTGTGGGGCAAAAGAATAGGGACGACTCATGGCACCCATTTGCCATACCTGGTGGCTGGTGGCTTCTGAAACATGCAGAGACACATTATTCTTCTACATAGACCTTATACATTTTGTCTTTTCCTTATAAGACGTTTGACAGTACCAGAATTTAAACAAGTTGGAATGGGTTGCCCAGGGAGGTGGTGGAGTCACCTTCCCTGGGTGTGTTTAAGGAAAGGTTAGATGTGGTACTTAGGGGTATGGTTTAGTGGGTGATATTGGTGGTGGGACAGTTGGACTAGATGATCTTGGAGGTCTTTTCCAACCTTAATGATGCTATGATTCTAAATTTGGCATGTGAGAAGCACATATTTTAATCATCAGGTACAAGAAATGATACCGCACTTAATGACATTAACCTCATTATTTCTGTCCCTGCACTTATGTACATGCACTTAGTTTCTGTGTGATTTTTCTCTTCATTTCACAGCTTGTTAATATTCCATTCTGTGCACATGGGTCTCATTTCAGAAAACCACCATTTTACAATGAAGTCAATGTGAACTATATTAGGGCTTAAAATAAAGCTCAGACTAGAATGCAGTCACAATCATTTCACACACAAGCTTTCTCAAATGAGGGCTTTGAAGGCTATGTAGTTTCCTTCAATTCCTCCTGCTTCAATTCCACTGCTCTGTAACAGGCAAATATGTCCCACCTCCTAGTTATTTGATTAATAATACAGCTGACTGGCAAATGAAGTTTCTGGTTTGCAACACAGTTTGAACTTTCAAATTTGTTTTTAATTCTGCTCACAGGATTTCCTTGGAAGAGGTTCACGCCAAACTGCCAGTGTGTTATTTGGGTCTCCCCCTCTACATCTTCTTACTTCTCAGGCTGACATTCTCTTATACTCCAACTGTGACAGAGTACGACGTTGACAAAATGGCATAATTCTACAAATGCATATTTTCTGAACCCATTCAAGCCAGATTTATCCTTTTAAGCAATCCAAGATGAGAAGTATTTTGGACGTATTTGGAAGTATTTTGGTTTGGGCTTTTTGTAAACTAGAACATTATTTTATTTTCATGTGGCATTCCTGTTGCACATAATTTAATAGTTTTCTCATTGCTGAGTCTGCATTTAGAAAAAAATCTACAAATCTATACAAACTTCAGAAAAATAATTAGTGATTTAACTATTTAAAATACCTAGTGAATAATAAAAACTTCCTTCTTTTACAGCATCACTGGCTGAATTATGAGTGTATTATGCTATATTTTAAAATGAAGTAAGGAATGCTCTGAATCTAATTTACAGAGTTTATCTTGAAATTTTCCATCCTGCAGGTACAAAGATAAATTTCTTTTGTTTTTGTTTTTCCTGAGTAGTAGGGTTTTCTATGAGAAATATACCCATGCTCAGAAAGAATAATCAATTCTGTCTTTGTCAGTACTAAAATCTTTGCCACAGGTAATCATTTGTGCTGTAGTTTATATCCAAGTCTCTCAAAATTTAAGGGAAAAAAAATGATTCAATGGTTTTCTTTCTTTTCTCTTTGTGTCTTTACAGTCTTTATCTCTGAAGTGTATTTATTAAGTACATATGAAAGACTTCCATAGCAGTTATCTCTCATAAACAAATAACTTACAACAGTAACATCCAAGAACCTCACTAATTTGTGTAGTTGAAACCAAAACTTTAAAGGTCCAACATGAAGTATTAAATAATGGATAATTTGAGATAAATCATGTTCTCTTATGGACAGAAGTACAGTTCAGAAAGAGGAGACTTCACACTGACACTTTTTACAACTTTTTTATGTGATTGTGACCAAGCTACTTATGTCTTGGTACCTAAAGTCCTCATTGGAAAAATGGAAATAATTTTATTCCTCCTACCACCCTGTCTTTTTATATTATTACATCTCTGATGCAAAGGTTGCTTATTATTATCTACAATTACTGAAAAACAAGGCATTGATTCTGTTTTGGCTGAAAGACATTACTGTTGTGCAAATTATAATTTAAAAACTCACTGAAGGTGTTTTAAAAACAACAACAAAAAAACAAGATTTAGTAGATTCGTGATTTCTTTTCTGGGGAAAAAAAAATCTCACTTTTGTTATGCTGCATCACACTTGATTTTTTTTTTTCCTATATCTTCTTTCTTTAAGGGACTAAGAGACACCTCTACATCATCTGTCCTTGTCCATAATGGTGACTTCCGCTTTCCAGATGTTAACTGGGAATACCACACAGCTGATACAAACAGGTCCAGGAGATTCCTAAAATACCTTGACGATAACTTATTGGCATCTAACAGGTACTAAGGGGGCCAACTAGGAAAGGTACCCTCCTAGATTTGTTGTTTGTAAACAGAGAAGGTCTCGTGGTGATTGGAGGCCATCTTGATCATAGTGACCAAGAAACAGCTGAGTTTAAAATCTTTAGTGATAGGAGGTAAACTGTCACCAAAACTTCAACCCTGGATATGGGGAGAGCTAGTTAATAAGGTCCCTGTGAAACTGCCTTGAAGACATTAGGGTCCATCACTGCTAGTCACTTGTTAAGTACAACCTCTTAAGGGCACAGGAACAGATTATTCTGAAATGTCAGAAGTCAAGCAGAAAGGGCAGAAGGCCAGATTGGCTGAGTAGGGATCTTTTCCCAGAGTTTAGGTGGAAAAAAGGAAGTATATGACCAGTGGAAGCAAGTTCAGGTGACATGGGAGGACTACAGACACTCTGTTCACCATTGCAGGGAGAAAATTCATGTGGCCAAAGCTCAATTAGAATTGAAGCTGGCCAGCATTGTGGGGGACAGTAAAAAGGGCTTTTTAAAATATGTTAACAGCAAAAGGAAGAGCCAGAGATTACATTGGTCTGCTACTTGATGAGGATGGTCACCTCACAAATGGGAATGTAGACAAAGCAAAGACATTTCATGCCTTCTTTGCCTCTGTCTTTAACATTGATGATGGACCCTGGGGCTGCTGGAGCCCTGAGTTGGAGAACCATGACTGCAGTAACAATAAACTCCCAGCCAACCCCAAACTTGTGCAGAATTTCATGCATATAGGTCTATGGGGCCTGATGGGATTAATCCCAGGGTACTCAAAGAGCTTGCTGTTGTCATCATGAGAACTCTCTCAATTATTTTTCAACAGTCTTGGGAATCTGGAGAGGTTTGAGTTGACTGGAAGCTGACAAATATTGTTCCAATTTTCATGAAGGGCAAGAAAGAAGACCCTGGTAATTACAGGGCCTCAGTGTCTGGTGACATTGTGGAGAAGATTATTTTGGGAGTTATTGAAAAACACTTGAAAGACAATGCAGTCGGTAGTCACAGCTCATGAGGGGAAAGTCCTGTTTAATGAACTTAATTTACTTTTATGACAAGGTTACCTACCTAGTTGATCAAGGGAAGTTGATGTAATCTTTTTTGGTTTCAGCAAAGCTTTCAATACTGTTTCTTATGGTATACTTCTGGACAAAATTTCCAGCATACACCTAAACAAATAGATAATGCAATGGTGTACAATCAGCTGACTGGCTGAACACAAAGGGTTATAGTAAATGGGGTTACATCAGGCTGGCAGCCAGTCACTCACAGGTTTCAGCAGGGTTCCCTTTAGGGGCTAGTTCTCTTCAATGTTTTCATAAACAATTTGGATGCAGAACTTGAATGCATAGTAACTATGTTTGCAGACAATACTAAATCAGGAGAACTGTTGACTACTTCAAGGGTAGAGAGGCCTTGCAGAGAGATCTTAACAAATTAGAGAGCTGTACAATCACAAACTGCATGAAGTTTAACAAGAGCGAGTGCCAGATTCTGTACCTGGTGAAACCCTGATGCAGACTAGGGGATGAGAAGCTGGAGAGCAGCCCTGCAGAAAGGAATCTGAGGGTTTTGATCAACAGCAAGTTGAATATGAGTCAACAGTGTGCCCCAACAGCCAAAAGGGCCAATTGTATCCTGCGGTTCATTAAGCACAGCTTTGCTAGCCAGTTGAGGGAAGTGATTGTCCTGCTTTACTTTGCGCTGGTGCAGCCCCACCTCAAGTACCTGTAGAGCGCAGTTTTGGGTACGACAATACAATAAGAAAATAGAACTATTAGAGAGCGTCCAAAGTAGAACTACAAAGGGTCTAGAGAGCAAGATGTATGAGGAGCAGCTGAAGTTGTTGGTTTGTTCAGCCTAGAGAAGAGGATACTGAGGGGCAAACTCATGGCAACCTGCAGCTTCATCATGAGGGGAGCCGATCTCTTCTTTCTGCTGACCAGCAATAGGACCCATCAAGAGGGTGGTTGGGCACTGGAATAGGCTCCCCAGGGAAGTGGTCACAGCACCAACCCTGACATAGTTCAAGAAGTGTTTGGACAATGCTCTCAGAAATATGTTTTAAGTTTTCTTATGGTCCTGTGTGAAGCCAGGATCTGGACTTAATGACCCTTGCGGGTCACTTCCAACTCAGGATGTTCTATGATTCTGTGATTCTAAAATAAGTACTTTGTAGCCTTGGTTTTTGAATTTTTCAGAAATGCTGAATTAAAAAGACTGTTAAGCATTGTCATGTGTGTTTACAGCATTTAATTCTGCAGCAGCTATGTGTTTACCACTGTTCACTAAATGTTGAAGCTTTGGGTTTTTTATACTCTCATGGGATCAAATGAACCTGTCACCTATATGTAACATTTTCACATCTGCTTAAGAAGTTATGAAGCAGGTTTTGCAATGCATAAGTCACCTTGTTCTCCTAGAGTATTAATTGTATAAGACAGTCTTCAAAGATCTGGTGAATACAAAGTATTTTGAACAGTATACAAAACTCACACACACCTCAGATGAAAAATCCAGTCTTGTAACTATGACATATTCTTTGATTCTCTTAGGAAATCTACCCAGGCAATGGTTTGAGTTACGGAGAAAAGCAAGGACTAACAGAGTATGGCTTGGAGTTTCTACTACCAATGTTTTCTGTAGTTACAGAGCCAGGGGAAACTAACTGGGAAAATAAATAAATGAAGAGAGAAAGGGAGAGAGAGAGAGAGAGAGAGAGAGAGAGAGAAATAGATAAGAAATATTGTTTACATTGTGATGTTTCATTGTATTGCATCTTGTCTGTCCAGTTGCAAATGGTGTCCTGACATACTAAGCAATGAGGGAACAAACCCATAATTAAAATATTTAAAGTGACATTTAAGAACATGCCAAACAGTCAGAGGTGCAGCCGCAGATATTAGATCCAGTAACACTTAAAAGTATAAAAAATATAGCTCAGAAACCATGACCTATATGAAGTGGCCTTCATGGATGCTTCTACATAGGTAATTCAGTGAAGGCCAGCACTGCACTTTTAAAGTGGATTGTTCAGTAGTCCCCACTTGCTATGCTTAGCTTTGGATCCCTTTCAGATGATATTAAAGTACAATGTATGCTCCAGGAGCTGAACTGATGCATTCTAGATTTTAATGTGCATTTCACCTATGGGATCCAACTAGAGATAATCCAAAGTCAGAAGTGCCTGCAGTATGTACAGTATGTATTGGCTTTCAGGTCTGAAGCTCAAATTGTTTTAATCTACGGACACATTCCCATTAATCTGCCCTACTTGCTAATGTATGCATAACCACTGAATCTATCTGGCTTGGAAGTATCTTGTCTCCTAATAGCTCATACCAGTTGTCTAGGGAACATAAAAGAGTAAGGCAAGCATTTAATGAATGTGGACTTCATGGGTCAAAGTAAGTGTCTCTATTTAATAGGACTCACTGAATTTCTTTTTTCATTAATATGATGTTAAACAACACTTCTGTGTAAGAAGAGTTGCAGTTTATAGTATTATTATGGTGCTCATTAAATGAACTGGGTAGTCAGTAGTCCTTTCTGGAGATTTTATTTAAACCATTTTTGAGGTTGCAGTGGTCATCATTAAAATATCATTGGCTGCCACATAGCCAGCACAGTTACTTCTTAGTTAAAATGAAACAGATGTATTTCAAAGAAACTACAGTGACTGTTGACTCTTCAAATGGTGACCTGATTATTTTCCGTTTTTGTCATGTACTACAGTTTACAGTGCTTAGTGTAACAGAAGGGATTTGCTTACACATTGCTCCTGGCATAAAGTCACTTTAAATTAGATGGACTAGTAGAGAAATTCTCATAAAAACTCCCAAAGCTATATATAGTTATCTCTTTTGCTCAATAATGAGAGCTAAACCAGAATGGAAGATTTATGAAGATATTAAGCATAACAGCTGAGGATGAATTTCTCTTATCACACACTCCATGCTACCTAGTTTGTTTGGTTTAACTCATAGGAAAGAAAAATTAGCCTGAACCCACTAGGGAGAAAAAACAGAGTGAGTATTCCGCACATACCTATAAAATAATACAGATGTTGAAGACAAATGAAGAATTTAATAAGTAGAAGGCAGAGTAACAAAAATAATAATCCAATATGTTTGTTTGATTGTTGTTTTTAATCTTTCCTTATACCTTCTCCTGAATCAGGAAAACGCAAACATGAGGCTTGAGAATTTATCACAGGGAAACAGTTACTGTTCCAGTTAATATAAATTTAATATTTAATTGATATTAAACATAAGCAGGATCTCTAATCCAGGTTTCCCCATATAATCCCAAATAAGATAATTTAAAAATTATATTAGACAACTAAATCCACATGAAAAATTTCTCCTTTCCTTTTTTATCTCTCACTTGCTCCCCCCCCACTTCCTATCTTCATTTATATCCTCTCTCTCTGTGTTGTTTTGTTTTTTTTTCCTAACAAATATAATCTTAAATGTCATTTTTATAGAAAGATATTCAAATTAAAGGAAAAGAAAGAGGTAAAAAATGCTAAAGATGGGAAGGAAAGAAACAACTTTGAAAACAAAGAAGAGAAGTAACAAATGTGGACCGAGGAAATCCCTTCTGGATTGAGAACAAAGTCACTGAGAAAGTCTTCTGGGAAAATAAGCAAACAAGATTCCACATCCATCTTGTAAGAAATGCCATTTTATTTCTGTTGCTTTTGTCGTTTGTTTGCTTGCTTTGATTTTTGATCTTCATCTTTAATTCTCTTCACGTGATTGTCCTTTACTCTCAGTTTCCAGTAATATCCCCTCAATCTTCCTCAACTTATCTAGAATTTAAACTAATCTAAACTCACAGCAATTTTTAAATCATTGTTGGAAGGGTATATTTATTCATATCAATCTGCTGGAAATAGCAAACTCATTACAATAAATAGTACTCTGGAAAAGGTTAGTAGATAAACAGTGTATAAATGCTCAAGAATGAGTATTGGTACCTAGAAGTAGATACCCAGGTGGATCTGAAAACTTTTATTTTATTACATGTACGGAACCAAATCTTTGTCTAGTGCACATAGAAATGATTTCAAATAGTCTCTATGGAATCACACAACTTTATAACAGCTGTGCATACAACTATTTAGAGAGGAAAACATCCATGAAAAATACATACAAATGAGTTGACAAGCTTCAAAGTAGGCCAAAAATCTAACTGCTAGTGTTGGCATATTTATGACTATTCTTTTCCCTTTCTTTCTCCAGCAGCCTATTATTATTATTGCTGTTGATCTTGTTGTTGTAATTTTACATTAGAATATCTACTGCTAGAATTCCGTAATTGTAAAATAAATCACTTCTGTATCTCCCTGAAAGAAAGGTTGGGTTTTTGTTTGGTTGGTTGATTGGTTTGGTTTGTTTGGTTTGGTTTGTGTTATTTTTAATATAAACTCTATCTACTAATTAGCTGGTTGTTTATTTATTAAAGACCTTTTCATGGGTTTGGATATTTGTTAGTTAAGTGGTTGCATAGGAGAATATATTAATTTCTATCTTCTTCATTGCACTTGTAGATTTGCAAAAGCTGTGTACACAATAGTCATTCACATATTAATGGATATCTTAGGTCATGAATGATGCATATTACAAAAACAATTTGAGAATACTGTTTCTAAAGAATGCACTTTATCCAATGACTCAGAACTGTGCATCATAAAATTAGATCACATTATAAGGATTCCTTTAAACATCAATAAAATAATTCTATTTCCTTGTTGGAATAAATATAAAATTAAAGCATAGCTCCCTGAATTCATATTTATCAGAAAAGAACCCTTTTTCACTCACAGCCAGAATAAGGACAAAGCCAAAAACATCCCAAAGGGTGACCCAGTCAGCCATTGGCTGCATATCTTTATTGCAATGCCAAGGTTCTGTAGCTACCCAGTGCATCACTAGAGACTAAGGATATCATGACAGTGTGCCAGGACATATGGAAACAGAAATCATATTTTAAACAAATTAAACATTCCAGCAAATTTTCAGACAACTTTTTAATATCCACTTTTTCTGGATTCTGTAATTATTTTATCTGCTATAGCTGACATTTGTTTTTTTTCTTTCTCTTAAGAGTCCTTTCACTCCAGATCAAAACCAAGCTAAAATAAATAAACAAACAAACAAACAAACAAACATGGAGAGATTATATATGTATATATATAAAGAGGAATTACATAAATATAAAGAGAAATTACATTTCTATGAACAGTTTTTTTATTTGATTGTGTTAAAAGTTGTTGTGTTCTGCTATAGATACTTCCTGTATCTGTTCTTAGCAAGACATAGTGCTTACCATTTTAATATGTAGTACTATGTATGACACTGACACGAAGTAATACTTAGTAAAGCTTAGCACATCTTATACAAGGATACAATTTTAGCATTGAGTCAGAGCAAATAGCAACACCCTTTGCCTCCTTTTGGACCTTCCAAAAATAACAAATAACACCATCCTTCACCCAGCACCCTCCTCTGAAGAAGAAAAGAAAAAAGAAAAAAGAAAAAAAAAAAGAAAAAAGAAAAAAGAAAAGAAAAAAGAAAAAAAGAAAAAAAAAAGAGAAAAGAAAAAAGAAAAAAGAAAAAAAAAAAAAAGAAAAAAGAAGAAAAAAAGGAAAAAGAAAAAAGAAAAAAAGAAAAAAGAAAAAAAGAAAAAAGAAAAAAGAAAAAAAGGGGGCGGTGGAGACAGATAAATAAAAACAAAAGAACAGAAAAAAAGCTATAGAGTTCCTTTGCAGTATTTTTGTAGGAAAGGATTACTTCCACATTCTTCTTATTAGTAAATTGGGTAAGGGCTATTAAAAGTGGTCATGTCTTTGTTTATTCACGAAGCAGATTTCACATATCCAGATAATCTCCAGCATCTCCACAGCTGCTAAAACTATCCATCCTCATGCCCATCTATTCTTATCCATCATTTACCATTTCAAGAATCAGTTATAGCTTCTTCCACTTCTGATTCCAACACTTCCAAAAAAGCATTGTAAATTTTGGGTCTGTCCTATAAATCTCATTAATTATACTTCTTTTTTGACATCATATGCATAAAATATTGTGCAAATTCCTTTAACCCATTATAAGCTGATCCAGTTCTTACACAAGATTTGTTCTATTTTCAGTTATTTCTATTGTGTTTTATTTTTTCCAGTGGGTTATTAACTCACTTTTAAACTTTAATTAATATCTATATACAAGACTTCAATGAAAAACATGTTTAACGAATGAATAATTTCCCAAGAATAATTTGTAGTTCATACACGCATGTCCACAACAGCAAAATATCCCTTTAATAATTATATTTTTGAAGCATTCAATTCTGAAAAAAAAAAAAAATCTTTATGTAACAGATTCCATATTAAGTGAATATAAGTATGTTGATTTAAGCAGTGTCTAAAGTCCCATCCTCACAAGAACATGGCTGCATTTTTTTTTCTAATCAGCAGGAAACTAAATAATTAATTACTCACTCAGCATAGCAGTCTTTTGTAGGAATATTTCCACTCATAGAAAAAAATAACTTTGTAGTTTAGACCTTTCTTTCAGGAATTATATGAGCCTTGCTTCTTCTGTTCACTGACCTCTAAATGAAATGGCATATTCCTCCTCTCAAAAATACTGACTCTTCTCCTAACTATGACACCTTTTTTTTTTTTTTTTTTTTTTGTCACTAAAAGAGATGAGACTCCATTTGTCTTGGTATATACAAGGGTACCAAGGGACAGCTATTTAATTGTGCCATGTAAAATGCCATGTGCAGTTTCTGAAACAATTATAACTAATAACAGAATGTTATTAAATATTGTAATATTAGAAATCTAAGTTCAAAAGAAACTTCTGCCTATTCAGCAAACAAATTAAAATAAATTCTGGAAAAAAAATTCTAAATGTGTCCAGAGGTGAAGTTGTTATGAAGGGAATTCAACCTTGCTGATAAGCTTGACAGATTTGTACAGTGCTATCATTTTTTTATTGGTGGTCAAATATGTGCAGTGCTCCAGAGAAGCATTTGGTATAACCGACATGATAGATGATGAAGAGTTCTTTAGCAGAAAATGGGCTGAGAAATGTTGAGACTGATTGATTACTAGGTTTTCAAAAGTGTTTTGTTTTGTTTTGTTTTGTTTTGCAACTTTAAATACTTGTTCATAAATTTTCAAGGTAAATATTGGTAGGAAATTATGAGGAGAGTGTCTAATTATAATAGTCCAACCCTAGATTTCCTTTCCTTCCTTCCTTCCTTCCTTCCTTCCTTCCTTCCTTCCTTCCTGATACAATGTGTAGAACATGAAGGAAAGAAAGGATTAATAACTACATTGCTTGATTCTGTTCTATCTTGCACTATAACCAGCATATGTACTTTTGCAAGCAATGGTCCTTTTGTAAAATATCACCATAAAGTTTCTTTTTGACAGAGTTTTACAGCACAGCACATTAATTTTACCATCATTGATACTTCTCCCAGTTTATAATTTCATCTGCTTCTGAAGAAGTGTCATCCAAATTTGTGCTTTTTCATTAATAAGTTGTTCTATTGCTTGTTCTACTGTCTGAAGAAACTGCAATATAGAGTCTCTAAGCAATCCAGAAGACTATTAATATCTTTTTCAGTAGAAGCATATGCTATTGTGGACATTATCAACTAAGAACTGTAGTGACAAAAAAAAAAAAAAAAAAAAGTTATTTTATATAAGCTCCTGAATTTTGCCTCTGTAATACACATCACTAATTAATGTGAACACTTGTAAGAAGTGCATATTCATATCTCTTCTGGAAAACAATACAAAACAAAACAAACAAAACAACTGTGTACATAATAAAATGGTGCTCATGACATAAGAGCTGATGCTTCTTTCCTATTTCTTAATATAAATCAATAATTCAGGAGCAACTTAGAGATCACTATAAGCATCACACAAAAGCTGAGCAGAAGTGACATTGGAATAGTTAAAATGAAACCACATAAGCTTTCTTGTACTTTAGTATTTTAGCAGAATACAAAAATAACTATTATTTTCCTCCTTGTGGGATAAACAGAATACATAATAAGCACTTGCAGCACTGCATGGAATCAATTTAACTGGAGAACAAATACATTTATAACTCACTTGTGGCTTTGGCTTTAGCTGAATTAAGAGGTGTTCTCATTACTTGTGGAATATGCTTGCTATTCTATAAGCACCTAGATACCCTAATGTGTGTATATTAAGTTGGAACTTCATGAAAGAAATTCTACTAATGCTGAATATAGGCTTAGCAGTTAGAAATATGTATATAAATTAAAATAACCAGTAAATACTGGTGAGTCCAAGGTACACCAAGACAAGACCTCATCAGCAGTAAAAGAATGTAAGGGTTCCAACACAACCATATTCGATTTTAATATTAATACAAATTAACAAAAAGCAATATAACTCCATACTTCCACGGTGACCTTTCTCATAATCTCATACCATTTAATATGTGCTAAAACATCACTATCAAAGCATTTCAGGAAGTGACTATTTTCAGGCTTACGCTCAACTTACTCTCTGAACCAACCAAAGTGGACACAATAGTCTGATGCAAACCTGACTCATTCCCACACTCAGATTTCTAGGGATTTTAGTCTATGCTTGGCATTTTGTTACTATTGTCAAACTACATTTCAATATGAGTTAACTTGTGTCCTTCCTGCTTAGAGCATCAGTAGACCAAGCACAATTTTACTCATAATGTCTCACACAGGAATGCATAAATTTCATGATTTTTTTTTTTTTGGTGCGAGTGTTTCATATTTTTTTTATTCATGTGGAATTTGTCCATAATATTTCCTGGAATGTTTGTTTCTGCCTACAGCAATATTAAATATAGTATATGCAACCAACATTTTGACTGATGGAACAGATGTACAACAGTAATGTGAAAGTGCTCATGGGATTTTTAGACATAAAACTGCCTGGTAGCTCCAAGCAAGGCATCTTTAGACAGAGTAACCTGGATTTACTTATAGAAAGAGTTCAATATATTATCTGAATTAAATTTCTGGGAAGAAAAAAAAAAAGTACATGTCCAGGGAAGCCAACATATGTAGTAGCTTTGGGGAAGGAGAAAGCCAAGTAAGTTATAGTTATTGCTCAGGAAAAAAAAAAAAAAAAAAAAAAAAAAAAGGCTGATTAATGGCGCGATCTTCACATAAACTGTAATATATCTTAGGCTCCATCTCTGTCATACGTGAAAGCCTAATAATTGTTAATATATTTTCTCCATCTTTTAGAAGTACATTCATTTTCAAAAGGAAAATGGAGCCATACACAAAGAGCTGTTTAGAAAGAGTTTTGTTTAAGCAAAACGTTCTAAATGTAAACCTTTAAACTCTTGTTCAGCTGGCATGAAACAGCAGAGGTCACTAACTTTCATAGGGACCTGCATTTTCTAATTTCCTGCTACAGTTCTGAAAGAGATCGGTAATTCACCACCTAGATGCTCTTGGGACTGAAAACAGCATTCTGCCACCAATAACACTTCAGGGGGTTGAGATGTTAAGTTCAAAACTGGTCCTTGAATTACATTTAACATAGAACAACAGCTAACTATAGCGATGTTTTTCCCTCCCTTAACACAAACTGATATATGGCCTAGATGACAGTAATTTGACGAACTGATTTTGAACAGTTCCTTTGACTGGAATTTAGGGCTTAATTGTGACAAGCAAGAACTTGCACTCTTAGGTAATGAGTTGTGTTTCACTCTTCTGCTTTCTTTATACTTAAACTGCTATTTAATTATTTCAAGTCTTCTTGGGTGCTCAGATAACTCCAGTCTCTGGTGAGGAGCAAACTCATCCGGGCGTTAGGAACTTTGGGTTTTCTTGATGTAATCAAGAAAACCATCAAAGTATTTACAAAGTTGACTATCAAAGTATTTACAGATTTACTCAATTGAAAGTTATTTGGAACAAAATCCTTTCTTCAATATTTCACAGACATTTCAAAAGCAATAAATATTAATAAAGACAAATGATTAACAAGTTGACAGGAATTTGCCACCCTTAATGATAATATGGAATATCAAAATGTTGTTTTGTGGGATAATAAATTATGTACTTACATGCATTTGTTTTAAAGACTTATTGTTTTTAACAATACCAAAAAGACTATTTCTACAACATTTATTTTTAAACAACTGTACTACATGGTAAATTTAAGATGGAGAAAAAAGATTAGTAAATCAGCAAACTGTCAGATTATTACAAAGACATGCAGTTTTCTTTCAGAAAATGATGCCTACCTCTTCATATTCAGGAAATTGTTTAATTCAGAACTACATATGAAACCATTGAAATGGTCTATTATGTCTTTAGAAGAAAGTGCTAATCCTAGAGGATATGTTAAAATTTTGTGGGTTTTTTTGTTTGGTTGGTTGGTTGGTTTTTGTTTTGTTTTAATGGATATTACTGGTACAGTCATTAACATTATATGGCAAAAACAGATTAAGGACAAAAAAATAAAATAAAAGTAACACTTCTGGGGAAAAAAAAAAAACACGTAGCACAGAAAATGTGAAGAACGAATGTGACGAATGTGAAGTACGAATGCCCATTTTCAAGCACAGAAATCCCTTAATCCTTCTCTGATGTGGCTAACAAACAACTACCTGCCGTATTCCTGTTAGGATTTCTGTCTCAGTTAATTAACTATAACATTAATTCATAGAAATGTAATATACAAGTCTATATATCTTCATTTGGATGAATAAGCTTCTTTGGTTTCGTTTCAAACTTGTCTAAAGTTTATGGGCCAAGTTTGTTTACAAAAATACGAAAGAAAAAAAAAAAAAGCACAAACTGATGAAAAGGAAAAAGGGGGGGGAGGGGGGTGGAAGAAGGGAGGGTTTTTGTGTGTTTTTTTTTTTTAAAAAAGAGGAGAATTTGGCTTATTATGTTAGACACAATGTGGTTCTATTCCTATGCTTGCTACGCATGTGTATTGGGTTTATGTGGCAAGGTTATGGTAGCAGGGGGCTGCAGGGCTGGCCTTTCTGAGAAGGGCCCAGAAGCTGCCCCATGTTAGATCACAGCCAGTTCCAGATGGCTCCAAAGGGACCTACCGCTGACCAGAGCCAAGTCAGTAAACAATGTTGTTTGGGCCTCTGTGGGAGAATGTTTAAGAAAGGCAAAAAACTCGTGCGCAACAGCAGCTGGGAGAGAGGATTGAGAAAATGTGAGAGAAACAGCCCTGCAGACCCCAAAGTCAGTGCAGAAGGAGGGCAGCAGGTGCTCCAGGTGCCACAGCAGAAGTTCCTCTCCAGCCTGTGGATAGGCCCCTTGTGGAGCAGGCTGCCCCCCAGCAGCCCATGGGGTATAACAGTGGAGCAGATCTCCACGCTTTAGCCTGTGGAAGAGCCCAGAGTGGAGCAGGTGGATATGGCTTGATGGAAGCTGCAGCCTATGGAGAGCTCTTGCAGGAGCAGGCCCCAGGCCAGAGCTGCAGCCCATGGTACCCATGTTGGAGCAGTTCTTGAAGAGCTGCTGTCTGTGGAAAGCCCACATAGAATCAGTTTGGGAGGGATGGCATCCAGTAGGAGGGACCCCATGCTGGAGCCTGGGAAAAGGGTGAAGTTGGAGGAGTGGCAGATGGTGAAGTGTTCTAGCCTGACCGCAACTCCCATTCTCCATTCCCGTGCACCAATCAGAGGGAGAATGTAGAAGAGGGTGGATGGGGGAAGGTCTCGTTAACTTTTAGTTTCTCACTGCTGTTAGAACAGCGATGAATTATGTTAAGCTCCCTATGTTGAGTCTGCTTTGCCTGTGACAGCAATTGGCCAGTGATCTCCCTGTCCTTACCTCAAACTTGAGCCCATTTCTATCATATTTTCTCTCCCTCTTCTTTGAGGAGAGGGAGTGAGAGAGTGATTGTGGCCAGGAAGGGGACCAGTAAAACTGCTGTCTTGGACTTCTGGAAGGCTGACTTTGAGCTGTTCAGGACACTGGTTAGCAGAGTCCCTTGGGAGGTGGTTCTGAAGGGCAGAGGAGTCCAGGAAGGCTGGGCACTCTTCAAGAAGGAAATCTTAATGGCTCAGGAGCGGTCTTTCCCCACGTGCCCAAAGACGAGCCGGTGCGGAAGAAGACCGGCCTGGCTGAACAGAGAGTTGTGGTTCGAGCTTAGGAGAAAAAAGAGGGTTTATAATCTTTGGAAAAGAGGGCGGGCCACTCAGGAGGACTATAAGGCTGTTGTGAGGCTGTGCAGGGACAAAATTAGAAGGGCCAAAGCTCATCTGGAGCTCAATCTGCCTACTGCGGTTAAAGATAACAAATGTTTTTACAAATACATCAACACCAAAAGGAGGACTAAGGAGAATCTCCATCCTTTACTGGATGCGGGGGGAAACTTAGTGACAAGAGATGAGGAAAAAGCTGAGGTGCTTAATGCCTTCTTTGCCTCAGTCTTTAGCGGCGAAACCAGTTGTTCTCTGGATACCCAGTACCCTGAGCTGGTGGAAGGGGATGGGGAGCAGGATGTGGCCCTCACTATCCACGAGGAAATGTTTGGCGACCTGCTACAGCACTTGGATGTACGCAAGTCGATGGGGCCGGATGGGATCCACCCGAGGATACTGAGAGAACTGGCGGAGGAGCTGGCCAAGCCACTTTCCATCATTTATCGTCAGTCCTGGCTATCAGAGGAAGTCCCAGTCGACTGGTGGCTAGCAAATGTGACACCCATCTACAAGAAGGGTCGGAGGGTAGACCTGGGAAACTATAGGCCTGTTAGTTTGACGTCAGTGCCAGGGAAGCTCATGGAGCAGATTATCTTGAGTGTCATCACGCGGCACTTGCAGGACAACCAGGCGATCAGGCCCAGTCAGCATGGTTTTATGAAAGGCAGGTCCTGCTTGACAAACCCGACCTCCTTCTATGACAAAGTGACACGCTTAGTGGATGAGGGAAAGGCTGTGGATGTGGTCTACCTTGACGTCAGTAAGGCTTTTGATACCGTTTCCCACAACATTCTCCTCAAAAAACTGGTTGCTCGTGGCTTGGACTGGCGTACGCTTGGTTGGGTTAAAAGCTGGCTGGATAGCTGGGCCCAAAGAGTTGTGGTGAATGGAGTCAAATCCAGTTGGAGGCCGGTCACTAGCGGAGTCCTCCAGGGCTCAGTACTGGGGCCAGTCCTCTTCAATATCTTTATCGATGATCTGGATGAGGGGATTGAGTGCACCCTCAGTAAGTTTGCAGATGACACCAAGTTAGGTGCGTGTGTCGATCTGCTCGAGGGTAGGAAGGCTCTGCAGGAGGATCTGGATAGGCTGGAACGATGGGCTGAGGTCAACTGTGTGAAGTTCAACAAGGCCAAGTGCTGGGTCCTGCACCTGGGGCGCAACAACCCCAAGCAGTGCTATAGGCTGGGAGATGAGTGGTTGGAAAGCTGTCTGGCAGAGAAGGACCTGGGAGTATTGGTTGATAGTTGGCTGAATATGAGCCAGCAGTGTGCTCAGGTGGCCAAGAAGGCCAACAGCATCCTGGCTTGCATAAGAAGCAGTGTGGCCAGCAGGTCTAGGGAAGTGATTGTCCCCCTGTACTCGGCTCTGGTGAGGCCGCACCTCGAGTACTCTGTTCAGGTTTGGGCCCCTCGCTACAAGAAGGGCATGGAAGTGCTTGAGAGAGTCCAGAGGAGGGCGTTGACGCTGGTGAGGGGTCTGGAGAACAAGTCTTACGAGGAGCGGCTGAGGGAGCTGGGATTGTTCAGCCTGGAGAAGAGGAGGCTCAGGGGCGACCTTATCGCTCTCTATAGGTACTGTAAAGGAGGCTGTAGCGAGGTGGGGGTTGGTCTATTCTCCCATGTGCCTGGTGACAGAACGAGGGGGAATGGCTAAAGTTGTGCCGGGGAGGTTTAGGTTAGATATTAGGAAGAACTTCTTTACTGAAAGGGTTGTCAGGCATTGGAATGGGCTGCCCAGGGAAGTGGTTGAGTCACCATCCCTGGAGGTCTTTAAGAGACATTTAGATGTTGAACTTAGTGATATAGTTTAGTGGAGGACTTGTTAGTATTAGGTCAGAGGTTGGACTAGGTGATCTTGGAGGTCTCTTCCAACCTAGACGATTCTGTGATTCTGTGATTCTGTGAACTTCTGTTAAAATACTGGGCTCAGATTCACAGAGTGAAAATGTTTGATTCCTTCTTACTCACTCACTAATTTTTCCACTCTTCTTCATATCCACAAATAAAGGGAAAGAAATTTATCAAGCTTTTTCCATATTGATGTTTTCTCTGTGTTTTTAGAGATCTGTTTTTTGACAACCAGATTGTTTATATTTTAATGTTTAAAAGGAGTAATATTTTCTTTAAAAAAATTAACATTATGTGTATTCAGCCTCCCCACTTGATAGCGAAGAACCTTTGCAGTACATCAGATCTTTGACAGTCTTTAAAACCCTTATCAGCATTGTCATGCTGACAACTGTGGCTGTAAGATCGCTCGCTGAAGTTGCAGTGACTCTCAGATATGCTACCAAGAGAATTTTATACTCATAACTCTTTCCCCAAAATAGAAAGAGCAGAACCTTTTGTTATCTTCTCATCAAAATGAACTGCACAAGACAGAATCATTTCCATGTTGCCTGAGTACTGACTTTTAAAAAGCATTTCTTCAGAATTAGTGGAGTCTTAGAGATCTTTTTTTCCCAGATATTGGGTTTTATTCATGTCAGATGGGTAACATTTCCAATATCAGAGATATAAAATATAAACAAGAGGTCAAATAATTTTTCAAGATTGATACTGCAGAATGATCCATGGAAGAATCATATCACAAATTATATCGTTAATTTTGTATAATGCTATGCTAAATAACTACAAATTTAAAGGAAAGCTTCAAAATTTTTCTTTGACATAATATTGGTCTTCAGGAAAATACTCTGCATAGCCAAAGAACTGAAAAGTAGCATCTTTTTATGTTAGTAAATGAATTTGACCATACCTATCCTGTAGGGACTGTGTTGGTGTTAGATCAATAGTTCATATACCTGAGTTCATCACTAATCTTCAACAGTTCTTGAAATAAACTGTAAGTGAACTGTTCTTGAAATTCCTGGATAAAATGTCCTACAAATGTACATGTTTTTCCAGCATTAATCTCTAGCTATTTTAATTATGTATAAATTGAAAGCTGAAGAGTACAGTAAATGGCCTTCAGATTTTAGATTAGAAAAATAGCAACTGTATAGCAAGCCAGTGCATATAGTTAGATAATGAGCTTGACATAAATGTGTATATTTAAATGAAAGCTACATAAGATGTGCGATTAATGAAGTACATAATGCAAAACATTAGCAGTACCAAATTCTCTTTATCATTTACATCAAATCATATTTTGTTTTCTTTTTCATTAAAATGGTGGCATCCTATAATAAGTATAAGCCCCCTTTCTCACAATGAAAATGTCAACTTACTGTGTTGCCATTAACAACATTAATGTTAAAAATAGCAATACTATGGAAAGGAAAAGTACAATAAGAATGTACATTATGCAAAGTATGTTTTCCCTCCCCCCTTTTTGAATAAATACTCTTGCAATTAGATCATATGGAAAAAAAATAACTGCTAAAATTGACCTTTTTATAAGACTTTTTACAATTTAATTTACATGTTGATTATATAGCTAGAAAAACAACAACAACAACAAAAAACACCTCCCAATTTGATTAAGTAAAACAGAAAGTGATTAAGAGTAAATTGATATCTGAAATTGGAGAATATACTTCATCTAATTGTATTAATGAACTACACTGATGAGGTTTGTTCAGTAAAAGAAAGCCCTTGTGACCTTCTTATTTTGTGTAGAGTAGAACACGTTTCGGTCTTTTTACAGTGTTCTTACATTAAGCAAAATCAAACACTTTTATAATACTTGGTCAAAGTGAAAAAGTAATGGAACAATAAAGACTTTTAAATTAGTTGAAGTGGTACTTATGTACGGTGTTTTTGAAGCTTTGTCTTTACTGTTGTTATTGTTGTGTTAGATATAAACTGCAAGAAGAAACAATTGCAGTCTGACATTTTCTTTGAAAAATGTTTGTGAATAGTTATTCTAATAGTCTATTATTCCAATAGCTCTAATAGCTGTTCTAATCTCTATTAACATCTGGCATGAGTTTTGCAGTACATAAGAAAATACAGATAGTTTCAACTTTAAGTGAAATTATAATGTTTTTGTGAGTAACTAATTATGCTTGTTCATATTAATATTATTTACTCTCTTTGTTCATTTGAGGTAATATTTAACATCACAGATTGTTCATATATTTTCTGGAAGACATGAATAGATTGGGGAAAGATAAATAAAATGAAACAAAAAAAATTAAAAACATATGAAATATCTGTTCTATTGATTGTCTGAATTCTGCTCAGACCTAAATATGAAGGTATTAGTGTGAAATAAGTGGTTTTATAGTCATTTCCAAGATTTTACTTGGTTTAAGAGTTTGATCTTTTGGGAATCAGTTATGAGTACAAGTAATAAAACCCATTTCCGTGGGATGGCATTTTGTTTTGAGAAATACATTTCTTATTTACATGCTAGAGAATGGGCACTCAGAAAATTGAAGGATCCAGAGATATTCATAACTGTAACATCAGCATTTTAACTATCTGACACAAAAGCGTCCTAGTGAAAAAAGGAACACCGGCCAACCTGGCATGATCAATGAGATTTTCAGTGCTATCTTGTCTCTTTGAGTCTTGTCTATTACTAAGTCACATTTTTTTTTTCCAAGATCAAATGAAGCATGCAGTATATTCTTTCCTAGCATGCACAACGTCTGCTTGTCTCAATGGTTACTGCAACTTCATCAACTCATTGTTTTCCTTAATCACTTCTGTTTCTTTATCCTAACCGTAGATTGCAGTCAACAAAATACAGAAACCCTCTTATGTGTCAGTCAGGCAATGTTACCAACTTTGCAAAAGTCACTGTTGTTTTGTTATATCTGAATATCTGATATATCAAACCTCTTTCCTGACCTTCCAAACCTGTTTTGTAATGCTACATGGAACAGCTCCATTTCCAGCACACCATGCAACTTATTTCCTTTGAAGGACTCCTTTGATGTGATTCTATCAGTCATTTATCATCTGCAATTCAGCATCTAGCTTTTTGGTAATAAATAACTAAATAACTAACTAAATAAATAAATAAAACCTTCAACAACAACAAAAAACTGTGCTTAAAAATTATAAAATTGATATTTTTCTTTTGATAAATAAACTATCCCTGCATCCCTTGCTATTCCAGAGCTCCTGTAGCTATGGAATGATTTAAATGTATTGAATACCTACGCTTTCATTCATTTTCTTCTGATATCTTTCATACACACAGTAAAATGAAATTTAAATAGCACATCATTTATCTGAATCATACCAAAATGTAAAAAAGGATTCCAGTGCAAATATAATTGATTTGGTTAGACTTAGAGCTACACAAAGCTGACAGTTTAACATTATTATGGAGGATATTTCTGGCTGTATTTTCATTATTTATTTGCATTGTTTTGTTTACCGTTTTTATTTTCAGGCTCACCATATCATCTCTTTCTTCAAGTTAAAACTGATTTGAAGAAAAATCCTCCCTTAGCAACGGGAGTTTCACTTTGCATGGAAAATCCAGGAGGTCTGTCTGGTCATTTTTTAGCTACATAAGAATCAAACCAGTGGGATAAAGGTTATTTTTGTGTACAAAATTTGCCAGAACTTGATGGAAAATTAGGTAGTAGATTATACTACCTATCTAAAAGATACTTCTTAAAAATTTATGTTAATATAAATTTATGTTTCCGTGTGGCATCCTAGCTTATTTCCTTCTTATTTGACCTCCAAAAAGTAGAAAATGTATTATCAAAAATTGTACTACTGATCAAATACAGGACATAATTAAACTGACACTTTTCCGTCTGAAAATCAGATGAAGCCTGAAAAAATAAGGTATATCCACTCCTAGGAAACTTACCTGTGTGAAACATTCCAAGAGACAATTAGGCTGAACTACCCAAAGCCTTCACAATACCAGGGGACGGTTCACAAACAGTGACGGACTGGTGGGAGATGTGGTGGTCGGGAGCTGTCTTGGGCAGAGTGACCACAAAATGGTAGAGTTCTCTATTCTTGGCGAAGCCAGGAAGGGGACCAGTAAAACCGCTGTCTTGGACTTCTGGAAGGCTGACTTTGAGCCGTTCAGGACACTGGTTAGCAGAGTCCCTTGGGATGTGGTTCTGAAGGGCAGAGGAGTCCAGGAAAGCTGGGCACTCTTCAAGAAGGAAATCTTAATGGCTCAGGCGCGGTCTTTCCCCACGTGCCCAAAGACGAGCCGGTGCGGAAGAAGACCGGCCTGGCTGAACAGAGAGTTGTGGTTCGAGCTTAGGAGAAAAAAGAGGGTTTATAATCTTTGGAAAAGAGGGTGGGCCACTCAGAAGGACTATAAGGCTGTTGTGAGGCTGTGCAGGGACAAAATTAGAAAGGCCAAAGCTCATCTGGAGCTCAATCTGCCTACTGCGGTTAAAGATAACAAATGTTTTTACAAATACATCAACACCAAAAGGAGGACTAAGGAGAATCTCCATCCTTTACTGGATGTGGGGGGAAACTTAGTTACAAAAGATGAGGAAAAGGCTGAGGTGCTTAATGCCTTCTTTGCCTCAGTCTTTAGCGGCGAAACCAGTTGTTCTCTGGATACCCAGTACCCTGAGCTGGTGGAAGGGGATGGGGAGCAGGATGTGGCCCTCACTATCCACGAGGAAATGTTTGGCGACCTGCTACAGCACTTGGATGTACGCAAGTCGATGGGGCCGGATGGGATCCACCCGAGGATACTGAGAGAACTGGCGGAGGAGCTGGCCAAGCCACTTTCCATCATTTATCGTCAGTCCTGGCTATCAGAGGAGGTCCCAGTCGACTGGTGGCTAGCAAATGTGACACCCATCTACAAGAAGGGTCGGAGGGTAGACCTGGGAAACTATAGGCCTGTTAGTTTGACGTCAGTGCCAGGGAAGCTCATGGAGCAGATTATCTTGAGTGTCATCACGCGACACTTGCAGGACAACCAGGCGATCAGGCCCAGTCAGCATGGTTTTATGAAAGGCAGGTCCTGCTTGACAAACCCGATCTCCTTCTATGACAAAGTGACACGCTTAGTGGATGAGGGAAAGGCTGTGGATGTGGTCTACCTTGACGTCAGTAAGGCTTTTGATACTGTTTCCCACAACATTCTCCTCAAAAAACTGGCTGCTCGGGGCTTGGACTGGCGTACGCTTGGTTGGGTTAAAAGCTGGCTGGATAGCTGGGCCCAAAGAGTTGTGGTGAATGGAGTCAAATCCAGTTGGAGGCCGGTCACTAGCGGAGTCCTCCAGGGCTCAGTACTGGGGCCAGTCCTCTTCAATATCTTTATCGATGATCTGGATGAGGGGATTGAGTGCACCCTCAGTAAGTTTGCAGACGACACCAAGTTAGGTGCGTGTGTCGATCTGCTCGAGGGTAGGAAGGCTCTGCAGGAGGATCTGGATAGGCTGGAACGATGGGCTGAGGTCAACTGTGTGAAGTTCAACAAGGCCAAGTGCTGGGTCCTGCACCTGGGGCGCAACAACCCCAAGCAGTGCTACAGGCTGGGAGATGAGTGGTTGGAAAGCTGCCTGGCCGAGAAGGACCTGGGAGTATTGGTTGATAGTCGGCTGAATATGAGCCAGCAGTGTGCTCAGGTGGCCAAGAAGGCCAACAGCATCCTGGCTTGCATAAGAAGCAGTGTGGCCAGCAGGTCTAGGGAAGTGATTGTCCCCCTGTACTCGGCTCTGGCGAGGCCGCACCTCGAGTACTCTGTTCAGGTTTGGGCCCCTCGCTACAAGAAGGACATGGAGGTGCTTGAGAGAGTCCAGAGGAGGGCGTTGACGCTGGTGAGGGGTCTGGAGAACAAGTCTTACGAGGAGCGGCTGAGGGAGCTGGGATTGTTCAGCCTGGAGAAGAGGAGGCTCAGGGGCGACCTTATCGCTCTCTATAGGTACTGTAAAGGAGGCTGTAGCGAGGTGGGGATTGGTCTATTCTCCCACGTGCCTGGTGACAGAACGAGGGGGAATGGCTAAAGTTGTGCCGGGGAGGTTTAGGTTAGATATTAGGAAGAACTTCTTTACTGAAAGGGTTGTCAGGCATTGGAATGGGCTGCCCAGGGAAGTGGTTGAGTCACCATCCCTGGAGGTCTTTAAGAGACATTTAGATGTTGAACTTAGTGATATGGTTTAGTGGAGGACTTGTTAGTATTAGGTCAGAGGTTGGACTAGGTGATCTTGGAGGTCTCTTCCAACCTAGACGATTCTGTGGTATGTAGAAGTTCCCTAGGCCTCCAACCTTAAATGTTAATCGCACCAGGGGAACTTGGTGTGCTGACTCCAAGAGGAACAGTATGGAGTGTGGAGTGGGGTGGAGACACCATGGCTAGGCTCTGTGAGAAGATGGGAACTTGATTGTTCTTGTGCACACCTAAACCGATAAGCTGCACATTTGCTATGTTTTTGACAAAATACTGTACTTTGGTGAACTTTGCTCATTATAACATCACTGTAATACCAAAACACATCTCTATCCCAAAAGCTACCCGCATCCAAGGTACGACTTCCCCTCACTAAGTACGTGCTCTGAATTTCTCTGAGCCTATACCTTTAAACAAAGGCAAGAAAATTTTGCACCAATCATAACCAAGATATGCATGACTAGAGTCACTCAAGCTCCGCCTAAAAGATAGAAAATAATATAAATTGGCTTAAGAGAGAAAGGTTGTTAGGGAAAATACCTTTGTGAAAGATACCTTCTGACTTCTGGGATCAGTAGACGGGCTGAGCCTCTCATCCCGCCCCCCCCCCCCCAGCCCCCCTGCAATGGGCAGGGATGATACCTACTAGATCAGGGTGTCCAGGGTCCCATCCAACATGACCTTGAACACCTCCAGGGATGCAGCATTCACTGGGCATCCTGCCTCACCACCCTGTGAGTAAAGAATTTCCTCCTAACATCTAACCTCCTAACATCATTGATATCTGTCCTGGTTTCAGGTAGGACAGAGTTAATTTTCCTCCTAGTAGCTGGCAGGGTGTTATGTTTTGGATTAGGGTGAGAAGAGCGCTGATAACATGCTGATGTTTTAATTGTTGTAGAGCAATGCTTACACCAAGCCAAGGACTTTTCAGCTTCTCGCTCTGTCCTGCTAGCGAGCAGGCTGGGGGTGCAGCAGGAGCTGGGAGGGGACAGACCCAGGACAGCTGACCCAAACTGGCCAAAGGGGTATTCCATACCATCTGACGTCATGCTGAACAATATATAGGGGTGGCTAGCCGGGGTGGGGGGCGCGGCTGCTCGGGGATAGGCTGGGCATCGGTCAACGGGTGGTGAGCAATTGCATTGTGCCTCACTTATTTTGTACACATTATTACTATTATTATTATTATTATTATTATTATTATTATTATTATTATTGTTATTAATTTTCCTGTCTTAATAAACTGTCGTTATCTCAACTCACAGGCTTCACTTTCCCGTTTCTCTCCCCCATCCCGGAGAGGGAGGGGGGAGGGTGAGCGAACGGCTGTGTGGTGTTTGGCTGCCAGCCGGGCTAAACCACAACAGTCCATTTGGCGCCCAACGTGGGGCTGGAAGGGTTGAGATATCGACAGATTTGACCCGAGTGTGTTAAACTAAAATTGGTATAAGTATTCGACCTGCTTAATAGTTGCTAGTCACAATGTTGATTGCTTTCATCTCAAGTCTGCTGTACCTGTTTCCCAAATTGAGTTTTATAGCAAGTTACTTTCTGTATGTGCTCCCTGTCATGCTGTTTATCCTTTCCGGGCCCTGGTTCAAGATTGTTATGGTACTGTGTGGTGTAACGATGGCTTATGAAATGATGAGATATCTGGTCATGACTCTAACCTGGTATTTGTACTCAGCACTGTCGTCGACTCTATACTTCGGAAACCATATCTCAGAAACTATTAGCAATTACACCTATTGCCTTTTTTCATCAGGGAGTCAATCTCTGGAGGGGACAGGGGAAGATATTTTCTCCTACCTGTTCACTCTCCCTTCCTCCTTCACCACCCTCTTATCCCCCGAGCTAGTTACGGTAGCTCTCCAAGATGTTGAATATCCTTGGGATACTCAGACCAGCATGTTCTTGTTGTTATGTCTCCTGAATGTGCTTCAGGTTTTGTTTAAGGTTAAACAACTACTTAGGAGTCTCATCCGGAGATCTGTCTTGAGGCGGGATATTTGCGAGTGGCAGGGAGTGTGGGAGGATATGGGCAGGTTTCTAGGGCAGTGGGCACCTCCAGTGTTTTGGACGTTCACCCCTGAACAACTGCAAAATCCTAAAAAACTGGTAGAATGCTTGAAAAAAAGGTGTCATGACTCTGGCAGTTCCGAAGTGACACAAATCACTGTGGCGTGCTGGGGTCTGGCCTGTGCCTATCGAGCTGCAATTGATGCTACTATCAACCTAGTGACAGACCCTGCGGCCGTTCCAGCTCCAGCTCCCGCAGCCGTCCCGGTTCCGGCTCCCACAGCCGTTCCAGCTCCCGCAGCCGTTCCAGCTCCAGCTCCCGCAGCCATCCCGGTTTCGGCTCCTGCAGCCGTTCCAGCTCCCGCAGCCGTTCCAGCTCCAGCTCCCGCAGCCATCCCGGTTTCGGCTCCTGCAGCCGTTCCAGCTCCCGCAGCCGTTCCAGCTCCCGCAGCCGTTCCAGCTCCAGCTCCCACAGCTGTTCCAGCTCCAGCTCCCGCAGCCGTTCCAGCTCCAGCTCCCACAGCTGTTCCAGCTCCAGCTCCCGCAGCCGTTCCAGCTCCAGCTCCCGCAGCCGTTCCAGCTCCAGCTCCCGCAGCCGTTCCAGCTCCCACAGCCGTTCCAGCTCCCGTAGCCGTTCCAGCTCCAGCTCCCGCAGCCGTCCCGGCACCCACAGCCGTTCCAGCTCCCGCAGCCGTTCCCACTCCTGTGGCTGGGTCAGAGAAACGAACTGTAGCAGTGCAAGTTGCCCCTGCAGAGGGTACTCCAACCCCTGTGGCAGACCCTGTGGCTGGGTCGGAGAAACGAACTGTAGCAGTGCAAGTTGCCCCTGCAGAGGGTATTCCAACCCCTGTGGCAGACTCTGTGGCTGGGTCGGAGAGGCGAGCTGTAGCAGTGCAAGTTGCCCCTGTAGAAAAGGTGAAAAAATGGTATAGAGACTCAGGTCGTTTAGAACGCAGAAAGTCTTCTGCTAAGTCTGGGCGTGGAGAAGACGAGGCTGGGCCATCAAGTGTGCAGGAGGATGAAGATGAGGATGAGGATGTCAGACAATCAACAGTAACTACCCGAACCCTATACCAGCGTGAGCTACGAGATGTGCGAAAAGATTTTGGTCGCTGTATAGGTGAACAGCTTGTCACCTGGCTGCTCCGGTGCTGGGACACTGGAGCCAATGGTGTGGAATTAGAGGGCAGGGAAGCCAAGCGGTTGGGATCCCTTGCTAGAGATGCAAGCATTGACAAAGCAACTGGAGATGGAGCACGATCTCACAGCCTCTGGAGGCGTCTCCTGTTAGCTGTGAAGGGAAGGTATCCCTACAAGGAAGAACTTGTATGTCTACCAGTCAAGTGGACCACCATGGAGAAGGGAATCCAGTACCTGAGGGAATTAGCCGTACGGGAAGTAATTTATAAGGACCTAGACGACGCACAAACATCCACAGATCCAGATGAAGTCCAGTGTACTCGACCCATATGGCGGAAGTTTGTACAGAATGCACCATCAACATGG
Organism: Cygnus atratus; assembly: GCF_013377495.2. Taxonomy (NCBI): domain Eukaryota; kingdom Metazoa; phylum Chordata; class Aves; order Anseriformes; family Anatidae; genus Cygnus; species Cygnus atratus. The sequence goes on from NC_066365.1 coordinate 56,289,062, forward strand.
GCCAGCACATTGTCAGTAATAACCTGGAAAGACGGTGAAGATCCCACAGTGGGTGACATGGCTAAACAACTCCGGGAGTACGAAGGAAATCTCTCCTCTTCCCTACAGGCCTGCGTCTCGGCTGTGGAGAAACTCTCTGAAGAGTTCCACCAACTTAAGGAGAATTTATCTTCCCCCCCACCTGAACAAACCAGTGGCCACCAACTAAAAGAGAATACTTTGGAGAAATGTTTTGAAGAGGTCCACCAACTTAAAGAGAATTTATATTCCCCCCCACCTGAACGAACCAGTGGCCACCAACTAAAAGAGAATACTTTGGAGAAACTTTTTGAAGAGGTCCACCAACTTAAAGAGAGTGTATTTTCTTCCCCACCTGTACGAACCAGCGTCTCGGCTATTAGGGGTAAACGCGCATCCGTGCAAAGAAGACAATATGGTGGGTACACACCCCGCGCCACCCTGTGGTTTTACCTACGTGACCATGGAGAGGACATGAGAAAATGGGATGGAAAATCTACTGAGACCCTAGAGGCATGGGTACGTGAGTTGCAAAAGAAAACAATCGGGAGAAAGGGGTTCTCTGAAAAGTTTGCTGCTCCAACTTCTAGCAGGCAGTCTTTTAAACACAGAAACAAAGATTCTGACCAGGACTAGAGGGGCCCTGCCTCCAGCCAGGGGGAGGAAAGGGACAACCGAGTTTATTGGACTGTGTGGATTCGATGGCCTGGCACGTCTGACGCACAGAAGTATAAGGCTCTAGTAGACACCGGTGCACAATGTACTCTAATGCCATCAAGCTGTAAAGGGCCAGAGCCCATCTGTATTTATGGTGTGACAGGGGGATCCCAGCAGTTAACTGTATTGGAAGCTGAAGTGAGTCTAACTGGAAATGAGTGGCAAAAGCACCGTATTGTGACTGGCCCGGATGCTCCGTGCATCCTTGGCATAGACTATCTTAGAAGAGGATATTTCAAGGACCCAAAAGGGTTCCACTGGGCTTTTGGCATAGCTGCCTTAGAGACAGAGGACATTAAACAGTTGTCTACCTTGCCCGGTCTCTCAGAGGACCCTTCTGTTGTGGGGCTGCTGAGGGTTGAAGAACAGCAAGTGCCAGTCGCTACCACAACTGTGCACCGGCGGCAATATCGCACCAACCGAGACTCCCTGATTCCCATCCACGAGCTAATTCGTCAACTGGAGAGCCAAGGAGTGATCAGCAAGACCCATTCACCTTTTAATAGTCCCATATGGCCAGTGCGAAAGTCTAATGGTGAGTGGAGACTAACAGTGGACTATCGTGGCCTGAACGAAGTCACGCCACCACTGAGTGCTGCAGTGCCGGACATGCTAGAACTCCAGTACGAACTGGAATCAAAGGCAGCCAAGTGGTATGCCACAATTGATATTGCTAATGCATTTTTCTCCATCCCTCTAGCAGCAGAGTGCAGGCCACAGTTTGCTTTCACTTGGAGGGGAGTCCAATATACTTGGAATCGGCTGCCCCAGGGGTGGAAACATAGCCCTACCATTTGCCATGGACTGATCCAGTCTGCACTGGAGCAGGGGGAGGCTCCTGAACACCTGCAGTACATCGATGACATCATTGTGTGGGGTGACACGGCAGAGGAAGTTTTCGAGAAAGGGAAGAAAATAGTCCAAATCCTTCTGAAGGCCGGTTTTGCCATAAAACAAAATAAAGTCAAAGGACCTGCACGAGAGATCCAGTTTTTAGGAATAAAATGGCAAGATGGACGTCGTCAAATCCCAATGGATGTGATCAACAAAATAACAGCTATGTCTCCACCAACTAGCAAAAAGGAAACACAAACTTTCCTAGGTGTCGTGGGGTTTTGGAGAATGCATATTCCAAATTACAGTCTGATTGTAAACCCGCTCTACCAAGTAACTCGTAAGAAGAATGCTTTTGAATGGGGCCCTGAGCAACGACAAGCCTTTGAACAAATTAAGCAGGAAATAGTTCATGCAGTAGCCCTTGGGCCAGTCCGAACAGGACCAGACGTAAAGAATGTGCTCTACACCGCAGCCGGGGAGAATGGTCCCACCTGGAGCCTCTGGCAGAAAGAACCTGGGGAAACTCGAGGTCGACCCCTGGGGTTTTGGAGTCGGGGATACAGAGGATCTGAGGCCCGCTATACTCCAACCGAAAAGGAGATATTGGCAGCATATGAGGGAGTTCGATCTGCTTTGGAAGTGGTTGGTACTGAAGCGCAGCTCCTTCTGGCACCCCAACTGCCGGTACTGGGTTGGATGTTCAAAGGAAGGGTCCCCTCTACACATCATGCAACTGATGCTACATGGAGCAAGTGGGTTGCACTGATTACTCAGCGGGCTCGAATAGGAAACCCCAGTCGCCCAGGAATCCTGGAAGTGATTATGGACTGGCCAGAAGGCAAGTACTTTGGGATATCAGCAGAGGAGGAGGTGGTCCGTGCTGAAGAAGCCCCACTGTACAACAAGCTACCAGAAAATGAGAAGAAATATGCCCTGTTCACTGATGGGTCCTGTGGTATGGTGGGAAAGCATCGGAGATGGAAAGCTGCTGTATGGAGTCCTACACGACGAGTTGCAGAAGCTGCTGAGGGAGAAGGTGAATCGAGTCAGTTTGCAGAAGTGAAAGCCGTTCAGCTGGCCTTAGATATTGCTGAACGAGAAAAGTGGCCAGTTCTCTATCTCTACACTGATTCATGGATGGTAGCAAATGCCCTGTGGGGGTGGCTACAGCAATGGAAGCAGAACAACTGGGAACGCCGGGGCAAACCCATCTGGTCTGCTGCATTGTGGCAAGATATTGCTGCCCGGGTAGAGAACCTGGTTGTAAAGGTACTCCATGTAGATGCTCATGTGCCCAAGAATCGGGCTACTGAAGAACATCAAAACAACCAGCAGGTGGATCAGGCTGCTAAGATTGAAGTGGCTCAGGTGGACCTGGACTGGCAACATAAAGGTGAATTATTTATAGCCCGATGGGCCCATGACACCTCAGGCCATCAAGGTAGAGATGCAACATACAGATGGGCTCGTGACCGAGGGGTGGACCTGACCATGGACACTATAGCACAGGTTATTCATGATTGTGAAACATGTGCTGCAATTAAACAAGCCAAACGGTCAAAGCCTCTCTGGTATGGAGGACGATGGCTGAAATACAAATATGGAGAGGCCTGGCAGATTGATTACATCACACTCCCCCAGACCCGCAACGGCAAGCGCCACGTACTTACAATGGTGGAAGCAACCACCGGATGGCTGGAAACATATCCTGTGCCCCATGCCACCGCCCGGAACACTATCCTGGGCCTTGAAAAGCAAGTCCTATGGCGACATGGCACCCCAGAAAGAATTGAGTCAGACAATGGGACTCATTTCCGAAACAACCTTATAGACACTTGGGCCAAAGAACATGGTATTGAGTGGGTGTATCACATCCCTTATCATGCACCAGCCTCCGGGAAAGTTGAACGATACAATGGACTGTTAAAGACTACACTGAAAGCGATGGGTGCTGGGACATTCAAAAATTGGGAAACACATTTGGCAAAGGCCACCTGGTTAGTCAATACTAGAGGATCTGCCAACCGAGCTGGACCTGCCCAATCAAACCTGTTACGCACTGTAGAAGGGGATAAAGTTCCTGTAGTGCACGTAAGAAACATGCTGGGTAAGACAGTCTGGGCTACTCCTGCCTCAGGAAAAGGCAAGCCCATTCGCGGGATTGCTTTTGCCCAGGGACCTGGATGCACTTGGTGGGTAATGCAAAAGAATGGGGAGGTTCGGTGTGTACCTCAAGGGGACCTAATACTGGGTGAGAATAGCCCATGAGTTGAATTGTAGTATGTTAATTATCATATAACACTGTATGTCATCACTACCATGGTTGCTATATATCATAGATGAAAATGGTGACTAATTAGAAGGTATTGGAAAGAGTGTAACCTGAGCATGACATAAATGGTATGGAATAAGGGGTGGATATCTGTCCTGGTTTCAGGTAGGACAGAGTTAATTTTCCTCCAAGTAGTTGGCAGGGTGTTATGTTTTGGATTAGGATGAGAAGAGCGCTGATAACATGCTGATGTTTTAATTGTTGTAGAGCAATGCTTACACCAAGCCAAGGACTTTTCAGCTTCTCGCTCTGTCCTGCTAGCGAGCAGGCTGAGGGTGCAGCAGGAGCTGGGAGGGGACAGACCCAGGACAGCTGACCCAAACTGGCCAAAGGGGTATTCCATACCATCTGACGTCATGCTGAACAATATATAGGGGTGGCTAGCCGGGGTGGGGGCGCGGCTGCTCGGGGATAGGCTGGGCATCGGTCAGCAGGTGGTGAGCAATTGCATTGTGCATCACTTATTTTGTACACATTATTACTGTTATTATTATTATTATTATTATTGTTATTAATTTTCCTGTCTTAATAAACTGTCGTTATCTCAACTCACAGGCTTCACTTTCCCGTTTCTCTCCCCCATCCCGGAGAGGGAGGGGGGAGGGTGAGCGAACGGCTGTGTGGTGTTTGGCTGCCAGCCGGGCTAAACCACAACAATCTCTTTTAGTTTAAAACCATTCACCCTTCTCCTATCACCACCTGCCCAAGTAAAAAGTCACTCTCCATCTGTTTTATAAGCCCCTTTAAATATTGAAAGGCTGTAAGGTTTTCCAAGAGCCTTCTCTTCCTCAGGCTTAACATCCCTAGTTCTCTCAGCCTTTCTTCTCAGAGAGGTGTTCTAGCCCTCTGATCATCTTTCATGGCCCTCCTCTGGACCTGCTCTAAAAGGTCCACATCTTTCTTGTGCTGGGGGCCCCAGAGCTGAATGCAATACTCCAACTAGGGCCTCATAAGGACAGAGTAGAGGGGGACAATCCCCTTCCTGAGACTGCTGGCCACACCTTTGTTGATGCAGCTGGCCACCTGGGCTACAAGAACACACTGCTGGCTCACATCAAGCTTTTCATCCACTAGAACTCCCAAGTCCTCTGCAGGGCTTCTCTCAATGAGTTTTTCTCCCAGTCTCTACTTATGTGTGGGATTGCCCTTACCTAGGTGCAGTTCCTTGCACTTGGCCTTTTTGAACCTCATTAGGTTCACTTTTCTAGCTTGTCCAGGTCCCTTTGGATGGCATCCCTTCCTTCTTGTGAATCAGCTGCACCACTCAGCTTAGTGTCATCTGCAAACTTGATGAGAGTGCACTCGATCCCACTGTCTATGTCACTGATAAAGATATTAAGCAGCACCAGATCCAAGACATACCCCTGAGGGACAACGCTTATCACTGGCCTCCACCTGGAAGTAGAGCCATCGATCTCAACTCTCTGGCTGTGGCCATCTAGCCAATTCCTTATCCATTGAATAGTCCTCTCTTCAAATTCATCTCTCTCCAATTTAGAGATGAGGATTTTGTGTGGGGCTGTGTCAAAGGCCTTACAGAAGTCCAGGTAGATGACTTTGGTCAATCTTCCCTTGTCAGCTAATACAGTCACTCCATCATGTATGGCCATCAGATTCGTCAGGCATGATTTGCCCTTGATGAAACTGTGCTGTCTCTCTCAGATCATCTCCTGATCTTATATACAATATATAAATTTCTTCTTAAGTCTAATAACGAAGACATCTTTCTCGCTCCTCCCCAAGCATATCTATCTATCCTTTCCCTTAGTTTTTATACTGAGAATACATGTAGAAGAGATTTTGTGTTGATCCCTAAATCCGTATTGGCATCATTCCTTTTCAAGACATAGGGCTACCTAAGGCAGACATAAACCATAATATTAGTTTAATTTCACAGTGGCATGTTTTATGTGATTGTTAGCAATCTTACCAATCTATCCAGGCATTTTTTGATAGCAATAATTTGGCCTACTTATTAGTTATATTTTAAATCACCCTTGGATTTTAGTATTTTTAGTCGGTACTCTAGTGAGAAAAAAACAAACAAAAACCTCTGGAATATTTCTCATACTACCTTTCTGATGCTGATGAATAAGACTTAATAAAAACAGTATTTTGAGATCTGTTGGTGAACCTTTTTTAAAAATAATAATAATAAAGTTCTGTTCCACAGACTAAAATCAAGGTGCCATGTAATCTGAAGTCAAGACAGGCCCTTGCAAAAATTCAGTTATGTTAGAGTATTAGTGAACCAAGATTAATATTCTAAATTCAATAATATCTTAAAGGCTATTAAAATAATCTCAGCTGTCATGTAGATGTGCACTTAGTTATAAAGAGAAAAATAAGTTAATCATATGTTTGTATTCATACAGAAGCTGTAAGACTTTCAGTGAAATGAGCGAGGAAAAAGATGTCAATATCGTTGTCCCCATTTCCCATGCTAGTGATGCAGAAAAACAGATTTATAAAGTTTCAGCACTACTATAGTGTTTTTAAGTGGTTCAGAAGAAATGCAAACAGAAGTACTTTAACTGTCAAATAGGCAGCCTGATCTGATAGTTGCAATAAGATTCTCTCTGGAACAAATAAGTGGCAAATTTATGAACAGTACTTGTCAACATCCTATATCAATGATGATTAATAACTGACAGCTACAGTATTTGTATGAACTGTTCATTGTTTTCTGGTGAATTTTCTCTGCAATATTTTTGCAGAGAATTAATCACAATGTGTCGTTATTTGAGAAAACGGGTTGCCCTCTGGTTAAATTTCCTCATTTTTTCCTGCAATCAAATGGATCTCCAGATGTAAACTGAATTCACACTTGCTGAAACAATCAAAATAAATTAGGAGGGGATTATACCTCTAAAATGCTGTTCTGAAGAGAGAACATCTCAAGTTACCTATCCAAGGATAAAGGAGATCTGAAGACTTAAGACTAAAGGGCATTCTCTGGAGAGGTCACAGTCTGTTAGAAATGCAGTTAACCCTGTTCAGATAACAAGTGGGAAAAGAAATCTGTACTTTTACTGCTCCTGAAGATTATGATTTTATGTGATATGCAGTGCCTCCCTTAAAATCAAATTGATTGGCATTAATTATATTTTTAGTGTCTTTTTTTATTATTATTATTAATGAAGTACTGAATTTAGATTGAATTATTTTTGTCAAGAGTTAATGTAAACATTAGTTATTAGTTTGTCATTTCTGGATTGTCTTTCTGAAATGTCAAAACTTAGAAAATGTTCTTCTGTATTCTGAATTTTTCCCCAAAAAATATATTTATAATTAGCTTGCCATCTATTCCTTTACTATATTGAGTGCACCCAAGCACCCAGATCTAGTAACCTGAAAATTTAATTTAGAAGAGTCTTGTTTCACACCTTATTTACAGACAGCATGGGCAGCGTTCTTAGTATCCTCCTACATTAGTCCAAATTCAACATAAAAAAAAAAAAAACTTCTGGCTGATTAGTATAAAAATCTGCCTTTTATTTTGCTATTTTTGATTATTTTTCATTTAGTACTTTTGTCCTTCTTAAGTTATTGACAGAACATTATTTCCTTCAATCTTCTTTACCAGCCACCTACAATTTCTTTTTTTTTTTTTTTTTTTTTTTTTTTTTTAATTCTGATCTTTTGCATGTGTCTTGCATTTGTACATATCTAAGAATTTTAGTCTTCAACATGAATGCTGGAATAATTATAAAAGCTCACATCATCTCTTGATTACAAACAAATCACACATATATGTATGTTCAAACTAGAAATGCATCAAAAAGCTTATATTTCTTTCTATTATCAAAAGTGTTAGTCTTGATCTTACCACAAGGGTAAGCAAAATTCAAGAAAATTACCTAAGATAACTTCTTCTTCATTCTTCCCAGGTTTTTGAGTCACCTTTATTCAGAAGTACAAATTATATTGTTACACAAATCAGTAGCACACAGGATTTTATTATTTGGCTGATTCTATACTCTTCTGATTCTATTTAAATAGACCCAGCTAGAGACAATATGGAGGTGTTCACTCAGGTAGTAGCTATTGCATCCCACTTGAAAAGTATTAGCCTTTTAATTTCCTTTTAAAGTGTCTATGATTTTATGTTCAAAAAGCAAGCCTTTTTTCAGCTAAAGATATTCTCAAAATAAAATTTCCTTTTAATGTTCTCCTGTCTTTGAACACCCATATTGTTGTACAATATTTGTATGTTCTTTTCATCTGCTCTCAGATAAGTACCAAATGCACATTTAGATTCCTAACACCATAAAGGGTGTCACTACTACTTTTTTTTTCTAGAATTATATATATATATATACATATACATTGTATATATAGACATAACAAAATGTATATATATATATACAAAATATATAATATATATACTATATATATATATAGTATATATATATAATATATATATATATATGTATATATATGCACATAACAAAACCAAAAATGTGGATTTGATAAAGTTTATGGTAACTTAAAAATCATTACAGCAACTGTATTTTTACTGTAAGCATACTGTAAATGCTAGTGCAATTTATCACTCTTAACAACGAGACTATTTTTATAAATAGCTGTGAGTCTATTTCAATTGTAGCTTCAAATTCTCAGGTGCTATTCTGAAACATTGTGGGTGTAGATAGTAGGATTATGTAGTTTCAGCTGAGATGCTGGTTTGAGAATACAAGTTATGTTGAATTTAGACTCCACAATGGGATTGGAAAGTTTTCCTTTAAAAAAATTAATTCACATAATGAGAAATGAAGAAGCATTAAAAAGTAACTCAAAAGAGTTGAGCTTGCTATTGAATGTGGACCAAAATTCATAACATCTTTCAATTAAAAGAAAATTTAATGCCAGCTTTACTTAGAATATTTTTTAAATTATTGTTATATGTGGCTTCCATTAATATTTTCTATACATTTTCAAATTTCATTACAAATGCACATTGGATATTTATATTTTCAGCTCCTGATCTGATGCAAATGGAGTAATACATCCTCAAGCGTAGTGACAGCATATTTATACTTGCATCTTTGATTTCCTTAACATATCAACCACTTTCTCTGAAGGGTTTTTATTCCATTTTCACCAATCAGACTGAGTAATTTACTATTTAATCCTTTTTAAAAGGTTTCGTATAATCTTTATATAACCTTTTATACAAACCATATTTTTTTGGACCCTTAGAAATAGAGGCAATATAATTTCTTGCAAAACGCAAATGAGAACTCTTCAGTGAGGGTGCCTTCAGACATGCGGTGTTTAAGCAGGTAGAAAGTGGAGAAATACAAGGCACAGAAGTCCACGTACCTGCAGAGTAACAGAAGAAAGAAACTTTTCTCAGGAATATCAAGGAGTTTTGGTAAAGTCTAGAAGGACAGAAAAGGTTGTTGAAATGAGTGAACAGGACTCAGTTAACAAGAAACCAGACAGCCAAATCGTGCACAAACTTCTTCAATATTACTTTCCTTCTTTTCCAATGTTCTGTGTTATCTCAGTTTTTAAGCTTTCTATTCTAGTGTTTGCTTAATTGTATACAGCTTAAAATAATTTGAGTTGTTCTGATGTACTTACTTTAGGAAAATCTTGTCAGCAGAACAAACTGAGTGGGGTTTTACAGAGTACCTATTTATATCTTTACTTCAATGGCAGTTTCACTGCACCTGCTTACATATTCAGTCTTTTTTTTTTTTTAAGAAAAAAAAAAAAGCACCTTTACACATAAAATCTTTAGGCTTTATACCACTAAATTGTAACTGACAGACTACTGAATAGTATTACCTTATTATACATGTGTGTGAAATACTAGTAATTGTAGCATCTGTTTGCACCTGAGAATTATAGTTGTAACACTGATGTAACATCTTTGTTCTCTGGCAATGGAAGAGGATATGTTTTATTACCATAGTGACAGGTTGTCCACTGGATTTTGTTTCCAGTAAGAATAGCTCATTCAAAAAAATGTCAAGCTTGGCCTTCCATTAACGATCTTTTCACATTTGTTGAAAATGCATAGTCACAAATGACAACTTGCTGCTGTTTGCTCTTTGTCAAGACTTTGGAAATAAAAATGATTTCACATATTTTTATTTATTTTTATTTTGAAAATCAAAGTGTTATCATAAAGTCAAACATTTGCATGCAGAAATTGTTTGATCAGTTCCACTGTCTCACTCCAGAATCTGATTTTTCTGACTTTTTATGATGTCTTCATTTGCGAGTCAGAGGCAAACTACTCGATACCTTGAGTCCTTAAGTATTCTCCCATTTATCTACTATTCATTCTCACACCCAAAACTTTCACAAGCTTAGGTTGTAGCATATCTGTATATGAAAAACTGTGTTTTCTTCTAAGACACTCTGCATGCTGCAGATCTAATTCCAAGATCCAAACTAAATTACTTGTGAATAGTTCTAAGTATTTAATATTTAAATTTGAGTTGTTTAATTGAACATTTGAATAATAGGATACATTACTGTTATGTTATGTAGCAGTGCTTAAATGAGCTGTTGATGCAATTGCTCAGATCACAGATTACAGAATTTTTCCATTACTTCCTACAACATTTGCATCCAATTCATTGTTACACTGAATGATGGAGATTTAAAACTCTTGTTGGTACATCCATAGAAACACTGAATATATTATCAAATAAAAAATAATAAATCAATTTAAAATTATACCATATCTGCTGATTTTAATTTCTATTACAGTCCTACTTTTACTGGTCCTTGTAGTTTTTAAGAAATATATATCTTTAATATTTAAACAGTTGCTCTCCATCCAATTATCATTTACTAGAACCCATCAAAATTATAGCTTCTGAGGCAAATTTGACTTCTTTGTCAACAGTAGCTGTTTTTCCATAAAGAAATACATAGGCTATACCACAATTATGAATGCTTATAGTTTTTTTAGACTGGCAACAGTAAAATTTCCTACCTATCTTGCCTCCAAAACTTTCTTCTGAACTTCAGTGAGAACAAGGTAACAAAATGCTTGTAGCCAAAGATTATTCCTTTTAATACCCAGCATAAGAAGCGCTAGTGTTCTTTTACTGGTTGCTTTGTCTTGTTCATGCTCCTCAAAAAGACAGTTCAACACACATTGAATTTGACACTTCACTTCAGGACAAATCTGCAAGTGTGGTTTTTGCATTCTCTCTTCTATTCATAAATGCCTTGAAAATAAGTGGAGTTCCATCAAGAGTCAGCACTAGAGGTTGTGAGAGTGACAGCATGTTTTACACACACACATACCAATGTGACAACAAAGTCCATTTTTAGAAAGCTGCACAGAATATTCTCTGCATCAGTGTCAAATTAGAGATACTGTTCTGAAATAGTGATTACGACTGCATATTTGGTCTGTGTCAGCTGAGGAGCTGTCTGACTTATCTATCCATCTATTGCTGCCTGCTGCTCAAATGAATGTCATCTTGTCAATGGGCTCGTCATTACATTTAGCTGGAAGGTTTGCAGACTCTTTCAGCTCTGTGAGAGAGCTATTATGGTGTTTATGGATGACTTCAATTCTAACACATTCCTTTTTTAGTAGCATCAAACTTTTTGGCAATCTGTTTTCTAGACAAAAAGTGAATCCTTGCTGAGTTTAAGTCATGAGTCTTTTACACTAATTTTTCAAGAAATAATTCCATAAAATTTTTTTTGTTGTTGTTTGTTCGTTAGTTTGTTTTTTAGGTTTGTAAAACTTCCCACATAAAAGACAAAATTTTATGGCAAGCTGAGGTACAAGACAGAACCATTTAGAAATATTTCATTTTTTAAACCGCTCTCTAGTGATATAAAGTTAGTGTTTTATAAAAACAAAGTATTTCCTAGAAAGTCTATGACTTACAAGGTACCTACCAAGGTTGCCAAGGTTACACCTCCTTGCTGGTCTCCATGTTTTTTCAGGCAGTGGGCTGCTCCCTGGCATTACCTGGAACTTATGGAAAAAAAAATTTGT